>NC_080685.1:59946490-60559503 GCF_030445035.2 Dasypus novemcinctus | reverse complement strand
TACACAGAAGAGCACTCAGGGAATGGACACAGAGAGCAGATAACAAGCAAGCCACGAGGTGTGCGGAGGGGGGATAAATAAAAAAAAAAAAAAAAGCAGTCGAAGGAAATTCAGCAGAAATATGATGAAAGGAAAAAGAATGCCAGGACCAGCAATCTTCTGCAGCAGCAGTTCCTTTGAGGTGGGGCCAGTATGGCTGAGCAGGTGGCCAAGTGCTAGGGGGTGGGGAGCTAGATGAGAAAAATCAAGGCCCAGAAAGGCAAAAAATCCTCTTCCCTCCCATCCTGGCTCATAAAATAAAGGTGTTTATTATTCTAAAAAAGAAAAGAGAAAAAGAAATGAACTGGGGCACAGTGACATACAGAAGATGGAATCTCAGAATTTTGATGAACTGTAGCAGACACCACAAATTGGCCCAGTCCACATCCCCTCCTAATGCACCTTCCTATACTATAGACCCAGAAAGTGTGAAACTGCTTTTCCAGACTCCCTTGCAGCTAGGGTTCAGAATGTGAGTTAGAGTCTGCCAAATCAGACACACTTAGGAGAAACCTGAATTCAGAACTGAGTTGAATGTAAGGACAGCTGAGGAGCAGGCTCCCACCATACTGATGTGGATCTGGGCAGAGGCTATGAGGTTCTGCAATGGTAATGTCTTGATTCGGTGATTTTTCAAACCACGGCAAAGGCAGTGGAGGCTGGGAATTATTCCTGGAAGTTCAGCCCAGAGCTGGTTCCACTGAGTCGAAAGCCAACTAATACCTGGTAATTGATCACTCTGCACTTAAATACTGAAAGTGGATTCTGTTCTCTGCCACCGAGCCCTAACCACTATTCACCCTGTCCCTGTCCTGAGGAAATTCCTAGCCAAGGCCCGTTCCTCTGTCATCACAGCTTTACCAAGGGACCACTCAGTTTTGGCAGTATTTTGAGTCAGTGAATTTGTTTCAAAATTGACAGAATGGCCGGGTTTCCATGGTTGGATGAACAGGTAATGTCAGCATATCTGGCCATGTTTCCCTGTACTTTTTCCAAAAAAAGGTCCTTAACAAATATTAAGAAAACATAAAGGTGCAAACATTTTTCATCCTATAGTGTCCTCCCAATACAGCACTCATGAAACTGCCAACCCCAGGGGTTTCTCACCTCTATTATAAATCACACTTTTGCTAATTGCTTGTCTCCACCTGTGCCTTCCCCATTAAATGGTGGGATTCTCAAAGGGCAGAACAGTGTTTCTTTCTCAGTTTTGAATCCTCACCCTACCACGGTGCCTGGCGCATGGGAGTCACTCCACAGATGTTTATCACTGAACAAATAATTACCACCTTTCTAAAAAGTGCACCTCAAAACAGTCCTTCACCAGTTTCTCCTGCATACCCTGAAATGGCAACAAAAGTCGTGAAATCAGTTCTTATGAACCATGTGTTTCTCCAATCATATCACATTGGTCATATGTTTTCTGGTTGTGATGTAATTTTAAAAGTGTTAACATAAATGAATTAGTCCGAAATCACTGGGGAAAAAAAAAGTAAACGCACCTAGACGTAGGGAAGTTTTCCTCAAGCATTAAGACATTTGTATCTCAAACTTATAGACAGACTATTGGAAGGTTCAGCAAATACCACCACCAGCCCTGACCACACAATTCCCCCCTTGGATTCTGCAGTTAACCCCAATCCCCGCCTGCTCCTGTCGTGACTTACACAGTCACCAGCATTTACCTGAAAATGAGACTCACTTGCCACTCGATGCCCTGCCTTTCAACCCCTTTCTCAGACCAAATGTCCCATTAAAGCTCTCAGGAGGCACACTCAGTTAGACACAGGGAGGCCTGGACACTTACTGATTGTCTCAGTTCACTGGCACTTTTTTTTTTCTATCTCGAAAGGTTTCCTCCCTGAGAAATAAATTGTTCAACCAAGTACTTGCCCAGGAGTTCTGATGTGCCCAGCAAAGTGCTAAGCGCATGATGCCTGCGAATGTCTGTCCAAAAAGAGGAGATGAGTATGACACAGGGTTAAGACAATGGATTCTGGAGCTAGGCTGCTCTTTAACCTGCTAAGCCTGGCTCCGCCTGGGAAGGGATGATGGATGGCAGTGCTGCCGCCTAGGACGGCGGTGAAGATTAAATTAATCAGAGCGTGTAAAATTCTTAGGACGGGACCTGGAATACAGTAGGAGCTCAATAAGGGCTCGCTAATCTATTTATTAGCAGCGAGGGCGGCAAGAGGAACTGCAGCAATGGCGTGCTGGACGTGGCGCTGCTGGGGCAAGGGAAGGCACCCACAGCGTGCCGCCGCGCTGGGCTCACGTCGCCCTCGCAGGAACCCCTGCTTAGTATAGCCACGCTGTGCGGAGGCCCAGAGGGCGCCGGGTCCCACTGCGACTCCCCACAGCCTGGGGACAGCGCCTGCGGTCCCCTCGCTCACCCACACGCCCCTCCAAGTGCAGCAGGAGGTTCCTCGGGGCCGTGGCCCGCGCGCTGGCGCGGGGAGGTTTGGATGAGCAGGGGGACGCCGAGGAGCGCGCCGGCGGTGTGACAACGAGGCCACCTCCCCAGGAGGATGGAGGGGCAAGGGGCGCCGCATCCAGGCAAAGAGGGTCACACGGGCAAGCAAGGGGCGCGCTTCTGCCCACAGGGGTGCGTTTCAGCCCCTGGAGGGCGAGGACGGAGGGAGGGGGGAGGGGAGGGGAGCCTAACCAAGAAGCCTCCCAGGCCGGGAGGTGGCTTCAGACACCCGGCGCGGCGGCCGCCGACTGCCGCAGTCCCTCGGCCCGCGCCCCTGCTCGGCGGGAGCCCCGCCCCGGGCCCGCGTCGCCAGCCGGGGCCCCCCAAGTGGCAGAGCCCGGGCACCCCTGACTTGGGGGCCCAGCAGGGGCTTTTTTGTTTGAGCAAATGGCTGGATTCTGAAGCGCAGACACCGGCCGGGAGCGAAGCCGCCCCCAGGGAGGCAAATTAACTCTTTGAGAACTTGGACCGAGAAGGCCCCGGTGGGCCCGGGGCGCGGGGGGCAGGGCTCCGAGCCCCTCTCTCGGCTCCTGGGCCGCAAGGGCGGCCGATTCTTACGTAATTGTCGTTTGGCCTTCCCTCCGAGGAAAGAGAAGGCTGTATTTCTATTCCTAGCTACAAATGCATGGGGATGAGGGAGAGGATGTATGCCCATAAAATTTATTTCGAGCAAGGTATCTAGCGGGAGCCTTAATATGATGAGTATTCAAGAGAGAATACATTAGGGCTAATGTATGCAGGCGCGCGGCGCGGCGTTGCGGAGGCGGGGAGGCCGGCACGCTAAGGCGCGACACTACAAGCAGCGGGCGGCCATTCCAGCCTGCAGCTTGGAGGTGCTGCTGCCGGGTCAGCATGCGCTCCCCAAAGCAGGCCTTCTCCAAGAGAGGCCTTGGGACCAAACTGGGGTCCTCAGGTCTGGTAAAAAGGAAAGGGACATACCAAGGGTGCATTTTAAGCTAAACAACAACAGCAACAACTTCTACTGTATACCACTGTAGATTTTACAGTTAAAATTTAATTTTTAAAACAAAGGTCAATGTAAAAATGGCTTAAAAGATCTACAGTATGCCAATTATAACAGTAAAGCCAGACATCAACAGCCTGTCATAAACTGCCCCCAGATCCCACAACTCTGGGAAAAGTATTATCATTCCCACTTTACTGATGAGGAGACTGAGCTTGGAGAGACCAAGCAAAGTGCTCCAGGTCCCACAGTGGGGCGTCTGAGATCCTGCACCAACTGCCTCGGCAGCTCCCTCCCTTAGAAGGGACTAATCCTGCTTGAGAGCGGGAGGGTCCTGAGACATCAAACCCTGTCCTTCTGTAGCAGGGATTAGGGCACAGAGAGACATGTCAGAGCTGCTCTGTTTACAGTGACTAGGTAGATAAGCCCCTGGCCTCCTGTGATCCCTAAGAGTTGGGTAAATGGAAATGTTTGAGGCAACAATTCAGAGTCCACGTGCAGAGAATGTCCATTTTGTCCATAACTGAAACTGAGTGCCTAGGGAGGAGTTGGAAGCAGGGAGCCTCTGTCCCACTGGGCTTGTCAATGGCAGCTGTCCCCCCCTGTGAGAGCAGAGACCTGAGAACTCAGATCCTACACTCCAGGTTACACGTAATAATCAAGACTCATGTAATGAGCTAGATTAGTGTGAAAGGTAAACTATCTAGAATTTTTTTTCAATTAGCAACAATGTAGCCTTTATTTTTCACCTATAATAAATTATCATCATTATTTTGCAATCTGGAGAGCCTGAACAGGACAGAGATTTTCTAGTTCTCCGACCAGAAATAAAGTTGAAACCCAAATTTCCAGGGGGCAAGAAAATTTCCAAATCCCTAGTAAGTTCAACTTATTTCATGCAGTGTAATATTCCACTTTTTTCATGAAATTCCACTTTAAAAAATGTAATTTGAGCAGACCCTTGGAGTCACTGAAACAGAACTTGATCTATCAATTCAGTTCCCAGTGTGAGGAGTCATTTCCTTTCAAATGAATTTTTGTTTTATCTACAAGTAAGCAGTCCTGTGGCGATGCTCCTGCTGGGACCCTGCAGAGGGTAAACTGTGACATGGAAAGGCAGCAGTGCTCCAGGAACAGCCGGGGCATCTGTGGAGATGCTGGACCCCAGGGTCTTCCGTGTCCTGAGAGTGACAGGGCACAAGGCGGAGACCCAGGCCCACAGGGAGAGCACCGGCGTGTGCACATACGGACACACCATTTACACAGACACACCCGTACGAATATATACACACATGCACTTACATACACACAGAGATTCACACACATATAACACAGAGACTCATATAAACACACACAGACACACAGAGAAAAACATACGATCACAAACAAAAATACACCCCCAAACCCACACTCATATACACACAGTCAGACACAAATATTCACATATCCATAAACACCCGCACATATGCCACATACATACACACACACACATCCTCATACACAGGCCAAAATATTGCCATTCTGGAAAAAGCCAATCCTGAAGTCCAGCTCTGAAGCCATCACTGAATGCGGGAGCTGCCTACCCCCAGCAGTGGGGGGAGTGGGGAGAGAGAAACCCAAAGCTTCAAGGACAGTTCAAAAATATGGGGTGAGTTAGAAAGTTTTCAGTTCTGTTTAGGGTTTAGACCTTCAAATGTTTAGGTGTGACAAACTGTTTACAATAAATCACGGGTCAGAGTCAGGCCAGTCTGGGTTCAAATTCTGCTTCTACCCCATCTACGATCCTGGCAAATTATGTAACCTTTTTGACCCTTGGTTTTCTTATCTGTACACTGGGGATAATACCACCAGTCTCTCAGGTTGCTGTGTGATCACACCAGATATTACGAGTGTAAACACTCATTACAATGGTAAGACCATTGAAAGACCATCGTCCAAGCTCAGTGGTTAGCGCCCTTCTCCATTCTCTCACGGCCAGTCTCCAATAAAATGAACTTATACACTAGAAGTGCATCAAACTCATTCCATGCTTCCCTATTTTCCGATACACTTGTTTTTCCTCCTTCAGCCCTCTGACACGCCCTCCCCCCCAAAACACTCAAAACTGTCTTCTACTGCCCTAGTTCTAAGGCATCTAGAAGAAGCACACCCATCACTCATCAACTTAATCCCAGAGTGGAAACAACAGAAATGCAATATTACAAAGGTATGGTCTGTTTGTAATAAGGGAATTTGTGGAGTCTTCCCTCCACAGAATGAGGGCAGATTTGCCAGCCTTTGGTCCCCTTTCCACACAGGCGTGGTGAGAGCAGGGGCTTGGGGCCCACCTGCCTTATCCCACTTCGCTGGTGCTGTAACGCATTCAGGTAAGGGTGGACTGAGCTCAGATTAACATTTGAGATGCCCAGCATTTTTCCTGGAGACATCTAAATGCCCCAAAGAAAACTATTTCTAATTTGATTTCCCACCCTTTGCTTGTAGCTCTAATATATTACTTCATCAAGGAAGCTTATAAACCTTAGGACACGATACCCAGCCCCCAAAGGCCCTGCAGTTGGGGGGCAGGGGGGAAGGGTGTGCACTGGGATCATCAGAACAGGAATTCCATTTTTAAATTCCCAAATTCCTTCACTCGTGAGGTTTTAGAAGCTGGGCAGTGGACAAGATCAAGAGGTCTGATATGGTCAGCAGCAGACCAAACTGCCCACACCTCTTTGGTGAGACATAATGAACACTGTGCATCTTTATTCACTACTCACATTTTTTATTTCCAAGGAACTAATCTTAAAGAATTAAGGGCCACCATGAAACATTTCAGAGAAGATGTTTTTTTTTGTTTGGTTTGGTTTTGGTGATGGTTTGTTTGACTGATTTTAATTCTTTGGAAAATGGTGGTTTCTATCTCTTTGGTCACAGAATATAAATGGGGAGGTTTTAAAAAAAAACATTTTCCCTGAAAGACACAAAAACTAGAACCAACACACACGTGACACAATGACTTCTAAAATGTGTTGTAAGAAAGTGCACACTTCTGGAGAAATGAATCAGAATTTCAGATGTTTCTAATGGGATCATAATGCTGATGACTTACTTTCAATATTTTTAAGACTACCTTATTTTGTACTAATAGGAATAAGGTTTGTTTAATTATGCTCTAGGATCAGCTTAATAGTAAAAATTAAACTTTAATGTGTCACAATTTTTATGTGAGGCGTTGCATTTTTAAATTGCATTTTGGATGAGATTTCCTCTTCTTTCTGTTTCACAGTTTTACTTAATGTTCAAGAAGTGGCTTTCCTTACTCCTTTCAGGAAAGGGAGCTGGGGTCTGTGGGAGACGGCTGTGGGCTGTTCCCAGACCCCACCACACCCCTCTAGGACGGGAGGGAGCGCTCCAGCCCTTCAGGGCGGCTCCTTCTGCAAAACAGAACCAACCTTGCTCTTGGTCTCCAACTGCCTTCATATTGCTGGCACCCCGAACTTTGGCAAGAACTTTCAAATCGGCAAGCTCATGTACTCTTCCAACCACCCTGTGAAATGGACATTGTCCATATTTAAAGACTGAAGAGAATAAGGGGCTTCCCTAAGGGTGCCCATGTGGGGGCCAAATTGGTGCTGCTAGAACCTTCTATTTCTCTGGAGCAGATTCTGGGGCTGACAGAGGACCACTGCTCTCAAGAGTATTCACGAAAACCACCTCTTCTGGGACTTCATTCCAAATCCTTTTGCTGGTGTCTTCACTCCAGGAGTAAGTAGTTTTGTTGTTGTTGTTTTAAAATGTGTATTGTGGTAACACAAAATTTCCCATTTTAACCATGTTTAAGTGTACAGTTCAGTGGTATTCATTCCATTTACGATGTTGGGCGACTGTCATCACTAACCATTACCTAAACTTCTTCATCACCCCCAAACAGGAACTCTGTACCCTTTAAGCAATGGCTTCTCATTCCCCCTTCCCCGGGTCGCTGGTGAACTCTAATCTACTTTCTGTCTCTGCAAATTGCTTATTCTAGGTATTTCATGTAAGTGGGCTCACGCGATATCTGTCCTTTGCGTCTGGCTTATGTAACTCCACCTGCCTTCAGGGTCCATCGGCGTTGCTGTATGTGTCAGAACTCCATTCCTTTTTAGAGCTGAAGAACAGGAGCAAGCCATTTTTTTGAGCTTCCCCTTAAATAACATTTGGCCAATGTATGTTTCCAAAAACATCTAATTTTATTTATTTGTAAAGTTTCTTTGCTGGCTATTTAACAAATAACTTTGTTACTGTTAACAAATAACTGAAAAGATAAGCCAATTGGAGGCTTTAAGGAAATACATATACAGTTGAAATAATACTGTAAAAATGATTTTCTTGGAATTCGCCATTCATTTTCCACTTGTAAGGAGGAGAAAAACAACAGCCAATAGCAGACATTTCTACTCAGTTGCCTCACATTGTCGGAGTATAAGAGAGGGAAGGTGCTTTCTAAAAGACAGGCTAGGGAAATGCTTTCGACCGAGGTGGAGAGGTCTCATCGATTTCATCAGGCAATAACTAATTTCAAATTGAATGGAGATAATACCACAGGACATAACAAGTCATGGCATGCCTGCCTAAATGCATACCTAAGTTCTGGAATATCCAATTCCAAAAATTATAATGGAGGTAGAGTTCAATTAAAAGAAAATGAATTTAAAGTGCCATTACCAGATAAGTATTTCAAACATAAAACTTTCCAGTTCAAAATTTGCCACCATCACCACTGACAATATTTTGTCAGTGACCTATTTTCTGGTCACAACTCCCCCTTTAAGTCGTCTGATAATTATAACTGTGAGGACTGATTTGTCTATACAGCCCACACACTGGGAAGACCTGACACCCAGGATCCAGTTTACATGACAGATGACGACTAGATGTGCTTGTTATTTGCCTCCTGGCTCTTTGTTTCCCTTCTCTGTTGAGGATAGTTCACATTTATTAAACAATTCATAGTTTCCTTTTATATTTTTTTCCTTATTCTAAATCCGTGTATCTTGAAAAGACCACGACATCATTTTCCAAAACTGTTTTCTAAAATTCCTCTTGAAAAGTCTTCATAATCTAGGAAGAAGAATCTAATAAGCAACTTGCTGAAGCAGGAAATTCCAATATCAATTCTTTAAAACAAAGAGAAAAGTCGCACTGGACATCATGGTATTTCACGATGCTGACAGCAGCACTCACCACAGTGAGCTGATTAGAGTAATCCAGAATATTGGAAAGATATTCATAAAAAAACTGGCATCACATTTAAGGAAGTCATATTGTCTATTATAATTATATTCATGTATACCCTTAAAACATCCATCAATCTGCATACGTCTTGCTAGTTTCAAGTTATTTCCTAGTTTATCTTGACAAATGACTAACAACTACAAAAAAGGCAGAAAATCTATCAGAAGTGATCACATCTAAAATTGTCCTTTTCCTCCACTTTCCGAAGGGAACTATTCCCTGCATAGGTCCCATTTGTTTTAATTGGTGGCTTAGGGTCCATCTGAAAATCTCCTTTGTTCTTTTTCTGCTTAGGCTGCTCTAAAGGAGTAACCTCTTCAACAAAAGCGCAAATTCTAAAGTGTCCTGGAAATAATTTCGATGTTATCATTTTAAGGCTGTAATTGGGATTACGTTTCAATAGAAGGAGTAAGTAGCAAATGAAACACAGTGTAAATATGTATTTGTAGGTTCCGGATTATCTTCTAGATTATATCTTGACACTGAACTAGTATTCTTTGGTAAGATATTGAACATTCTCAGTAATTGTAAATAAAACGGAAAATTGTATAAAACATAGCAATGATAATCTCTGAAATTTATCATCTCTTTTCCCACTCCATTTTCTCATTTAATCATTGCTAAATCACCACAATGTATTTTTCCAATGTCTCATTCTGTGGTAATATTCCATATGTTTGGCAATCTCTCCCTCACAAGATGAAACTTTCAATTAATTTGGCTGCAAGTTTTGTCTGTATTAAGCTATTTCCAGAACCAATCTCTTAACACCCCCCCCCAACATTATAATTAAAGCAAATTATATTTTAAAGGCATTTGGGGGTGAGGCACCACAGTAAAACATCTGTGATCAGACCCAGACTGACAGAGGGAAGGTGGGTGGGGGGAGATCTGCGGGGAAAATCCACCAGAATAGTAACAGGAGTTAAGACTTGCCTCCCAAGATGATGTTCCAGCCAGCCACTAACAGAGTTAACCCCAAGTACATTTTCCAGAGGAGAATCAATTTCAGTTTTGGCAATTAAACCCAACCTGTTCACCTAACCCCAATAGCAGTGCCTCAAAACGGTTGGTTTGTGTTCCATTTTGATCAGGGCTCCTGTAAAACTGAGGACTCAAAAAGGTAAAACCTCACAGCAGCATCTATTTTTAGCTGATTCCTTTTTCTCACAAACAACAAGAGCCCACCTCCAGGACAGCCTCTGTCCTGAGCCCAGCACCTGCCCCTCCTTCCCGGGGCTCCTAGGAAGGGCGTGAGAGATG
This sequence comes from Dasypus novemcinctus, assembly GCF_030445035.2. Taxonomy (NCBI): domain Eukaryota; kingdom Metazoa; phylum Chordata; class Mammalia; order Cingulata; family Dasypodidae; genus Dasypus; species Dasypus novemcinctus. Next base: position 60,549,505 of record NC_080685.1, on the reverse strand, counting down.
AATAGCTCACCACTCTGCAGGCTGCTGGACACACAGCCCCAACTAACCCCTGTGCTGTTTATTCACACACAAACCACGTTCCTTCCATTTCATAGAGGGAGGCAGCAGAGAGAGGGAGGGGAAGACAGATGTTCAAGCCATGATGGAATTTTACTAAAAGCCATAGACCCTGTTTGCTCGCACCCACGTTAGAAGGAAGAGAAAAAAGGCAGAAAATCATAACAAAAGTAAATCTCCCGACCCAGCCATCTCCATAGCAGCCTGTGCGGTAATGTAGCTGATGCTGCCAAAGCAAACTGCTGCTTCAGCCCTGGAGCTCCCAAAGTGGGTAATATTATCCTTTTGTCCTCTTATAAGCTAAACTGGTTCCAAGACTTTGTGTGTTCCAAACGTCCCAGTTCTAATCCTGATAAATTTCCTTTCTTGAAAGAAATGAGTTAAGGTCCCTCGATCCAATTCCATCTACTTTCCCCCCTCCACAAGCCTTCAATTTGGAGGAAATAAGTTTCCTAGGCAGAAAAATCCACCAAAATCCACCGTTCCTGACCAAAATAGGAGGCTCAAAGGAGATTCTGTTAAATCATAATATAAAGGTCAGTCACTGTTAATTAATTTTCCATCCCTGCGCGACCATTTCCAAGTATGACCTTCCCTCCCCTTGTCTCCTCCCCAGCATTGCTGTCCCCGGGGTTGTCTGCTAAAGCCAGCGCTAAGTAATCACTAATTGACTGTAGCAGAGTGAAAGGGTGCTAAAATCCGAGGCCAATGGGAAGTTAGGACAATGGAAATACTTAGGACCTGAAGCTGTCTACACCTGGTCAGTAGGGTCATCAGGTCACTATTCAAATTGGAGATCCCCTGTGGGCCGTATTTTGTCTGCTCAATGGAAAGAAATTGCTTTGCAGGTTTTGCCTCTCCCCCCAACCCCACCTCACCTGCAGGAGGATTTATTTTTAAAAATCGACCCTGGTATTTGCAGTCGTGTAGGAGGTCTCCAAGACGTCTTGAGGATTCATTTTGCTCTAATCCCTGAAGCATTCTGCCTGCATTCTTGCCTTAATCCCGCTTTGTTTTTGGCGTGTTCTAGAGGGAGGTACATCTAGCTTCAGCCGTCCTTCCTTTAAGGTCCGCCTCCCGCAGTTACATCCTGCCGGGCTTTGCTAAGTAATTCCTCTCCTTCCTGATTAGCTTCATCCTTCAGGCCCCTTTAAACATTCGCCCTGCCAATTTTAAAAAGTGAAAAAAAAAAAGTATCTTGAGTGCCACCCCTGGGTGAATCGCGCCCTTGGGTACAGGTCAGCTGCGGCTTCCTCCGTACGGTGTGTGCAACACCGCGGCACGCGCCATCCCGCCTTCCCGGGCGCACGGTCACCAACTCTCCCCTGGTCCGATTTACTTTCCATCATCGGCTGCGCAGGTAGAGAGACCTTTTCTCTCCTGTGCTTGCCAAGATTGGAGCGCTCGCGAAGGTCTGCTAAACGCGCGGAGGGAGCCAGGCAGAGAGGAAGCGCGGCGCAGAGGCACCGAGGCGCGCAGGGCGCAAACACCGCGCGGAGCCGCGATTCCCTCCCGGCTCCGAACGGAGGCAGCCGCGCCCAGGAGGGGAGAACCATTTTCCAAGGGTTAAAAAAAAAAAAAAAGTCTTGGAAAGGCTCTGGCCACAGGCAGTGTGGCTCAGTGTTTTCTTTCCCACGGCTTGGCGGGAAATGGGCAGAAGGAGAGAGGGTTCAGCCTGGTCTCCCTCTCCCCACCCGCGGCTCTATACGCGGTTCACATTCCCGTCCGCCGCGCATCTCCTTGCGGAAAAAAGTCCTCGCTGCAGCTCCAAGAAGCACGAAAGGTGTTCCAGGCTTGGCCCATCCAAACCCGGCCTGGCTTCTGGACCGCCGCGAGGATGAGCGCGTTAAAGGAACCGGCACAGGGTGCAGGGGGGAAGGAGGAAAAGCGCCGGCGGGGCGCAGGAGTGCCGAATGGGGCGCGCCCCGGGCACGGCACGGGGGCCGGCTCTGCCTTCCTCCGTTCGCGTCGCGCACCTCTCTACCACTGCTGCGGTCCTTGCGCATCACTCGCGAGCGCCCAAAGCCCGGGCACTCGTTGAGCGAGAGCCCAGGACCGAGCGCGAACCGGGGAGGCGCAACCAACGCTAAAGAATACTTCCCCAGTTCCCCCGGGCCGAAAACTGCCCGCGGGGCGGAAAAATCCTGTCCAGGTCACACGGAGGTCACTCAGGTCGCGCTTCCAGACCCCGAGGTTGCCGCCACCTCCCAGCCCGGCGCTGGCCCGCCTGCTCTGGCTTTCCACGAGCTGGGACAGCGGCCAAGTGATGAACCGAACTCTTGAACTCCGTCCTGCTTCCTCCACTCGATCCCGCCCTCCCCGCACCCTGGTACCACTCAGCGCAGGCCTGCGCCCCGCACCCGCTCCGCCTGCCTGCTCGGGTTAAATCCACCGGCGGCCTGAGCGCCCTGGGACTGCCGTGTCCCAAGCCTACCTCCGCTCTCACTGCCTCCTCGGCTCTTTCCGAGCCAGGTGAAGATGCGGGCCGGAGCCCCCGCGCCCCTCCGGTGCCCTCGGCCACCCGCTGCCCCAAGCGAGGCGCCGCCGCGGTCACCCAGGTTTCTCCAGAGCCCCTCCCGGGGGGTGCGCAGCCCGGGCCGGAGCCTGGGGCAGGATCTTCGCGGGATTCGAGCCTCAGCCCGCGGGGCACCAGGGGCTGCCTGGGACAGCCTGCCTGACTTTTGAAAGTTGGCTTACGCCTGAGAATATTTTTGTGACGAGAAGAGGGTAGTCTGCGGTGCTGGGGGCTGCTGCCTAAACTTCTGTATCGGAATCTCACAGAACCTCTCTGCACATACATATTATTTTTTCGTGCCTCCCCACCCCCCAGCCCTGCACCGCCGGACGAGAGGAGGCACGGACGCAAAGAAGAGCAGACAGCTGCCCCGGCTCTCGAGAGCACTCCTGGCCGGGGATTTGAATCTCTTCCACCCCTTTAGAGCTGGCCTGGCAAGAGGATAATCAGCATAGGGGATGAGGGGTCGTGGTGCGACCTGCGCTGGGAGGTTTACCCCCGCGCCCCGCAGGAGCCCCGGGAAGGGAAGATAGGGTGGTGGGGTGTCCGGGAGAAGTCCTGCACAGGTCCTACCGAACACACGATCAAAACCCCTTTTCCCACAGCTTCGGGGGTCGCAAGAGCTGCAGGAAGCGGGCATTTTAGGTGACAAGGGAGAGGAACGGGAGACGCCTGCTCCCCATTTACCAGCACCAGCCCGCACCCGCGAGTCCTGCCACCCGCTGCCGCCGGTGTCCATTTTCCTTTTCCTCGGTCCCAGGGGGGTCTACGTGGGAGGTGGGTCAAAACCAACTGAAAGGAAGGCGCGGATAAAACACTCCACCTTCCTGCTGCTCTCGTGGCTTCCCCCGTCGGCTTGGCCGGGGAGAGGGGCCAGCAGGACCTAAGTAACTCGAGTTCGGGGAGCAGAGGTTCCAAGGCGGCTCAGTGCCACCAAACCAACGCGACCTGGGGGCGGGCTCGGCAGGGTTTCCTACCTGGGCGCCCCGAGGGAAGCGGCAGGGGCGGCCCTGACTGTGGCAGGTCGTGCCTGCCTCCTCCCATGGCGCCCAGAGTAAGGAAACAGGAGCAGGTGTTGGGAGTTTCTTAGAAATCGTGGACCCGAGGCGGGCCCGGGATCGCGCCCGCCGACTCCACTGAAATGTAAAGGGTGGGTGGTTCTACTCCTCACCCCGCGTGGCTCTCCGGGATCGCCCGATTCTTCCCGAGCTTCTGAGTCCAGGCTGAGGCCCCTTGGCGGGCAACGCCGGAGCTTGTCGGGAGGATCCCGGCGCGCGCGCGGGCCGCATGGGGCCTCCGGGGCTGCCTGAGTCGCAAGCCACCACCCGGACCGAGTGACCTGTGCGCCGTGGAGCAGGACAAGGGCGAGGGGCTGGTGACGACTTGCCCAGGGGCGAACACAGGCAGGAGATCGGGAAGAGGGCAGGGCCAGTGGCTAGAGACCCACGAAGAAAAAGAGATGTTAACATTAATTGGAAACATTTTCCAGAAGGGATTGTCCCTCACCCATCCCAAAAGAAGCAAAATAATATTCCTACTGCCACAGAAAAAGGCTGGATTAAAACTCCTTTTTTGAAATGCCCCTAGAGTGAAGGGCACGGAAGGGACCTAGGTCGGGGTACCTCTAGACCTGGGCCCCCAATGCACCATTTGTGGTTGCTTTCGGTGATGATGGGGCTGGGGGCAACCCAAACCTTCTAGTTGGGGGGTTTGGAGAGACTCCAGTGGGAGAGGCTTTCTGTCCTCTCCTCCTGGGTTTCAACCAACCGCCCAGGCGGGAAGCCCAAGGATGTGTCCCCAAGCGCCCCCTCTCCCCCAGTTCTTAGGCCATTAGGCCCCAGGGCCCAGGAAAGAGAATGTCCACATGTGGGTGTGTGAGGGCCACGCCCCCGCCTCGTCCTGGCTCCTACGCTTAATAGCCATTGGCCAGTTGTGCTGCCAGCGGGTAAGGTAAGATCTACACACATCCCAAAAGAGAAAAAGCCGATCCCAAGCTCTACAGGGATAGGGCACCTCAATTTTGGCCACTGCGTCCTCCAACCCGAGGCCTCAAGGCATGACAAAAGGAAGGACAGACCACCTCCTCCTGGCTCGGACCTGGCAGGGCCTCCCTGGGGTGAGAAGCCCTTCCTCTACCTCATTAAATTGTGCACAGTTTGAACCCAGATCCGAGCCACGGGGGACCGTGATGGAGTGGAGTTCTGGGGCATTTTAGGAAAGTGAGCTCCTGACGTCCGACATCAAAGTTGTCTCTGAATAAGAGAAACAAAAAGTGAGAGTCTGAGAAAGAGAGTGTCCTGAATCCCAAGAAAAGCACCAGAGCAGGAGCCCACCGTCCTTCGTCGCCGCCCCGACAGATGGGCTGCCTATCACAGCTATGAGCCCAGACAGGGACACGCGACACACACGCAGACGCCCTCCCCCCACTCACACACAGTCCTCACTCCCACCGAGCTATAGATTAAGGACCCAGAGCACCTTTGGCATTGTTTGTGCGTCTGTGCAGAGGCTGGGAGCCCACCCCACCCGGACACTAGCCACGGCAGAGAAACCCCAGCGCCTTCTACAGACACATCTTAGTCAGCAGTAACTGTCCCAGGCACCACGCAGAGGTGGAACTGCTTGCCAACAGTTGACACAAAAAGGGATAAAGGAAAACTGTAGGATATAATCAAGGAACAATCTAAATAGGCTTGGGTAAGGCTGCCCTCTTCTAGCCCCTTCTCAAAAACTTCCCAGGGAAGCCCAGCCTTTGAGCGATCGCTGGGGCAGAAACCCTGCGCGGGAGAGCGGGGGCGCAGGAGGGCGCGCTCGTGCGCCCTGGTTCCTAGGTGGGCACCGTCCGTAGGCCCTTATTCCAAATAAACTCCGAGGATGTAGCGATGGCACCACTAGAGGAATCGCGGGCTAAGCACAGACCCTCGGCCAGCGGAATGAGGGCACTCTGTCTCTCCCAAGCGCGAGGCTGCGGGGAGGGACTCACGCGGCGGCGTGGGACCTGCCCAGGCGTCCACACTGATTCTCCCTCACAGAGTGAGGGACAGAGACAAAGTCTCTCCGGAACAAATCCCGGTGCACACACCCATGCACACACAGAGACTTGGGGATAAACACGCCCGGAGTTCGGGCCGCCTCGCTTATTTCGGGCACGCGAAGAGAGCGTGCAGGAGGGCAAGGCGCGGGCACACCTCCGCCTCGTCCCCCTCCAAGTCGCAGCCACCTCCAGACGTCTGCCCTCGCCAGCGCTAAGGCTGAATGCCGAATCCACTACTTTGTCCCGCGCCTCTCCCTCCCCTGCATTCCTTGACTAGTTGGAATGTGGCGAGCGGAGAGGTGCGTCCCCGGCAGTGCAGGTGGCAGCGAGTAGCAGCGGCTGGGGACGCCAAGGTGCGCACGCCCGCGCTCGCTTGGCGGGGACCCGCGAACCGCCCTGGCTTCCCCGCCTCCAGTCCGGGGGCGGGGGACGCACGCACCAACTTCCCGCCTGCTGGGGTGAAGTTGCACCAGAGGTAATGAGTGCTTTGACGGTCGCCCCCGCGGGGGAGGGAGGGTGATTTGGGGAGACCACCTCTGCCCTCATGTCTGGCCTGCAGCTCCCTCTCCTGATGTCCCCAAACGGTACTCTTCCCAGTGCTCCCAGAAGAGCCATGGGCCGGGGGTGCGGGGTTCAGGATCCTCGTCTAGCCTCGAGCATGACCCCGGAGGCTTCCACCTTCGGCCCCAAAAGCCAGGAGCCAAGCCCTTCAAACGCACCCTGGCCGGTGCCCCTGCCCTGTCACCGCCTCTGCGACCCAGCCGCCCGCCCCTCGCCCTGCCTGGCCCTTTCGGCCCCGGCTGCGCGCAGCGCCCGGCCCGCCCCACGACGGCTGAAGCCGCTAGCTGTCTGCTTAGCAAATTAAATCAGCGAGAAAGGGGGATGTCTTACGCTGCATCGGCACACCGAGCATCTCCGGGAGCCCCTTGACAGCCCCCTCCGCGGGGACAGCCGCGCTCTGCATCATCTCGGAGCGAGAGCCAGCGAGTCGCAGTCTACGGAGGTCCCTCGCTCGCTCGCTCTAGCTGGACGCAGAAATTTGAAAATAATAAAAAGCCCAAGGCCGCCCAAGTCGCGCGGCAGCCGGGCGCTCCGCCTCTCCGGGAGGACTCCCCAGGCCGGCCCCCTCCCCCCGCCGGTCCTCGGTCGGCTTCACGTCCCTTCGATGTCGCTCTCCGGGGTTGGTGCACATCCCGGGTGGAGGAGACGCTGTTGCTGCAGCTCTGGCTCTTTTCCCCTCCTCCCTCCCCCGCCCGCCCTCTCCCCCTCCCCCTCCACCCTTCGCGCGCCGGCCGCCCGGCAGGCCGCGGTCACCGCCGCGTTTTGATTCATTCACACTGCAGGAGCGGCCAGTGACGTCGCTTTCCGCAGGGAGGCCCGCCCTTCAGCCAATACCCCCGCGGAGCGGCGGGCTGCAGACCCGGCCCGAGCCGGGTCCGGAGTCCCGTGGGGAGGTGGGCTGCGCGAGCGGGCGGGCGGGGCGCCCCTGGGTGGGGCGGGGCCTGCGGGCAGCGCCCCCACCCCGCCCTGCAGGCCGGCGCCCGGGCTATAAAGACTGCGGCTGGCGGGGCCGCTGCAGCAGGTGCTCTGGCACGGCCGCGTCCAGGGCGCGCGGGCTTCCGCGGGGGTTCCGCCCCGGACCGACGGCGCGTGTCCTCCCCACCCCTCTGTTTGGACACAGAGGCGAGCTCCCCCGGAGGCCGAGGCCGCGTGGCTGTGTCTTCCCCTCGTGCGCTCTGGGTCCCCGGCTTCTCTCCGCCCGGCTGAGCGGGCTCGGTAGCCGGATGACTCCAACCTTCCTCCTCCTTTCCTCCGGCCAATTCCTTTCCCGCCGGCGTTTCCCAGTCTCTGCTCTCTTTCTCCCCCGCGTCTGGCTGAGGCTGGGCCAGGAACAGCCCGTACTCGACCCGGAACGCGCGAGTCACGCAGCGGGCGGCGGCGGTGGGCTGGGCCGGGAACGGTGGCCGGGGGCAGAGCGCGAAGGTGGCGGGGCGGCCTCCACGCGCGCCCACGCACGCCGAGGCCTGCAGCCCGGAGTCCGCACCCCGGGCCCCCTTCGCCTCTCGGTGACCCGTTCTTTCCCGTTAACCTGCCTGCGTCTACCCCGCTTATTCCTGCCCTCCAGAGACCGCTCTGCGTCGCGGGCTGCACCTGCGGGCGCTCTGAACCATTCCCGACCTCGTGCGCGCTGCACGGCGGCGCGCACTCGAACCCCAGGGCCAACCAGCAGGAGGACTCGGGTGGTTTACCCTATTTGCAGGACACACGTAGACACGCCTAACAGATTCTCGTCAACAGAGTTCCAGGCGCGAATAAAACAGAAAGCGTAGAGCTAGGATGAGATCTCCGCGAAGGTTCTTTAACGCCCCGGAAGGCGCTTCATCTCACACTGGACCCTGGCCGACAGCAGCGCGGAAAGCCCACCGCGTCTGCCCCAGGACCCGGCCGCTTTCCAGATGCCGGTCCCCGCGCCACTCCAATCCCGAATTTCGTTCCGGAGATAAAGACACGCACGTTCTCCCAGACTAGAGGGGTCCAGCTAGAGAGGGAAAGAAGACTGTGTGCTCTCCTCAGGCTTCTGGAGAATTCCCCGCTCTTTCCCCTGGCATGTGCCAGAGAAAAAGGACCTAAATCACCTAAACGGTGTCCCTGTCCACCTTCGAGGGTAGTGAGGAGCGAGCACGAGGGCGAGGAGGATAGCGTGGCTGTTTGCGCTCAGTGTTTTTCTCCAGTGAAGTCATCGTGAAGTCTGTCCTGGTACTGGCTCAGCATCATCTTTCCTGTTTACCTGCGACGAGGCTCCTGACTGAGAGAATGTGCAAGAAAACAAAGCACACGGTGACATTTTTGGTGTTGACCGAAATTTTTCTACAGAAATATAAATAGCAAACAAACCCAGGGAAATGCCAACCTCATTAGCAATCAAAAACGCAAAACAAAGCAACACAGCATGTACCTCTTTTTGCGTGTTAAATGACCAACTGAAAAAAGTCAGTGCTGGAGAAGGTGTTGCGAAACTGGTATGCTCATGGCAAAATCCACAAAATTGTTTATAGCCTTTAGTTCATTTTTGAGTGTTCCAACGGAAATTATCTAAATTTGAAAAAGTTTCATGCATGTGTTTGCTACAGCACTATGTTTTGGATTTTAAAAAAACAAAATATACAACAAAAGAAAAATGGTTTAGTAAAGTATATTAAATTTTCTTGGTAATATGTTACGCAATTATTGAAATTGGAACTCTAGCAGCATGGGAGTACTTGTGAAATATACTTTTAAAAAGCAGGAGGCAATATTATATGATTATAGGTCTGTAAAAATGTTAGCCAAAGAGAAAAGCAGCAATAATATCCACCGTTGACCAGGACGCTAAGAAATAGGAGAAAAACTTCCTGATGAAGTTGCGAAGAGGGCAAATGTCTTCTGAGGGCATTGAATAATCTAAAAATGTGTATTCCCTTTGACCCAATAATACACCTAGAAATTTATTCTAAGAAAATAATAATGTTTATAAAGATGTAATTGTGAATGTTTATAATATTTTTGTTTATAATATTTTTAAAAAGAATGACCTAAATGTCCAACAGTAGGGGATTATCATATAAATTACAGTAAATAAAATGGAATGCATTGTCATTAGACATAATACCATAGAAAAATATTTAATAATATAGAAAAGTGTTCAACATTTACTAGGAAATGGAAAAAAGGAGGATATGAAATAGTATGAACTTTGGATCATATTTTTTTTTTAAAAGTATAGATTGGAAAAACATGCTAAAATTTTTAAGTGTTTATCTGTAGAGTGTTTATTTTTATTTTTTCCTTTTGCTTTTTGTTTCCTCAATGAGCACATTATTTTATAAAGCATAAAAACTAATAAAGCTGTTTTTTAAAATATTGGGGGAAAACTGGAAGGAAATATGTTGAATGCTATTCAAAAGTTTATTAAGTTGTGTTAACTGAATAACTTGTAACATTGATATGAAATATAAGTTTTTTAAAAAAGTATGCCAAGGAGATGTATCCTGGAACATTTAAAAACTGTTTTTCATTTCTGGATTTTCTGAAAAGTGATTTTACTTTTTCAGTAATATTAATAAAAAATAAAAGATTATATGCAGTGAAATGTAGAGCATATATGGTAATTACTTTTATAATTTAAAAATGACATTTTAAAAAATGCTCTCTGCAGCTCCCGTTCCCCTGGTTCATCTCTCCTGCTTCTTCCCATTGCGTGTCACTAGTCTGTCACTGTGATGGGGCCTCTCCTGTGCCCAGCACTGATCAGGAGGTGCCTCTTTCACCTCCACCCAGTGGCAGGAGAGCCTTGAGAAATCTGTTTGGTTCTTTGCTTTTGTACATGTGGGCAGCAGCGCCCCAACACCCCTCATACACACAACGCAGCTCAGCCAGTAAATGCCCTTTCTACATTTTGAGACTTTTCTAAGGCATTTTCTACTACAGCTGATAATAATAATAATAGAACAATAACAATATAATAATATATGCTGATAATAATAACAAACAGCAAAGTTTACATTTGTACAGCATAGGTGCTCTTTTGGTATTATTTCATCTACTCTTCACAGTGATCCTACTTTTGGGATGAAAAACTGAGGCTAAACAGGGACTAAGCTAGTCTCTATCCTAGAGAATGGGGGCATGGCTGAATCCCACAGAGGTCCAATAATCTCTACCATTGAATGGTCTGGGAAGACTTGCAGAGTGGGTCTCAGTTTGGATTTTTCTCCAGGTGTTTCTCCCTGAAGGCAGCCCAGGGCTGGCAGGTGACCTCCCACAAGCACTGGTCGTCAGAGCTAGGATTCGGATGCAGGGTGGACACCAGGGGATCAGCTGGTGGAGTTCCATGGCTTTCCCCAAGTCTAAGTCCTGTCAGAGCAATCTGTCAATATGTGGTACAAAATACCTAGTACTTTCTAGACACTTACACATTACCTATTTGAGAACCAAACCCAACATGTCAGTGGATTCAATTTTGAGGGAAGAATCTCCAGAAATCCAATTTAGGATAATAATTATAGTTTATATTTGTTTAGCACTTTACACTTTACAAAGTTCTTCCACATATTTTATCTCCTTTGATTATATAATCATGACTGGGCTTGATTATGCTTATCAGGAAACAGAGAGGTTAAGTGGCTTGCCTAAGGTCACATAGCTAATAAGTTGCAGAGCCAACTGGAAATTAAATCCAGCCTTTTGACTCCAATCTGGTGCTCTTTCCACTCTGCCACGGAAGACTTGTGTGTCTTCGAACCCTTACATTTTAAGAGGTTCACAGAGTAGGCGAGGTCACCCTTAAGAGCCTGGGAATCCTGAATCCCAGCCTCTTTCTCCACTGGAGAAGAAATCTCACCCTCTGCTTCCTTGTCACCCATCTCTAATCATCTCCTTCTTGTCCTCATTCTTCTCCAGTGCTCTTCTACCATCTGCATTTTGAAACAGTTTCCTTAATTATTCTTCTGCTGTTGGAAACTTGCTCCCACCCCCAGCCCCTGTCTCTGTGGCATCCTTTGATTTATTTCTGTCTGGATAACAGCTCCCCAATTCTCCTTGGGGAATTCAATTTTCATTCATTTTTCTGCTGGGCAAGATTGATATAGACCCTCTGCCCTGGTCCATATTACTCATCCCAGCAGAGAGAACCAGGGAGACCAACCCTCGGCCCAGCCCTGAGGGGGCCACTGTCTTGTTCGGGGAGCCACGGGGAGTTCTCCAATAAAGGACAGGGGCCTTTGCTCTTCTCCATCTGTCCACCCAGTCCTTCCAGGCATTTGTCACTGGTCCCTTTCGTGAGACCACCACATCGTCATTTGTCTCCTTCTCTTCCCAGAACCTTCCAGGGATCTCTCCCCCCAGGATGCTGATTCAGAAGGCAGTTGCTGTTTCCCTTAAACCTGCCCTGTGTCCTTGACACAGAAATTTAAGGGGCATGAAAAAGAGACGACCCTGCAATTAGGCGTCTGAATGTCAAGATAAGATTCTGACTCATTAAGTGACTACGAAACAGTACATGAGCACTTGTGTGCCAAAAAAGGCACTGATCCTTAGAAGAACAGAGTGACAATAGTTAGCACATGTATTGCCAGCACTGTTCTAAGTGTTCCATGTGTATTAACTCATTTACTCCTCACACAGCCTTTCAGGTGGTTATTGTTATTATCCCCATTTTACAGATGGAGAAACAGAAGTACAAAGAGGTCAAGTAATATGCCTAAAGTTGCACAGGTAACAAGCTGGGGTGTGGTCATAGGGGTTTTGGCTCTGTCTTTGCTAGCACCACTGGCATCATCAAGTAACTCTTATCCGGAGATCCCTGGACATAGCCAGGTAGTGGGTCCACCCAGAGCACCTTACCCTGCAAGGCTGAGTCCCCTGGGACCCATCTGTGCCACCCCCACATGCCATGGCCTGAGCATGGGGGAGCTGTGGAATCAAGCAGGGTATTTGGTAGTGTTCTAATTTCAGGGTTTAGTAGCTTTCTCTTCCAACAAAAGTCTAGAGTACTTTAGGTCGTTTCTGAGTCCACACACTCATTGAGCATTCACTGTGTGGCCCCTCCGTTGACTTGAGAGGCAGTGGCCTGGAATGCCAAGTTCAGACAGCCCATGGCTTACTTTCCCCCAGGACTCCCAGCAGTCCTGTGAAACAGTGGCAGCCAAGTTCTCCAGGAGCATGTGTCTTCCTGGGGCTGGGAGGGAGTCAGAGAACAGGGTTGAAAATGTGTGGGCTCTCTGCTTTCTCTCCAGCTAAATAGGGATAACCACAGTACCTCCTCACAGACTGTCCCCGAAAAACCTAGTACGTCCTCTCTGAAATGTTGGCCAGCATCATGATTGTACCCCCCTTCTATATTTGGGTTTGCTTTCCTTTTATTTTATAGTTATGGGAGAAACCAGGGCAAGAAGTTTTCTTGGATGTTCGTAAGCAAACTAAAACTTAGGAGCTCTTCTTTCCTAAAAATGTAGTTGAGGGATAGAAAGAGGCCCATGGTCCTTGGGGCTTCTTTGGGTTCTTTGCTGTTCTCCCTTTGGGAGTGGAGGCGAGCTGCTCTTACCATTCAGTTACAAGCTGAAGCCAGTGTGCCAGAATTGTTCCTTGGGTGAACTTTTAGCTACACTGTACATAGCTCCCACTCCATCAAGGAAATGGCACCTTTTCCTTTGTTTGGTTCAGCTGGGGGTAATGGCTGGGAGAAGGTTTCCCTGAAAAGAGCCTGACGGTGTGATCTGAGTCAGACCCATTTGGACGCACACGCAGCCCTGTCTTCCTGACACCTGGGTCCAGTCCCTTGGTCTTGCCAACCTCATTTTCATTACCAGTGAAACGGGGATAAAACCCCCATGTGGTCAGGCGATGGTTGGATTAGAGATGATGCATATAAATGCCAGGACACAGTGGGCATGCAGATGTCCCCACGGCTGCTAACAATGGCGATGGCCAGTAGTTACTGGGAGGTTCCTTTCCTTCCACCTGTCTGCCCGGGCAGCCTCTCCAAGGCGCTTTTTTTTCCAGAAGCTGTTCTGCCCACTTGCAGTTATGCTCTTTTTTCTTTTGTTAGTTTTTCCCTTTGGCTTAATCACCAAATTTATTTGCACGAAAGGAAGAACTTGGCTTGCAGGTGCTGTATAGCTCTAATGCTCGTCCTCCCTTCCCAGTTTCTCTCTTCAACCCCAGGGCCGAGGTATCCTGAACCCAAGAATGATCTTGGTACCCAACGTTGTTTTATAGTGTGCTATAGTGCAAGTGCCTTCAAACACCTTTTCTCACCCAAGCCTCACGTATGGCAGTACAACCATTTTAGAGTTGAGGAAACTGAAGCTCAGAAAGGCTGAGTTGTCTGCACAACGATCCCTCAGACTCAGCCCTAGAGTTTCTGACCAGATGATCCGTTTTCTCAGCTTCTAAAGACAAGGCTATAAACCGGAGGATGAGGGGTAGAAAGTCCAGCCTGGCTCCACTTGAAAATCGCTGCAGGTGTCAAGGCTAATCTATAAAACAACCCTGTCATCCTCCTGGCAAAAGATTTTTACTGGAGGAGCTTAACGCTTAACTCAGCAGTTTGCCCTCAGGAACTGACTTACAACCGAAAAAGAAAAAGTAGGTGCCTTAAATGTGGGCAGAGGTGATAGGAAAAGGCCAGGGTGTGTGCGAGGGGAGGCAGTGAGGTAGGGGCCAGCCTCCCGATTTTGGAAGGAGACCAGCTGAAGTTTCAATGCCAGCCTCGCACGCTGAGCCTCCATTTATTTATTTCCATAACAGATGATCACGGTATCGGCCTGCTAGTGTTGTCAAAGGAGGATTCAAGTTGGCAGCACAGGGCCTGGCCCATAGCAAGCCCTCCAGAAATGTTAGCAATCTTTGGGGTATAAGGCCAGGGGACTCCATTTCATTTTGGGTCTCAAACTCCTTGGCCTTGGCTCCCGTGAGGGGGTTTGCCTTTGGTCACCCAAGATTTTTGCCTGAAAACCTTGGCCTGCAGAGAAGGAACCAGGACACTGGGATTGTGGCCACTTTTAGTGGTCAAGGATACGAGAGCTTCGGGGGGCAAATGCTTTCCCCAAGACCTCACCTGAGGACATAACCCCTGGCTCTCATCTACAACGGAGCTTTCCGGCTGTAGGAAATTAAATGCTCTGAGCCTCTGTTTCCCCCTGTTCAAAGAGGAATGAGAAGACTCAGGTAACTCTTCCCGAGAAGGGGCTCCTAAGGTAAATGCTCCATAAATATGCACTCCCCTCCTGTCCCCTCACACAGCACTTCTCAGATTTCCCCATGCCCATAAATCATCTGGGATTTTATTAAAATGCAGATCCCGACTCAGTGAGTCTGGGGCCTGCTATTCTGCATTTCTAACAAATTGCAGGTGATGTTGCCGCCGCTGGGCTGCGGCCACACTGTGTGCTGGAATGCTCTAGGACTATGCTGCTGAGGCAGGAGCCACTAGCCACATGTGGCCACTGGGCACTTGAAATGTGGCTCGTCAGAACTGAGATGTGCTGCGGGTGTGAACTGTATGTTGGATTTCAGAGAAGTAAGCCCCCTCCTCAGAAAAAAAGCAAAACGTCAAAAGTTTAAAAAGTATATTACCTATTGAAATGATAACATTTTGGATATATTGGACTAAACAAAATCTATTATTAAAATACATTTCATCTGTTTTTTTTTTTTAACAAGGCCACTGGAACCGTTTAAATGACGTGCATGGCTGGCTGGATTACATTTCTGTTCTAGGGTGTTCCGCCTTGTACGGTACCGCACACGCACGCACACAGACTGTGGGGCAAAAGGTAGCCCCTCTCCTCCTAGGGCTGGGCACAGTTTCTCTGAGTGACTAATAAGCGTTTGCTGGATGAATGAGCGGGGAGGAGGCGCACAGCGCAGCCCCCGGGCGGGTGGCCCCGCGCTCTGATGAGTGGTCGTGACCTCGGCTGTGCCAGGGAGCAGGCGGGGCTGAGCATGTGGCGGGGCCTGAAGAATGACCAGCTCCCTCCCGCAGTTGACCCTGACCTGCCACCCATCCATTCTCTGTCATCCTCAGCTCCTCCCTCTGCTCTTTTCAAGGCTTGCTTGGCAAAGAAAAAGGAATTCCGGTGCTCCCTCCTCGGGGCTGGCCAGATAAAGAGAAAAGGGCTGGAGAGGGCCGGGTGGCGGGATTGCCTCCGCGTCCACGGAACAGCTGTGGTCCCAGCCATCCTGCCTGCCCTGAACGCCCACCTCAGCCAACCCCATGCGCGCCCTCTTCCCTTGCATCCCCTCCCCCAGGGGTCACAGCAGCCCCTCAGCTTCTCTTTGTGGTCCTCACCCCATCCCTGCCCCCAGGGAGCGGGGAACCGATGGGCGCAGGCTCCGGGGTGGGAGTGAGACTGCACGGTGCTCCCTGAGCCCCTGTGGGAGGGCAAGGGCCACGGCAGCCCCAGAGAGAGAGGTGGGAAGTCACTTTGCAGGGGCACCCCACCCTCTCAGCAGGGTGAGGAATGAAGGGCAGCTCAGAACTCAGATTCCCACATCTCCCAGGTTTAGGGGCCCCGCAGTTGGAGGTCTGGGGTGGAGGTCACCGCAGGGAGGAAGCCAGTCCCAGGCGCCCTGGTGAGCCAGGACGGGGGGAGCTCGGGGCTGGGCTGCTCCCCCAGCCGCAAGGCTCTCGAGCTCCCCCCGCCCAGTCCCCCAGGCCCTGAGTGCGTGTTCACGGGCCCACACCCCACCCCTACCCCAGCATCGCCCACACCCGCCTGCTGACTGCGCCCCAGGCATCTGACACTAAGCAGGACAAAGAGAATTCTGGACGCTGTGAACTTACCAGAGGTCAGGGGGAGAATCTGCCTTCATGATGAGGACTGGAGGCTGGAACGCTGTCCTAGCTGAGCCCGGGCAGCTCTAGAGGGAAGGCAGGGAATGCTGGGGAGGGGCGCACACCCCGCTGCGGAGCGACTGGGGCAGGGCTCGGCGGAGGGGGTTGGGAAGGGCAGGGTCGGAAACGGGGGCCAAGTGGAGATGGACAGACCCCAGGAGAGGCCCGTCTCCTCCCTTCTCTGAGAGAAGGTGTGCTGCTCCCCCTCAGAAGCTGGGGAAATGAGGGCTTGTCTAGGGGGAGGGTGGCAGAGGGGCTGGAGACCGCCTCAGAGAAAATTAAATTGCACTTGAGGGAAAATTCTATTAGGGAATAGAGCCTGTCTCTCAACAGCCTGCGTCCATTTAGGTGATTAGCTCGCCCAGCACCTCCACCCCAGGGCCTGGGGAGCTCAGGGGGGGAGCGACCCCACTCCCCTCTGCCCGCTAGCCTGCCTGCCCTGGGAGGACCCTCCTCTCCCCACTGCCAGCCTCTCTGAAAGGCACCAGGCCCTAATGAGCACCTCACTGCTCCCCAAGGACTCAGGGGAGGGGGGCGGTGACCACAGGTGGAGAACAAGGCCAGGCAGGGCCTGAGACAGGCCAGTTTACTCTGGTCAAGGAGTGGGGATGAGGGAGGGCAGAGGTCAAGGAGGGGGGAAGACCGGGAGGATCTGGGAAGGCGGAGGAGGGAGAAGAAAGTGCTGGCAAGCAGAAGGGCAGGACAGGAGCCGGGTTTGAATGTGCAGAGCTGGAACCAGGGGGTGGGTACAGAGGAGTAGTGGCTGATTGGTAGAAGGCTTCTGGTAAAAACAAATTCATCTGTGAAATGGGCATAATGACAGTAATAGTATATGTACCTAGTGTTGTGTGGTTTCAACGCACACACCAAGTGCCCCAAAACCACCAGAAGTGATGGGCTATTAGCTGTTAGCTATGGATTGTGTGTCCACACACCTCACACTGTATCCAAGCTGTGGCAGAAGGGTCTGAATCAGAGGCCCTGAAGGGTCCCCCTCCCAGCCCCCTATTTCCTAGCCCCAGTGCCCCCCCATCTCTGATTCACAAGCCAGCCTCTACCAGCTGGCGCCTCTGCTCCCTTCTGGCCATCTGCTCCGGAAAGAGATGTTCCCTTCTCGTCTCCACATTGGCCAGGGAAAGAGTTTGCTCGACTTTCCTCAGCTTCTAGCTAGGATATTCATTCACCTGTTTAACAACACTCTACAATGTCTCTTGAGGAGAGCCACTGCAGCTCCTAGAACGAGGGAAAACCTAAGTACATGCACCTTCAGGTCAGCTCTGAGAGCACGCTCTGGTGCGTCAGCAGCAGCAGGCGTTATTCTAGTTTACATGACCCCTGCCCTCGGGCTCTTCTAAGGCTCACTGTGTGCCCTGGGGACACAGAATTTTAGCCCCAGCTGAGCATAACCTTTAAACCGAGGGTTAAGTCGAATATTTATATTGCTCGGGTGGTAAATCCAAATAGCAAGGGATTTGTGTTCTGTATTGGACCAAAAACTTGTGTTCTGTCGAGGAGAAGAAGGGGGATGCCATTGAGAAAGAGGGAGGCTTTGAGGGAGGAAATGAGGAAGTGTGTGGTGTGTGGGGAAGGGGGTGCGCCCCAGACCTCGAGGCTAGGTTTAGCCGTGTTGGGGTTATGGCACGGAGGGTCTGTAGAAAGACAGCCCCGCACCCTCAGCCTCCGCCCCCCGAAGCCCACATGCCTCACCCCCCGCCCAGGTCTCTCTCAGAGAAGCGGCTTCTGCCCCAGGCGGGTCCAGTGAGCCCCTGCCCCACTCTACCCCCTGCCCGGTTTTCAGAGAGGTGGGTTCAGCGTCTGAAGGGCCTGTGGGGAGCCCTGGAGCTGAGTGGTGTTGCAGGGAGCCTGGTGCCCTCCCCGGTGGAGGCGGCGCGTCTCCCAGGATGCAGGTTTTCGGGGTTCAGCCACACGAGTTAGCATTGACAAGGTCCCCTGCCCCGCACACCCCAGACAACATCAAAATTTCAACTGAGTTTATTCAAAGGCTGGGTAAGGTCCTGTCACAGAGCTGCCTGGAAGTGGTGCTAGCTGCCTCTGACAGCAGAGCGCTCCCTGGCACCTGCTGCATTCACAGGGGGTCCAGCTCACCGCCCTCCAGGGATGCGGCAGACCCAGCTCTGCAGGGAGGCGATTGGGCTGGGAGAACTCTCAGACTTTTCCACCTGCGGGTGTCGTCCTGGAATGCTGGGAGGCACAGGAAAACTGTTGTCTGGAACTGGCTTGAAGAATGGCCAGGACTTGGAAATGTGGAAAGAATGGGGCGTGGCGCCCAGGGAAGTACATTGGAAGCTTGGAGGCGGGGACCACCCAGCCTTCTTCCAGGGACAGAGCTGGGACCCCAAGGGACGGAAGCAGAAGGCTGGGGGCGGGGAGGGGCTCCAGCGCCTCGCCCTCTGGGTCATCTTCCCAGGCTTTGCCTTTTTTCTTTAGATCTCATCACAGGAGACCATGTGGTGCATATAATAAAGTCGGTGGACTGCCAGGGGAGAGCAGGAAGTCCATAAAAAGCCAGGGACCATTACAGACGAGAGATAAGTGGGGCCCTGACAGCCGCATAACTGGGACCATCTAGCCAGCTGACCACACCAATAACATGTGCAATCACCTAACCAGCCCCGACAGAGCCACCGTCAGCTGCCGGATGCTCCCGCAGCGACGCCCGGGGCAGAAGTGGCTTCCTCAGCTGGCCCGGAGAATGCGCACGGGTTTCTCCCGATTCTTGGGCTGCAGGAGTGGGTTATTTATAAACTCCTTCACTCACTCATTCATCCATTCATGTAGCAGATATTTACTAAGTAGCCTTAATATATTAGGCCCTGTAATTGGAACTGGAAATATATTAGTGAGCCAGACAGACATCATCGCTGTTTATTTATTGTCAACAAAGAGGTGTGAAGAAAGGTGCCCCCGGACTTGGTAATCACATTTCTTTCTGCCTGTGGAGCACCTCTTAAATGCCAGGGGCCGAGCACAATTATTTCCCGTTTAATCCCGGGCAGGTCCGATGCCCTCGTCTTGCCCGCCCAGCTGGTGGGTGGCGTCTGCCCAGCTCGGGGGCCCCTGGTAGACAAGGCGGTCCTTGGAGAGGGAAGCTAATGAGAACCAGCAGTCCGAGAGGGTCCCCAGGAGCAACTGGGTGGGACAAGGTGGGAACCCGAGTCCCGCCAAGGGCCTGGGTGTGTGTTATCAGGGTGTCCTTGCCGCGAGGAGGCGGGAACCCCGAGGCAGCCCAGCTCCCTGCGCTGATGGCGGTGGGAGGGGAGGGCTCTCAGGGCGCAGGGCCCTCGCCAGCTGCCCTGTGCGTCTGAGGCCAGAGGCCTCCCCCACTTGGGACACCAGGGTCCCCGCAGCACCACTCAGTCCCCGGGCTTGCCAGGGACCCTGCAGAGGCCAAGCCCTCCGGCCTGAAAACTGGGCAGTGGCTGGTGGCTCTAAGGCACTATGCTATGTGGTTAGCACTTAAATTATTGTAAACACTTTCAAAATGACTTTAGCGCGGGGCCTTACTTGCTTTCCACTGCTTTTCTTTAACCTACAATGATGAAAGTAAGAGGAGATCCAGCCCTTCGCTTTTTCAAAACAGGCAATTGATTTTTAACTTTAGGTTTTTAGCTGTTTTCTGAAAAGATAGAAATGAATCGCTTTTCACTGTTCCGCCTCACATGATCACAGCACTAACACGTCCTCCTACGGGCCGCAGGCACTTGGTATTTACACTCCTCAGAAGGGGTCAGGCGGCGGGGGGGCTTGCTCAGGAGGCCCTGATGAACCAGCGCTGGTTTCACGCTTTGTAATACCCTCCCCCCAACTTGCTTTAACCAGTAGATTCAGCAGAGGTGACACTGTCGATCCTGGGACGATGCCTTAAGAACCGGTGGCACTTTGGGGAGGCCCGAGCCACCGCGTGAGTCCAGCTACTCTGCTGGATCCACCACGCGGAGGGACCCCTGCATGTGGAAGGGGGACGTGGCGATGGGAGGGGTCCGGTCCAGTGCATCAGGACAGCCGAAGGCAGCACATTGAAGCCTGCCCAAGAGCTGCTGGCTTCAGCGAGGCCAGAATGCAGAATCATGGGCCAATAAAACGGCTGTTGCGTCAAGTCACTAAGTTTTGGGTGGCTTGTTAGATAGCAAGTGATAAGCAAAATAGGCCAGGATATGACGCAGTAACGAATTAACTCCAAAATCTCAGTGGTGTAACAGGGAAGTGGGAAGTAGGCTCCACCCTCTTGTAGCTACAACATCTAGAACTTGTGGCCTCCCTATTGGCCGAGGCAGGGGGAGAGAAGCTGGAAAGTTGTGCCTGGACCTCTCACCCTCTCGGCATCAAAGGGACACACAGTATTTCCCCTCACATCTCATTGACTGGAACTAGTCACAGAGCCCTGATTCCCCGGGGCAAGTGAGGAGCAAATGAAATATTTGGTGGGCACCACTGCCTCTGCCCCAGTAGTTTTGTATTTGAGATTCAAAATTTTAAATAAGCCTGAGTGATTTGGAAGTGCTTTGATAAATAAGTAGGAATTAATAATTTTGCTGAAGCAGACAATTTTTTCCCATTTTATTTTTGTTATAAAAGTAACACACATGCTTTGCAAATAATTCAAACACAGAAGTACCTGTACAAGCAAATGAATGCCACTCCCCCTATTTGACTTAAACTTCTACTCTGCAAAGGTAACCACAGGTAGGAGTTTGGTAGAGATTGTTTCAGACTTTTTTCTGAATATGTATCAGATATACACACACACATATATTCTTTTTTCTTTAAGCAAGTTTATTCTGTACATACTGTTCTGCAGTTGTTTTTGTCATTTGCTAAGAGATGGACATTGTTTCATGTCAGTACCTATAGTTTTGTCTTTCAGTGGTTGTGTGATGTTCCAAATACAATAATTGGGTCCCCTATTGATGGCTATTTAGGCTAATTTATGCTACTACAAATGCTTCCGTGAACATTCTTGAACATGTATCTTCCCAGACGAATGCAAATATTCTCAAAGGATGAAAGGTTGGAAAGGGATTTCCTGGGTAGAGAGCATGCACGTTTATGAGTTTGATAGATACTGCCAAAAGCTCCCCTCAAAGGGTGCACCCATTCACAGATCTTACGCTGCTTCCGAGAACCTAAATATCTTTTGAAATATACCTTTTGGTACCTCTCCTCTCCTCAGGATGCTGAGGGCCTCCAGGCCGGGGAGCATTTAGTCAGCCTGGGCCAGAGAGGGGTTGAGTCACAGCAAATTCAGCAAGTGTTTTACTTACTGGTGGGACTAGGAGGCCGTGCAGTCATTCATTGGCCATTAATTGAGCAGCCAGCGTGACAAGTCAAGAGATACAGGGACGGACAGGGTGCAACCCCTCCTTCCTGGGGGTCACAGTCTGAGGAGGTTAGTGGTGGGCACAGGACATTAATGATGTGAGTGGGGTGGCAAGAGAAGAAAACAGTGGTACGCAGTGCGGCTTCTGGAAGGGAAGAAAGAGCCTAACACGGTGGGGAGAGGAGAGGGAGGATCTGGGAAGGCTTCTCAGTGGAGGTGATATTCTTCTCAGAGAGGGGAGGGAGGATCAGGGAAAGCTTCTCAGTGGATATTTGGTGGGAAAGGATTTCAGCTGGAGGAAGAGGCCCAGGAAGCGGGACACTGACAGCTGGGGGGCCTGCAAGTCCTTCTGTCCTGTGGGGTCCTGGGACACTTGAAGACTTGGCTGGATAGGCAGCTGGAAAGGGGGGGTTCTAGGCTGTCCACAAGTTCCCCAGTTCCTTTCTTGAGCCACATCCCGCCAGTCAACCTTTTTTTTCTTTTTGAGGTATCAGGGTCCGGGGAGTGAACCCGGGACCTCCTGTGTGGGAAGCAGGTGCTCAACCGCTGGAGTCACATCCGTTCCCCTCATCACTCTTACTGCCTTTGTCCTGCTCTTCTGCCCCTCCCCACACATGCTAATTCCTGGTGAACCCCTGCCCTTCTCTCATGACCCCCACCCGGCCAGAAGAAGAGGTGACTCCATCCTTGGGGATCCCTCAGTACTGCTGTCATTCTGGGGGTATTTGCCAAGCTGGATTGTAATGACACCCTTTACAGGTCAGTCTCTCCTAGACGCCACGCTCCTTGAGGGCAGGGCACCATGGAAGTATTTGCTCTGTTACTGCCCCCAGCTCTCCCTTCCTCCCACTCAGGAGACGCCCACCCAGTGCTTTCAGAGCAACATGGCTTTTTCCCACAGTCTGAAGCATCTGTGATTGTGGCCTCCTGCGGCGGGTTTTTGAATCATGTCTGTAAATTCTTTGACATTCAGAGGCGGTGTCCATGTGTGTCCCTTCCCCTTCAACCTTGGACAGTCTTAGTAACTCCCTTGTCACCAATCGAATGCCACAGAATGACAGATAATTTCCAAAGCTAGGTGAGAAAAAGCCGCATTGAAAACCTGGTCCTCCGGGATGCTGGTGCTGCAGGAAGCTGATGCCATGGAAGAAGTCCAGCCTCCCTGGACCGGCATGCCGGGAGGACCCGTGCTGCTGCTCCGGCTAGTGGGCAGCAGCAACCCCCAGCCACGTGGGGTGGCCAGCTTGGACGTCCAGCTCTGCTCTAAAAATGTCTCCCCATGCCCATGGCCTCATCCTCAGAACCTGTGGATATAACCTCCTGTGGCAAGAAAATGAAGGCTTTTGAGAGGAGTTTACCGTGGAGTAGCCAGGCGGGCCCCAAGTGCAATCACATGTATCCTTCCGAGAGAGAGGCAGAGGGGTTTTGACACAGACGCACGGGCAGGTGAGAAGGTGATGTGGCGATGCAGCCGAGAGAGATGCGGCCACACGCCCAGGTAACTTGGGAAAATTAGTTACTCAATGATAGGGACCTCAACACCTCCCAAAAGAGACTGACCAGGGAGTGGAACGGGTGGGAGGGAAAAGTGCACCTCCCCCAGACGTGCTCCAGCGCCCTCCGGAGCCCACGCGGGGAGCCTGGCTGCGCACACCCCACCCGCCTACCCACGGACCCCTCCCCCAGACAGGAAATCCCTCCCGGCTTATTGCTGCCCAGATCTACCTTGGGGTAAGTAGGCACCCGCCCCCCATACATAATCGATACAGTCTATTCGAGGACAGAAGAAGGACAGTGGTGACAGGAAGTGTTGCTCCGGGCACAGGCTGGACACAGAAAGGAAATCTCCCCGAGAGAAACAGAAGCGATGGCGCTAGCCCCAAGCTCTCCCCCAGGCCCAGGAGGTGACAGCTTCCTTTAGGCTGGTAATACACCATGAAGGCCACATTTCACACTTGCCACTCTGGAACAGGCCTGCAGGGAATTGCTCCTGGAGAGTGAAAATTGGAACTCGTCAGGGTAATTTGTCCATTTTACCACACGCACTTCAGGGCTGGTGCTCAGAGTCTGATCTGTGACTGTGGAGATTGAAACGGTCTCGGGCAGATCAAGTGCTAGGCCTGCTCCCCCTCGTTCGGGAGGGGCCCGGGCAGCGGGCCGGGCCGTTGACCAGCAACCTGGCTGCCGCCCTAGAATTGTCGTGCTCCTGCTGTGCCATCAGCCCTCTTCCCCTCCACGCCCTGCCTCTCCCTGACTAGGGGCAGGGAGCATTTCCTGCCAGGCCTGCTTGACAGGACTGTTGGGTCTCCATGGATGACGGGAGGGGGCAGTTTCAGACACTGCAAATAACTTTTCTGAGTCTGAACATTTTGGTATTGGCAGTTTAAACAAGAAATTCTTTATTATGACAAAAGAAGTCCATCGACACGTCACCTTAGGGTTTGTGCTCTGGGGGTCTTATTCAATGAGTCTTTCCCATCCCTACTTAATTATATCCTCCTATGTTTTACTACTTTTGTAGTTTTACCATTCACAGTTAGGTTTTTAACCTACTCAGAGTCCCTCTTTGGTATAAGGCCGAGGTCCAGGTTTCTTTTCCTCCATTTAGTGAGCCAGTTTCTCCATTGTCATTGACTGTCCCCATTGATTTATGATGCCACCTTTATTACATATCATGTTTCCATATATTCATGGGTCTGCCTTTGAGCTTTTTATGATGATCAATTGTTCCATTTATCTGATCCAAGGGTAAAAATCACACTTTTAAAAAACTGTGTCTTCTTTGTAGTATTTTACAATTCTCAGAGGACAAGTCTCCCACTTTGCTTTTTCCCCCCAAACCAACTTAATAATCCATGAACCTTTAGCCATCCATATAAATTTTTAAACAAGGTGGTGAGTTCTACAAAAAAATCCATCTGAACTTCCGGTTGGTCCATTGAATTTCAGATTAAGTTGAGAAGAATTCTCATCTTTACCATTTCATCTTTGCAATGTTAAGCTGTCTATCCATAGCTACAGAGTATCTCTCTGTTTGGTGGGATCTTTATGTCCTTTATAAGCACTTCCCAGTTTTATTTTCTCCAGCATTTATCTTTATGTGAGATCCTTGTTCATTTATTTACCTGATTAAAGCCTTTCTTTTTCTGCCGTTTTGCCACAAAAATGTAATGAGACTCTCTCTTTTATTCATGCTACATCCCCAATGCCTAGATGTTACTGAAAAACAAAACAAAGCAAAACAAAAACTCTGAGCTTCAGAGAAGTTGAATAACTTTCGAAGGTCACACAACTAGTCAGCCACAGGGCCATGATTCACAATGGAAAAAGAAATTAGGAAACGTGTGATGAGTCAGATGTGGTGCTAAAGGATTGGGCTTTTATCCCTGCAGGTAAGAGGGAGATCCTGAAAAGTGGTGAGCAGGGACCAAATGACAGAAAAGGAGATTTAGGAGGCACCAACAAGCGAAGGGGCAGAGGCAGGGCAGAGACTACGGCAATCGGGGCTCAGAAAGAGGAAGGCCATCAGAGGTCAGAGCAACAGCATTTGTCAACGGGATGGGGGCTCCTCGTCCTGGCGGAAGGGCATGCTGGAAACAGGCGTGTCAGGAGAGGGGACAGGCGTTGAGAGGAGATGTTGAGTTGGATTTTAGACATTGGAAGAACTGGAGGAGTCAGAGAATTCCCACCGAAATGAGTAATTGACGGTCAAAGAGGGAACTGGAGCTCATAAGTGAGACCAGTGTATTAGTCAGTCACAGGGGTGCTGATGCAAAATACCAGAAATCGGTTGGTTTTTATAAAGGTATTTATTTGGGGTAGGAGCTTACAGATACCAGCCCATAAAGCATAAGTTAATTCCCTCACTAAAGTCTATTTTCCCGTGTTGGAGCAAGATGGCTGCCGATGTCTGTGAGGGTTCAGGCTTCCTGGTTCCTCTGGGCTCAGCGCCTCTGTTTTCTCCACAAGGGCAACTGTAGATTTTCAGGTGAACAGCTCTGTCTCCTTCCCCAGGGCTCCAGTTTAAGACTTCAGCATCTAACCCCAAGATCAAAACTCCAACATCAGATTCTGTTCCTTGCCATGTCTTTATTATGTTTACAAACATAATCCAATATCTATTTTAGGAATTCATAACCATATCAAACTGCTACAACCAGAAAGGAGATTAAGATTGGAAAGGGACAGAGACCATGATCTGTGCATTTGTTGGCAGTTCTGTATATACTGACCTGGAAGGTTTTCAGGATAAAGCATTAAGTTGAA
Source organism: Dasypus novemcinctus (assembly GCF_030445035.2). NCBI lineage: Eukaryota > Metazoa > Chordata > Mammalia > Cingulata > Dasypodidae > Dasypus > Dasypus novemcinctus. The sequence continues at coordinate 60,523,920 of NC_080685.1, read as the reverse complement.
AATAAAGAACCAAGGTGCCGAATGGCACATACAATATATGTCTTTCCTCGTGTTTGCATAGAATAGGTCTGAAAGGACACCCGTGAAACTAGCAGTGCTGTGTGCTTCCAGGGAGGGAGACAGGGCAGGGGGAAGACTTGACTGTCTTTGTGAATATTTTAAATACTTTATTCATGTATTACCTACCCCCAAACATATGATGAAATTAAATGTTTAAGAAAGGACAAAGTATGAGAAAGGACCTTGACATGTCTAAAGGACTTTGAAAACATAGTTTTTTAGTGTTTGAAGGTACTGAGCCTTCTGAGAAAAGCCCTCTAAAGAAGTTCCTGTGTGTGTGTGGGGGGCAGTGCCCCTCATTTCTTCTGGTGCTCCCCAGCCACGGTGCAGTGGTCAGGGCTGTGGCCTCTAAAGCCTGGTTCTGACGCCTCTTGTGGCCGGCTGCACTCCTAGTGGGACCGATTGCCGGGTCGTCCTGTTTCTTGGGCCTCTCAAGTCCACTCCACATCCCACACCCAGACCCACCACCATTCGTCAGGAGGCTGATGGTATAATAAGGAGCTCGTGCTCTGTGCAGGGTACTGTTAGCCATGCCTTTAACCCCGAGTTATCTCCTTTACAGATGAAAACACTCGGGTATAAAAGCAAACAACATGCTTGGAGAGATGCACGTCCTAGACTGTATCCCTGCTCATTCAAGAGATATTTACTGAGCACTTATTATGTGCCAGGCCCCATACTGGGCCCCAAGACTGCTGTGGGAGAGGAGAAGACCCACGCTGCACTCCAGGGCAGCTGGTGGAGAAGACAGCAGGCAGGTAACTAAGCTGCAGTGTGGTAAGTGCCCTGGTGGGGTGCTGTGGGGGAGCACCCTCCTCAGGTGTGGGGGGCCAGGAGGGCATCCAGAGGAAGTGATGTCTCAGCTGAGTCTAAAGTAAGCCTGCAAGTCAAAGGCCTATGGGGCCAGGCACCCTAATAAACGACTGACGTGAATTAAGTCCCTCCTCAGACATTGACCAGCTCTGCGTGAATATGAAATTATATTGGACTGTTCTTCACTTCCACACAGATGACGCCCACTTCCACCTTCCTCGAAACCTGGCTCTGTAGTTAGACACGAGGGCAGGTAACTGTTTCTTTCCCTCTTCTACCTCCACAGTGCAAACGTGATGACAAATGGGAACGGCCCCTTGGCCTGCATGTTGGGAAGGCAAAAGGGCGAGGTGGCAGCCATGGCCCTGGGGAGTGGGGCCCCGGTCAGTCGACTGTTGCCATGTGGGAATTGGGCCCCGTGGGGGCAGGTCTCCTGATTGGTGGCATGTAGGTTGCTCCAGGTTGGGGTCAGTATCTCTATTTCATTAGGCTAGATTTTGAGCAGTAAAATTACCGAATCAAAGGGTATAAACATTTTAAAGATGTATACATATTGCCAAATTATTTTTTGGAAAGATTATATCAGTTTATAATATTTTTTCAGCATTAAATTGTATTGTTTAATTTTTGCTTCCTTGATTATTGAGGTAGAATGTTGTTTCAGATATTTATTGACCTTTGCATTTCTTCTTTAATGAATTAAATAAGAATGTTCATATTCTTGGACCGTTAAAATTGTTTCTAATTGTACCAGTAATAGTTATTTAAGAAAAATGAGAAAAATACAGATAAGTAAAAAGAATGAAAAACACCCCAAATCCCACCACCCACCATTAACCACTATTAACATTTAGGTGTGTGCTGTATTTATGGCATATATTTTCCCAGATTTTTAAAATGCAGCTTAGTTTTTTTGTTATTTTTTAAAACATATTTAAAATTGATGTTGTCACATAGATCAAATTCTCACCTGGGTTATATTTTCCATTGCTTTTTACCTTACAAAAACAGTTAAGTATTCAATGATATTTTCCTCTGCCTTTTTTTAAAAATTTATTTATTTTCCCCCTCCCTCTCCCCCTCCCTGCCCCCCACCCTGCTGTTTTTGCTGTCTGTGTCCATTTGCTGTGTGATCTTCTGTATCTATTTCTCTTTTGGTCTTCTCTTCTCATTTTTTCTTCCCAAGGATTTCCCAGGATTCAATCCTGGAGACTTTTGATGTGGAGAGAGATTCCCTGTTAGTTGCACCACCTCAGTTCCTGGTTTCTTCACCTTGACTTCACCTTGACTCTCCCCTTTGTCTCTCTTTTTATTCTAAAAGATTTATTTATTTAATTCCCCCCTCCCCTGGTTGTCTGTTCTCTGTGTCTATTTGCTGCATCTTGTTTCTTCGTCCGCTTCTGTTGTCGTCAGCAGCACAGGAAGTGTGGGTGGCGCCATTCCTGGGCAGGCTGCTCTTTCTTTCACGCTGGGCGGCTTCTCCTTACGGGTGCACTCCTTGCGCGTGGGGCTCCCCTACACGGGGGACACCCCCGCGTGGCAGGGCACTCCTTGCGCGCATCAGCACTGCGCATGGGCCAGCTCCACACGGGTCAAGGAGGCCCGGGGTTTGAACCGTGGACCTCCCTTTGTCTCTTACTGTTGTTGTTGCATCATCATCTTGTTGTATGACTCACTTGCGTGGGCACTGCTCGCTGAGTGTGGGCACTCAGCTCACACATGGGCACTAGGTAGCTGCACAGGCACACTTTCTCTTCTTCTTTTTCACCAGGAGGCCCCAGGGATTGAACCCAGTTCCTCCGATATGGTGGGTGGAAGCCCTCTCACTTGAGCCACATCCGCTTACCTCTGCCTTGTTTCTTCAATATTAGTTTCGTAACCTACTGGGATTTATTTTGGTATATCATGTGAAGGTGGGATCTCGGCTCATTTTTTTCCTGCAAATAATCAACACTCTCAGTATCATTTGCTAAGCAATCCCTCCCTCCCCAAGGCAGAACTCTGTGGCCATCGGAACCTATGAGTTGCTCAAGAACGTGAGGGGGCCATTGTGGAGCAGATTTGCGGTAGATGAGGGTTTCAGTCCCTTCCAGTTAACAGCCGTTCTTCTTTGGCGGGCAAAGGCTTCTTCCTGGCAGTCGCCGGGAAGAGCAGGTCACGCATTGCCACTGGGGAGGTGGAGGAAGGAGCTTCACTGGCAGCGCCTGGGGCCCCCTTCCCTCTGGGCTGGGGAGTGGCCTTCTGCTCTCAGGGTAGCTTGATCTGAGCAAGGCTGGCCAGAGAAGCACCTGAAGGCTTGCCAGTCCTGCCAGGGAATTTCACTCTAGCCTCTAGACCAGGGGTTCTTAACCTCTTTTGTTCCACAGACCCCTTCGCCAGTCAGGTGAAAACCATGGACCCCTTACTAAGTCCACACTATACTGTGTATTATTTAATAAATACATCACACCCACAAGAGTAATGTTTTTTTTTGAATTTCAATTGAAGCTCACGGACCCCGAGATGCACAGAGTCTTCTTCAACTTCCTCACCGTCAATGCCTGGAGACTGCCCCCTCAGCCTCATCCTTTAGTGTTGGCAAAGGACTCCCACCTCTGCCTTGTGACTTCCAGACCCTTTCCTGTCTGTGAGCCACGCCTGGCAGCCCCCCCGGCCCCCACCCCCAGCAGCAGTGTAACATGGAGTGCTGGGGCCAGGGAGGGTCGCCATGGAGCCTGGACCGCCAGCCTGCGCACCCCCCCTGCTCCTTCCAGAGGCCACCACACCCCACTCACTGGGGGCGCTCTCCTCCTCAGCTGTCACTGAGGCCCCAGGAGTGGGAGTCCGGGGAGGCTGGCCTCCTGCACTGAGGGGCCTGCAGCGCTGGGCTGGGCCCGGAGGCCCAGGTGGGAGAAATGAGAGGGGCAGGTGTTTCCCTTCTCGGGTGTGAATGACTGGCTGGACAGCAGAGGAAGGAGAGGTAAGTGTCAAGGCCAGGCCAGGCCTAGTGCCCGTGTGTGGGGGACAAAAGCAGGCATGAGGAGGAGACAAGCCAGGCACAAGGCGGGCAGGTGGGAAAAGTCAACTGCTAGTCAAGCTGGGGAGTGCACGGTGGGATTCTATCAACCTGTTGAGAAAGCAGCCTTTCTCCTCAGAGGAGGCTGGCAGTGAAATGGGAAGAGGAAGGAGGGGAGGGGCGCTGGGGGAGGGATGCTTTGGCTCTCCCTGGAGCTCAGAGGCTCAGGGAAGCGACTCATGCAGTAGGCGGGGTTGGGGCTGCCAGGCTGGCAGGAGTGAGCCCTTTCTCTTTTTATAGCTGTCCTGCTCTTCTTTTTAAATGGATTCCATCGAGATCCAAATCATACAGACCATGATTTTCTTCAGCCACAAGTCCTTTCTCCAAAATGCCTTGTAGAGACAATCCCCCCTTTGCTCCCCACTGTCCTGACAATAAAGCAAATGGAATCTAGTGAGAGAGGTAAAGGGAATTTAGGGGCCATCATGCTAGGTCTGTGGCCTCATTTTACAGATGAGCGCGCTGAGGCCTGAGAAGCGATGGCTCACCCACGGTCACCCCCAGCTGGCTGGCGGCAGAGCCAGGGGACTGAATCAGGTCTCCTCCTCCCTCAGCTACTTGGGGACTGAAAACAAGGACCCTTTTCCTACTCCACCCTAGATGGACTTGGGACAGGGCACTTCTATGTAGGGAAGAGGGCAAGAGCTCCAGTAAAGGTGGATTTGCTTGGGGGCATCCCCATTGCTGCCACCAACACACAACAGACACAACCCCCAGAATTCATCCCACGTGACCTTCCCCTAGTCACAGCATCAATCACCAGGCATACGTTTCGGAAAATCAAAACGATAGCTAATGTCACAACTGAAGGGAGGGAGGGTGTCACCGATATCACCCATGTTTCGTCCCACCATCACCACACTGAGTCTCATAGGGAAAAATTCTATACCTGTTCTAAATGGAATAGCACAGGAAATATAATCGTCTGTTTAAGAAGGTACAGAAATTGTCGCCCCAAAGTTGAGGGGGGATATCAAGTACTGGCATTTCTCTTTGCATTTATAAGACCTAGGTCAATTTGCTTTTTTTTTTTTTGGTGGAAATATGGGGGGTTAGGATATTTTCTTAGACTCTTTAATCAGGCTCTTCATCTCTAAAACTGGGATAAAAATAATACCTGACATATCGATAAGGATTAAATGAATTTAAATGAGTGAAAAATTTAGTAAGTGGCAAATACTGTTAATAATTCTGTAATAGTATAAATATTTTCTAAGACAGAAACAAATTCAAAGTGCTTCCTGGGAACCCCAGCTCGTGAAGAGTTAACGCCAGTCCTCTGCGAGGTTGTAGGGGCAGCTGCTGGGGCTTGTTCAGGGGTTGCCCCTGGGAGGCACAACTCCAGGGCCCCCTTCCCAGAATGGCCTGTGTGAAGGGCTCCCCTGCACACTGTGAAAGGGCCCCTTGAGTTGGAGTGATTTAAGGCCAGAGACTTATCAGAACAATAGGCTGCCATTATTAAGTACTTACTGTTTGCCCAGGGCTGTGCAATCCAGTGAGGTAGGTAGTTTATCTTCATGGACAGGAGGCCACGGGGACCTTAAGTAACTTAACTGGCCCCAAGTCACACGGCTAGTGGCTAGTGTGTTGGAAGCTAGACTCCACCCTAGCGTCAGACTCCAGGGTTCACACTCTTCAAGGCTGTGCTTGACTCCTCACCCAGAGCCCAGATTTGGAGGTGCCTTCTTGCCCTCCTCAGTCTATCCTCCAGGGCCCGAGGGTGAGGGCATCCCTCCTAGGCCAGAGCTGGCCCCTGAGCAACCCCCTCAGGCCTGTGATCCCTCCACTACCGCCCAGCCCCCTCTCTGGCCTCAGTCCCCCATTCCCGTCTGCTTCGTGGCTTCTCTAGACACCCCTCCTGTGGGTCTCTATCCTTCCAAGCACTTATCACAATCCGATATGTTTTTCTCACTTATTGTCTGTCCTTCCCTCTAGAATGTAAGCTCCATGATAGCAGGGGCCAGTTCTTCTGTTTTATCTCCAGCTTCTAGCTCAGTGGAGCATTAAAAATGTCCTTTAAAAGGATTTTTAAAAATTTTCTTAGAATTTCTTATGTTCACTATTTTTGTTGGAATTTTCATGTGCTTTCTTCTCTCCCTGTTTTCCTCATTTTCTTTGCTAACACCTAGTCATCTTTCAAAATCCTGCTCAGCTGTCTTGTCCTCTAAGAAACTTCCTCAGCCCTGGGTACGCAGCATCTGAGCCAGTTTCTCCACCAGGACCCTCTCCTGCTACGGGAGCCCCCCAGGTGCAGAGAATCCACCTAGTGGGTGTTCACGAGACAGACTCCAGCTCCCAGCCTGGCAGGCTGGGTGGGGGAGGGGGTGGGTGAAGCTGGGCTTATCGAGGCGGCTGACAAGAGCCCTGGGGAAATCAAGGTGAAAGGCAGCTGCTGTGCTCAGGGAGAGGCCCACACTCTATCAATCAGAGGGGCTGGGACAGGGCAAAAGGAGGCTCGGCAGTTCATGGCAGCTGTGAGAGCTACTCCCACTCCCACTCCCGCTGCTCGGGCCCACAGGGGCCTCAAACAAGGCCCTGCTTCCTGTCGTGGGCCCTATGGGCAGACACTGTGGAGCCAGGGCTGCCCAGGACAGTTCTTACAGCAGGGCCTTAGTTTTAAATACCTGAGTTCACTTTTAGAAAATGCAAACACAGGAACTATAGGGCTTGCTGGTAGAAATCCCCTGAACTTGACATTGTGTCAAGCAACAGGTGGTGGCAGAGAAGGCACTCAGGGCCCTGACCCCATGGGCACACAAGGGCACTGGCTGCTGACGCCTCCTCCACCCCCTTCCAGTGCTGGCCTCCAGCGCTCCCAGCCAGCACCCCGGAGGGAGCGGCTGCTGCCCAGGCCTCAGGTGCTTGACCTCTCAGCCTGCAGGGCTGGGGCAGATGAACAGTCAGCCCAGGAGGACGAGCAGGTAGACGACGGGAACAGGCCTTGGAGGGACTCCACAGAGAGGCTTGAGGCAGGAATACTCCCAGGGAGTCTGCAGGGAACAGGGGAGGGCTGACCCCTGCCTGCTCAGAGGTCTTTCCTACCCTGGCTGCCCCAGTAAAAGGAGTGTCTTTGGCACCCCACCTCCATTACCCAGTGCTGAGGCTGTCAGAGCAGAGTGAAGAAGTCAAAGAGAAAACTCCAAATCAGACTGAGGCCCCTGCCCCCCTGAATGAGGTTCATTATCAGCTCTGAGCCCTGTGAAGCCCAGCAGGCTGGATTAGGGGCAGGCTCTCTAATCCCAGCTGGCTCTGCCCTCCTGGGCAGCCAGGCCAGGCCCAGCTCTCCCAAACAAAGGTTCCTCAGAACTGGGGGCCTTGGGGCAGGTGCTCCCAGGGAGGGTGTGAGAACAGGAGCAGGCAGGACTGGATATCCCCCGAGGTACATTTGGGGGCTGAAGGGGCTCAGGGTATAGGCACCATGTGGGGAAAGGTGGGCATCCCACAAAGGGATGTGGTGATGGCACCTTCTCCCCCGCAGAGCAGGAGCTATGTCTGCTGGGGGAAATCAAGTCTGGCTGGATTTCAGGTGAGGCTGGACTGTTTTCTCTCTAGGCAGTGACACTAGGTCTCTAAGTAGCAAGTTGAAAAAAACACTGATGCTTGCCTCTGCAAAAATAATTTATTCCAAATCCCCCAGCCCCCACCAAGCAGTGGGGTAGTGGGAAACAAGCATGGGTACAATGTTGTCCTCCCCTCAAACCCTCCTAAACTCTACACGTTGGAGAGGACACCCCTTCATTACTCAATCCAGCACCCTCCACATTAAAAAACTAGCATCTATTTTTGGAGGCCAAAATATCAAAGACAAAAGAGCCAGCTCAGAGAGGGGTAGAGCCCAATGGGAGGAAAGCACATCAAAGCAATCATCTTTTCCCTGCAGCTTCAGGCGGCCTCTCACAGCGAAGCCCAGAGCCAAGGCACTGTGGATCCCACATCCTTCCCCACGTCCCAGGACCCGCGTCGTCGGGTCCTGACAAGCAAGCCACTCAGGCAGAAGCCCGGCCAGGCAAGTCCACTCCAACTCGGACCCCCACTCTTCCTGCAGGAGGGCCCAGGTCCTCCCTAACACCCTGACTCAGACCTCGCCTGGGAGGTTTGACTTCTAGAAACTTCTAGACCCTGCGCTGAGGTAAATCCTACCCAGAAGATCTGAAGGGGAGGATGGGCAGAACACGGAGGGCCAGAGATGGCCTCCCTTCTCTGGAGCAATGCTCCTGTGTCCAGAAGGGAGGGGGTGGACAGCGTTGGAATGCAGTGAGGTCCACACCGCCCCGCCCAGCCCTGGGGACCCTCCTCTGGAGGAGAACCCTTGGAAACTGGCTTCACTGGCCCCAGTTTAGGGCCAAGATGAAGCAGGAGACTGAGGCTTCAGCAAGAATGGGGCAGGCCTTCGAATAAGCTGAAAACAGGAACTTGATGCTGAGGCCAGGGACTCAGCCTCCCTAACCCCAGCGTCCAAGGCTGCCCCGCCCCCTCTGCTGCCAGATGACCTGGAGCCTATCTGCATCTGTGGAACACTCCTTCCCAGCTGGCCCAGAGGTTCACTGGAGCAAATGGTTTTCCTGGATTTGTACCCTCCTAGGCTGGGCAGGGAGCAAGGGTGGGAGGGCAGGGGACTGGAAGAGCCCCACGGGTGGCAGCTCCCTTTCCTGTCCCCCTGCCCCCACCCAGATGAACAGTTCAGGCTGTGGGGTGGCTAGCGCGGCCCTTAAGCGCCCTCATCCTGGCCCGGAAGTACGTGTACATGGCCAGCAGGCCCATGAAGGACAGGGAGTAGAGCCCCACACAGAGGCTGACATCCAGGTGGGAGAAGCCCCCTTCTAGCACCTGCAGCCACTGGCCTGGGCCCCGCACAGCTCTGGCCTCGGGCTCCCCCTCAGAGATGACGGCCAGCTGCTTGGAGCTGCGGCCCACTCGCCTTGGCCGTGGAGGACCTGCGAGCAGATCCTTGTCAGCCTGGAACTCGGCCAGCAACACAGCACCCGTGTCTCGCTTGCTCAAGCGTCGCTGCCCCTGGGGCTGCTCCAGCTCATCCCGCTGACTCTCTGCTACTAGCTCAGGAGGTCCCTGGTGCGGCTCAGTGCTGGCTGTACCCAGGCCAACGCCTGGCTCCTGGGGGGGACGTGCTCCAGGTCTCTCTGCTGGAACGCCCAGGATGGTGGTCTCAGCGGGCCCTGTCCCTGGGCTCACAGTGATCCCAGCCCCCTCTTCAGCACCCAAAGGTGGATCTCCGGTCGCCAGCACCTGCACTCCTGGGATGGCTGCTCTCCTCTCTGCAGCCGCGTGGGGGGGCAGCCTGGCACCCGGAAGGTGCCGGACCACGTTGCTCAGGGAGAAGTGGGTCTTGAGGAAGCGGAGGGTGGCGTCCAGGTCCCACACAGGATCGCCCTGCAGCTCATTGTGGCAGGCGGAACAGAGTGTGCGGGGCGGCCACTGCACCTTGGGGAACTGGGGGTCCTCGCTGGGGGCCCCTGGGGAAGGAAGCACACACAGGCCGGGTGACACCTGGGCCCACCTGAAGCCCAAACCTCATTCCTCCCTTCAGGATGCCCGTTCCCAAGTCTGCAAAAAGAGTTCGCCACTGCCCTTCAAAAGGCAAAAGGCATCAAGAGATGGCAGAAAAAGGACTGCGCAGGGCCAGCTCAACAAATGGTCACCCCCACCCCACAGCCAGCCCCCTTGGCTTCCCAGGGAGGTGTGAACAGCTCCATTCCAGGCACTGCCAGGGTTACCAAACCCAGCATCCCTTTGTTCCCCCACTGCCAGTCTGTACCCCCAGACCAGACATGGGAAAAGGTGGGAAGACTTGGAATGGCCTGTTTTACAGACCTTGGTTGGTCTGTTGCCTTTTTTTCTAAGTCATTTTTTGCATTTTTCTGAAATTTTACAAATTTCATACAGTGTATATATACTGCTTTTATAATTAAAGGGAAAATGTTTTTTGAAACAAGAATTTGCTCTGCATGGCAATGCTGTAGCAGCCTGTCCCTATCAAACTGCAGCTCCCTGCGGCAGGTGGGAGTCAGCACAACTTCCTCCTCAGGTGGGCTCCACGGGGTGGGTGTGGAAAAGGGGGCTCTTGGGAGTCAGGAGGCTGCTCTCCACTCCCAGGCAGGGCTGCTGGAGCTTAAGTGGAGCCTCACTCTAGGCAGAGGGCCCAGGGAATGCTAATGCACCCACAGCTCTCTGAGGAATCTCCTTTCCTACAAGATTTGATAGGAACATAGAAGCTGTTGGCCACAGTAAAGCAGCAGCAGCAGCAGCAGCAAGTGATGTCAAACTCAGAATGGTTGTTCTGGGGAGGGGGCAACAAGGAGATTCCAGAGACGGCTTAGTGAGTAGTGGCAGGGATATGCCTTGAGCAGTAAGCACGCGGTACAGCCTGTTAATGGGCATTACTAGTTTATCTGAAAGAACCCCACCAGAGAGGGTACTGTCTTCCTTTTGGCCCCAAACTCTCCTGGCCCCGCAGCAGGCGGGGCGCTCAGGGCTGCTGCACTGGCCCCCAGGAAGGAGGGAAGTGGGAGCCCGTGGAGGTCAGGGGGCTGGGTGCTTAAATGGAGCATTTGGTGGCAGGAGGTGGGGCGGGGCCCGGGTGGGGGGGAAGAGGCACGTGTCTTCTTTTCAAAGTCCACCAGAAGTTCCCAGGAGACCAAGAGCAAGGGCGGGCGCCCGCACCACCACCTGCTCGGTTCAGCTCCTTTAACCTCGGCTCCACCCCCCGCCGCCAGAGGGGAGGCGGCGGGCAGCACGTGCCGCTCGCCCTCCCCCACAGACAGGCCAGCCTCCAGCCACAGATGGCTCCCTCCCTGTCTTGCCAGCCTGGGTCAGCCCCAGAGTCTAATGCCTTTGCCTGTTGAACCTATCAGGCCCCTGTGCATGGAGTGAAGAAAACACTGTAAATGAGGGACACTCAGAGAAGACAAGGCCTCCCCTTATGGGAATCAATCCCTGGTACTTCCAGGAAGAAGCTGGTGTCTCTTTTCCAGCCCTTTCTGTCACAAGTCCCTTCCCAGGGAGTGTTTGTAAAAAGGGCCAAGGGCCAGAAAGCAGAGGAGGGGAGGTGGGAGAGGGACCCCACAGGCCAGAGAGAGGCCCTGCTGCGGGAGTAAGCAATGGCATCGGAAAGCAGGGCTTTTAGGCTAGCAGCCTTGCTGTCCTCATCTAGAAAACAGGCCTGGGGATTCTGACACACGTCGACAGGGCTGGCAGGGCAAAGGGAAGGGCCTTGAGAGCCGGGCAGCACTGAGTCAGGGAGGCGGGTACCTAGGAGACGGTGAGCACCCGTTCCCCACTTCGGCCCAAGCCTCTGCAGCTCCCCCGCCGCGCCCTCCCTCTGTAGGCGACTCCAGCCCCAGAGGTGGCCCCTCCTTACCTGCGAGGCGAGCATTGACTTTGTTGTGGGCAGACCAGAGCCAGAGCACAGCCTTGTCCAGACTCTCCACCCCGTGCATGGAGGCAGCGGCCATACGCTCAAAGTGGCGAGCACAGTCTTGGCAGCCAAAGAAGGAGCGCACGTAGCCCCGGATGGCTTGGAGAACCTCCTGGGGTTTGGCTACCAGGGAGAGGAGACACCATTCACAGAGGTCCCACCACCAGCCCCACAGGCTGCCTGTCCTGCTTCTTCCCCTTCCAGGGGTCAAATTACAGGGGATCCCATCTCCTCCCAAACTCCTAAACCCCAGCCTCCCTTCTCTGCCACTCATCCAGGCCTTCAGCACTTACTTATACTCAGATGAAGTCCCAGCTCCTCAGCCAGACACTGGCTCTCTGATGTGGTGGAAGGGACAGCCGGGCTGGAGCACCCCTGCCCTTGTCCCCACGCTCCTATCTGCCCCACCTGCTTTGGGTTTCCTGCTCCAACCTGCGGGACCAACCTGTCGTGCCTCACCTCCCTCGTTGTGCCTCGCCTCCCCTGTCGTGTCTCGCCTCCCCTGTCGTGCCTCGCCTCCCCCGGGGACCACACAAGTCCCCCGACCTGGCTCCGCACACCTGACTCCTCCAGCTCCCTCGCCCTCCCCACCAGGCCCTTCCCTGAGCCCTCTGGACTGGCAGCGAAGGCCTCTGAATACTCTTACTGAAACCCGGTTCCACCCTGAAGACAACACTAACCTCCCCCACTGCCCATCCCAACATACCCCTCTTAATCCCTTTCGCCTCCCAGTCACATCTTAGGGCTGGAGGTGGGAAAGTATCCTCCCTGCTGTTTGTTGCTTCCAAACACCTCCCCCGCTCCTGCTGCAGACACCCCCTGATCCACAGCGACAGCAACACCCGGCTCTCTGGCCCCCTCACTACCATACCCCAAGCCATCCTTCCTCGCAGCCTCAGTGTCTGCACAGTCCAGTCTCACCTCTCACATCCCTCACCGCCTCCACTCCAAACTCCTTAACCTTGACCTACATCCGGCCCAGTTCCCCCTGGGAGCAACACCCACCACCTGACCTACGCTGTACTCACATCCTGTGCCTCCCCTGTGCCTGGAGCTCACCTCTTCTCATCTCCTCTAGGACTGTAACCCTGTAAAGATCTTCTTTCTTTACTGCATCATCAATTTCTCCCTTAATATGGGATTGTTCCAATTGGTAAAAACAATTACAATAAAAGAAAACCCTTCTTTGACCCTCAAGCACCCCGTACCACCCCCGACCTCCAAGGTCTTGCCTCCTCTTCTCTCAGCAGCCCAGTCGTACCAGGCCATTCTCTCCACTGCTCCACGACGCCACGTCTCCCCAGGGAGATCCTCACCTGGAGCCCCTGGCCTCTGGAAGCCCTTTGCTTTGGGGGCCCTCCTGAAATCTCAACGGCTACCTGTATGGACTCCTCTTCCTCCAGCAGAGGCCAGGAGGTCGTGCATCCCAGCTCAGCCCTCAGTGCTCTTCTCTCGTGACCTCTATCGCCTACAGGCCAGTGGCCATAAAAGTCCTACCCTAGCTCCTTCCTGGACCTCTCCACACAGCTCCAGACCCGACTGTCCACATCTCCATTTGGATGTTTACCCAGCACAAAACAATGTTACTTCTCCTCTGCTCCCTCCCTCCACCCCAAGCCTGCCCACTTCTCAACAGAGAGCACCACCACTTGCCAGTGTCAGGCCAGACTAGCCGGGGGGTCTGCCCTGAAGTCTTGTTCCCTCACACTCCTCACCCAATCCATTACATCCTATCAGCTTTACCTTCAAACCTCCACCCATAGGTCCGGGCCACCATGAGCTCTCCTGGGCAATTTGCATAACCTCCCCGCTGGCTGCCTGGCCTGCCCTCCGCCAGTCAGGCAGCAGTCCTTCTAAAGCAAGGATCACTCATGTTGCTCCCCTGCTTAAACTCTCCAAAAGTTTCTCAGCACACTAACCCGAAATCCAACCCCCTCACCAAGACCTCCAAGTTCGTGTGTGCTCCCCTCCCCTCCCCGCCTCCCTCCCCAGCCTCCTCGCCCTCACTCCCAAGACTGTCCCTCACTCCTAAGACTGTCCTCGGGAGTGGCAAACACACCACACCTGTTCTCTGCACCTCGCCCCTGCCTGGGAAGGCTCGCAGACCCATCATCCCACAGCTGCTCCCTTCTCCGAACTTGGGTCTCAGCACAGGGGCACCTCCTCAGAGACGCCTTCAACGCCCTAATTTCTTAAAAGCAGCAACTCCCCTTCCCGGCCCCCTCTCACACATCATTTTGCTTTATCTTCTTCCCAGAACTCATGGTTATACCTCAAGTTTTCTATTTGTGTGTTGATTATCTGCCTCCTGCCACCAGAACACTAGCCACTTAAGGGCAGGCACTTTGTGTCTTAGGCCCTGCTGCCTCCCCAGCACCCAGGGCAGTGCCAGGCATTTTGGAGATGCTCACCAAAGACTGGCTAGTGGACCGACTGATGCTGGGTCTCCAGCCAGTGGGGTGATTCCAGGAGTCACCCTTCTCCCCATCCCCACTGAGAGCAGGACAGAGCAGGATTAGATGCACAGTGGGGTGAGCTGGCCCTGGACTTACCTGTCTCTTGTGGGTGGATGATGTTTTGCCGAGCTGCCTGCACAGTCAGGAAGTGGAAGAGGAGCCACAAGGAGCAGGGGAAGCCCCGGAAATGTGGCTCACTCCCCTGGCAGCCAACCCAGTTCACCTTCTTTGCAATAACAGCACCCTGAGGCATACAAATCAATGTGAATGTGAATATGGGAGATGGAAGAGAGAAGATTCCAGGTCAGCACACAGCCCTCAGGCAAACACGCTCCCTCTCAGTCTGTCACCTTGAAGGTAGCGTTTTCCTTCTGTTGGCTACATCCATCAAAGGAGCAGCAGCTCTGAAAACTTACAACGTACATCAAGTTAGATCCTTACTGACTTCAACTTTCCCATCTGTAACACAAGGGGGTTCACCCGAGGTCCCTTCAAGCTTTGGCACCCACAAGTCTGCAGGATTTTGTGCCTCTCCTGGCTGCCGTGGCCCACTTTTGCAAACAGCAACATGAGCAGGAGCCCAGGAGAGTGCCCCTGGAAAGGACCAGAGAAGCCATGCTGGGAAGCATGATGTGCTTGAAAGCAAGTGAGAGCAGTGGCTAAAAACTCTGGGGTCTCATAATTGGTTTTGTTTGTTTTTTTTAAAGATTTACTTTTTATTTATTTCTCTCCCCTTACCCCCCTCCCCGCCCCCGTTGTCTGCTTTCTGTGTCCACCCTGTGTGTTCTTCTGTGTCCGCTTGGATTCTTGTCAGTGCCACCAGGAATTCACATCTCTCTTTGTTGCATCATCTTGCTGCATCAGGTCTCCGTGTGTGCAGCACCACTCCTGGGCAGGCTGCACTTTTTTTGCACGGGGTGGCTCTCTTTACAGGGTGCACTCCTTGCACGTGGGGCTACCCTACGCGGGGGACACTCGTGGGGCAAGGCACTCCTTGTGCGCATCAGCACTGGGCATGGACAGCTCACCACACAGGTCAGGAGGCCCTGGGTTTGAACCCTGGACCTCCCATATGGTAGGCAGATGCTCTATCAATCGAGCCAAATTCGCTTCCTTCACAATCGGTTTTAAACCCTAGCTCAAACACTTAATGGCTGTGTGATTTTGCTCAAGTTCCTAGATCTCTCTCAACCTCAGTTTCTTCATCTGTTAAATGGCGATACCACCACCTACCTCTGACTCACGTTATGAGGCTTAAATGAGATCAGGCACATAAAGAGCTTAAGCACAGTGCCTGGCACATGATGGGAGTGAAAAGAAGAGTAGTCTATTAATTATTAGTGGAAGAACCCAATCAAAACCACTGACTCCCTCCCCAGTGCAAACTAGTAAAGGAGGTCAGAGATTATAGTGTTAACCCTTCCATTCCCACAAATACCGAGGATGGGGAGAAGATCTTCATTTGCCACCAGGACTCACCTCGTTCCTGTTGTCCAGGGCAGTTTTGAAGAAACTGTAGGGAATTTTCTTCCTCTGCTGCCTCCTGAGCCAGTCATTTGTAGAGTGAAGGAAGTTCTGGACTAAGGGCTGGCCAGGGAAGTACTACGGGGAGGAACAAGTGGAAGTTGTAGAGAGAGAGACAATTCTCCCTGAGTTCCACAGCCCTGGAGAAGGAAGAGGGCTATGCAGAAGTGGGCCAGGGCCATTTTTTGGAACGTTGCAAAACTGCCAGAAAGAACATTCTGCTTAATGCACAAATGTGGATTCCTTACCATCTTTACTCTGGGGCACCTTGTAAGACTGGAGGAGAGGGGAGGGGAGAGGAGAGAGGCTCTAAGCGGGGCTGGGACCTGAAGAGCTCCCCCCAATCAAGGCTTCAGGCTCCCATGGTGACCTCCAACCAAATGCCACTGTGAGGAAGGCCTGAGCACTTGTGCCCTCCCGGGAGCTGCTGGGACCCCTGGGACACATGGTCCTCTTTAGGAGGCCTTTGGAGGGAGTAGCTGACTTGCCGACTAAATAATGGGCTAGGCTGGGCTGGCAAACGCCTTTCATTTATATTCCAGTTCGGGGGCTTATAGCCAAATCTTGATGGTTACTCTCAATAGTCTCTGAGGAACATGAAAAGCTACTCTGACAACAAGTCAACTCAAATCTGATTAGTATCAGCACTTTAAAACCACAAGGACTCCAGGGAGAAAGATATGTATGTGTGTGTACAAGCATGGGTGTACCAGGGGGCTGGGCAGTGGAGTGAAAGGCAGGAGAGAGAGAGATGCAGCAGCAGAGCAGGTCAGCTAGCCACAAAGAGGTAGGCCAAGAGGACAATGACAAGACACGCAGAGGAAAAGGAGCAAAGCAAACTATCTAAGAGACAGGAATGACAACCAGACAGAAAAAACTGTTAAGGGATCCAGTCCTCTGAAAAAGCCATTAAACATGTCTATCAAACCTTCCTCCAGAATGAGGAGTGGTTGGAAAGCATCCTATGCTTTGCCACGCTCCTCGTGGTTAGCTCGCCTGAGTCTCTCTGGGGCTCACCACATAGATTTACAGCTTCAAGGCTGCATTTCTCACCAGATGTCCTGAATTGGAACCTCCTGCCTTCCAGGGCTGCAGTGTCAGGAGGAGGATGAATTAAATGGCTCTGGCCTGCAGAGTCCTCTGCTGTAAGCAGGGAAACTCTGGTGACCACACGCCACCCAGTGGCCAGCCCTGCCCAGACACCTACTGGAGGGAGTGGACAGAGCAGGGAGATGCCCTGCTCTGGCACCTGCAGAACTTCCAGAGTGTCTCTCGACCAGGCACACCCAGAGCTGACACTTCCTTGAGGCTGAGCTGGGCAGAGGAGGCGTAATCACCCATTAGGCTTTCAGTTCCCCTTGGGGGCCATGCATGGAGTGGGCTGAATGAGATGAGGGTGGAAATCCCAGCTCAGCCACCCACTGGCCTGCAGAATGTTGGACAAGGCACTTTACCTGTTTGAGCCTTTGCTTCCTCATCTATAAAAACATATATTTAATACTAATACCTGCCTCATGGAGTTTATGGGATATAAAATAAGCTAATACACCAAGAGCCCTTTATAGAGTCTGGCACCCTGTCACAGCTCAAGAAATGGTAGCTGCTATTATTATTACATTCAGGAAAAAGCAACCCAAGCACAGGCAAGGCCCAAACACTCTGCAGTCCCAAGGGGGAGTGTGAGCAAGCTCCACATGAGGGTTTCGGAGCCAGGGCCTCAGGCTCCTCTGCTCCACTGCAATTTGTTCCTGACTTTCCTTTGCCATCTCTGAGGACCCTGGCTTCCAGCTGGGAGAGCACCTTCAGCTCAAACTCACTTCCAGAGCCTGCTGGGGAGGCAGCTCCAGAGGCACCACTGAGAGGTGCTGCTAAGCCTCTGCCCAACCCAGGTATTCCTTGGCTCTTGATCATCCTTTCCCCTTACCCTGGTCCCAAATGGAAAAATCAGCCCTGTGTAGAGCTGAGATGCCAGTGACCCACAGGAAGCCACTTCTCTGGGATGAGCCTTCAGAGTGGGCTGGGCTGAAAAGCACTCTGGAGTGTTCTCCTCATGTGTTGGGCACATAAAACCACTCAAGGTTGTTTTTCAGCTCAGATTCTATGGGCCCCAGGACTCAGCAATTTGGGGACCAAGCAGCTCTTAAGGTCTCTGGGGAAAGGTTTCTACTGCCAGGGCAGGCTGAAAAAAGGGGGCTCATTCTTCTTGGGACTGCCATGAGGAGCCAAAGGCTAGTCTGCCTTAGACGACTGGGACGAGCACTGGCTATCAGCTCACAGGGTCCCCTTGGTGCAATCACACATATACATGACCAAGTCACAGGGGCAGGAAGGCCATGACTGGGCGAGGGCGAGGAGAGAAACTAGGCTGTCAGGGAATTCCCAGGAGAGAAGGGCACGAATCACCCCCAGTGGCAGCCCCGGCTGTCCACAGACCTGCCAGCAAGGACAGCTCAAGTCTGCCACCAGGGTTGAGAGCAGCCGAGTCAGCAGGCGGCCTCTCCATGAGGCCAGAGCCCACATCTGACTCAGCAGAACTCAGCAGGAGGAGGCGTGGGCTTTAAATAGGGCAGCATTGGCAGTGGATCTAGAACAGTGAAAAGGGTGTGGGAAAAGGAGGGAGGCAGACACACAGAAGAGGCAGCTCACAGCTCACCTTCAGAGAGGAAGGGGAGTGGCAGAGAAAGGAGCACAGGCGCCTGGTCCTGGGGCCCCTCTTGTCCCTTCATTGGGGGTGGGGTGTCCCTGGCAGAGGTCTGGGCTGGCACGGGATGTGACAGAGACTGGAGAGGAGCAGCCCACAGTGCACTGTCCGGAGGCAGCTGCGGGCCCAGCGTCCTGCCAGACCAGGACCCCCGGGAAGGAGGGGCTGGCGCCTGGCTTGCAGGTGCACACTACCATGCATGGGACTGCACAGATGAGGGGGCGTGCCCTGCTCACCTTGGCCAACACCGCTACAAAGTTTTTCAGGGCCACCAGGCGCTGCCCTTCTAGGACTGAGAACTTGCCGACTTCTACTCGGAGGATGTAGTGTAGTGCAGATTCCAGGTCAGCCATGTAGATCTTGGAGCTTATGACCCAGAACAAGGCAGAGAGAGAAGGGGACATTAGTCATGGGGCAGGGCTGGGGAGCAGCCAGGGCTAAGGGACAGAGGAGGCGCATGGCTGATGGTCACAGAGTCTGGCAAGTTAGCACAAGGCTCTGCTAGTAACTAGCTGTATAACCTTGGGTAAGTTACTTAACTTCTCTGAGCCTCAGGAAGATGGGGATGGTAACTGCCTGATGGGTAGGGTGCTGAGACACTTATATGAAAGCACACATGTGAAGCCCTTGGCAGCTCCTGGCATAATGCATGGGTTTCCCCTCTCCAGGCCCAACTCTGACTATGATTCACTCAGAGTGTTTTATTCAGGCCACTAGTGGAAGGATGAACTTCAATCTGTTCTGAGCCAAGACTCCTAGGAATAAACAGACGGACCAATAGGTGTGGCTGCCCACTGGGCCTGGGGCCAGGCAGGGAGGTGGTTTTCGTACTTATTTCAGGGCTGCTGTGCTCACAGCTGCCAGACCCCACATTCCACGCCTCAGGCCCCGGCTCCAGGCTGGCAGCTCCATGGTGGGCCCTCATGCTGCCTTGGGGTCTGGGCTCTCATGCTTCCCTGCTCCTGTCTCCTGCCTCCTGGATCCTGGCCTCAGCTCTACAGTGAGCAACTCCTGTAAGTCTGGGCACTTGATCTCTCTGGGCCTCGGTTACCTCGTCTACAAAATAAACCAATCCTGCCCCTCCCACCTCCCAGGGTTGTCGAGAGCCACAAAGGTTACCTACAGAGCAAGTTCAGTGACTGTACTTTACCCCTGTGGCACAGTCTCCTTTCTGGGGGTGCTCCACCTTGCTGACCTCCCCATCCTTGTGTTCTGCCTCAAGAAGTGGCCCCACGACTGCATGAGATGAGGCATGGAAGGTGCCCACTGCCGAGCTTGGCAGATATGGCCAGTCCCAGATATTATCGCCACTGCCGCTCTCAGCTTTTCACCCTTGATTTACAGAAAATCTCTCACTTTGCCCCCTTAAATTCTCTCATGCCAGGAGGCAAAATCCTTCTTGTAATCAGATGCCTTTTCCCTCAATTCTCCCATTCAGTCTCCTCCTGGGGGCTGCCCACCTGGCTCAGCCTGGAGTTCCCTGGTCAGCCGTTTCTACTTGGAGTGCAGAGCAAGAGCCCCGGGCCGCCACCCAGCTAGCAGAAATCTATCACAAGAGCAAAAGCCAAGGAGCCTCAGGGAGAAAAGCAGCTTTCTCATGCCTACAACTGTGCACTGAGATCCAGGTTACTTCAAAAAGCAGTGAGTGCCCTGACAATGGAGGCGTTCAAGTGAGCCTGGAAGCCTTCCTAGAAGGGGTGCAGTGAAGGGGACTGTTTGCCCCATCTGTGTGAGCAGAGACTGCATCTGACCTGTACCTATCTGCAATCACAGTGCCTGGCAAACAGCAGGTGCTCAAAAGATCTTTGTTGAAGAAATAATTGCTTGGCTAGGAAGTTGGCTCAGAGGCCTGAGAGTATCCTTCCAAGCAGATTCTACTACTCTTGAGTTAAGTTTATGGCACGTGGACATTGGGAAGTGTTCATTCCATCATGAAGGATGAAATTAAATGCTGCTTCAGCACTGCCTGCAGCCAGCGCTGAAGAGGCCCCCAGCCAGTGGCTCCCCACACACCTAGGATGCCCCTGTGCATGGGAGGCAGTCAGGGACCCCAAAGGCCAAGGCCAGCTTGCAGGGTGGTCTGGGCTCAGAATGACATGCTAAACTCATGACAAGAAACAAGGACAAACAAGAGTACATGTGTGTGGGGGGGACAGAGTGGTCTGTGATCAGAGGAAAAGGTGGGGCAGGGATGGAAGAGCTGGTGGCCTTACTGATCTGCAAGTTTCCAAACAGTGGGAGCTATTCTGTTAGCAGTGGTGGGTGTGACCGTGGTCTGGGGAGGGTCCCTGGTAAGCCCAGGGAGCCTCTTCAGGTAAGCAGTGTAGAACGATCTGGATTCCACAAGCCTGTGAGGGAAGAAAACCAAAGATGAAATGAGTGAGCACAGAAGAATGAAATCAAAGAGCTAACTAAGGTCAGAAGGAGGAGGAGGGTGGCCCATCTGCCAGAAACGTTTATTAAAAAAAATTTGAGGGAAACGGACTTGGCCCAGTGGTTAGGGCGTCCGTCTGCCACGTGGGAGGTCTGCGGTTCAAGCCCCGGGCCTCCTTGTCCCGTGTGGAGCTGGCCCAGTGCGCAGTGCTGATGTGCGCAGGGAGTGCTGTGCCACGCAGGGGTGTCCCCCGCGTGGGGGAGTCCCACGCGCAAGGGGTGCACCCCGTAGAGAGAGCCGCCCAGCGTGAGAGAGAGTTGCAGCCTGCCCAGGAATGGCGCCGCCCACACTTCCCGTGCCGCTGACAACGGAAGCGGACAAAAGAAACAAGACGCAGCCAGTGGACACAGAGAACGGACAACCGGGGGATGGGGGAATAAAATAAAAAATAAATAAATCTTAAAAAAAAAAAAAAAAAGAAATATTTGAATTTGGTTCTGTCGTCTCCTTTGTGAGATAAAAACTGGAGAACCTGTGTCTCACTTTAGCCTTTCTATTCACCGCATATGCCAAGGAAAATCCCTCTAACACCAGCCTGGGAAAGCAAGTGGTTTCCTCAATCTACCCTCTGGCTGCAGGAAGGGCCAGAAGTTGTCCTTTCTGCCCACTGACAGGAAAGTCAGCCTACCAGCCCTTCCTCTCCCTCTCTCTGGACCAAGGCTGCTGGGTCTGACACCTTCCCCAGGGGCCAGGGTTCAAATGGTGGCTGGTTCCAAGGAAGCTGCCCACTGACAGCCTGTGCCGAGGCACTTTAGGTGACGTTACTCCCATGGAAGCCAAAGGAATCCGATATGTGGTTTTAAAAAATACGTACAGCAGAAAACAGTCTGGCAGTTCCTCAGAGAGTTAAAAGAATTACCACATGACCCAGCAATTCTGCTCCTAGGTACAAACCCCAAGGAAATGAAAGCAGGGACTCAGATACCTGCCCACCAGTGTTCACAGCAGCATCATTCATAAGAGCCAAAAGGCGGAAACAACCCAGGTGTCCATCAACAGACGAATGGATGAACAAAATGTGGTCCAGACACACAATGGAATACTATTCAGCCATAAAAAGGAATGAAGTTCTGACAGATGCTGTAACATGGATGAACCTTAAAGACATCATGCTAAGCGGAGTAAGCCAGACATAAAAGATAAATATTGTGTAGTTTCACTTATAAGAAATATGTAGAATAGGCAAATTTATAGAGACAGAAAATAGATCAGAGGTTAGAGGGACTGGTGGAAGGGAGAACAGGGAGTTATTACCCAATAGGTCAGAGTTTCTATTTGTTGGGATGATGGAAATTTTTGGAAATAGTGCTGATAGCTGCACAACATTGTGAATGTAACTAATGCCACTGAAAGATACACTTAAAAATGGCTAAAATGGCAAATTTTAGGTTAAACGTATTTTACCACAATTAAAAAAAGAGTAATGACAAGAAAAAAATCACCAAGATCCTCTAAATTCTTTTACAACCCTTCTGATTTCTTTCTTCTGACAGAGATGAGTCCTCAATGGCAGGGGATGCCTCTCAAGCACAAACCCATGAGTCGGGGCCACCTGGAGAGGTGCAGCTCCAGCAGCAGCCTGAAGGGAGCCCCTGGGGAGCTGGCTTCGAGAAGCATTGCTTTCCGCTCTGCTGTCCTGGCCCAGTGTTTACCGACGAGCAGATGGCTCAGAAGCAGCATCGTCACAAACAATTTTCCCCTCCGCCAACTCCAAGCGAGAAAACAATGCTTCCTCTCTGCACCAAGACAGGCACTTTCTGGGCCTGCCCAGATAGTTCCTCCTTGTCCCCTGTGGCCGTCACGCTTCCTCTCCCCAGCAGAGCTGACACGTCTGCCCCGGTGCTGCCTGGTGGCCAGAGCCAGGGCAGGGTGAGGGCAGGTGGCCAGGCTGCCAGCCTCAGGATGGCACCGAAGGCCTCAAGGGGCAGCTCCCTGGCCCTCGAGCTCCTGACTGAACGGCCAGCCTGACATCAATCATCTGCCCAGAGAGGGCACCAAAGTACCATCTGGCGCCATTCAGCAGCAGGAGCCTGACAGCGGCTGATTGTTGTCACTTGGCATTTTGGAACTGGCCATTGTCTGGCTCCTAATGAACTTTTCTGCAATTAGGAAACCAAAGGGAGGGAGGGTCAGACATATCTGAGTCCTTGCCAGGACTGTAGCCTGCCAATGCGTCTAAACAGAGGAGGATGGGGCAGAGGGCCAGGACTGCGGTGGAGACGGTGCAGAAGCAATGGAGAGGGGCGCCAGCCCTGGGTGCACCTGGCACTGGGGACGGTGCTCTGGGCTGTCTCCTGGCTGCAGAGGCCCCATCCCACCCAGAGACGCACACCTCTGCTCCGCCCGCACAGGGCTTGCCTCACCTGCCCAGACCCTCAGAATAATGATGGCAGGAGAAAGAACTTCCCTACTTGGAAGGCCGGCTGCTGTGATGGGTAGAAAGAAAGGACGAGTACAGGAAGAAGCAGCGATGGGCAGGGAGCCCCGCACTCACACAGGGATCCGTGAGACCGAGCCATTCCGGAACAGCAGGTAACACGACGGGAAGTCGGTGACTCCAAACTTGCTCACTGCGTCGTCCTCTGTGTTCAGGACCCTGAGCACAGTCACACCATGGTACTGGGACAGGTCCAGAATCACCTGCAGAGACAGCAGGACACCCGGGGGAGCCCAGTGGTAGGGCAGAGGGATCCAGAGTCCTGGAGGAGTGCCCCGGGCACGGCCTGGGTGGCAGCTGGGCTCCATCTAGACGCTACACCTTTCAAAGAGTAGACCGCTGTGATGAGGGGCCTTCTTGTGCCACCAACCACACCTAACGCAGTCCACAACTGGCCGAACACCATCCAGAAGGAGGGGCCTGGCAACTATGGGGCCTACACTTGGAATTTTCTAGGATACTCCCAATTTAATATAATTTTACTCTTTCTAAAAAAAAGCCATTTGTAAAAGGCATAATAAAATGTGGTTTCATTTTTATTCTTATATTTATAAGACTATTTTCCAAATCCAAAAAACATTGTTGGAAATGACTTTTAGAAGGAACTAAAAGAGTAAAAATATTAATTATAACTAATATTTACTGAGTATGTATTATATACCATGTATAGATTACCTCATTTAATCTTTAAAATAATACTATGAGATAGGAATTACTAGGTGGTGACGAGGAGTGGCAGCACACAACGCCATGGTCTGCATCCAGGCTGCTGGTGAGAATCTGGTTCCTCCTGGACTATCCTCTCCTTGATTCGATTTCCTTACTTACAAAGCTGGGATAAGAAATAATAATGGGACCAACAACACTGGGCTGTTATGAGGATTGATGGGTTAACTTTATCAAAGTGCTTGTATCAATGACTTGCATGTAGTAGCTATCTAAGTGTTTGTTAAAGGTATATAAGCAGTTCTTTAAAAAATGAAATCCTCATCTTGCAGATGAAGAAACTGAGGTTTAAAATTGAAAAAATTTGTCCGGGTCACCCAGGGAGCCTGTGCTCTAAAGCCGCTACGCCCGCCTGCTCACACTAATGACACCTGAGCACCACTAATGGGCCCTCCACGCCATCCACAGGGGCCCCCGACCCTGGCCTCCAGCATCGGCCAATCACCTCTGATGCGGTAGGCACGGCCCCAGTCAGGGACAGAGAACGGACCCCGGGAAGGTCGGGCACTCCTTCAGCAAAGCCCTCTGCCCCATCCCTGCCTCCCACTGCTTCCCCTGGCAGGGCAAGAGACCAGAAGTCGGCTTCTAGCTTCAGCTCAGAGCTCTCAACTATGCTTGGAAACTATGCAGGAAAACCATTCTGAGCCAAAGATATTTAATTTCATCCCAACCCTGTCTCTTCTTTCCTGCTGCACTGCTTTGGAACATCTCCCATGCACTGGTCTTTCCCACCTTGGCAAGTGAGAAAAGCTTACAAATGGTCTGTGGAGGTCTCTAAGCCAATGGTGCAATGCAGAGCTCTCTGCACAGGCAGGGGAATGGATCTTTATAAGGCACCTACCATGTGCCAGCTACTAATCCAGGCAGGCCCTTTGCTGAAACTGCCTCATTTGACTTGCCCAACAATATTGTGAAGAACTGTAATTACTACTACTTTACAGACTGTAAAATGAGTCTCAGAAAAGTTGAGTGACTTTCCGATGGCCATATGTAAGTGATGGGATGGAAATTCAAACCTGCCTGGTTCTGTTTCCTGCTTTACCTGGTAATGGACCCCTTCCCTCATGAGGGAATGGAGGACCTCTGATGTCTTCTCACCCCACCCCCACCCATTTTTTCCATGGGGATGGGGCACTGTGAAAACAACACGGGCTTTGGAGCCAGAGAAACCTGGTTCAAAGCCTTGCTCTACCAATTTACTAATTGGTAAGGATTGTAAGGATCAGCAACCCTGTATGTCAGCAATCTGGTCCAATGCTTGGCAAATAGCAGGTGTGATCTATGTGGTTTCCAAGAGGGGGACAAAAACATATGAAGAGGAGGCAGATGTGGTTCAGATGACTGGGCTCCCATCTACCATATGGAAGGCCCCAGGTTCGGTTCCTGGGGACTCCTGGTCAAGGCAAGCTGGCCTGCACCACCGTAGAGAGCTAAGAGCAGACAGTGAGTGTAAACAACAAGAGATTAGTAATAAACGAAGTAAAATAAATCTTAAAAACAAACAAACAAATGAAGGTTTTAAGAAAGAATGGCCCAGCTCCTATACTTCCTGTTTTTCCCAGCAGAGGTCAGGGCAGTGCCAGGCTAAGAACTGCACATGGACAAAGACCCTAGAATTGGCAGGTAAAAGCCCTGCTCCTGAACTGGGGCTCTCTCCAAATGGCTTTCCAAAGGCTGCAGAGAACCTGAGAGTGGCTTACCTCTCTACCTAGGTAGGAGCCTTCCTTTTCGAAGATCACAGCCAGGTAATCTTCATTGTTTCTGGCAAAGAATCCATTAATCTCCTCCAGCCTGCAAGAGACAACTCTCAACAGTCACTCTGCACAACCCGTGGGAATAAATCATGCCACACACGGATGACATGGTACTGCGAGTACAACTGTATAAACCTCCACTGTTTCCACATGAAGATTTGAGAAATTCTCACAATGCCAGGCCTCCAGTGGGAATAAACCAAACCT
Source organism: Dasypus novemcinctus (assembly GCF_030445035.2). Lineage (NCBI taxonomy): Eukaryota > Metazoa > Chordata > Mammalia > Cingulata > Dasypodidae > Dasypus > Dasypus novemcinctus. Next base: position 60,498,321 of record NC_080685.1, on the reverse strand, counting down.
TTAGTCTCAAAGGTTGTTGTCCTTGGTACCTAACCCTGGTGCTTCATCTGATCCAGCTTGTAGCTTTATTTTTTTCTTAACACACACCTCAGCAGGACCCCAGAAATAGCTAAAGTAGATACAATCCTAGGTACTGGTTCTCCTGAAGGTTACGGAGACCCACAGGGTATATGGTCAGGGCAGATGGATTTTGAGTTCTGTGCCATTCAATGGGCCCTACTTTGGAATTTGTGCTCCTGAGAGTGATGGAGCTGGACTCAGATGTGACTTTTCTACACATGCCTCTTCTGTCACTTTTACTGAACCTGTGGTTGGTGCTAGGGATGGGCCATACTCAGGAGACTTGAATCTCTGGACTGCCCATGTGCCAGCTGGGCCCTGAGCCTCAGCAGAGTGGCGACTCCTACTCTCTGGTTCATTGGACTTACCCAGATCAGCTAAGGGGGAGGTGAAGATGGTCAGCCACCACACCAGGGAACCAAGAGTGCCTACAACTGCAAGCAGAACTGCATCCATTATCCATGTGGAATCTAAGCCCCCTCTTGATGTAGAGGTGGAGTGGACATCACCACCCCAGCGTCCACAGGATGGAGGATTAAATATGGATTAGAGTGGGCTTACTTATAGTCTACTATAAAACTACTGTGACTAGTAATAGAAGAAACTGTATCACTGATGCGGAGAAAGTGGCCACAGTTGTTGCTGAGGTCAGGGAGAGGGAAGAAGAGATGTGATGAGGGGGCATTTTTGGGACTTGGAGTTGTCCTAAATTATACTGCAGGGTCAGATGCTGTTATATATGCTGCCATAACCCACTGAATGTACTGGGGGAAGACTGTGAACCATGGGTAAACCATTATCCATGTGGTGCAGCAGTGCTCCAAAATGTGTTCACCGAGTGCAATAAGTGTGCCACAATGATGGGGGAGGTTGCTGGAGTGGGGTGGGGGGTGGGGGTATATGGGAACCTCTTATGTTTTTTATAACATAACCTTTTTTGTGATGTAGGTATCTTCAAAAAAATAAAATTTACAAAAATTTGTAAATGGGGAGTGAGGAGTGGGTTACATGGGAACCTCTTATTTTTTTAATGTAAAGTTCTATGTGATCTATTAACTTTAATTAAAAAATGTATTAATAATAAAAAAAAAAGAGGAATGAGTATGAGGCAGTCTGGGGAGGAGGACTGGAAACAGATGCTTTAAGACCAGTTGTCTCTATGCCCTAGTAAAGCCCTGGTTACTGCATATGGTTTTTACTGGTCCCCGAGAGACTGACAATTAAAACCCTTCATGTGTGGCATGTCCCTACCACCTGGGAGATTTACTTTCTCCTCCTCTGGGATAAGTATAAAAAGGGAATTAAAGAGTCAGGGAATCCTGGGTATAGGAGATCTTAGAAGTTATCTAATCTAACCCCTCATTTTAGGATGAGGAACTGAGGCTGAGAGCAAAGGTGGAAATGGAAAATAAGGAAATTTTATTATCCCTTCCAAAATCTGAGAACTAAACTAGAAGATAATTGTCTAATTATCAACAGAAGGTAACTGTCTAATAAAAAACGATTTATTTCTTTATTCTAATTAAGAGCAGAACATCGCTGGACATGCTGAAGAGGCCAGCAGGTGGGAAGGCATAAGGGGAAAAAAGAAGGCTGCATCCCTTTATTCCCAGAGGTCAGGTTCCCTGCCCTGCAGACCCAGTTCCCCCTGCTGGGTCCACTGATAAGGCCGCAGCCACCTGGAACAAAAGAGGTGACCTTGAGCCAATGCTGGTGATGGATATGCTAGAGAGGTGGGGGCCAGAGGGCACCCAACTGGGTGGGTAAATAGAGGTGTCATGGCTCCCAAAAGCCGCTGGGGTGGCCTCTGAGACCACTTTACCAGACCTTCCCTATGCTGACGAGCAAGTTCTACATGGCAGCCCACCCCGCCCTACCCATTCTTACCCTCAGACTTCTGGGAGAGGTGCCTCACTTTCATCACACATCTCTGCCCCCTTCCTAAAGTTCTTTAGAGGGATCACTTTGAGAGACGTTGGTAGGTTTGCCCTATTTGATGCTTTTGAGATCCCTCAGGGCTGAAAATGATGATGAGGTACACATTTATATGTTTGTAAGAGACAGAGAGACCCAGTTGTTGAGAAATGGAAAGATTAAGGACCGGTTACAGGCTGGCATGGGTGTTTCCTGGAGAGATGGAGTCTGGTTGCAGAGCCCTAAACCACATCAAAACTATATACTGGTTTTGGGGTTCCTGTGAGATCCTCTGGGAGGATGAAGAATTGGGGAAAATGCTAAAAACTATCACTGTCAGTTAGATTCACCCCTGACTGATGCTTGGAAACAATCTCTCAGCAGGGGCAGTATGCAAACTTAAAGAGCCTTCAAGTACCAACACATCTCTCTTGTGAGGCCTTCTCAGCATCTGGGACCTGCGGTGTGTTCTGCAGCTGGGCTCCCTCTAGAAGTCCCTGCTTATATTTGGATTTGGTCCTTCTTTGCAAGAATCCCCTGAAGTGGTCATTAGCCTATCTTGGGTTTTCATCCAGAAATTGGAGACCTGGGGTTTTCAATCTTAATCTCTTTGAGAGAGTCAGGGCAAGACACCCACTGTGCTCAAGAGACAATTCCAGAAGCCGGCCTGGCGGGCAGATGCAGGGCAGGAGCCACTGTGCCTGATGCTCTACAGCACAGACCCAGTCACAGCCACACCTCAGACACACAACTGTGTTCACGTTACAGAGTTAGGGCACTATTGTCCGAATTTCTTCCCACCCACTTTTCCTCTAAATGGTATTTGGTCTCCCTTTTTCCTCCCCATGCTCACTCTGAGTCTCAGTGGTCCTCCTGGGTTAGATCATGTACATCACTAAAACCTTCCCAAGGTCACGCTGTGAGAAGGAACAGCAGGTAAGACCTGGAGAACCCCACCCACCCTTCCCTTTCCACACAGTGGGATGGGCCCTGTACCTGTCAATCAGCCCCAGGGAGACAGGACTCCTCACTTAGCCTGTCCAGCAGCAGGAGGCCCTGCAGCAGGAGGCCCTGCAGCAGGAGGCCCTGCAGCAGCCACTAGCTGCTCCAGAGTGGTTTTGCACTCTGGACGCCTGGGGTGCTGCCCCAATGGCAAAGGCAGCAGGAGGAATTAACCAAGCCTGTTGGAGCCTAAAAAATATACCTGGCAGGCTCCAGTGGGGGACAGGCTGGGGGCCAAGTGTCTTGATGAGACTCCAGTGCATCGATGAGCCTCTCCCGCAGCACCTGCACATCAGCACCAGCCACTGTAAATGAAAACGGACATGGGGGGAGGCATTCATTCCAGTGCCCTTGTCAGCTTCACTTACAGAAACTAAGGACCTGGGGCTTGAGCTAGTTCTGACAGAAAAAGAACATATGTTAGTCCTTCTCTGCATTAGAGGACCAGGGGTGGGGGACTACTCCCATCTTCCCTAAAGCAGTGCAAGGAGACTCTTCCTTAGAAGGCAGGAGAGAGCTCCTGAGAACTGGGACCCATGAGGGCTTCCCCTGGGGCTGTCTGGTCTGCTCCTCTGGTTGCTAACCCCATTTTGACTAGAGCTCCTCTCATCCCAGGACCCAAGATGGGCCAAAATTGAGGGGCTTCTTCAGTCTAGCTTTCCCCAAGACATCTTTCAGGCTGGCTGGGAAGGACATTTTTTCTTTCAGGAAAACACAAATTAAGCTTTCACTTGAGAAGCTCCATCCTTATGGAACTTACTGATTGTCAGACCTTTCTTCACCCCAACAGAAACTCCAGGTAAAGCAGTAAGGCAAAGAGAGGAAGACACTGACAATGCCAACAGCACAACCAGAGCCATGTACCCACCTGACAGCGCTGCTCCCGAGCCATTCATGGAAAAAGCCTTAAAGAACTAGAAGCAAACACACAGGCGAGTCAGTATCACAAGGCAGTTAAGAACACAAGACTGGTTGGTGTCAGATGGATCTGAGTTTGAGATAAATTACTTGGCTTTTCTGAGCCTCAGTCTCTTCACCTGTGAAATAGGGACATGGAGGTTTTGCTCTTGGAGCTGGACACCACCTCCCTTCCCCAACATCCTCTTATCCAATCCTTCCTCAGAAGCACGAGGGACACTACAGGCAGCAGCGCATACTCATACCCACTTTACCAGAGGTGGACTATTTCTACAAAGCTTAAGTACCTAGCGCATAATTACTAAAAAATATTTAGAGTGTGAATAAATGATGAAAAACCACTGCAGTTTTTCCTTGTAGACCCACCTGAAAAAACAAAACGAAGTCACTTCATACATCCCTAGGAAAATGTCAGCTGCCCTCTGAGGCAATCTGTTCTTGCTCATCTAGGAAAAAAGGTCTAAAAGGCTAGGATCTCCACCAACTGAGAACTCCCAGGCTGAGGTCTGGCACAGCACACACTCAATAAAGGGAGGGCTCTCCAGTGTAGGTCCTATTGAAGGGTAGGCCTGAGCCCTTGAAGAAACAAGTCTAGTTACAGAGAGGCAAATTTAACTCATCGCTTCGACCCCTTTTCCCACTTACATGATACTCCAGGCGAGTCCCCAACCCCTTGGAGGGAGAGGACAGAAAACGGAGGACAACCCCGTACAATCTGGGCTTCACCCAAATAGCGAGATGACTGCCAAGGCTCCTGCTTGTGTTCTCCAGGGCTCAGGAGGGGACAGAGTTGAGTTGTCCTGACAGAGAACCACTTAACAGACTTAGGAAGAGCCTGCAAGCTGGGACTCGGCCTCTATCCCCAACAGCGGGGCCATCTGGCCTTAACCCAAGTGGATGGGACTGAGTGCAGGTCCTCGGCTCTGATGGACCTAGGCTCAGGGCTTGGCTCTGCTAACACGCTGGCTTTGTGTCCTTGGGCAATCCATTAACCTCTCTGTACCTCAGTTTCCTCATCTTTAAAATGAACACCTGTTGTGAAGAGCCTCCATTAGCAAGAGTGATCCAGGAGAATGCAGGGTGTCCAAGAGACCCTCCTAAGAGGGGAAGGGCCAAAGTGAAGACTTCCCATTTCTACCTCCAATTACCTTGTGTCGGTCATTCAGCTTTCCCATCTGAGCTTCCCTTCTTCCTTTTAGAATGGTCTTACCACCTGAGCACTGGCTCCCATACCTCAGCTCTTTTTGTTCTTTTTTATTTTAAGTATTCTTTAGAAGAATACTAAAGAAGAAGAGAGAAGGGGAAAGAGAATGGGAATAATGAGAGGTCCCTCCTTCCTTCTTCAGCATTTCCCCTTTCCCCTCACTGCCGAATTTCTCAAAGCCACAGTCTGTTCTCACTCCTCTGACCCCCTCTCTTCCTCCATTCCCATGCCCAGCTGGCTCTGGCTCCTGAAACTGTTCTAGGGGAACTCAGTGGTACTTTCTCTTTGACCAACCCTGTGACCTCTTCCAGGTCCTTCTTGGTTACCCTGCAATACCTGACGTTAGTATCACCCTCTTTTCCTCTATGGCTGGACATTGCCATTTTTTGTGCCCCGTTTTCTTGACACTCTCCTTCTTTGCCTTCATGTCACCATCCTCCCCTGGTGTGCTTGATAATGACCAGCCATTCTGGCCACCTTCCCAGACTTCCTCTTATCCTTAACCTGGCCTCCTTGACTCTTGCTCCTGGGCCTGCTGCCCTCACCATCACTTCCCTTTCTCTTTTCCTGCCTCTACGTCTCCTACACTTTTGAATGACTGAGTGAATAAACAATGAATGGACAAACAGAGTGGCCTTTTCTCCCTTGTCAATCACATCTACTTTGTCCAGAGGGCTGGCAATCTGAATCCTGGCTCTGGTCCTCCCCTGTCTTAAGACTTGGGATTCCTCCTAGGGTTCTCCACACAGGCATCAGGGCACATCCCACCTACCCACCCCCTCCAAAACTGAGTCACCCCTCCTCCAACCTGCCTCTCCACCTATGTTTCTTCTCTCACCCAGTGATATGGCATTGCCCACACCAGAACCTCCCTCCCCTACACCTGCCATCATCCATTCAGTCAACAAGGTCTGTAGATGTGACCTTTATGATACCTCTTTAACAGCCCTCTTCTTTTCCACCTGTTGCCTTGTCTAGCTGTAGCCTTATCACCTATTTCCTGGACTACTACAACAGTTCCTATGTCTGCCCTCCCTGCATGGACTCTGAAATGTTAATATGCTCAATCTTTTCACTCTTTTAACTATTTTCCACTGACACAATGGCCAGAATTCTAAGGCACAACTGTGGTCTGATGATGTTACATACCCTCAAATCTCTTCCATGACGCCCCACTGCCTATGCATAATCTCTAAACTCAATGTAAACAAACGATTCCAGGATCTGAACTCAAACTTACCTCCCATTGCCCCTCATTCCCTACAACTGAACGTTCCACCCACCCACTAGTTCCCTTTTTCATATCTGCAAGGCCCAGAATGCCTGGCACTGTCAGGGTCATAGAGGCACTCAGCAGACATCTCGTCAGTTGAACAGAGACTTGACCTTTGATTGTCCTGAAAGGTCATGTGTAAATCACACTAAAATCTAGCCAGGGCACATTTTTGTCCTCTTAATAAAATGCATCCTTATTAAGTCAGCTGTTGGAGGCGTGTGCCCTACCCAAGGGAAACCACCACATCTCCCTGGAAGCAGGCAAGTAAAGTTTTAGGAAAGAGGTGTCTTTTCCCTGGGGGCAGTCACTTCCTTTTCATCACTTCACACACGCAGCTGCTGCCATCTCCAACCCTGGTGCTCCTGGAAGACCTCCAGCATCTCCCCACAGCTCCCCACAGGCAGGCGACCGGACGGCATAAGGCAGGTCTTCAAGCCAGTGGGCCAAATAAAGCTGGTGACTTCTGACAGCATCAACTGCAGACGTTTAAAACAAGTTTTAAGGAAAACAATCCAGTCTGCAAATATTTTATGGTAAGCCCATGTGCGTGTCCATTCTCCCACTTTAGTCCACAAGGATCCACAGCCCTAACCACTTCCTATGTCTGGGTCCAATAGAGAAGAAAGTAGCTGCTGGGAAGGGAGTCCATCTTCTCTTTCCCAAGAGAGGCAGGAGACAACTTTCTGAAGTCCTGTCCCTCTCCCTGACCTCTCAGCCTCTAGCAAGGGCCACGTAAGCCTGGACATTGAAGGGTATCCAGACTCCCAGCCTTAAATTCCAGGACCTGCCATTCCTGGGCTCCATCCTTTCCCAGCCCTGCCTCACCCCTGAACACGAGTCTCTGCCCCAACCAGACTTGTCTCCTCAGCACGCCACACAGTTCTGCCCTCACAGGGCCCCTGCTCTCACTTCCTCCTCTCCCTGCAATGTCCTGCCCTCCTCTCTCCTGGCCAAAGCCCTTCAACACCAAACAGAAGTTCCCCTCCCAGGTGAACTTCTGCCTGCTGAGTGAGGTTTGCCAAAAGCTTAGCGAGCCCAGGCAAACTCATCTGGTATTCACTGGCCCTCACTGTTTCTCAACCACCTGGTAAGCTCTGTGGAGTTCCTGTGACCCAAAGTCATGTCTTGTGTCTCTGGCCTCTCCTACGCAGTGGACAACCCCTCAGTAGCTGTGGATAGATGGGACTGCCTAAAATGCAGCAATCCCAGAGGAGTGGCCACCAGCCTCATGGGGTAACCCAAGGAGGAGATGGGGCAATGGGAAAGAAGAAAACTAACACTCACTGAAACCCCAGCAACACCACGCAGTGCCTCAGCACTTTCACATATAAGCCTTCACTTTGCCCTTCCAACAATCCTCTGGGGTAGATAACTACTATTCTGTTTCTCAGACAAGGAAACTGGGGTCTGTGGATGGGCCATGGTTAAACAACTTCTTAAGTCACATACAACAAGCAGTGGGGCCAGGATCTGAACCCACATCAATTGTGTCCTCAGACTCTTGTAAGAGGAAGACTCCTGTCTCCCTCACCCTGCTGCTGCTGCTGCTTTGCAGCCAGGCCTTTGGCCATAAAAGGTCCTGCTCCATTGCTTACTGAGGAGCAGCCCTGTGACCCATGGAGAAGCTTGGGGATAGAGTGGTCAAGCCCCTCCCCTAGAAGTTCCAGGCTCACCTGCTTACAAACGAGCCCCTCCCTCCTCTGCACCTTTGTTCTCTTCCAGCCTGGCTAGAGCCTGACTGATGCAGACCTGACAGTGCCAGCACGCCCTGCAGGGCCGGGTGTTTGCCAAACAGGCTGGGCTGGTGGAAGCTTGGTTGGCTCATGGTTACAAGGGGCAGGAGGTGGAGGAAAGGGACAGTGACACATGTCACTGGGGGTAGCCAGACTCTCAAGTTTCCATCATTCTAGCAACACTCTCTCTTCCCCATGATCAACACGGGCCCTCACCTCGGTACTCTCCCGGCCTTTACAGGCAGGCAGGGTGAGGACAGGCTCCAGTCCCAGGGCAGCTGGCAGGGCCACAGGGTGCTCTCTGGACTGCTGCAGCCAGGCTGGCCTCTAGGTCTGGCCACAATGCTCACAGGCACACTGGGCCCTCTGGGGACCAGAATCTCTCAAGATCTGAAGTCTGTCTGAGCAGTGTTTTCCAAACACTAGAGCTGGCCTGTGAATAACCTATAATATCAATTTAGTGAATTATGGCCAGCACTTTAATAAAATGAATAGAAAAGAACTGAAAATATAAGCATGTGCTGCACTCTGTAAGAAAAGGTATTATTTTACGAGACTTTTTCAGTGGTAATAGATTTAAAATGTGTGTTTCTTACAGTAGGTCACAGAAATTAGGGCCTCAGAGCACAGCCCTGCCAAATGCTAGCTTGAACTACATGTCTGCGGCTTGGAGACCTGAGGAGAAGGAGGTGCCTCTCCCTGGCCCAAACCCAGCTGCAAGTTCCTTGGGAGAGGCGGGGAAGGCTCTGCTCAGGGCAGTCACAACATTTGTCTCTGGAGCTCTGAAGAACTGGAAAGATGACCACTGGACAGGCCCAGTGGGTGCTGCCTGTCTGGAGGCAGGGGAAGGTCAAAACCAGTTAAGGGCCCTCCCAAAGCCAGATGGGCAGTTGGGAGGATGACTCATCATTGGAGGCGCTCCTGCTGTGTGCGCTACATGACCTGGGCAGGTGCCAAGGAGCCACTCGACCTCCCAACTGCTTGGGCTGCCTCCTTCACACCCACAGGGCCAGTCTCTGCCAGGCAGAAACAGAAAGCACCGCGTATCATGCCCACAGAGCCCCGACAGGATGACCTCCCTGCCCACAACACCAAGGCCAGTCCCTTCCTGGGGGCCAGGCAGTGGCTAGACCCCCTGGGTTGAGTCCTCACTGGTAGAAAAAGGCCCGCCTGTGAACAGGGGCTCCTGCTGCCACACTGGTTTTCCCACAGCTTCCCACTCAGGGCTGCTGAGCTTGGGTCGGCAAAGGGAGTAGAGCGCCCCTTCCAATCCCTGCTCAGTAACTTAACATGCTCTGTGATATATCTTGGGGTCTAAGGGTGGGGCAATGGCATTGCCAGGGAGTTACATACTGAAAAGGGATGGACCTCTCCATCTTTAAATGCCGTGGCAGCAGCCACTAGCTCACCACGCTGTTTCCCTGACCAGCCATAGTTGGTAGGCTGGCAGGCAGGACATCATCAGAGAGCTCATGCCCCACCCTGCCAGGAGTGCGGTGACAGGGCCCTCATGCCTTGGGTTTGATGACTCCATGCCAAAGATCCCTGCCAGCTGAGGCATCGGTATTTTGACAGTGGGGTGAGGTGCCCTGACAGGTCACCTCTGAGCCACTTGTGGCCGTAGGTTCCAGGCACTTGCCTGATTCAGCCCACAGGTGGGTCAGAGCCGGGCTCTTGTTTTACAGGGTTAGACCAGACCTCTAAGGCTAGGAGGTCAGGAGGAAGAGGAACTGGAAAGAGAACTCTGGGGGTGAGAGCTGTCACCAGCCCAGGGGATAATCACTTCACAACTCAAACCCGAGCAGCTGAAACCCACCCAACCCAATACATCCACACACACAACCCCTTTCCCTTCTGAGAGGCAGCATTTTCCAAACCAGATGAACCTCCTTTTCTGCCTAATTCATATCCCTTCTGCCTCTTTAAGAGGTGCTTCATCAAGCAGACAGTGCTCCAGGGGTTGTGATTTAAAAAGATGAGTCCAGAAGCCTCAGAGGACCCCACAGAGCTCAGCAGCCCGAGCAGATACCAGGGAAGCACAGGGCAGTTGGAACATGCTCTGCCAGAATTGTCCTCTCAGCCCCACTTTCCCCGCCTTGTCACATACCCGCACAGTCGGGAAGCCAGGGATGTCGAAGTCTCTGCAAACTGCATTGTTAGTCTCCTCGGCACAGTCCAGGGCAGCGAGATTCAGCGCCGGCCTCCAGTCTGAAAGTTCAAACAAGCCTGGGATAAGCAAGAGGGGTGGGCGCCCTCTCTGTCTGCTTACCTTCCCCAAGGAATGCCACACTAGCTCCCACAATCCCTGATCCCAAAGCTCTTATGGGAATGGTCACACCTTCCTCAGAAAGGGTCTCTGTGATATTCCAGTTACTCTGCATTTAGCAGAGCCTCTCGAGAAGGGGCCGTGCTTAGGATACAGTGCCACAGCACAGGATGCTGTCTTGTAATGATGTATGTGTGTACCCCATTACTCTGCAGGGTGCGTGTGGGCCAGGGGCTCAGGGGAAGGCCCTTGTAGTGCTTCTGTCCCTGTGCTGTTTTTCGATGATGAGTTCCAGAAGGGTGGAGAGTGCACCTCAGGAGGTTTGGAACTCCCCAGGGCACCCTCAGTGAAGGTGTTTGGAGCCTGAGGTACTGGCAGTCAGCCCAGCTTGGGTGGGACACTGGGTATTAGGGACTGGGTCCCAGCCAGAAATGGAGGCAGGAAACCTAAGGGAGGAAGGGGAAGGACACCCGGAGTTCAGGAACAGCAGGGGAAAAAAACCCTGAGGCCAGCATCACCGCCTCTGGATGGGGATTAACTGCTCCCCTTGGTCAGCTGCCGGGCACTGTGCTCCCCAGGCTGTAAGTCCTCCCTCAGCTGAAACTTAGCAGCAGAAAGAAAAATGGAACCATCCTGAGCCACAGCCAGTGGTGTGGGGAACAGAAAACAAAATCACCTGCAAGGCAGGTCTCCTGAGCCCTGATTCCAGATGAGGTACCCCTTGGGCACCCAGCAAAGTTACACCCTACAATGAGGCTGCTCCAGCTGGAAGACAAGATATACATACATTAAGCCACAACCACACTGAGAGACGGTAATGGGTTGGTGCCAAATTATGTGACACAGACCTCGAAAGGAGTGTGGACAAGGGAGAGCTCAGCCACAGGGACTAAGGCATGGGCCTCGCAGGAAAAGTGGAAACTGAGTTCAATATGACAGCCAGTAGACTTTGTAGAGAAATGCATGAGCAGAGGTGAGGAGGGGGGAAGTGGCAATATGTGAGGGGCTCTTAAGGGACCAGGAAAGGGAAATGGATTTGTCTCAACTGATAGAGCATCTGCCTACCCAGGGCCTCCTGGTCCATGTGGTGGGATGGCCCATGCACAGTGTTGATGCGCGCAAGGAGTGCTGTGCCATTCAGGGGTGTCCACCGCGTAGAAGAGCCCCATGTGCAAGGAGTGCACCCTGCAAGGAGAGCCACCCTGCGTGAAAAAAGCACAGTCTGCCCAGGAGTAGCGCCACACGCAGAGAGCTGACGCAGCAAGATGACACAATAAAAAGAGACACAGATTCCTGGTGCTGCTGACAAGAATGCAAGCGGACACAGAAGAACACACAGTGAATGGACACAGAGAGCAGACGACTGGGGGCAGGGTGGGGAATAAATAAATCTTAAAAAAAAAAGAAAAGAGAGAGACTAGGAGAGTCTGCTGGGAGGCAGGAAGGGGCTGTATTGTGATGGACTGTGAGTCGACTGGAGGGGGTCTGGGTTTACTCATGTAGCATACTGGAGCCACTGGGGCCTTGGAGGCACATGAGTGAAGGCAGAAGCCTGCCTGGTGGCTCCCCACTGGCTGGCACACAGCTTGTGGCCTTGCACTTCCCTCCTGGAGCACGTGCCCCCCATGGGGGAGGGCAGGGGGAGTGGGATTGATACAAGCAGACCACCCAGCACCCAGTAAGCACAGAATGTTAACAACTGAATAACATCCCTGCAAATCACAGTTTTGCCAGGACCTCTTACCCCACCCCAGGACCTGCTCTGATGTCTGAAAAATGTTATTTCAGAAGGCATCAGAGCTACCAAGGTAGGTGTGCTACCCTTAACTCCATGAAAGATGTGAAGAGAGCTGGCGCACTGCTCAGACAACCCCTGACCCATCCCTCAACCCAAAGGCTCTGAAAGCCCCTGGCAGCTAAGTCTGCCTCCTCAGGGCTGTGAGGAAGGCCTGAAGCAACACCCACTCAACCACTTCCTCCGCTTCTTTTTTCCTCCTAATCATCGTCCCTTTCTTGGTCTACTCTTGTCAGAGAAGCTTTTGGAATCCTGGCTGCAGGGAGTGAGTGTGGGTGGGTATAGATGGGGGAAATAGAGGGATGTGGGTGGAAGTGTTTAGCAGAGGCAGGTGAACCACATCTTATCACACCATTTCCCCCAACTTCCCCAGCCTCACCAAACGTCTTTTGGGAAGCTCTCTTGACCCTCCCGGCATTACAATGGCAGCAGCTTAAGCTTAACCCAACATCAGCAAGCTGGTTTGCAGCCTTTGACATTTAAATCTCACCTGCAGAGCAGCCTGCACCAATGGAGGATATTGGGCAAGGGCCTGCTGAGTGCCAGGCTCATGAGAGTCTCTTTGCTGCCCTCCCTGACACTAGCCTCTGCTCCCCTCCAACACTGCCACCGCTGTTGGGAGGGCTGTGGAGTTCACCCACGTGGATCTGCTGACCCCAACCCATGTCCAAATCCCATCCACTTTCCCTCCAAAGTCTCCTCCCCGTTCTTTGCCCTCCCCTCCATCTCCTCTCCCCTGTTCTAGGTCAGCTTGGACATGGACCTGGCTTCTTCACTCCTCTCACCCCTGGCCCATGCTCCATGCTGAGTGAGCTAGGACAGGGTTTCCTGCGGCAGGTCCTCTTCAGATGGGCATGAAAATCTTATTCCCCTCCAACTGAGGTTCCACTGGGCGCCATGCCTCACGGGTGTATCCATCTACCAAATGACCTTTTCTACCTGTGGCTCTGATTGCATCATCCTCTATGCAATATGCTTGGGTGGCTGTCTTTGGGAAAAAACCTACAGCCATAAGGCCTTCCTTGATCTGGCCCCTGCCTGACCTTTCAGTATCTTCTCTTACCACTTGCTCAAATTAACTCTAGGAATCCTGAAGGTTTCCTCCTTCCCTGAAAGCACAGTGCTTCCTCTCATGTCTCCAGGCTACTCCCTCTAAAAGACAGCCTCCCCACAGCCCTCCTTGACCTTCCCAACAAACTCTCATTCTTCAGGCACAACTTAGTTTTGTAAATTATCTCCTCTTCCCGGCAAAAGCCCAAAAGAGTTGCCCTACAAGCCCAAGACTCAGAGGCCCCGTCCCTCTTCCTACGACACAGTCCCCAGCCCGTCTTCTAGTTAAATATCATTTCCTATAACTCGCAGAAGTTGGGCAATCTCATAGACTCAGCTTTTACTTAGATAGCAACAAATGTACTGAGAGTTTCCTGTGTGCCTAATTTATCTAATCTGATGCTCACAGCAACCTTATGAGGAAGGTAAGAAGATATTTATCTTTAAACCTGCTTTCCTTGTCTGTAGAACAGAGATCAGGTAACCATGCTAAGGTCATACTCTAACCAATGATGAACCTGGGATCTGAACCCAGGGTATGAGCCTCCATGCTAGTCTCAGGAAGCCTCAGGATAGTAGAGAGAGCTGCTCTATTCACTTTGCAACCGGAAACTTGGGAGAAGGGGGAGAATGAGATTCAGATTCATGGGGGGACAAAAGGAAAGGTGATGCCTGGGTTCTCAGCCTCTTGCTCAATGACTGCCTTGATTCCCTGTACCCCTGTGATATGGAACCAATGCCTCTGGCTAACTGCCCCTGCCCCAGGGGGAGGTGGAGGTTAGGGCCAGTCAGGTGCTGGCAGAGTCCTGGCTGAGGAATGGTTCCCAGGACTATCAATGACAATACCTCAATGAGTCATAATGACATACAAATGTCCGGTTCGACTCTACTCACTGTGGACCTGACTATTCATCATTCTGGTAACTGTACCAGGACTAGAGATGACCCTCATCTGGGTGTTCCATTGGTAAAACGCAGTGATATTTCAGTCGATGCACTGCTGTCAAAGAGGAACAGAACTCCAGGAAAGAGGCTTTTGAAGTTTCAGGTGACTTAAATACCACCATGCTAAAGACCTGCCACAAAAATGACCAGCAATGTCAGTCCAGGCCTGGGAAGAGTAACTGCTCTCACAAGAGAGTAAAGAGACAGACGGAGAGGTAAGGGGTGAAGAGACAAGAGAATCGAGGACAGCTTGAACTTCTGTGAGCTCTGGAGTAATGGGTGCCCACCCCGTGGTGGGGAGTGCCGAGTGCGTGAGTGAGCCCAACTAGGTTCTCCTTTGGAGTCACAAGCAGCCCTCTCCGCCACTCACGAGATTTCCTTAGAGCTGTCCTGGCTGAAGGATTATGGGTGCTGCATGTCTTCTCTCTGGGCCTCAGTTTCCTCAGGCCAGGATGGACGATCTCTAACGTCCTTTTCGGTTCTGACAACCATTCATGTGCTGAGTGGCTAATAACTCTTGCAAAAAATAAAAGGAGGCCCTGAAGCCTCTGAATGTTAAGCAAGCCAGGCCCTCTGTGAAGGCAGAGGCACAGACGTTGCCCGAAGCACTGAGAGTCAGGCCAGGGCTACAGGTGGTCTCGTGACTGGACCCTGTTCTCAGGTCCAGCTCCCCAGGCCCAGCCAAGCCTCCAGGAATCCTCCTAGCACAGAGTTAGCTCATCAGCACCAAGCAGTTAGCACCACATCCCTTCCTCCTTGGAGCAGGCTTCCGGGCCACGAGGTCATGGGATAGTCAAAATGCCTTCCCTCCACCTCACGCCTGGCTAACACCCCAGGCTGAGGCAAGAAGAGCCACAGCCCCAGCAGAACGTCCCAGGGCACATTCTCATTTGGAATCCTGACAGGTTCATGCCACTGGCCTCCACAAAGGTCGGTGGGCTCCTGCCCCGGGCCTGCCTCTGTGCTGGACACTGGAGGGATGCTAGGAGGAGACAAAACCAACACTGCTCCCTCTCCTTCCACACAGGCGCCTTGCAGAGCCCACCTCCCACTGTGTACATACTCTTCCTGCCTGAGTACCCTTCCTCCTTCACCCACCTCTCTTCCTGCCCAGGTTCTAAGCAGTCACAAAGAGCTGAGTTTAAGACTTCCTCCAGTAACTGTGTAATCTTGTGCAAGTTACCTTTCTGTAAAAAAGAAGACGAAATGTATTGCTCAGATACTTTCTCAGGTAAAAATGATCTAGGCAAGCGTTTAATAAATACCGAAAGGAAGGCCTTTGGTGATCCATTTTATCCCTCTGTGACTTTCCCCGTCCTATGACAACAAAAAAAAGGCCAAATTACTCCTTTGGCCTTCTTAAAACACAGCTTCTTAGTCTTGTCAATTTTCCTGTGGTGTGTAGCTCACTTCCCCAACTGCAAGGTAAACAATGCTCAGCACACTGAGGTCACTCAACAAATATTTGCTGATTGATTAGCCAGTGAACAGTAATGAAGGTCTAAATCGAATACAATCAATTCCCTCCCTGAACATTGGTGGGAACAAGAGCTACTCTGGAATAGAGCCAGGTCCCCAAAACAAGTGCCCTGAACAAATGAGCCCCATCCAGTCAGATGAGCTACCCAGGCCTCTGGGGTAAAGGTTGTGCAAGTTATCTCCCCCACCCTGCCTGCAACCTTGATCTTCTACTTACTCCCTGCTCCCTCCCCCAAAGTACTCCCTTACCATCAGGGGAGGACACAGGACACGTGCTACACTCCCAGGAGCCCAGGCTTGCTGAGAGCAGCTCTCTGCTGGCCCATAACCAAGCTTTCTCAAGGAACCCCGGAATACAGCAGTACGGTGAAAGAAACCACACAGAGGTTATCTCCTGTCTGTCAGCAGGGCCTGGCCAGAAACACCACCATGCTAGACTACAGTGGAGGGTCTCACTGCAGGCCCAGACACCAGATTCTGCCAGAGCCCTTCCCGGACACGACCCTGACCAGGCAGCTGTCTCGCCCCACAGTTCACAGGAGACATTCAGTTTTTGCCTAAATCCCCAGCCACTCATTTACTATAGATCATCTCCACCAACTGTGACTATTCCTATTTTCTTTCCAGAGGTAAGTTTTGTTTTTGCGTATTTAGGGAAGGGCTGTCACTATATGCATTTGGAAGAGATCCCTTTTGGAAGTGGAAATCTTCATCCAGGATGAGCTGGGTCAGGACTTGGGTGTGCAATTCCTAAGAAAATCCAGGATTACAAATGGCCAAACAAGTGAACCAGCTGGAAGACATCTTTTCCTTCCAGCACTCTTAAGACAGTAGAGGACTCTTTCTAGAATGAGTCCGCCTGCAGCCATTAAAGATCCCTTGTATGTAGCTCATGCAGAAACCATGGGGATTTTCATGATGTTCAGGTGCACAACATCCCCTGAGATTATCTCCCTGGAGGTGCTCCAGTTCCACATTTGACATTCTCCCTCCCTGCCCTGACCCCTTAAGTGTTGATATCACTGAAATAGTATGAAAAGCTGCTCAGAGAAATACATTCAGGTTAGGGGACAAGAGAGGCAGGTGGGTAAGTACCTGCATACTGACTGGAGGTAAAATGGTTGCAACGTTTCGTTTACAATAACTTTCCAAGACCGTGTGGGTAAAATATGTACACACTGTTCCATCTAACCACTTCAGTAACCACTTTGCAAGCTGCTCAACCAAACAGCTAGGCTGAGTTTGAAAACCAACATCTACAAATGAGCTCTTCTATCACCAACAGTTGAGTTTATCAAGAAATACCAACAGCACAGCATGGGAACAATAGTTCCAATTCTCCTTTCTCCAGAAAGTGGCCTATTTCTTAAGATGTCCAGAGTCCTCATTCAACAATTATTTCAGAGTAGGTGCTTGCTAGGGTCCTACCATCATATCAGGAAGCAGAGTCACTCAGAGGCAGCAAATCACTTACCACCATCTCCCTCCTCCTGCCCCCGGTATACCCACTGCCTAGATTAGGCAGATGTGTGACAATATCAATTTCCTTATATTATGGAAAGGAAACTCTGGAATGATGTATGGCAAGTACTTAGTAAGGTATCAGACATATTAAGCACTTAGTAAATACTGTTATTAATATCATATTTCCTCAGTTCTAAACCTTACCTTTTTAAAAAAGCTAACATTTTTGCAATGGGGAACATATTAAAATTGACACACATTTAGTAATTTCCTTATCTGTCTACCCCTCAGGCTGCTATTAAACAAACAAACCCTGTCTTACAATTGAGGACTCTTAGATTCAAGGAAAGACTCCAGGCCAGGCCAGAGAACCGGAACATGGAGCCAGGGCCAAACAAATGCCAAGAGGCTGCATGCGGTCAGGCCCACAGGCAAGCTATGTTCACGTGTACAAATGCGTTCGAGGATTGTCCCTGGTCACCTTTTGTAGTTCCAGTGCTGTGAGGGAGTTATTTTAAGGAGAGAAGGTGCTTCTGGAAGGGTTATCACAAAGGATCTTTCCCCTTTGTGTGCCCAAGAACCTGAGGGGGTGCCTGGACAAGGGGAAGAGAGAAAAGATGACCCAGAAGCTTACGAGCTGGCGATAGCAGGTCGGGGAAGGCCTGGAACCCAGACAGGAAAACTCTGTCGAAAGAGAGAGATGAAGCGGCAAAGGAAGTCTATCACTAGCTGGGCCAACTAAGGAGGGGGAGGAGGCAGCAGAACGAGTGTTAGTTCCCTTATCTCCCCAGCACTGATCCCAAGGCAGCTGGACAACTTGGCAGGAAGGCCGCCCAGGTCTGTGGGCGAGAGGAAGGACACTGCCACAAGGCTGGGCCAGAGGAAGCCGCAAGGTGTCGGCGGAGCAGGAGCTGGAACAAAGGAGACCCCCGCCCCCTGGGCTGGAGGCAGGAAGCGGGCAGAGGGCGAATGGGAAAGCAGGGCCCGAGATGGGGGGCCGGGCGCAGGGCCTGGGCCTCGGGGAGGGAGAGGAGATCCGAATGCAGACCAAAGGAGAAGGACGAGGGGTCGGAGCCAAAAATGGAGTTGAGGGATGTGAAGCGGGGGAGATGGGCAGAGAGGAAGAGGAGTGACTCCAAGGGAAAGCGCGCCCGGAGGGAGGGGCTCTCCGCGGAGCAGGCGGAGGGGGCTGGGCCCCGACGAGGCGAGGGGTCGCGGGGAGACAGGGGGGCCGGGCGCCCGGCTTCTCACCTTTGACGTCGTTGGCCAGCGCTTTCCACGTAGGGGCGAAGGCGATGCAGTGGCCGCACCAGGAGGCGAAGAACTCCACGGCCCAGGCGCTGCGGGAGCCTAGCACGGCGTCGCGCACCGTGTCCGCCTGCAGCAGCGTCAGCGGGTCGGAGGCCGCGTACAGCGCCGAGCGCAAGGCCGCGCCCGCGCCGGGCACCGCGAGCAGCAACAGCAGCAGCAGCAGCGGCGGCGGCGGCGGCCGACCCCTGGCCCCGACCGCGGCTGCCGAGCAGTGGCGGCGCCTTCCCATCCTCCGCGGCTGCACCCGCGCCCGCGCTCAACGACTGCTCGCGAGTTTCGGACGAGTAGGCGCCTCGCCCGCTCGGCGGCGCCGCCCGCCTCGGCCCGCGAGGAGGAGCCCCGCGGCCCCGCCCCGCAGCCCCGCCCCCGCCGCGGGCCCGCCCGCGTGGCCCCCCGAGGCCGCCCTGTGGCGCCGGGGGCCGGTGGGGCCCGGAGCCTCGGGCGCCTCAGAGACGCCGGTTCTCACACGCGGTGCTCGGTGGCAGCCTCTGGCTCCAGGAGCCTGGGAGGGCAGCCGCCCCCAGAAGAAAGAGTTGGCCACCCGCGGAGCAGAGGCCTGGACCCCAGTTCGCGTCGTTGGCTGACTCTCGGAGGTCATTTGGCTTCTCGCGGCCCCCGTATCCAACGGGAAAGGAGTCCCTGGAATACATTTGTGTAGTTCTCAGAAAGTTCCCGGGCTCCCGCGGAGGAGCAAGACGTTGTGAATTAAAAGCAGGTGGGGGGAAGAGGGACGGGCAGTAATGACTCGATAATGACTCTCCGGCCCCCGCCAGCCAGGACAGTCTCTGAGCCTTGACCCCCGTGATCCCACAGAGGCGGGATGAGTCTTCCACTCCTGCGTCTGTGACCACCTGAAGGGAGACATTGTTTGAGGACTTCCCTATCACGGGCAAATAGTCCCCTCTCCACCTCGGGCTGGGCTGGGTCGGCGTGGTCGTTGGCATGGACCCAGGGTTTCCCCAGCGCCCGGGCCTGGCCACCCTCACCCTCACAAGGTTCCTGGGGCTCGGGCGTTGCGTCTCTGGGTCTGCACGTTCTGTTCTCCAGTCAGGGCTCCCAGGCGCCGCCGGGTTCCAACCTGCTCAAAACTCTCCATACTCACCTCAGTGCCCCTCTCACGTGACCTGTGTTCACGTGTCCTAATGTGTTTGTGGATTTTCCCTCGTCACCGTTTGTAGTTCCGGTGCTGGGAGGGAGTTATTTTAAGGAGAGAAGGTCCTCTTAGGAGGATTGTCACAAGTGATCTTCTTCCTTTGTGTCTTCTGGGTTAGCCCACCTCACCTATAAGCATTCTGAGACCACATTCCCTATTCATTCATTCCTTCTTCCTTTCATTCAAACACTGAGTGGCTTCTTTGTACCAGGCACTGCTCTAGGTACTGAGAATAAAGCAGCAAAGAAAACAAAGGCTCTACAGTCATGGAACCTACATTCTGAAGGGAATACAGAGATGATAAACGAGTAAATGTATGTCTGATGGTGACAAATGCCATAAATAGTAGGGTAAGAACAGAGTGACAGAAGAGGTGCTATTTTAGACCTACCCCTAATATTTTCAGAACTGGGGCAAGAGTACAAATGGAGGCTAACATACCATATATCTACATATTTTAAAATTATAAACCAAGTTCACAAACTGCTATGTAAAATGTCTATTATCTTAACAGGTATACCTTCATTATATTCTGGAAAGACAAATTTAAATTTAGAATTCTTGGATTTCCCCAAGTTGTACACTGGAATGTAGAGGCTTGGGGGTAACTAGGCCCCAGCCCTCGTCCTTCCTCCTCCTCTTTGTACTCCATCCATGTCACAGACTTAAAGGGGCCATGAGACGAAACCTGTAGCACCAGCCTGCACATCCGAGCTCCATCCACACCTGCTGAAAATAGGCACCTCTTGGCAACTCTTTGGCTTCTCAAGAGAAAAGATCTTGGGAAGAGACCCATGCAGAGTCTAGAAGCTGACCCGGTGCTATTGAAGCCATGAGTTCTAGGAATCCAGGTTCCCACAGTTATGGTCAAAAGCAGGAGCTTTAAGTGGGTACATTACCTTGGTCCATGGATCCTTGCTTTATGGAAGGGTGTGGGGGGGCAGGTAGCTAGAGGAGGCCAGAGAGCTCAGAGCCCAAGACCATTTGCACAGAGACATGAATGAAATGAGAGAAGGAGGCCTGTGACAATCTGGGATAAGAGCATACCAGACAGAGGTCTGGAGGCTAAGGCTTTTGTTCCCTTCATGTGCTTGTTCCCTTCATGTGCTCATATGCCCTCTGCCCAATGCCTTCAGCTGAATAAAGAAATTATGTCGGCAATTGGAGTGTTAGAACTAGCCCCCACTCTCCCCCCACCCATAGACAATTCCAGTTCCTGTGTACTCTTCCATGGGAATCAGTCCCTGTATAACTTCTGCTACCTTCCATCCCTCCTCCCAGCCAGCTAAGAATCACTATGAAGTTTAGCCTCCTCGTATGCTTGGATTCTGGAAATACTCCAGTGACTGGATCCGATGTCAGTAAAAGGCAGGTGCCTTCAGATGACTCTTATTAAACAGTGTTGTAGTTATTTCCCCCAAGGGCCTGCGATTTAAGGAGGCAATGTCTGCCGAATAGAACTTGCTAAGCTCCTGGGAAGAACACTCCAGATAAATACACAAAGATTTTCTTGTTTGTGTATCTGTTTTAGAGCATCAGAAATAGAAAAGAATACAAACTATTTGAATGGAGTATAGAAAGTTTCTTGGCAATGGAGCCAAAAGAAGATTAGGATTGAGTTGTAAAATCTGTACTTTGAAAGGCCTTCAAACAGGGATTTCCGACTTTTTTCAGTCTTGGAAGCCATTGTTCAAATAAAATCTTGAAAGGACGCTTAAACAGATAAAAGAAGCTGAAGGATTTCTGTGGTCTATGGGGGCTTCTTGGGAACTCCAGGGCTCCCCAGGCCACCATTTGAAAATCACTGACTTAGAATCGAGAACAGCAAATTGAAGAATTATGACTTACCTTTCCTAGAGCTTCCTGGAATGAAAAGATGGCAGGGAAGGAAATCTATTCAGGAACGGGGTCTGGAGGAGGTAAGGGCAGGGGGTGCCGAGGAAAGCATTGGAAGTAGGGGGATTTAGAAATTTCTACCCAGTTCTCCTTTTCCTCTTTCTGACATACAAGATGTAGAAAAATGGACCAAGATGAATCAGATAAGAGAATGATAATACGACTAGTTAACTCTTTGTACCTGCTGTTCTAAGCACTAACAGATATTGCTCATTCAATCCTTATGCCAATTCTATGAGGTTGATAGTATTATTATCCCATTTTTACATATGAGAGACTGAGGTAGAGGGACCTCTGTTGACTTTCCCACTTGTGAATCAGTCATGTGTTATGCATGAATAAAAGAGAGGGAATTTGAGAGTCTGGCAACCAAAAATGACATAGATGGCAAGAGGAATGTACCTTATACACAAATACAGATAATTATGGTGAGTAACAGATTATTGTTTCTAAAATATGTCATCTGGCGGCAGAGCATTAGATGATTTGCCACTCACTCATTTGCACTGAGGATTAGAAAGGGTGTGTGCAGTCTGAAGGCAAATGCCCAGGGCCCTGGGCCTGATGAGGGGCAATTAAGAGAAGGGGCCTCTGCCTTATCCCTTCACCTCTGTGTCTTCCACATGAACCTTTCCAGACCTGAGAGCAGTTAGAATTCTAATTCTAATTCTGGAAAAGATAAGAGTCTATATCAGTCAGATATAGCAGGAAAGAATACAACCAAAGAATTAACTGAAGAGGATTTAATGGGTGGCTCTTTACAAGGTAAAGGAACTAGCAAGAGATGGTATAGTACCGAGGGACTGGCAACCTCAAGACATATTTTAGCATCCCTAGACAGGAGGAGGAAAGGAGAGGGGAACTCTGTGATGGGAACTGGTGGGTGTCGGAGTCCAGAAAGAGGGCAGCCCAAATGGAGGTGTAACCACAAAATACTACCACCGTCAGAACCGTGGGAATCAGGAAGGGAAGTAGCGAGGCTTCTGCTGAAAAGAACTAGTTCTCTTCCTTCTCGTCTTCCATCTCTTGCCTGTGCCTCTCACTGCCCACACCAAACCAAAGCCGGAGGATGAGGGTGCTTTGATTAGAAGTCAGCTTCCAAAACAAAAGACAGGTTAGAGGAAGGGAAGAGTGGGAAATACCTAGTAAAGAGTCTCTACACCTGGGCCCATAGGGCCTTAGAAAGGAGAACAGGAAAGGCAACTATGGAGATCACTACATAGCCTTCTGTAAATCTCCTGGGTGGGGATGGAGGACTGGAAATCTACCCAGTCATTAGAAAGAAAAGCCAGCAGAAGCCGGTAGCTAAACAATTCCTTCTGAACTCCTTGTTCTTTCCTGCTCATGCTTAGTCCAGCTGCTGTGTTCTGTATTTCTTAAAGAAACCGAGGCCCAGCGTAGTGAAGGGACTTACTCAGGGTCACTCAGCAAGGTAATGGTTGAGTCCATTTTCGTCAGGCTTTCTGACATAGCCATTGAAGCATTGAGAAGGGGACACTTTCTGAAAGGGATATTGGGGGAGGACCAACGCTCAGAGTTTCTCTTGTTAGGGAAACTGATGGCAATTCAAAGAGACACCCCGCCTCTGAAGAACAAGTTAGTTGTTTAAAATGGAAAGAAGATACAAGGCTATAAGCGCAAGGTCTTGTTGGTGGGGCTCTCTGACCAATATCAGCGTTGAAGCATTTTGGGAACTTGAAAGTCATCAAATGATGCCTGAAGGCCACAAGGCCGCATTGCTGAGGGGCTGAGGGATGCCCAGTCTTCCCCATAGAAGACTTCTGGGGACCTTGCCAACTTTGCAATAGTGTTAGAAGATTTATTCTGGTGAACTTTAGGCTTTCAGAGTAGATGCTCTAAAATATTTCCTGCCATGTCATAAGGGTATACACTGCAGTTGTTGTATAACATCATGTATTAGACAGGGTTCTCTAGGGAAGCAGAAGCAACAGGATATATATAATATTATGAAATTAAAAATAGGAATTGGCTCACCTGGCTGGGGGTTGGGCAAGTCCAAATTCCACAGAGCACATCACAAGCTGAGAACTCTGATGAACATTTTTGATGAATTCCCCAGAAGAAGCTGGATGCCTGAAGTAAAGATGGAAATTCTCCCTTCTGAAATCATCATCAACTGATTGGACGAGACTTCTCTTATTTTTGAAGGCAATCTCCTCAACTGGTGGTAGATGTGATCAGTCGTAGATACAATCACCTTACTGATGATTTAAGTCCACGAAAAATCCCCGCAGTAACCATCAGGCCAATACTTGCTTGACCAAATTGACACATGAACTTAATCATCACAGATAAACACAGATAACTAAAAATCAAGTATAACACTATCACTGTGAAAGAGAGGCGTTTATAAGCTTCATTCTGTCCATATAACTCCTTTTGTAACAAGAGCATTCTCAGAATTTTCCTGAAGAGAATTACAATACTGTCCGCACATGTTGGAAGCTGCAGTGTGTGTGAGCATGTGGAGGGAGAAGGGTGGAGCAGCAGAGACAAATTGGAAGAGGGTGGTTACCAAGGGTAGGATGGGGACACCTTCCTTCTCCCCAGAGCCATCCGTTTGGAACTCTCTTGGGAACCCTGGAGTATGGTAGATGAGTACTTTGTCTTGGAGTCAGGATACTTGACTCCATTCCTTGGCAACTGCCTTCCTCTTTGTGAGCTTCAGTTTCTTCATCCGTAAAATGGGCACAGAGGTTGCTTTACGTTCATAGTTCTCATCTATGAAAGCTGATGTGATAGTGTTTTTTATTCAGCTGTGCTTCCCTCAGTGGTTGCTATTACAAGTGCTCAGACTGGTCAAGGCCCCTGACACGGATTTCATTAGTCCAAGGGTGAAAAGTGGTTATTTTATTCTGAAATTATATTTTTCCTAATTTAAATATTAAATGTTACTTTTAAAAACTGAAACAACAATGATAAAGGATAAAAACAAAATTATCCTGAAGGGAATGTTTGAAAATTGGCACCCGATTTGGTCTCTCCCTGGAATATTTTTAGAAATTTTGCTGGTCCATAAAATCACAAAACAGTTATATAGTTGACTCATCATTGACTGTCTAAAGGTAAATCTGCACTTGGGTCTAAGGGCAGGTCTTGCCAATTACCCATCTGCAGAAAAACATTTTTCCCAATTTGGAATTTGAAGTTTGGAGAAAGATTGTTCTGGATGAACTGTAGAGAAAGGAACGTGACTCTCATGGACCTGAGTAAAAAGCTAATGTAATGATCTCCCATTTAGGAATTACTGAGTGCTCAGTATGGATCAAGGGAAGCGGATTTGGCCAAATGGATAGGGCATCCACCTACCACATGGGAGGTTCAAGGTTCAAATCCCGGGCCTCCTTGACCTGTGTGGAGCTGGCCCTTGCGCAGTGCTGATGCAGCGCAAGGAGTGCCGTGCCACGCAGGAGTGTCCCCTGCGTAGGGGAGCCCCATGTGCAAGGAGTGCACCCCGTAAGGAGAGCTGCCCAGCGTGAAAAAAGTGCAGCCTGTTCAGGAGTGGTGCTGCACACATGGAGAGCTGACACAGCAAGATGACGCAACAAAATGATGCAACAAAATGAGACATGGATTCTGGGTATTGCTGACAAGAATACAAGTGGACACAGAACACACAGCAAATGGACACAGAGAGCAGACAACTGCGGGGGGGCAGGGAAGGGGAAAGGAAAAAAAACATATGGATCAAGCTCTGTGCTAAGTAAAGGGGGTTGGGGGGCTGTAAAAAAATACCCTTCCACTTTTGAGCAAGGTACAAGCACAGGAAACAAATACAGATTAAAACCCCTCAGCTTTATTACAGATAAATCCAATTAGAGATTGTGGTTTAGATGTATTCCTAACACTTCACCCTAAAATTAAATGTGTCCCCCAGTCAATAGGCCCTTTTCACAAGGGCTGACACTCTCAAGATGAGTCACCATCCCTGCTGGCTGGCAGATCCCAGAGAAAGAGGCTTCAGCCAGGCCTGAGCCACACCTCTCAAGTTCCTTTTCCCAAACTTACCAATTAAGTCACTTGTCCTCCCTCTCGGTGAAGAGAGAGAAGGGGTGGAGAGAAGCTGAAAGTATTCTTCCTACGATTTACTCTCTTATGGGGATGGGGTAGAGTGGAAATTCCACTAGCTAATGCTAAGTGCCTTGCCCCTCACTTCATCCACAGAACAAGCCTATGATATTGTAATTTCCTTGGTACACACGTGGCACTTGAGGCATAGAGAGTTAAGTGACTTGCCCAATGTCACACAGGAAAGATGGCAGAGTTGGATTTCAACACCAGATCTGTGTGTCACCAAAGACCCTGCTTAAATTACTACAGATCTGCCCTTAGTGACTTACAAACTATTCTAAGGATGTCTCTAGACACAAATTAATTTAATGCACATGTTGAAACTGGAAATCTAAGGCCTAGCTAATAGTACAGGGCCAGTTCTAGCTGTCAAGACTGCTTTTCTCTTTTTCATCATATAACCATTGAAAATAATGACGTAAACTTATATTGCTGCAGAAAGATGTCCAAGTTGTATTAAGTGAAAAAAAGCAGTATGCATCATATCATGTTTTTATAGATATTTCAAATACATGTATGTTTATATACGCATTATTCTTAAATACATGAACTTCTAAATTTATAGAATACCTCTGGTTAATTTAACAGTATTACTGATTATGTTACCTTTGGGGAGGCTGTGGTAGAGGAGGAAATTTTTTATTTTATGATCTTGTTTTATTTGAAAAATTTTTTCATGCTCATATATTACTTTTTTGTCCTTTATTTTTAAAGAAGCTTTAGATTACATAAATGTTACCTCAAAAATATAAGGGATTTCCATACACCTCTTCCTCCCACACACAGTTCCCCCATTAACGTCTGTCGTTAGTGTGGTACTTTTGTTAAAATTGATAAACACATATTGAAGCTTTTCTACTACTATGGTCTATAGTTTACATTGTGATTTACACTTTGCCCCACACAATTTTATAGGTTTTGACAAAATGTATAATGACCTGTATCCGTCATTGCAATGTCATGCAGAACAATTCCACTGTCCCCGAATGCCCCATGTTATACCTATTCTTCCTACTCTCCCCCTCAGAATCTCTGATGACCACTGTCTTTATATCACTGTTACAAGTTCTTCCATTACTAGAATAAAAATGTCCACTTTGGTCCATAGTTGCATTGGTCCCTTATGTTTGTTCATTCCTCAATCTTGAGGATTTGGGATGGTGATGCCCACTCTGCTTCTGACTGAGAGGGGACAGATGGATGGAAATATCTTGCTTACAATTGTCGATACTCTCTTTTTGGGGATGGGCATTGTCCATCATCATCCTTTTGTTAGTTGTCCTCAGTGAGTCCAATGAATTGGCTGTACCTTTGCTGAGATTCAGGATTCAATCAGCATATGAACAGCATGTATTGCTTTTTAAAAAATCAACTTTATTGAAGTATAGTTTCTGTACAATAAAATCCACCCATTTCAAGGGTACAGTTTAATGTGTTTTGAGAAATGTGTCTACCTGTGTAATCAACAATACAGTTAAAATACAGAACGTTCCTATATCCCCATATAGTTTGTTCTCTCATGCACTTTGAAGTCCATTTCACTCCATCGCCCCTGGCCTAGGCAACCACTGATTGGCTTTCTGTCACTGTAATTTAGATTAGCCTGTTCTAGAACTATATATAAATGGAAGCATACATTCCATATTCCTGGCTGAGTAGTGTTTCCTTGTATGAATATGCCATACTTGATCTATTCTCCTCTTGATGGACCCCTGAGCTGTTTTCCGTTTTGGGTCATAAATAAAATTGTTATGACTATTCTTGTACAGTCATATTGTGGACATATGTTTTAATTTCTCTTGCAAAAATACCTAGAAGTGGAATGTCTGGTTCATAGGTTTGCTGTATATTTAGTTTTAGAAGAAATTGTCGTAACTTTCCCTGAGGTAGCATAATCCCACCATCAATATATGAGAGTTCCAGTTGCACCACATCCTTCCTTTAGTGTTGTCAGTCTTTGTTAGAACTTTTTGTGAAGGGTATTGGCATCTCTTTGTGGTTTTGTTTTTCATTTCTCCAGTAACAAATGGTTGAACATCTTTTCATGGCCATTCTTTAATCTTTTTTTTTTTTTTTGGTATGGTGTCTGTTGAAATCTTTCGTCATATTACTGAGTTGTAAGAGTTCTATTCATATACTTATGTACATATATATGCTGGATAAGAATCCTTTGTCAGATATATATTTTGCAAATATTTTCTATCAGTCAGAATCTTGCCTATTCACTTTCTTAATGGTATCTCTTGATGAACAGAAGGCTTTCATCTTTATGAAGTGTAATTAATCAATTTTTCCTTTTGTAGTTCTTGTTTTTTGTATTCTAAGAAACTTTGTCTACCCTAAAGTAACAGAGATTTTCTTATCTGTTTCCTTCTCTAAATTTTATAGTTTTAAATTTTGCACTTACGTCTTTGATCTATTTTGAGTTTATTTTTTGTGTATGAGGTAAGTATCATTGCTTGCTTTTTTATCCACAGAGGCACCTTTTATTGGAAAAAAAAAATCTCTTCCTTCCTGAATTATCATGGCAGCATTTACAGAAATCAATTGACATATGTGTGGGTCTATTTCTGGACTCTTGATTCTATTCCATTAAGCTATATTAAAATATTTCACTATCTTGCTTACTGTAGCTTTATAGTAAATCTATTTTTACATTAAGATAATATATTTAACAATTTTATATTAAGATAATATATTTAAAATTTTAAAATATCTATTTATTTATTTCTTCTCCTCTCCCCCTCATTGTTTGAACTTGCTGTCTGCTCTCTGTTCCTCTTCTTTTTTTTTTTTCAGGAGGCACTGGGACCGGAACTCAGGGCCTCTCATGTCAGGGGAAGACATCCAATCACTTGAGCCACCTCTGCTCCCTACTTGTTGTGTCTCATTTTGCTTTCTCGCTTTTGTGTCTCTTCGTTGTGTCACCTTGTTTTGTCATCTTGCTACATCAGCTTGGTGCATCATCTTGTTGTGTCAGCTCGCCATGCCAGCCCATCACATCAGCTCACCATCTTGCTTATCTTTTCTAGGAGGCTCCAGGAACCAAACCTGGACCCTCCCATGTTGATAGGCAGGCACCCAGCTGCTTGAGCCACATCCACTTCCTGACATTTGCCCTTTTAAAGTATATAATTCATGGATTTTTTCCTATATTCACAAGGTTATGCAATCATCACCACTATCTAATTCTAGAACATTTTCATCACTCCCCCAAAATGCCCATATGGAGCGGATGTGGCTCAAGTAGTTGAGTGCCTGCCTCACACATGGAAGGTCCTAGGTTTTGTTCCCCATGCCTCCTAAAGAAAAAACAAACAGACAAGGAGCAGACAATAAGCAAAAACAATAAGCAAACAGATGAGGGAGAGATCTCAGCTAGGGGTGGAAGAGAATAATAATAGTGTATTTTTAAAATATCCCGTACCCACTAGTAGTCACTCCTGATTGTCAACTGTCTTCCTCCCTCAGCATCATTAACCTACTTTCTGTCTCTATGGAATTGCCTGTTCTGGACATTTCATATAAGTGGAATCATACAATATGTGGCCTTTTTTTGTGTCAGGCTCTTTCACTCAGCATAATGTTTTTAAAGTTCATCCATGTTGTAGCATGAAGCAGTACTTCAGCCTTTTTTATGGCTGAATAATATTCCGTTATTTGGAACTTTACCACATTTTGAAACTCCATTCATCATTTGATGTATATTTGGGTTGTTTCTACTTTTTGGCTATTATGAATAATGCTGCTATGAACATTTGTATACAAGTTTTTGAGTGAAAATATGTTTTCAGTTCTCTTGGGTATATTCCTAAGAGTGGAACTGCTGGGTCATATGGTAACGCTATGTTTAACTTTTCGAAGAACTGCAATAGTAAGTCTTTAAATTAGTAAAAATCTTATAAATTTTGTTTCTTTCAAAATTGTTTTGGTTATTCTAGATTCTTTGTATTTTCATATAAAGTTTAGAATTAGCTTGTGAGCTTCTACCAAAGAAACCTGCTTGAGATTTTTATTGGGATTGCATTGCATCTATAAATCATTTTTAAAATTTTTGCTTTTATAAATTTTTTCTCTCTCTTTTTTAAATGTTACATTCAAAAAATATAAGGGGTCCCCATATACCCCCACCCCCCTATAAATCAATTTGGTTTGCCCTCCATGTCGGGTCAGACTCCTAGCTAGGAAGCAAGAGATCCAGGCTGGGTTGCTAAATCTCTTGCCAGATCCTCAGTATTAGAGTCAATCAGTTTCAAGTCAGCTCACACAGTAGAAGAGGCTTGCAGGCTCAAAAGCAAGCTAGCTGGAGACTTCAACGCTGTAATCGGGTCTGTTTTGTAACTTTATTGCCTCCTGTTATTTGTTTCATTCCTGTTAACTCTCAGAATTTTATATCTGAAAATTCCACTCTATCTTAGCACAAAGGGAAACCAAAGAAAGTGCCGTTTGTTCCTATTTGGTCCAGAGCTACAAGCTAGAAGCCAGTGGTAGGAATAGCTACAGAGGAAGCAAAAGAACTGCAAGGCATGTCAAGGCAACAGGGTCTGAGCCTCTTGGGCAGCTGAAGGGTCTACCTGAGGGGCTGAGTTTTGTTTTGTTTTTTCTTGTTTTTGTTGCTGTTTTTAACTAAAGGAGCATCATAGGCAGGACTCTTGGTTACAATCAACAAAATTCTCACCTGAACTAGCTGAAGCAAGAAAGGGGAATTGATTGCCTCTAAGAACAAAGTCAAAAGTAGGGCAAAACTAGGCCTGGCCTCAGTGATACCATGATTTCATCTTTTTCCTCACCCCCATTCTCTGTAGCTTGGCTTTATTCTGTCAACTTGGCTGTTTCCGAAAGGCTTGCTTACATCTTGAGACGGGAAAGGAAAGACACAGCTTCCCTCCTGACCCTAGTTAGAAAAAGACTGGGGGAAATATCGGTCCAGGTTTGGGTCATGTGCCCATCCCTAGATCAAGCACGTGCTGCGAGGGAGGGGGCATTCCCAACTGGCTCATCCCAGGAATGTGCACGAGCCTCTCGGTGGGGTGGGGTGGGCGTGTGAGCCCTGTAAGCCGCAACCACAGCCAGAACCACACACCGGAGTAAGAAAGGAGCAGCTCCCCAAAGAAGAGACTATTGTTACCAGGGGAAGAGGAAAGAGGGGGCTGGGCAGACCAAAGCAGATGGTGAACCCCTGGGAGGATCAAATAGGAAAATGTGAAGGAGTCTGCAGAGTGCCTGGAACATGGTAGGGCTCAAGTGATAATTGATTTTTAAAAATAGAGAAGGCTGTGGTCAAGTACACCTGGAGGTTGCAATATCCAAGTCCAGATAAGGTCATGAACGCGCAGAGATTTTCAGGTGCCCAGGTAAACTTGATTCAAGCTACCTGGGTGCTAAAAGGTGGAAAGGGGGAGAAAAATTCTTCAAAGAAACAGAACCAACAGGATACATACTTAGTCACACACAGTAAGAGATTCATTATAAGAATGTGGCTCACAAGATTATGGGGGCTGGCAAATCTGAACTCCTTACAGCAGGCTTATAGGCTGGAAATTCCAGTAAGAGTGATGTTAGGGGAGCCTGGCAGCCTGGAAATCCCGAGAGGAGTTGATGTTGTAGTCTTGAAGCAGACTTTCTTCTTGTTTTGGAAACTTAAGTTCTTTGCTTAAAGCCTTCAGCTTTTTGGATGAGGCCCATCCAATTAATGAAGGCTTTTCACCTTGCTTAAAACCACCTCATTGTAGATGCTAATCCCATCTACAAAATACCTCCACACAACATCTAGGCCAGTGTAACACTGAGTGCTAAAACCTAACCGAGTGGATGTGTAAAATTACCCATCGCAAAAATATAGAAATAAGAAAAACTATCCCGCAAGAAGTTGCCTGACACCTACTAGATAGTCAATTAATGCTTGTCGAATGAATGGCCCACATGAAATGTTGTGTGTTTTTATGTTCCCAGGTGAACACAGCATTGTCCAGGTGTCTCATTCTTATTTTCATATGGCCTTGCTCTCAACAGACACCGTGAAGGATTAACTGCAGTTCCACCCTCCTTTACTGAACCCGTTTGCTCCGTTGAGGCCTCTCTGGTTCAATCACTTCGCTTCTGCCCTGGCTTCCTCCCAGCCCCTTGAGAGGGTGTGCTCTCTAGGCCGACTGTGCCCAGAAACAGCCATTCACATGTCCCTGTGGCTTGGTGGTCGGCCCTGCCTCACCTCCAGCTAGGTGCTTGCAACCTGGGTTCTGGGAGGGGAGTCGGAACGAGGTGTCCGCTACTGTACTTCCACAAAAAAATGAATGCTGCCAGCCACTTGCTGAGCCTGAACTCTTCCAGCTGACATTCAGGATCTTCTCTTCCCAGCTTTGCTTTCTTAACTGAAACAAAAGTTACACGTTCCTAGAAACTTATTTATATTATCAATCTTGTCTTAAAAGTAGTCACAGTCTATTACAGTCCTACACAGTTGGCCATCCTTTGATTGTATGAGACAAGATCTCTTTTGCCTTTGCGCGTCCTGACATGCTCAGGAAATGTTGATAAGAGAAAAGATAATCATTGCCACTGTAATAGTTATGAATTATTGAGCATCTGTTATATAATCAGCATAGTGCCAGATGCTGGGAATATAATGGTGACCTGAGGTAGATAAACTGAGCAGCTCATTCAGCTGAAGCTTCAGGCCCCTGTACATCTTCTGTGAATGCTCTCGGTGGGGAGAGGAAACCTGCTTACATAGACATTTCTATGTAAGTATTTCTGCTTTTGGAAGCAACACTTAGAATTTCACTTAGGAAGCGATTTGACCATGAGTAAATCCTCTGTGTTATAATTGACTATGATTTATGATTTCTCAGTAATTGTTGTGCATACTCCAAAATTAATACAAAGTGAGAAAGTCTAATCAGCAAATTGTGCCCAAATGTAATGAATTTTTACAATTAATTTAACAGGTGAAGACATAATTACACTTATACCATTTAAATAGACATTTATTAATATTAATTTTGCAGTTTTTTAATTTTTTTAAAATTTTGGTTCCCTCCCAGATGTGAAGACATTTTGTTAAGGCAGGTCTAAAAATGCCTAAAGGAAAAAAGGTCTTGGTTCCTGCCTTAGGCTTTGTGCTCACTGTTCCGTCTACGTCGTATATTCCTCTTGGGGCCCCTTGAAAGAGAAGGGGAGCCCCATTGTAAGGAAAGGGTTATGTTTAGTTTTCACATGAAGGTGAAGCCAAAGCCAGCTCTGCAGTTGGAGGAGGAGGGAAAGGGTGCTAGCAGCTTTGGCACCAAAATTTGAAAGTGGCGCCACCCGAGGGTGGTGCCAAAGTGAGGGCGGGGCCAATTGTGAAAAGTGGGGCTGAATTTGAAAGCAGCACCAAGCCGCTGGAATGTCGGGAATGGGAGAGGCTTCTCAGAGCAGGGACCCACGTAAGTTAATTAGACTTCTGGGATGGGCTGTAACCCCTGAAGCACCTAATCAATGGGGAACAGGAGAGGAATCTGCATGTTAGGCTTAGGGTATAAATGTCATTGTTTCTTATTGTTTGGTGCGCTGGCCATTTTATCCAGGTAGTGCAACTGTTCTTGCAAAATGTTAATAAAATTATTTTCTCCTCCACGATTGGGTGAGCCTTTGTTCTCTTACAGGTGCAGCTTTCTTTCTAATACCATGTTCTCATTCTCCTTATTCTCCTTATTTATTTAGTTTGATTGTTTATTTTCACCTCATTATTTAGGTTTTCATTCAATTATCACCTCTTGAGAGTTTTTCCTAAACAGCCTCTTTAGAATCTACTTTTCCTTGCATTAAATTATCTTTTCTCTTGTGACATCATTGTGGCAAGAAGCCTTTATACTTTACCCATGAATTTCTAATTCCATATGTAAACACATTTCCCCCTACACTGGCTTGAAATATTTTGTTCTAATTTTCCTTGTAATGTTTGCTTTGACTGATGATTATTTAGAAGTATGTCACTTAATTTTCAAATGTTAGAGATTTTCCTAAATATATTAGTAATTGACTTCCAATTTAACTTCATTGAGGTTATATTTTAACCTGCATGCTCTTAATCCTTCTGAATTTATTAAGACTTGTTTTATGGCCCTGCATTTGGTCTATCTTGAGGAATGTATCATGTGCACTTTAAAGGAATGTGTACTCTACAGTCGTTGGGTGTAGTGTTCTGTAAATACCACGTAGGCCAAGGCAGTTGATGATGTTGTTCAATCCTCTTGGCTTTTTGACTATTACTGTCTAGTTGTTCTACTGCCTAGTTGTTCCATCAATTGCTGAGAGATATTAAAATTTTCTTACTGTGATTGTAGAACTGTCTATTTCTCTTTTTCCTTCTGTTGACTTTTGCTTTATGTATTTCGAGCCTCTATTACTAAGCACATACACATTTATGATTGTTATGTTTTCCTAATGAGTCGATCCTTTAATCAGTACAGTATTATCTTTGCTAATACTCTTTGATTTTGAATTCTATTTTACATATACTATACTCCTCTATACCCCATACTAATTGGTTACATGATATATGTTTTCCTACGCATTTTCTTTCAAATTATCTGTCTTCATATTTAAAGTGTGTCTCTAGAGGCAGCATAGAGTTGGGTCTCACTTTTTATTCATTCTGACAATCTCTGCTTTTTTAAAAGCCTTTATTTAAAAAATTTAAAAAACTTTTTATTTATTTCCTTCCCCTCCCCCTTTCCTGCCCTTCTGTTTTTGCTGTCTGTGCCCATTTGCTGGGTGATCTTCTGTATCTATCTCTCTTTCGATCTTCTCATCTTTCTCCTCTAGGATTCACTGGGATTCAATCCTGGGGACCTCTGATAGGGAGAGAGGTTCCCTGTCAATTGCACCACCTCAGTTCCTGGTCTCTGCTGTGCTTTACCTTGATTCTCCCCTTCATCTTTCTTTTGTTGTGTCATCATCTTGCTGTGTGACTCACTTGCGCAGGCACTGGCTCATCACGTGGGCTCTTGGCTTGCCACGTGGGCACTCGCATGGGCACTCGGCTCACCACGTGGCACTGGGCTCCCTGTGCGGGCACCCACATGAGCACTCAGCTTGCTGTGCGGGCACTCGGCTCACCACACGGGCACTGGCTTGCCATACAGGCATGCTTTCTCTTCTTCTTTTTCACTAGGAGGCCCCAGGAATTGAACCCAGGTTGAATGGTAGGCAGAGGCCTTATCACTTGAGCCACATCCGTGTCCCTCTCTGCCTTTTAATTGAAGTTTTTAATCCATTAAATTATAATGTAATATTGATTTGGTTGGATTTATATCTAACATTTTATTATTTGCTTTCTACTCTGCCTTTTGCTTCATCACCATATTTGGGAAAGATTCAGTCATTATTTCTTCAAATATTTTTTTTGTCTCCATTCTCTCTTTCTTCTCCTTTGGTGACTCCAATTACATGCTCCACAGGCTTCATAGTCCCTGCAACTCTTTTCTGATTTTTTTTCAATTTTCTTTTTCTCTCTTCATAGATTGAATTTTTCTATTGATCTATTTTCAAATAATTCACTAGATTTTTCTTCAGTCATCTCCAGTCTACTCTTAAGCCTATTCCATGTTTATTTTAAAATTTCAGATATTGTACTTTTTAGTTTAGAATTTCCAGTAGGTTATTTTTTATGATTTCCATTTTTCTCTTTTGAGGTCCCTACTTTTCCATTCATTTGCAAGCATAATTTTTTCATTCTCCAATGCCTTCATACAGTTTTAAATTTTTTCCCCAGAGATTACAGTTCTTATTTGTGAGAGGGTAAGTACATAGGAACTTACTTGGTTATAATGAAAACAGAAGTCTAGCTCTAAACATTTAAAATGCGTTTTATATAAATAAGGTCATAACAATAAACAACCACAATAATTTTCTTTTCATTTGTCCTTGTTTTCCTCTACTTCTTATCTTTATTGATACCTAATTTTAATATTGTTATAGCAGTAGTACCCATACAACTTTGTAGCCTTTTTTACATAAGTTATAGCCAAAGGTGTGCTGAGAAATGTTTACCGATGGGCTCTCTGTGGATGGGATGGGGTGGGGGTACCCTAATCAGTAGGCTCTGCCCATTTCCTTGGTTTATATACTCCCGTCATGGCCAATTTCATTCAACTGACATGGTATCACTGAATGCAGAGTTGGGAAGATAAACATACAACTGGCTCTCACAAGTCAGTGTGGGCCAACTGCAGCACACCACTGCTTGTCGCCTACAAACATTTTCTATGCTTCATGTCTTAATATTTATCATTTTAGTGGTTGCATACTATTCCATCATATGAATATATAGTAATTTAGTCAGTTATTCCTACAGTATTGAATATCATGATTGCTTTTAATGTTTCACAATTATAAACCGTTATGAATGTCTTTAGTGTTTATAACTTTTTCCTCAAAGAGTTCATTGGATCAAAATGTATGAACCATTTTATGGCTCAGGATACATGTTGTACTTTCCAAAGTATTTTGCTAATTTATATGACCACAACTATCTGCAAGTGTACACTTTTTTTGGAAGGAGTACCAGCCCTTTCTACAAGGGATCCCACTGTGAATATAAAATTTTAAAAAACATTGTCAGGGCATTCCCTGTTTTGTCATTTCTTTATTAAAATACCAACATTAAACACTGTGCCAGAGAAAAATTCTGTGTTTAACATTCTGTTCTTCCCTATCTCCTCTTGCAAACCTTGACTTTGTACAATGTAACAAGTGCATAGAACTGCCCCATATCCAGACGATGTCATTCCGAAATAAAACAAGTGGATAAAAAAAAAAGAAGTGAAGATTTTTTGGTAAGAAAGATTGGAGGGATGTCCCTTTATTTCTCACAGTTGTCTTTTTTATAACCCTTATCTAGCTTCTTTTGTATGTCTCCCTCTTTCTCCCTCCATTTGAACTTTTCTGTGAGATTTAAAGGAGTACCCTGCTCCCTATCTTGTGGAGAAAATGGAATCATTTTCATG
The DNA here is from genome assembly GCF_030445035.2 of Dasypus novemcinctus. Lineage (NCBI taxonomy): Eukaryota > Metazoa > Chordata > Mammalia > Cingulata > Dasypodidae > Dasypus > Dasypus novemcinctus. Next base: position 60,461,778 of record NC_080685.1, on the reverse strand, counting down.
GCATTAGGGGCCTGGGAGGAGGAGGAAAGTTGTTTGGAAAATAGAAGTTGGTTTCTAGTTCTTTTGTTATTTCCCTGGACCTTCAGTGACCAGGATCAGATGCTGAATTCAGCATGGCTTCCATGCCAGAGCATATCCACTTCCTATAAAGCTCCTATCAGCAGGGGTTAATCCTGAAATGGTCTCTGTCACTGTTTAACTGAGAGGCTCTAAGCCATCCAGAGATGCACCCTGCCCTCCCCACCCCCCCACCCATCCTGCAAAGAAAGCCAGTACAAAACATGACTCCTAGTAAGCAAGCGTCCAGTAAATGCTGGCTGCCTTCCCTCCTCTTCCCTTTCCTGGGAAGTGGGTGGGCTGGTTGAGGCTGGAAGGCAGAGTATGATAGGAAAAGAACATGAGCTTTGGAGTCAAACAGACCTGATTTGGAGTCACAGTCCTCTGTCTGACCCTGGACAAAGTCCTCGAGCTCTTGGATCCTGTTTCTTTTAGGAGGATGCGACCTCTTTTGGGACACAATGAGGCAAACTTTTGTAAAGTAGACTTTTGCCCCAACCACCTCCACAACAATCTTTAAACTACCACAGAGCTCTTTCAGGGAGCCAAAGTTGAAAGATCTATTGCCACTTCTGGGGTGACCCAGAGGCCAGACATTCAGCAAGTAGCAGGGCAGGACCAGGGGCTCTATTTTTCCTTTCTTTTTTTTTTTTTAAAGATGTATTTTTCTCTACCCTTCTGTCCCATCCCACCCCCCACCCACCACCACCATTTTCTGCTCTCCATGTCCATTCGCTGTGTGTTCTGTGTCTGCTTGCATTCTCAGCAGCACTGGGAATCTGTGTGTCTCTTTTGGTTCCGTCAGCTCTCTGTGTGTGTGGCGCTACTCCTGGGCAGGCTGTGCTTTTTTCACGCGGGGGGGTGTTCTCCTTATGGGGTGCACTCCTTGTGCATGGGGCTCCCCTACTCTGGGGACACTCCTGCGTGGCACGGCACTCCTTGTGCGCATCAGCACTGCATGTGGGCCAGCTCCCCACACGGGTCAGGAGACCCTGGGTTTGAACCTTGGACCTCCCATGTGGTAGGCAGACACTCTATCAGTTGAACCAAATCCACTTCCCTATTTCTCCTTTCTTCATCTAGCCGGGTGACAGCTGCAGACATCCTGGCTGAGGGGAGCTCCCCATGGAGCACAAGACCCAGTAGAGATTTTTATCATCTTTGCCTCAAGTGCCAGGAGATCAAACTCAAGCTGTGAGTTTCTCAAGCATCTTGGACCTGGTTGGAGGCAGTAGCTCTTGCTCATGCTTTGGAAGGGCATGATTTCAGAATGCAGAGGCCAAGGCTGCTAGCTAGACAGACACGCTCTCCTACGCCCGTCTCCACCCTTCTGAAGATCTCCACCCTCCTCGGCCAGGTATTACAAGATGGACCCCTGCCATAGGAAATCATGACACACAGACAGTGCTTGATTGTCCTTGAAGCAGTTTTGCATGTGGGATGGGAAGTAGGCAGGGCAAGCATTATTTCTAAAATCAAGCTGAAGAAACAGGCTCAGGCAGGCTAAGAAGGTTGCTCCAGGTTACGCGTCTAGTACCAACTCCAGAGTCCAGCCTGGCTCCATAAGGTCACTCACAGCTCCAGTGCCAGGGGAGTAAAGCGATAATAAAGACCACTTCTTTCCTGAACAGTGCTGCTCTGTTTCTATGATCTGGTTACTTCCCATGCTCTTAGAAAACCATTGTATACCCTTTTCTCTTTCCTCAGACTTCCAACATGCTTTTCTCACTCTTCTCCCTCAGCTGAGCTCTCACTTCTGTCATTCTGATGACAAAATAGAAGCCACCAGATGGGAGCTCCTCAACCTCCCACCATTGAGCTACAAACCCTCTTCCACCTATACTCATCTTTGTTTTTCTTCCAGTTCCCTCCGCCATGTGTGCCAGCCCCTCCACTTGTGCTCTGGGCTCCACCCCCTCTCTCTGGCAACATCTATCCTTTCGTCTCTACTAGATCAATTCCTTCCCCTAACAAACATGCTTTCTGTCTCCCACTAACATCAGCAAACAACTCTTGGATGAATTCACACCCTTCTCTAGATACTACCCAATGTCCTTCCTTCCTTCTCAACAAAACTTGAAAACAGAGTTGTCTGTAGTCACAGCTTCCACTTCCTCACCTTGCCTTTTATTCCTTAACCCATGACATGGCCTATGTCACCCTCCTTCTTGAAACAATTTCTTCTCTTGACTTTCAGTACAAACCATTAGTATTCATGTTCGTGTTCATTTGTAGTCATGTGCCCACATTTATTGGCTTATGGTTCCTTTCTCCATCTTCAAAGCTGGCAATGGTGTGTCGAGTCCTTCTCACCCCTCATGTCTCTGCTGCTGCTTCTTCCATCATCATATGTATCTGACCTCCTCGTTTGCCTTTCTCTTTCACTTTTAAAGATTCAGGTGATTATGTTGGGGTCTCCTAGATAGTCTAGGATAAGCTCAGTGCTGATACACGCAAGGAGTGCCCTGCCATGCAGGGTGTCCCACACATAGGGTAGCCCCACATACAAGGAGTGTGCCTAGTAAGAGAACTGCCCTGCATGAAAAAATGCAACCAGCCTAGGAATGGCGCCACACACATGTAGAGCTGACAATAAAAAGTCACAGATTCCCAGTGCCACTAACAAGAATACAAGGGGACACAGAAGAACACACAAAATGAATGCACACAGAGAGCAGACAACCTGGGGGCGGGGGGGGGGGGGGGAGGATAGAAAAAGAAATAAATCTTGAAAAAAAAAAAGAAGGCAGTGGGATGACATATATAAAGTGCTGAAAGGAAAAAATTGCCAACCAAGAATTCTATATCTGGCAAAACTTTCTTTCAAAACTGAGGGAGAAGAAACCAGCAAGATGGCAGTGGAGTAAGGTACTCCTAGAGTCAGCTCCTGCTACAGGGCAGTTAGTAAACACCCAGAGCTATCTGAGTTAGCTAAAGCACCTGTCTGTGGGCTTTAGGAGGCCAGAAGAAGTGGAAGGAGGAGACTGCCCATCTGCAGAGAAGACTTGTAAGTAGAACACTCCACGCTACGGAGGCCGGTGCCCATCCTCCATTGGAGGGACAAGCCGCCTTGGGAGCTGTTTTGAGATTGGAATTGGAAACTCCATTTCCCAAAAACGGGGGAAGAAGAGATGGTTGGGCACCATCTTCAGCTACTGATGAGTAAATTCAGCAGGCTAAAGTATAATTTTGAGAACAGCTGAAGTTTGAGCCTGTCCAAGTAGAAAGAGGCTGGGAGCCACCATCTTAACTCCATGCCTGGCACCAGAGGAAGTGGGGTGGACTGAGAATCACAGTGTTGGTGGAGACTGGCTTCTTTCCATCCAGGTCAGATTGCAGGTCTAGCCTAAGCCCCAGTGCCACCTCCAACAGGTAGGAAGCTACAAGGACCTGCACCAGCCTCTCTGGGAAATTGCTGACCAAGCCACAGAGGCCGGTGGTACGAGCTGCCCCAGGAGCTGTTTTGTGATTGGAATTGGAAGCTCCATTTCCCAAAAACAGAGGAGGAGGAGATGGTTGGTTGCCAATTTCAGCAACTGATTTATAGACTTGTTTGGCTAAGGAATAACCCTGGGGTGTGAATCTGTCCAAGAGGGAAGGGAAAGAGGCCAGTGGCCACCATTTTGACTCCACCCCCAGCCTGAGGGGAAATCTGGCTGACCAGCTATCACAGTGATGATACAAACTGGTTTCTTTCACCCAGATCAGCCTGCAGCCCTAGCCTAAGCTTCAGCCCCACCTTTGAGAGGGAGGAGGTTGGTTATCTTAGCACCAGTCTATCCAGGTAACGTTGGGTACCTCTGGCTGCCACAGACTGAATAACCTAAACTTTACCTGGGTAACTGCAGTCATCTTGGACCTGCACTGCCCACCCCTGCACTGCCCACACCTGCAGCTCTATCACCACTCCAGGCAGGGGAGAAAGGGGAGTGAAGTTTCATCAGTCTCTCTGGGCAACCACAGTCTAGGCCTGCATGACTTGGATTATTCCACACAACTGTGACTCTGTCCCTATCTCTGGAAAAGGAGAAAGTTGGGAGAAGCTTCATCAGTCCCTGAAGCAATGAGGGCAGCTTAAACCTCCACAGTTTATAGCACCAGTTACATCCTTGGCTCTCACTGCACAACCAGCAAGGGAGAAAGGGCAGGAAGCCCTAAATTAAAGAGAAAAACTGCACCCAGAATAAATACTCTAGTAAACCAGATGCCAAGACACCAGCCAAAAATTACAATCCACATCAAGAAACAGGAAGCTATGGCCCAGTTAAAGAAACAAGATAAGCCTCCAGATGACATAAAGGAGTTGAAACAACTAATCATAGATGTTCAAACAAATTTCCTTAATAAATTCAATGAGATGGCTAAAGAGATCAAGGATATTAAGAAGACACTGGTTGAACACAAAGAAGAATTTAAAAGCATGCATAGAAAAATAGCAGATCTTATGGGAATGAAAGGTGCAATAAATGAAATTTAAAAAACATTGCAATCTTATAATAGCAGACTTGAGGAGGCAGAAGAAAGGATTGGTGAGCTTGAAGAACTGGCCTCTGAAAGTGAACATACAAAAGAACAGATGAAGAAAAGAATGGAAAAAATTGAACAAGTTCTCAGGGAACTAAACAACAGCAAAAGGCATGCAAATGTATGTGTCACGGATGTCCCAGAAAGAGAAGAGAAGGGAAAAGGGGCAGAAGGAATATTTAAAGAAATAATGGTAGAAAATTTCCCAACCCTACTGAAGAACATAAATATCCCTGTCCAAGAAGCACAATGTACTCCCATCTGAAAAAATCTGAATAGACCAACTCCAGAACATATACTCATCAGAATGTCAAATGCCAAAGACAAAGAGAGAATTCTGAGAACAGCAAGAGAAAAGCAATGTATAACATATAAGGGATACCCAATAAGATTAAGTGCTGATTTCTCACCAGAAATCATGGAGGCAAGAAGACAGTGGTCTGATAATAGTTAAGATACTACAGGAGAAAACTTCCAGGCAAGAATCTTATATCAAGCAAGAATGTCTTTCAGAAATGAGGGCAATATTAGAATATTTACATATAAACAGAAACTGAGAGAATTTCTAGCAAGAGACCAGATTTTCTGGAAATACCAAAGAGTGTGCTAGAGCCTGAAAAGAAAAGACAGGAGAAAGAGGCCTGGAAGAGAGTCCAGAAATCAAGATTAGATTGATAAAAGTAATTAAACGTGTCAAAAGAGTGGTGAAAACAAAATATGACAGATAAAATTTAAAAAGGAATAAACTTAACCAATGATGTAAAGCTCTCATATTCAGAAAACTGCAGCCTAGTGTTAAAATAAATTTTTAAAAAAGGCCTAAATAACTGAAAGAACATTCCATGCTCATGTATTGGAAGACTAAACATCATTAAGATGTCAATTCTACTCAGATTGATATACAGATTCAATGCAATCCTGATAAAAATCACAAAAGCATTTTTAAAAAATTGAAAACACGACCATCAAATTTATTTGGAAGGGTAAGGGGTCCTGAATAGCCAGAAACATAATAAAAGGAAAAGCGAAACCTCATCTCTGGACTTTACATCATACTACCAAGCTATAGTAGTAAAAACAGCATGGTACTGGCATAAAGACAGACACGTAGACCAGTGGTACCAAATTGATGGCTCAGAAACAGACCCTTACATGTATGGTCAAGTGATTTTTGACTAACCTGTCAAACCCACACAGCTCGAGCCAAACAGTCTATTCAGCAAAATGATGCCAAAAGAACTGGATATCCACAGCCAAAAGAAGGAAAGAGGACTTCTATCTCACACCTTATCCAAAAATTAACTCAAAATGGAGCAAAAAACTAAAAATAAAAGCAAGGATCATAAAACTTCTAGAAGAAATTGTAGGAAAATATCTTCAAGACCTGGTGGTAGGTAGTAGATTATTAATGAAGGTAAGAGAAGAACTGAGATGGACTAATGATGTTTAATGTATATAGAAGTTTTAATTAGCTTTAGTGTAAAAACGTGGGAATGTATAGAATGGATGGTAACAAATAATGAGTAACAACTAGTTTATAAATGGGGATGTGGCTGAAAATGGTAGTCTAGGTATGTAGATGCCAATTGACAGAATGCTAGAGAATAATCTAGGAACTGAATAGCACAGTAAATAAAGAGGTGGATGAGAATTGTGGTTGATGGTGCAGATGCAAGAGTGTCCTTTATGAGCTAGAGCAAATGTATATCACTACTGCAGGGTTTTGGGAATGCATGGGAAAAATAAACTGGAATGACCTATGGACTTGTTTAGCAGTAATAAAATAGTATTCTTGCATCTATGCCAAAGATGTACTGTGTTCATAACGGGGCAGTATGGAAAATGTGAACCAAATGTATACTATGGACATGGTAACAATCAGATGATATTATCTTATCTGTAGCAAATGTTCCACCACAGTGTGGTGTGTTGATAGAGGGGTGTTGTTTGGGAATTCTGCACATGTGCATGATTGTTTTATAAGTTTGCAACTTCTGCCATAAAAAATATGTATTTAAAAAATAATAAAAGGGTGGGTTGGGGAAAACACACCAAATGTAAGATAAGGGCTATAATTAGTAGTAAGATTTTGACAATATTTTCTCATAATTTGTAACAAACATCTCACGATAATGCAAGGTGCTGATGGAGGGCTGATGTATGGGACCCCTGTATGATGTTATGCATGTATGCTTTGTGAATTCACAACTTTTACTATACATTTAATTGTTTATGTATGTTTATATATAAATGATATAAAGATAATAATAATAGGGAGGGTTGGGGGAAAATACTTTTGTTAGTAGTAATATTTTGACAATGCTCTTTAATCATTATGGTGTTGGTGGTAGGGTGAGTTATAAAAGTCCTGTATGATGTTATATATGTTTGTTTTGTAAGTTCACAACTATTACTATACACTTATTGTTTATGTATGTTTCTGTGTGGGTTATCTATTTCAATAAATTAATTTTTAAAAAATAAGGGAGAAATGAAGACATTCCCAGACATACAAAAACTAAGGGAGTTTGTCACCACCAGACTAGCCCTACAAGAGATGCTGAAGAGAGTTCTAAAAGTTGAAAGGAAAGGACAATAGACAATAAATTGAAACTGCATAAAGAATTAAAGATTTCTGATGAGGGTAATGACATGGGTAAAAATAAATGTCAGTACTATTGTATTTTCAGATCTAAAAGGCAAATGCTTCAATGGTTTTGGTCTTATAATATATAATTTGTGTCAAGAATTACATAAAGATGGGGGATGGGGGATATAGGAACATAGTTTGTATATACTATTGAAGTTAAACTGTTATCAAACAAGACGGTTAAAGATTTAGGATGATAAATTTAACTCCCATGCTTATGACAAATTATTGGAGAATATGTAAGTTCATAGAGATGGAAATTGTAGTACAGGTTACCAGGGTAGGAGGTAGGAGCAATAGGGAGTTAAAGTATGATGGGTGTAGGGTTTCTGTTTGGGGTGAAGGGAAAGTTTTGAAGTTATGGAAGATGGTGAGGTTACTGCAATATTGTGAATGTGATGATTCCCCTTGAATGGTATGCTTGGGAGTGGCTGAGATGGGAAGAGTTTATGTTGTATATATGGTCCCACAATAAAAAAAAAAAGCAACTAAAGAGACAATGACAATTAAATGCAATAAGTGATCTAGCAAGGGAGGAGAAAGGCTCAAAGGGACATTTTGGGACATATGGAAAAATGGAATATAGACTGTAAACGTTATAGCAATGTTAGATTTCTTTAACTTGATGTCTGCACTTAAGGCAGTTACATAAGTAAATGTCCTGTTATTAGGAAATATACATAGCATTATTAAGAGTTCAAGGAGCATGATGCATACAAACTACACTCAAGTATTCAAAAAATGGATGGATGGATAGGTAGGCAATGATATGGCAAAGGTGGCAAAATGTTAAAATTGGTGGATCTGGATATCCAAGGGGATAGGGTATGTTGGAGTTCTCTGTATGGGATTCGTATTATTTTTGTAACTCTTCGGAAGTGTGAAAGAATTTAAAAATTAAAAAGCTAAAAAAAAGTGAAGCAGCTGTGGCTCAAGCAATTGGGCTCCCGTCTACCATATGGGAGACCCTGGGTTCGATTCCCTGGGCCTCCTGGTGAAGGCAAGCTGGCCCGTGGCAAGCTGGCAGCCTGCTCCACAGAGAGCTGGCACAAAAAAAGGGAGATGCAGAGGAGAGACAGTGAGAGATTCAGCAGACCAGGCAGCTGAGGTGGCTCAAGCAACTGAGTGCCTCTCTCCCACACTGGAAGATCCCTCCTAAAGAGAAAGACAAGAACAGGCAAACACAGGAAAGAACACACAGTGAATGGACACAGAGAGGAGACAGTGAGTGCAGACAACAATATTTAATAAATATTTTTTAAAAGGTAAAAAAAAAGATTCATATATCTGAGTCAACATTTCCGCTTGAATATATAACTGGCCCTCAAAGGTAACATGTCCAACACAAAACTCTGGGTTTAATTTACAAACCCTCTGTCTCCCCCTGCCTTAGCCCATTCAGTAAATGTGTCAGACCAGCTCATTACTCAGGCCCCAAACCTAGGAGTCCTGCTGGATTTCTGGGTTTTGCCCCACCCACTCCATCCAATCAGCCAGTTGCAGTGACTTGCTGCCCACTCAACTCTCTCCACCTTTACCACCAGCACCTTTCATTTGGACAACTACATCTGCCTTCCAGATGGTCTCCAACCTTCACACTTTCCCTCTACAACCAGAGAAAGCTTAAAAAGTATAACCAGATCAAGTCTTGACCCTGCTGAAATCGCCCAAAGTCTCTTCACGATAGTTACAAAAGAATCTGTTTTCTACTTGCTACTCAAAGCGTGGTCCACAGACCACAGCCTAACCTGGAGCTCGTTAGAAACATAGACCCTCAGGACCCTCCTCACACCTTCACTGAATGAGAATCTGCACTTTAACTGGGTCTGCAGACGATATGTAGTTGCACTAGATTTTGAGAAGAGCATGATCTGGTTCCTGTCTGCCTTTCTGATTTGGGTCTCCTTGCACTCTTCCCCTTGCCACATAGTTCTCTTTGTTTCTCACATGTATCAAGCATACCGCCACCTCAGGGCCTTGGAACTATCCTGCTTCTTTTCTTGGAGTGCCCTTTCCCGGATGCTTTACCTGGCCAGTTCCTCCTCAGCATTCGGGTTTCAGTTTAGATGTCGGTTCTTCAGAGAGACCCTCTATGACCATCTATCGAGAACACCTGCCGCTCCCATGCACTTCCCCTGCCTGCACACTCTCTCATTTCACCCTTTGATTTCCTTCCCTCTCCTTATCTCTAATGATCATGTTATTTCTTTGCTTCCTTGTTACTTGTCTTCCCCTTACCCCCTCTAGAAGCGAGATGAATGAAGGCAGGCACCTTGTCTGTCTTTCTGACTCCTGTCACCTGGGGACTGAAAAAGGGGCACACCATGAGTACTTTTGAATAAACTAGGTGCAAATGCCCAGCCCCTCCCTTTATTCCAATCCCTCTGTCTCTCTTCCCCTTTCCCTCCTTTCCACAGTTTTCTTCCTTTGACAAGCCCTGGCCTGGGGACAGATGAGGCTGGCAGAGTTCCTGGTCTGTGAAATTCTCCAGGTCTCCAGGAATAGCTCTTGCCTCATTGCCAGTCAAGAAATGAGGTTTCTGCAGCCCTCAATCTGCTAACAACTTTGGAGACGCCTGACTAAGCCCAAATAATAATTACACTTAATTGGTAGCTCTTGTTTAACACTTACTTTACCCATACTGAGTAAGCTCACTCATTATTCCTTAGTTGTGCCTACTGTAATGATCCCCATTTTACAGATGAGGAAAATGAGGAACAGAGAGATTAATTGACATGCTTAATGTCTCACAATAAGGAAGTCTTGGCAATAACCTTCTTAAACACAGACCGGACAGCCATTGCCCTGGGTTCCATGCTCTGGCCCTTTGCTGGCTGTGTCACTCCCACCAGGACAAATCATCCACGGGTCCAAGGGGAGAGTTCACACCCCTCTTCTAGACCACACTGGGGTCCTCGGGACCGTGGAATTTCCAACCCAAGTGGCCACGAGTCTGCTTCCAGGGCCTGTATGGCCTCTTCCCTGGGCCCATCTTCCTGAGGGTGGACAACACCAGCTGGGGGTACCCATGTGGTGGACAAGGGGCAGCTGTTTGCAAAAGGCATGGGCATAGCTTTAATATGCAGGCTAGAGTGTCCAAACAAGTGTGGGCAAGGCCCCACGAGGTGCGACAGAGCAGGTGTGGGAAGAGAAGGGGCAGGCAGTGGGCTAGGGGTCAGTTCTCCCCATCCCTCCTTATCTCACACAGAATTCTATGGAGTTCAAGAATTCTAAATTCAAACCCAGCCTCCCAGGTCATCAGGAAGGTTTATCTGTCAAGGGAGGAAGAGAGAATATATTTCACTTAACAGTTTGTTGTCTTGCTTTATAGCTCTTAAATATATTTGCACGTATGGTTGTGTGGCCTCCATTTGTCCTCCTACCTTGTGGCCCACAAATGTTGGGGTGGGTCTGAGTGACAGAGCTAGGATGTGGACCCACGCAGCTGGCTCAGGACTTACTGCCCATTCTGTGACGGGAAAGCCTTTGCGATGTGAGTCTCACACCTTCCCCGAGGCCCAGGGGAGGCTCTGCTCCGTGGCTGTCCAGTCCTGTCCTCTGATTGCTCCTCCCCTGGGAGCTCAAATATTGGCTCTTTCCACTGTATCCAATAAACACTGGGAGGCTCTCTCATCGGTGCCTCTGTAAGGCAGAGGCTGCAGGGAGACCTGCTCTGGCTGGTGTCGTGATACTGGCCACCAGTGATCTCCATAGCTCTACCACTTATTTGCTGTGTGACTTCAGGCAAAATTTTAAGCCTGTTTTATGTTCTGCCTTCAAGGAGTAAGTGGGAAGGTCTACCCACTTGATAGATGTTTATTTTCATCATCTCATTCGCCACCACTTGTTCCAAAGTTCAGGAATAATGTCCTGGGGTTCAGCTGTCTCTCTAGGCAGCCCAAGGCAGACACCAAAGGACAGCACTGGCAGGAACGGGTGCCGAAATTAAGAGTAACAGGGATCTCAAATGGTGAATCCTGGGTCCTGGGCACACCTGAGCTGGAAGGGATGAGGTAGCAGGTTTCCCGGAAGTGCTCAGGGGGGATTCCTGCGGGTCTTTGCGAGTAAGCGCAGCCCTGGCTCATTAGAGACTAAGCCTCTTTACCCTCAGAATTACCTACTTCCTTTTAAAATTCTTCCGCTCTGACCCGTGCCAGTCAGCCACCCTCCCCTTTGCTAATAAATTATTTTACCACATGTTCATACACACACAAATTCAATGGACATGCAACTCCTTCTAAGTTAGGTTCTTTTTTTAATGGCTAAATATAGGCCATCATTTGGCAAGAGTTTATGCTTTTCTTGAGAAATGGAAGGCTGCCTTTCAGCTCGTTATGAAACCTTCTCCAACGAGAAGGGTGGGGCTGAGGAAGAGAACTCCAAGGATTTGAGAAGTACGGGGTGTTGAGGCTGACATTCTTATTTTGCCCTGTGTGGGCAGATGTGGGGTCTGAGGCTAACAATTTAGGGACGTAAAGGAATGGAATCTCTGCCGTCCTAATCTGGCCCAGCAGCTCTCTAAACGGCCTGGTCAAAATGCTGGGAGCAGACCCCCACATTTTCTTTCTTCTCTGCTCAGACATCTGGAATTTGGACCTCAGGAGCCTGATTTCAAGATAAAGCACCCAAATTCAGGATACAAACTCTAATGAGTGCTTGTGGAGACATGCAGTATACAGCTCTTGATCTGATCATTTGGTTTTAAATCCCAGCTCTACCCCTTATAAGCTAAGTGACATTGTGCTAGTTAATTACCCTCCCCAAGCCTCAATCATCTCACCTATTAAATGAGTCTACTAATAGTACCTGTTTCATACCGTAGTTTTGTGGTTTAAGAGAACTCATTCATGAAAAACATTTAGAGCAGTGACTCACAAGGGAAAACACTCAGTAACACTGTTTAATCCCAAGGGGACCAAGCGAGAGGTTTGGGGGAAATGGTGCCACTATATTTAGATTTTCAAAAGAGAGTTTTGAAATTGTGGTTACATAAATATAACACAGAATTTCATTTCCCATTTTAAAGTTAATTACGTTCATGATGTGCTACGATCAACAGCATCCATTATCAAGACTATTTCCTGACCCCAAACAGAAACTCTGTACCTGTTCAGTAATAACTCCCTGTGCGGCTCTCACGTTTCCATTTTCAATAAACTCCCCAGGCGACCCTGGTGCTGGCCTGATGTGTGTGATGAGGACACAGCCCAGGCTGTGGTGGCCTTGCAGGCTGTGCTGGGGGGTTTGATTTCATTCTGTACAAAGAGGACGTATTTAAAGTTTTTAAGTAGGGGCTTGTCAAAGTCAGGTCTCATTTCCTTGTAAAAGGAAGCGTATCAGTTCTTCAGGAGGGAAAAATTAAAACCTTCCTCACTAAATTCTAAAGGGACATATTTCATCTCTTAGGTGAGTTTCTTCTTGCCTTAAATGAACTCAGGTGTCTGAAACATTCTTCCTGAACCTGTTTCATTCGTCTCAGTCTATCCCACACTTCCCCAGTTTAAACTGTTTTCCATATTATCTTCAATTTTCTTATAAAATTTGGAACTTTCCCTTAAGTATCATAAAGAAAATTCTAAAGAACATGGAGCCTAGGAAAGTCCCAGAAGAAAGCACTCTTTGATATAGCCGCCTTTGTCACTGCCATTTTTTTAGGGCTATTTCAAAAACAGCTGCTTAGGGGAGCAGATGTGGCTCAAATGACTGAGTGCCTGCTTCCCACATGGGAGGTCCCAGGTTCCGTTCCTTGTGCCTCCTTAAAACAAAACAAGCGAAACAAATAGAAAAACCAACTCAGGGGAGCCAGTGGGGCTCAGTGGTTGAGCACTGGCTTGCCACATACAAGGTCCTGGGTTCAATCCCCAGGCCCCAGTGCCTAAAAACAACAACAACAACAAAATCACCAAACCACACAGCTGCTTAGTGAAATTGTTCTGTATGATATTGTAATATAATGATACTGAATGATACATGACATTATGCATCTGTCAAAATCCATTGAAATATACAAAGCAATAGAGTGAACCCTAATATAAGTTATACACTTTAGTTAATAAGAATCTATCAATATTTGGTCATAAAATGTAACAAATGCACCACATTAAAGCAAGATGTTAAAAATAGGGGACACTGTGTACAAGGGAGCAAGGGGAACTCTCTGTACTGTCTACTCAATTTTCTGTAAACCTGGAATTGTTTTAAAAAATGAAGTCTACTAATCAAAAAGAAAAACAGCTGCTTTGTTATTTCGTCTTACCAGCTCAAGGCTAGAATTAATTATTGAATTAAACAACTATCTATTGGCCCCCTTCCCAGTGTTAATAACTGGGCTAAGCATTAGAGACACAAGAGAAAGCAAATCAGACACAATCTGTACCTTCGTGGAATGTATAGTCTTTTGGGGAGACTATAAATTGTCACACATATTATTTGATCATTTATATAGTAAGTGATATGAAGAAAACAAAATACTAAGAAAGAGCATAAGAAGGAGAGCTAGTTGTGAAGTCAGAGAAGGCCTCTCTGAGAAAGGGGTGTTCACCCTGAGGTCTAAATGTTAACTAGGAGTGAGCCAGGCGTGGAGTTAGAAGAGGAGGGAATGGTACCAGTGAAGGCTCTGAGGTGGCACAGAACTTGGGCTTGTTTGGCGAAGAGACAAGGCCAACTAGTGAGACTCAAGGGAGATGCCCCTTGTGGACACTTTAGGTATTTGGATGTAATTAAATTAATTACTCTACAGTAGAAGAATGACATGATCATATTTGTATTTTTAAAATACACCTTTAACTTAAATGCAAAGGACAGGACTGGAGAGAGCCAATTGGTAGGCTACAACAGGAGTTCAGAGATGATGGACCAGAATAAAGAAAGTGGAGATGGAGAGAAGAAGACAAATTCAAGAAATACACCAGAGCTAGAACTGAGAGTTTAATGATGAATTGAATGCAGTAGGGTAGAGAGAGGGAGGTGTCAAGGATGAATGTCAAACACTTCCTTGTGTTCTGCTGGGATTCACAGTGTGTAGAGCAGTGCCAGCAAACAGTAGACACTCTGTACATATTTGTGGAGTGAGTGAATGAATGAAAGAACCAAGCCCTGGATGGGTATTTCCTAATGGTGTCCTTTACTTATTAATATGTGTGTGTTTTGTCTCCACACCCTGATCATAAGTCATGAGGGCAAGGACTGTCTTTCTGGGATGGTGTTCAGGGAATACTAAGTGTACATTTATAAAAAAGAAAAAAGGAAGATCTTCTGGATAAAGAATGAGGCCCTCAAGACAGCTGTCATCCTGGGAAATCTCTTCAAAGTCATCCCGGGAATTTCCTTTACATTTTTCCTGGTTGGGATTCCTTATTCCTGGATCTCAAGTCTTAATTTTTCATGGTTTATGCCCTCTAATAAAGGATGCTTAGAAAATAAGGACTTGGCATTTCTGAAAATATCCACATTCTACTTTCACACTTGATTCATGGTTTGGCCTGTGTAGGTTATTTTGGATGAAAATAATTTTCTTTCAAATTTCAAAAACATTGTTTGTCATATTTCAGCCTCCAATGTTGCTATTCAGGAAAGGGATGACATTTAATCCTGTTCCTATATCTGCAATATCTTCTTTTTCTCTTCAAAAAGTTTTAGAATTAGTTCCTTACCTGTGAGTTTCTGACATTTTACAATGACATACCTTAGTGTGGATTTATTTTCATCTATTGTGCTGAGCACTCATTAGACCCCTTCCAACTGGAAACTTACATATTTAAGTTCTGAAAAAAATTTTTTTTAGTAGAATACATGCTTTATTGAGTGCTGTGTTCTTATATTGACTTACAATTATTGTTAACACACGGACCTCACTTAGTGAACTGTGAAATCACTATCTTGATTAGTTTTTTTTTCTATTTTTTATTTTTAAACACACTTAGATTATACAAATATTACATAAAAAATATAGGGATTTCCATTTGCCCTGCTCCCCACACTTCCCACATTTTCTCACATTAACAACATCCTTCATTAGTGAGGTACATTCATTGCTATTGATGAACACATTTTGGACTATTGCCACTAAGCATGGATTAAAGTTTACATAGTTCACATAGTAGCACTCTCTCCCGCCCCATTCTATGGCAATATATATAATGGCCTGCATCTGTCATTACAATGTCATTCAGGACAATTCCCAAGTCCCCAACATACCCCTGTATTACACCTATTTTTCCCTCTCCCTGCCCTCAGAACCTCTAGTGGCCACTGTTTCCACATCAATAATTTCTTCCATTGCTAGAATCACAATAAGTCTATAGTTGAATATCATTAAGTCTACTTTAGTCCATATTTCATTTCTAAATAAATCATAAGGATTCTGCAGTGGTGATGTCCAACTCCACCTCTAATTGAGAAGGGGCTGTGTTCCCATAGGGGTGATGGATGAAACTTTCTTGTTTGCAGTTCTTGACACTCTCTGTTCTTTGGTATGGTAGTCATCACCTCCTTGTTAGTTGTCCTGGGTGAGTCCAGTGAACTGGAGAGTAGGTGCTGCAACTCCGTTGAGATCCAGGGCCCAGCTGGCACATAGACATAGTCTCTTGGACACACACCTACCAAATTCTAGTACTAATTACGGGTTCAAATAGAAAGACAGAAGAGCTGAAAATTTTTCTAATATAATTTCCTATTTTCTCCATTCTTTTTTTTTTTTAAAAGATTTATTTATTTATTTATCTCCCCTTCCTCCCCCACCCCCTCTGTGTCTATTTGCTGTGTCTTCTTTGTCCACTTCGGTTGTCGTCAGCGGCACGAGAAACTGTGTTTCTTTTTGTTGCATCATCTTGTTGTGTCAGCTCTCCCTGTGTGTGGCGCCATTCATGGGCAGGCTGCACTTTCTTTCATGCTGGGCGGCTCTCCTTACAGGGCGCACTCCTTGCGCGTGGGGCTCCCCCACGCGGGGGACACCCTTGTGTGGCAGGGCACTCCTTGCGCGCATCAACACTGCGTTGCGGGCCAGCTCCACACGGGTCAAGGAGGCCGGGGTTTGAACCGCAGACCTCCCATGTGGTAGACGGACGCCCTAACCACTGGGCCAAGTCTGCCGCCCCCTCTCTATTCTTATTTGGCACATATCCACCTAACTGGATGTTGGAGATCCTAAACTGGTTCTCTAATTTTACTTTTCTCTATCAAATTTTCTTAAAATCTCTTATTGTTTTATTTTCTAGATTTCCTCAACTTTATCTCCCAAGTACCTGTTGAATTTTAAATTACAACTATCATAGTGCTAATTTTCAGGAGCTTTATTTTGTGCTCTCATTCATCTTTTAGGACATCCTGTTCTTATTTCATGAATGCAATTTTCTTTCCACTAGCTGAGGATTTTAGTTACAGATTTTATTTTTTGCAACATTTTCTCTGTGCCATACATTGTTATTTTACCAGAATTCCTTTATCCACCACCCACCCCTGCTGTGAGGTGGATCCCTCGTCTGTCTGATTGTTGTCTTTGCTCATTGTGTCTGCTCATCTCTTTAGGAGGCACCAGGAACTAAACCCAGGACCTCCCATGTGGGAGATGGGCACCCAGTTGCTTGGGCCACATCCACACCCACCAGAATTCCTTTCTTTTAGGATTTGGTCTATTTCATATTGTTGGCTTTCTTCAAATGTTTGGAGATGGTTGGCTACTTGTTCACATACAGGTGATGTACTAAAGACTGCATGAGTACCAGTGTGCATGGGTAGGGTTTCTGAGTGGTAAACTTTACTGGAAGGGAATCAGCCAACTTTTTGTTTGAGGAATCTCCAAATGTCAGTAGCTACAGGTCTTTCCTCTGAGACCATTCAGTTCTTCCAGAAGGTTTTCCAGTCTTCTTCCTGGGGAAAGAGGCTGTAGATAAGTGTGAGTGGACCCCTCAATTCATTATACAGACTTATATCTTATTTTCAGACTGTTGCCTCACAGTCATGCTTTGCTGTGCCTGAGGTCCTCAAGTTCAGAGAAAAAAAACTGTATCTTGAGAGAATGGGAGAGGGAATAGGCAGTGACCTGGCTCTACTGGATGGGGGTGGTTTACTAGGGATCTAATTATTCCTTTGACACTTGCAGTTAATTTCCTCATTTTCAGTCCTATGCTTCATGCCTCCTTTTGTGTTAGTCAGTGCCTCCAAGTTTTTAGTTTTCTTGGGATTTTCTAGCATTGGATTGTTTCTCCTCAGTATTCACCTCTGTGGGTTCTTAGGCCTCACTGTTCTTGGCTCTGCTATGCCAATTACTATCCCTCCCTCCACCTTCTATTTTCATATATATATATATATAGAGAGAGAGAGTGGTGTTTAAATGTTTATTACATATTTTTTTTAAAAAAAGCTTTTTATTCTGCAATAGTTTCAAACTTATAGGGAGGTTGAAAAAAATAATACAAACCCCCTACAGAGAACTCCAATATACTCCCACCCCCCAGATAACCAGATTGACCAATTTTAACACTTAACTCCTTTACCATTCCTCCCTCCCCCCTCCCTCCCCCCTTCCTTCCTTCCTTCTCTCTCTCTCTCTCTCTCTTTACTTCTCTATCACCTATTGTCTGAACATTTGAGAGCAGGTTGCACACATCATACTCCTTGAACACATACTTCCATGTACATTCCATGTACAAGGATACCCACTTATGGAACCACCTTAAGTGCAGTCATCCAGTTCAAGAAATTTAACATTGATATAAAACTCACATTCTGTATTCCAATATTTTTTATGTCCCAATAATGTCTTAAGCCTTTCCTTCTCCATTCTCAGATCTCATACATCAAGTACTGCTTTTAAGTATCACTGTCTCTTTAGTTTCTCTTTTTCAATTGTGTAAACATATATACAACATAAATATTTCTATCCTAACCCCTCCCAAGCCCACCATTCAGTGGGATTAATTGCATTCACAGTGTTGTAGTACTCTCACCACCATCCATTACTAGAACTTTCCCTTCACCCAAATAGAAACCCTGCACTTATTTTGTCCTTGCCCCCTACCTCTCATAATCTGTACTGTACTTTGTCTCTTTGAGTATGCAAATTCTGTTTTCTTTGTGTTTACCATGGGACTTAAATTTATCTTAACTCTGTAACAATCTTGTTTGCTTTAATACCGATTTACCAACTTCAACAGCATACTATGTTGCTTCAACTATGTTCCTATACCATTCTGTCTTCCAACCATTTATGTAATTCTTGTCACCAATTACATCTTTATACCTTATGGGCCCAAAGCCATTGATTTATCATTACATTTTATGCATTTGCCTTTTAGATCCTATAGGAAGCAAAACTGGTGTTAGAAATAGAAAATACAATAGTACTGGCATTTGTATTTACCCTTGTCATTATCTTTACCTGAGATCTTTATTTCTTCATGTAGCTTCAGTTAACTGTCTAGTGTCCTTTCCTTTCCACCTGCAGAACTCCCTTTAGCATTTCTTGTGGGGCCAGTCTATTGGTGATGAAGTCTCTCAGCTTTGTCTGGGGATGTCTTACTTCTTCCCTCATTTTTTTTAATGCCCCCCTTGAAACTTTTTGTATGCTGTCTGCTCTCTGTGTCCATTCCACTGTATGTTCTTCTGTGTCTTTTATTTTCTGTGTATTTTATTTATTTTCTCCTCCCTCTTTGCAACTCACTTGCTGTCTGCTCTCTGTGTCCATTTGCTGTGGCCTCTTCTGTGTTCTTGCTCGTCTCCCTTCTTTTGTTGTGTCACCTTTGCTGAGTCAGCTCTCTGCAGCGTCTGTGGACTGGGTGGAGCCCCGTGGCATGCAGGCGAGCCTGCCCTCATAAGGAGGCCCCAGGATGTGAACCGAGTGACTCCCATATAGTAGATGGGAGCTCATCTGATTGAGCCACAGCTGTGCCCCCTCTCTCATTTTTGAAAGAAAGTTTTGCCAGATACAGAATTCTTGGTTAGCAATTTTTGCTTCCAGCACTTTAAATATGTCATCCCACTCCCTTTTTGCCTCCATGGTTTCCAATGAGAAATATGAACTTAAACTTGTTGAGGTTCCCTTGTGATATTTTGCTTCTCTTTTGTGGCTTTCAGAATTCTCTATCTTTGGCATTTGACAGTTTGATTAACATGACATGGTGTGAATCTATTTGGGTTTATCTGGTTTAGAGTTTACTGAGCATCTTGGAAGTGTATATTCATGTCTTTTGATAAATTTGGGAAGTTTTCAGTCATTATTTCTTTGAATATTCTCTCTGCCCCTTTCTCTTTTTCTTCTCCTTCTGGGACTCCTGTATGTAATGCATATATTGGTACACTTGATTGTGTTCCATAAGTTCTTCAGGCTCTGTTTACTTTTCTTCTTTCTTCTTTCTGCTCCTCAAATTGGATGATTTCAATGGTCTTATCTTCATGTTTACAGATTCCTTCTTCTGCCAGCTCCAATCTGCTGTTGAGCCCCTCTAAGGAGTTTATAATAATTTGTTACTTTGGTAACAGTAACAGCTCTGTGTGGTTCTTTTTCATAATTTCCCCCTCTCTATTGATAGTCTCTTCATATTCATCTGTCATTTCCCTGATCTCCTTTAGTTCTTTGTTCTCGTTTTCCCCTAGCTCTTTAAGCCTATTTATGACCAATTTTTAAAAGTCTTTTTCTGGTATGGCTTAGGTCTGGTCCTCCTCGTTGATGGTTTCTAATGCTTTAATCTTCTCCAGTTGTTTCTTTGTATGTTTTGTTGAAATCTGGGCATTTTAATGTTTTAGTGTGTTATCACTGGAATTGAGAATTTGAAGCATCTATTCCTTAAACTTGTATGATGTAGTTAGTATTATCACAGTTTTCCTTGAATGCCAGAAGCTAATAAAAAAAAAAAAAAAAGGAAAAAGGAAAACACTTTCCTTAGTCTTCAGTCTTTGACCTGTGGGAATGCTTTCCTTCAGAGTTCATCCATACAATGAGTTTGGAGAACAGCTCTAGGCCAAAAGCCTAGGGGCCTCCCTGACCCTTTCTGTTCATGCCTCTTGTCTTGGACATGTGAATGTGGCTTAAAAAATTCCCCTATTTACTCAGATATAAATGCCCCCTTCTTTCCTAGGAAACAGTTTCCTCATAGTCCTGGGCACTGCACTCTATGTATTACATTCAGCAATTCCTTGCTCCAGGCAGCATGAATTGACTGCTTTCACACACCATTCTGTAGGAGGGCGCAGTGAGGCACTTTCTAACAGCAGGGCAAATTCTGGGACAGTGAGTCCCTTAGATCACCACCGGACAGATTGAGCCAGAATATATGCTCCAGTATGTGCATGAGGGTTACTCTGCTCCCTCTGGAACCACTCAAATATCTGTCCCATTAGTCTAGGAATTTTGTAGAATCTGCTGCAATTTGAGGTCAGTCTTTTTCTGAGAATTTAATGCTCTTGGTTGTATAAGGGGTTAAAGGTATAACAGGGATAGCTGACTGGAGCCTACTAGAGGAATTCAGGTGAGATGACGGAGGTTATTTTTTCCAACCTGTTGAACCAGAGATGAATCATTATCCAGAGCAGCATACATTTCTTTCCTTGGAATTCCCTTTTTTTTTTTCTTCAAAGATTTATTTATTTATTTAATTGCCCGCCCTCCCCCGGTTGTCTGTTCTCTGTGTCTATTTGCTGCGTCTTGTTTCTTTGTCTGCTTCTGCTGTCCTCAGCGGCACTGGAAGTGTGGGCGGTGCCATTCCTGGGCAGGCTGCTCTTTCTTTTCGCACTGGGCGGCTCTCCTTAAGGGGTGCACTCCTTGCGCGTGGGGCTCCCCTACACGGGGGACACCCCTGCGTGGCAGGGCACTCCTTGCGCTCATCAGCACTGCGCATGGGCCAGCTCCACACGGGTCAAGGAGGCCCGGGGTTTGAACCGTGGACTTCCCATGTGGTAGATGGACGCCCTAACCACTGGGCCAAGTCCGTTTCCTGGAATTCCTTTTAAACCTCCAGTTCCATTCTTCTCCAAGCCCATAATTTCTAGAAATGGTAGTCTCCACACTTCATCATTAGATGGCTGTCCTTCTTTGTGGCCCACTTAATTGCATGTGTGACTTTTCTGTACATTTTGCAAGGGTGATCAATAGCTAGAGCGTTGAGTTAGCTCTGTGTATGCTTCCTTGGCAACACTCCAATTGTCGCGAATTGTTTTTCAAATTTCCTATTGACGCTTTCATTTGTCTTTATGCTCCATAAAGTCAGGGACTTTGTCTTCTTTACTCTCCTCAGCACTTATCACATTGCTCAGCACATGAAGGTGGTGCTCACCAATTATCGAATGAATGAGGAGCCTGTCAAAACCTAGGCTCATTGGACTTATGTGCAGAATAAATAGCTCTTACACAGAGCTCACCTTATTTTATTGCCCAAGCACAAGTGTCCTATGTACAAATAAGCAATCAGTAATAAGGGAATAGTTTTCTAAACTTGGCTTTATAGGAGAAAAAATGAACTTACAGGAAATTAATTTATAAATCAGTTTATTTACAGATTTTATCTTTTCTTAAAGTACATTTCAGTTAACAAAGATATTTACATGGGTATACATGGGAATTCATCCCAGTTATTTTACAGTTTATACTTACAAACCACACCCTAAGTCTTCTGCGCAAAGTTGCACTGGATGTGACTATTGGCTGAAAAAGGCCTGATGACCAGGCTATTTACACATACACAGTAAACGGGTTTATTTTTTCATGTCTGCACAATACAGTACACACAAGGAGGCTGAGCCTCCCAGAGAATGCTTTGCAATGTGTTTACCAAGAAGGCTTTGCAAAGTCCAGAAGGAAAAGCTATTAAACATAGGTTAATTAAAACAATACCTCCTTTACATCAGTTCAGTTTACATTTTTTCTTCACATTTTTATAATACAAAGGTATTTTATTGAATTGCTGCACAACCAGTTTAAGATGATTTGTAAACATGTAAGTTCCTACAATTTGTGTTAAACATCATTGTAGTTTCTACCATTTGCTTTTAGAATATTAATATTTTATTCACTAGTATTCTTAAGGTAGTAAAAGGAAGATGTTAAGTTTGAACTTGCAGAAAAGTTATGAGTCTCTAATGCTGTGCTACAGAAATTCTTTTGCGAGTACACACTTTATTCAAGTATTGCAAAAAGCTAAGGCCACTTTTTTTTCAAGACAAGAAAGTGAACAAAATTGTTTTTATCAATAGGCCACAACACTCTTATGAGCAATGAAATCTCTTTTGAAAGATAATTTCTCAAAGACCTGTAGTCACAGAAGGAGCTTAGGTAAAAGAAAAACAAATTACCTTCCTTATGAACTACTTTTGAGCTCTCCCCACTTTTCCCTAGAGTAAAAATTCCTGTTTAGACCTGAAAAGGGAATCTATACCCTGTACTTATTTAACCCAGAGTTAAGTACCCTGGATAGCACAAATTATTTTGGACTCAGAAATAAATCTGAAGCCTATTGTTGGTTTACTACTAAATTCTGATGGTGCTATTCTAAAAGATATTACTACTGATGTAAAGATCTTTTTCTTAGAGGAATTATGAAGAGTGAAAGAGGACAGGAGTGGGGTGGGGAGAAGGAACACAATTAGAAAGAGGGTATATTTAGATTCTTGGTTAAGAGGCAGACCTTGATTAAAAAGATCCCAATATTGAACGAGTGGCTGGGTATCCACAATTATCATCCCTAATTCTAAAATTAAACTCATTTTCAATTATATATATATAAACAGTTAAAATAATGAATTTGCTAATTACACATTCTTGTGTGAGTATGTTTGCTACCAAACTATGGATAACCATTTCTAGGAAGGAGTAAGACCGATCTGTTCCTGCTTATCATCTGGAACCCAAGATTCCTAAGATAATAAAGGCAGTAGGGGAATGTTAGGACATTTACTGCCACATTCTTGGCAGCAATTCTTATTAGGGGACTCTAAGTCCAGATCACTGATTCCATGGACTTATATTACTAATTTTTTTCCTTTTCTGGAATTGTAATGTAATGAAGAATAAAGATAACTTTCTAATAAAAATTGATTTTAAGCTCAAATAATGAGGATGTAGAAAAACCACCTATATTCCTATTATAATATTTTCTTATTAGTTTATAAAAAATTTACAGCAGCTGTAAAGTTTCAGTATCATAAGGACAATGTGATCCAACATACAGCCAATGGATGTAGACAAGATGTTTTGTCTTCCAAAAAACACAAACCTTTTGAAAGAAAAGCCTTTGTTTTTCCTCGGCCACATGAAAATAATATTTCCACACTACTGGTTAATAACCCCAAGAAACCCTTGCTTCTTTTAGTCAATTTGCTTATTATGGCTACAGGACTACAGCTCAACACCAAAAGCCCAGAAGAAATGCTGGTAATATATCAATCTGAGCATTTCCCCAGACCCAGTCACAACATTTCAGTGCTTTTCTTATTTGTCAAGAGCTATCACACCAGTCATTGTGCAAAATGCAAATATTCCAATGATTATTTCACTACGTTTCTCATAATGACAAGATGAAACCAAAGAGAAGTGGAAGTGTGCATAGTGAAAATTTTGAGATGAAAAGGCAAGTTTGGAGGAAAGATGCAGAAATGAATGAACATGCACACTTAAAGATTATGCCATCTTTGGGGTTTTTAAAAACATATTCTGAAGCTATAACATTCCAGGATATTTGCAAATATGAATCCAGTGGATGTCTTATATCATGCTTCTAAGCAGGACCTTCAATATTAAGGCATTTGCATTCACGCCTAAGATAATCCACATTCTTCTAGATTACTTGAAGAGGGATAGCACTGATTGAGAGAAACCAGTCAAGAAGGCAAGGTACTGAGGTCCCAGAGAGCATTCCATACACTTTAATGTAGCAGCTGGAGTCTATATAATTTTTTTCAGAGTAAGGTAATAGTTGTGAAAAGCAATGCTGCAAGAGAGGCAGAATTAGATTTTACAGTGTCTTTAAATCATTTTATTCTATTCCTGCTACTGCAGGTGATCTTGGAAAAGCTCATCTTCTTTTCACTGAATTAAACTAACTTCTTCAATATGTGTATGAGTTTGTTCATAGATTTCCTGTGCAAAAAGCATGAACCATTGAAACTTCAAGACAGAACTTTACTATTACAAGAAGAATCTTTTACTTCTGAATAGGGACACACATTTTCAACTTAATAATTTACCTTAAAATAAATTAAAAAATGGTCCATAAGCGCAAAACAAGCACACAAACAATAGACAGTATCTTTATGTCTTTGGTGCACACACTCATTTCCTACATCATTCAAGTAACAGTGTCTCTGATTTCTTGGGTAGAGATGGGAGTTGAAGGATTGAAGGCCAAAATGAATTATTTCCACTTTTGCCATGCCTGGATGCCTGAGATGGTCCTGAGTATCTGTGATTCTGGGAGCAGCTGGTAGAGGTTCAGAATGAATAAGAAAAGTGCAGGGGTAAAACAAGGGATGGAAGAACCAGCCCTGCATCTATCCTTTGAGCCCAGTCTTCAGTGGGAGCATTTCTTTGTTTTTTATGCCCATATACAGAAAACTGAAAGTAATGCAAAGGTTTGACATTCTTTAAATGGTGCTCAGATTGCAAGGCTACCATTTACTCCTGTTAACTTCACAGTTCACTTGGTGCTGCTAAACTGCAATAATGGAAGAAAATGGTCTTCAAAAAGAAATGAACTCCAGAAGGTGAAATAGGCACACATTATTAAACTTGCCTATTTAGAAGTGGTTAAGAGCTTAATACTGTTTAGAGACTATAAGGTCCACTTTTGATTTTCATTGTATAGGCCAACAATAAATTTCAAAAATGATATGATGCATATATCTATATAACTTCTCTTGCCTGACTTCAGACTTGAGGAAGTGATACCCTAGTCTAAGCTAAGAGGTAAGTCTGGTGTTTTCAGCCCTCGTCTGAGACCTAGCATTTATACTATGTGTCAACATCAGGAGTAAAACCAAAAATAATCAATTAATCCAGTAGGCAGTCTCTAAAGGCAAAGGCTGTAATACCAGATATACCAGATTGTCCCATGAACTCCAAACCAGCAGTCTTTATGAACAGGTACAAGGTCCAGAAGCACTCTTGCTATGCTGGAGATGGGGTATATATCAGGAGGCAGAAAGGCCCAGGACTCATATTAGCACTCAGTGTTCGATTTATTTGCAAGGTGTCACACAAGTAGCATTCTCCCCTGTTTTTCACTGATCTGATTCAGAACATCAATAGTATCTCTGATCAAGGTCTCAAAAATCCCATCAGCCAGCTGCATCTTCACACACAACTCATCCTCATCATAGTTCACCCACTGTGCCTCTTCCTCATGGAGTTCCTGTACCTAGAATTTAGAAGAGAAAAAGGTTACAAAATCACTGATACACAAAAGCTTGGAAATCAATTACATTCACTGACTTTGTAGTCCCTATCCACAGGAATACAGCCTGAGGAAATAAGCTAGAAGAACAAAAGGTAATTTATACAACGATATCAATACTCCTTTTAAAATTGCAGAAAATTTGAAAAAACAATTGCCGAATAAAAGAAAAATGGCCTCAAAGCTACATTTCCATTTGATAGTAATACAGTATTCTACAGATATTAGGGATTAGAAATATGTTGCCTACATCAATATATGGGAATGTATATAGGAATTAAACCTAGTCGCAAATTCAGAAAAAGCTTATTGCGGTGATGAGGGTTCTACCTAGAAGTCTAACTTGGCAAAAAAAAAAGCCTGTAACAACAAGCTCCTGACTACAGTTTCATTTTGAAAAAGACAGAGGAAGTAAAGAGGGGAATATATAGTCTTATCTGCCGTTATAAGGAAACGGGAAGAATCTTGAAGGAGGAGATCACATCATCCTGAGGTTTGGGAGAGTCAGAGAGGAAGAATAGCATTGCCCAATATATACTCTAGGCTGGGGTTGACAAATATATGATGAGGCAGTGCCACATTCTTTCTCTTTGGAGAGGTCTGATCAAGGGGCAAGTTGAACATTCATACCTCTGTTCCCTAATTTATGTTCCATGGAACAAGTGTGCCAACAAAAAGGATTCTATAGTTCAATAAGTTTTAGAAAACTCTCTCTAGGAAATTCACAATGTACATTAGTCCATTAGACCAAGTGACACCCTCCAGCCACAGAATCCTTTTGAGTGGGTGTATGAGAAACCCTTATTAACCTACCAAGGATTGATATTCCCTTCTTACTTAAGGATGCTATAAGAAAAAAGCCTACTTGCAAACCGGTGTTGAAGGATAACCATATTCTGGGAAAGTTAATAGGCGTGCTAGTCACAAAGAAGTGCCCACTCCCAATAAGTATGTTGAATTGTTCAAACAAAGTTGCACAAGTTTCCTTTTATAGATAGATTCTTTCAGCCTTTGATATTAAATGTTATTTGAGTAATTTCCCAATAACAAAAGTTGGGAAACACTGTCTTAATAACAGTCACATTAAAATTTGTTCAGAACATTATCCATTATATGGCCCAGTGTACCCTCAATGCAGTCTATGCTGAGAAAACGTTGCTCCTTCTTAACAACAAGAACTATTTCCATCTCATTTAGTGAGATCTGACATGATTCCCTTTTTGCCTTGGCCGTCAGAATGCTGAAAGTCCAACTTGGACTTTCAACTATAGCAACTGCAGGATCTCATAGCCTGTAAATCTGTCTCTATTTTTCTCTTCTGGTCTTCAGAGTTTATTCTATTCTATTATACATATTCTTGTTCCTGATTTTATTCACAGATAGATGAATGTTGGAATGATGTAAGTTGTACAAATAAATTAATTAAATAAAATTTAAAAAACACTAACTTCATTTTCTTTTTTTGACAGTATATGAAGCTGGTAGAATAGAGAAATGTGGTAAATAGAATGTGTCGGATTACAGCAAGCATATGTTAGGGTCTTATACCACATCCTTCTGAGTAAGATGGGAAAAAAGAGACAGGTCAATTAAGTAGATTGACAATTGTTTGATTAAAGAATGACTCTAAACCTGAAAACAAGTTTCTGCTTGGAGAACTAAAGAGCTTTTTCCTCTCTGTTATCATTCTATCTTATTCATATTCCAGGACAGCTATGACCACAATGAATTGTATTCTGTTTATCTCTTCTTCCATTAGCCTGTGAGTTCCTAAAGGACTGTTTCTTTCTATTTAGAATTCCCCAATGACTGGGACAATGCAAATAGAATGTGCCAAACAAATCTTTGTATATGAATATATTTAGTGATTGTTTTTGGTACCATCCAGTTTATTATTGTTAGCAACGACCTAGATGAAGGCTGGCTTATCAATTTTACAGAGACGCCATGAAGCTGGCAAATATAACGACTATGTTAGAAAAGCGAATCCAAAAATGTGTTGGTAACCTGGAACCATGGGCCAAATTTAGTAAGAAGAAGGAATAAAATAAGGTTCTGTACTTGGGTCAAAAAAATATATATATACAAGAGTACAGGTTGGGGTTTTGTCTTGAGGTTTTCCCAAGCTCTTGTAAGTCCTATGAGTATGATACCACTAAAGCAAACAAAAAAACACAGTGTGATCATAAATTGCATTAATCATAGTATCTGGAACAAGGGATACTGTACTAAACAACAGATGAAATATATGGTCAATTCTAAAGACTATTTATAAAGGGACATTGATACAACTAAAATTGATGATGCTGAAGGGACTCGAAACAATGTTAGACAACAGGAAAGAATACTGGCATTCAGGAGAATAAGACTCAGGTAGAACATGATAGCTGCTTCAAAAGGGTAGAGTCAGAATTAAAATTCTTATATAAAGCCCCAAAGCTGTAGAAGCAAATTGTAATTACGTGAAAATTAATGAATTCAGATACAATATGAGTAAGAACTTAGCAGTAAGGAGAAAATCAGGAGCAAGTGGGCATATTAGATCATAGGTTGTAAAGGAGATTCAATTATTAGCTGGATGATTTCACTACAGGGTTTGCCATTTTAAGTGCAGTTTTGCCTACAGCAGGGAGATTTTCAAGGCTACTGTACATAGAGGATATGCGAATGTTCTAATTACTTGTTACTTATTCCACATTATACATTCTTTGAGAATGCATTGCTAAAATTGGCTAACATTCTTAGTTAATCTGAGATGTAAATTAATAGAGGCCACTGTTTGTGAAGTGGTAAAGGGTCAGTGAAAGAGATTCTTTTCTGGCTAACAAAAGGCCTTTATGTTTAAAACATATCCCTGTATTTCACTCACTTCTAATAATGCCTAGTGTAGCTAAGACTGATTAGGGATCTTCTCAGTCCAAGCAGCAATAGTTAAATTATAAATTATTCTTAATCTGAAATTACAAAATGTTTAATAGCATAGTTTAACATGTAATGAGGGAAGCAGACTTGGTCCAACAGATAGGGCGTCTGCCTACCACATGGGAGGTCCACGGTTCAAACCCCGGACCTTGACCTGTGTGGAGCTGGCCCATGCGCGGTGCTGATGCGTGCAAGGAGTGCCCTGCCACGCAGGGGTGTGTCCCGTGTAGGGGAGCCCCACGCGCAAGGAGTGCGCCCCGTAAGGAGAGCCGCCCAGTGCGAAAGAAAGTGCAGCCTACCCAAAAATGGCGCCGCACACACAGAGAGCTGACACAGCAAGATGATGCAACAAAAAGAAACACATATTCCCGGTGCCGCTGTTAAGGATAGAAGCGGTCACAGAAGAACGCACAGCAAATGTACACAGAGAACAGACAATTGGGGGGGGGGGTGGAGAAGGGGGAAAGGGGGAAAGGGGAGAGAAATACATAAAAAAATAGTTTAAAAAAGGAGAGAAAAGGCCATCTTAAAAAAAAAAACATGTAATGAGTGCTTAAAAAGAGCAATTAATATTAAGTTTGAGGCTGACACCCCTCCACTCCCACCATGTATGAATTCCATCCCCTCTACTCAGGGATATTGCTCCAGCAGTCTCTCTTCCTGTATCATCAAATATTCCCTACCGAACCTTTCCATACCACATACAAAGAGCTAAAGAACCTCTCTTGTCACCACTAACCCCTTCATTTTTCTCTTTACCACAAAACTCCTTAAAAGTGTTCATTTTGCTTTCCCTAATTTGTCTCTCATTTTTTTTTGGAACCACTCCAATTAGACACACATCCAATCCCTATCACCAATGCTGCTTGAATTAATATCGAATAAAGATCAATAGCCACCTCCACATTGCTAATTTCAAAGGTAAATTCTCAATTCAAATCTTACTTGATCCATTAGCATTTGAATTGATGCCTACTCCCTTCTTGAAGAATTTTCACCTGGCTTCCAGTATGCCACTCTCTTGGCTTTCCTCTATTTCACTGGCTGCTCCTTCTCAGTCTCCTTTGTTGGTTTCTCCTCACCATTCTAACTCTGTAGACATTGGAATATCCCAGGAATCTGTCCTCGGGCCTCCTCTTTATTTGTCTACATTCTCTTCTTGGTCTCACAGCTTTGAATACCATCTATATGCAGACCACTCCCAAATTCATATCTCTGGTCTATGCCTCTTGCCTGAACTCTAGACTCTATTTCTCTATTTGGATGTCTATTAAACATCTCAAATTTAACATGTCCAAAATGAACTCTTCATCTGGCCCTCCTATTACTTCTGGGATGTCATCTCCTACTACTCTCTCCTAACCCTCGCTCTGTTCTAAACACAATGAAAGTTCCTCCAACATGCAAGGTCCCCCTGTAACTTATGCTTGGACTGTTCTCCCAAATGTCATCATCTAAGTCAGACTTTCCCCAGCTACCCTACCTAAAATTGCAATCCTTCCTTCCCCAATATTCTTTTTTTCTCTATATATATTCAACTTATTTTTTTTTTTTGTTCATCTATCTTACCCTACTAGAATGAAAATTTCTTGAGTTTTGTCTCTTTTGTTAACTAATGTATTCTCAGTGCCTAGGATTGCCTGGCACATAAGTGTATATGAAATAATTATTGATTGTCTGGAATCAATTTGAATTGGCCCCTGGGGCTCCTTGGAACTAAGTAGATTCTTTTCAATAACATTTAATCAGGGAAAAAATTACCAGTATTCTCTATTTGTTCCCCATTGTTATGTAGCAGGTCATTTATGCATATCTCAGAGTCCTCTTTTCACATGTCTTAATTGTGTTAACACCACAATCCAGGGTGATGAAAGAAAGATTGAAATTGGTTAGAAAATTGCATTGAAAAGCTTGACAATATGGCTGACAGTATGATATCATTTAGAAAGTAGGAGTCACAACATTCTGGGAATTAAATCTACTGGTAGCATTAGGACCTTGAGGTAGAGATGACAGTCTGCCTGTTCTTAGCCAAAGTGCTTCTGTCCTTAAGGATGCTATATCAGACATTGGTGGCCGATTAAAAATGCTATGTATAGGGAAGCAGCTGTGGTTCAAGCAGGACCCAGGTTAGATCCCCAGGAACTCCTGGTAAAAAAAAGAAAAAAAGGTGTCCCAGACCTGCATGGAGAGGTGCAAGGCCCCTGTGCAGCACGGAGAGGAGGCTAGCCCCTGCACAGTGAGGCAATGCACAAAAAAAGATGGTGAAGGAATGAGGTAGGGAAGAAAAATGCTAGGAATGAAACAGCTTTAAGTGCATGTATTTTTTTTTTTTTTTTTGCTTTTAACTTAATTTTTATTGTTGACACTATTACAGATATATAGAACGACCACAACCATATTAACAAAACAAAAACCCGTGCACAGAAACAAGATGAAGAAAATATATCAAGATGCTAACCACAGTCTTTGGATGGTGAAAATATGGGTGAGTTTCTCTTTTACATTTCTGCAACTTCAAAGTTTCTATAATGAACATACTGTGTTTATAATGGAAATACAAGGAATAAACGTGGATTACCAAAACACTATAGTAAGATCATTCAAAGAAACCGAGACAAAATATTTAACTGTAATCCCACAACAACCATACAACTATTTCTCAACTGTTTTCCAAATTTCTTCCCATCTTATAATGCATGTATGTTTTTAATAGAAAATTAGAATTCTTACTATTACACCTTAAATAGCAAAAATCTTCATAGTTATATACTCTAGCACCAAATCAAATTGTTGGCCTAGTTCTCATCTACATAATTTGGATTCTGGCTATTTGCAGGAGGGAGGATAAGGATCATGTAAGAAAACCATTGTAAATGAATGAAAATGATAAATATCTAATATTTTTGAGAGCTCCTATATGCCACTTTTACATATTTTATCTCATTTAATCATCACAACAACTCTATGAGGTTGCCATTTTACAGATGGAGGACCTGAGACAAAGAGAGGTAAGATAACTTATCCAAAGTCACATTGTGAATAAGTGGAAGAAACAAGATCAGAATCTTACAGCAGTCTGATTTCAGAGGGCTTGATGTTAACTGCTACGCCATACTTTCAAATTTTAGTGAACAGCCATGAGAACACTTTGGGGTTTAGTATACTCAAAAATATTAAATGAGGCTTAAGAAGTTTCAGGACCCTTTGAAATTAGAGATCTTAAGAAAAATTACCAAGAGTCAAAACTCTAGGAAAACAATAAAAATCATCAATTTTATATGAAAAGATGGCTTCATTTTGTCTGACCAAAATATTAACCACTGTCATCTCTTGATCTTTTAAATTATGATAACCAAATATTTAAAAATAAATTTTGAAAAAGTTTTGGAGTACATTAAAAAAAAAAAGAAAAAAAGAAAAAAAGAAAAAAGCAAAACCAAAAAACAACCCAAATAACTGTATGAGGAAATTAGCTGGCAAGATTCAGTTCCAGCAAAATGTAAGTAATACATTGTAAGATAATACAGTAAGATAATGCAAAAAAACTTCTTATATAAATAAATAGATATACTAAATAAAATATTACAAAATATTTTTGTAATACATAATAAAATCCTGAGTAAGGAGAGAAAATCCTAAGTAACAAAAACAAATAGGAATTTAAAATAGTGGAAAGTGCTACAACTGCTTAGGTGAGGAGTAAAGAGCCATGAAAGACAGAATAAGGTCAAAGATATGTCTGCAAGAGTGCCATAGGAAACTGAAAGAATCTGGAATTGGCAATATTTTAAAAGACAATAGCTGAGAAATTTTCAAAATTCTGTAAAGATATGAATCTAGAGTCAATAAGCACAACGAATCTAAAGTAGGATAAATAAAAATAAATCCACAGCTAGACACATCCAGAGAAATTGGAGAACACCAAAACAAAAACCTTAAATAGCAATGATAAAGACAAGAGCGATTGCCCACAAACAATTGCAATGACATTTCTCAAGAACAATAATAGAGGACAGATCACAGTGAAATAATATCTTTGAATAGCTGAAGTAAAAGAACTATAAATCTATAATTCTATAATCAGCTAAACTATCATTTAAGAGTGTGAAGGGAAATAAAAACATTTTCAGAGAAAGACTGAGAGTTTAACTGCACACCCAAAATTAATGAAATACAAAAGTATGCAAAATACAAAAAGAATACAAAATACAAAAGAAATACAAAAGAAATACAAAAGATGGGAAACTCAACTCAGAATAGAATGGAAGGGTGTGGAGAAACATTGGTCTTTGTCTTATTTTCTAATTTTTGCTGTACTTTTGAAATATTTCATAATTAAACATGTAAAAAGATTCAGAAAAATAGTCAACAAAAATTTAGCCTCAATAATAAAATTATATAGAGTAAAATGAACTCTCATCTTTTGCCTATTAGGCAAAACTCATAACAATAATTCATAATAGCTGGTTTTGGCAAAGGTAAGAAGAATCAGTCTTACACAGAGCTGGTGAGTACATGCAATTTAGTACAACATTTTTCAAGAAAATTTGGCAACATGTATAAAGTCTTAACATTCTACATACACTTTTTTTTAAAAGATTTATTTTTATTTATTTCTCTCCCCTTCCCCCGTCCCCCACCAGTTGTCTGTTCTCTGTGTCCATTTGCTGCGTGTTCTTCTTTGTCCGTTTCTGTTGTTGTCAGCGGCATGGGAATCTGTGTTTCTTTTTGTTGCGTCATCTTGCTGTGTCAGCTCTCCGTGTGTGCGGAGCCATTTTTGGGCAGGCTGCACTTTCTTTCGTGCTGGGTGACTCTCCTTACGGGGCGCTCTCCTTGCACGTGGGGCTCCCCTACACGGGGGATACCCCTGCGTGGCATGGCACTCCTTGCGTGCATCAGCACTGTGCATGGGCCAGCTCCACACGGGTCGAGGAGGCCCAGGGTTTGAACCGCAGACTTCCTATGTGGTAGACGGACACCCTATCCATTGGGCCAAGTCTGCTTCCTTGCATACACTTTTAAACAACAATTCTATTTCTAGGAATTTATCCTAAGGAAATTACCAGAACTATGTGCAAAGATATACCATAAGCTATTTATTACAATAGTGTTGTTTAAAAAGCAAAAAAATTATTGACCGGTTAAATATCCAATCAATAGAATACTATACTTCCACAAAAATAAAATAGATTAAAGTCATTAAAAATAATATAAAAAAAAGGAACATCTAGGGACATGGAAAAAAATGTCCACATTAAGTGAAAAGAATGAGATTACAGAACTCTGATGATCCTAATTAGTTAAAAAAATTCTCTGTACAAAGACAAAAGATCTCTATGTCAAAATAGTAGAAGTTACCTAGTAGTGAACTTTATTATTATTTTCTTTTTATTAATCAGTATTTTCTAAACTTTCTAAAATGAGCATGACTATTTTATAAAATTTATTTAAAACCTCTTCGTAATTCCTATTTTTGAGACATTTTCTTTTGTACTAAAGGAAAAACATTTGCTTTTTTTTATTAAAAAAATACTTGTTTGGGAAGCAGACTTGACCTAGTGGATAGGGCATCCGTCTACCACATGGGAGGTCCGCAGTTCAAACCCCGGGTCTCCTTAACCCATGTGGAGCAGGCCCATGAGCAGTGCTGATGTGCACAAGGAGTGCCATGCCACACAGGGGGGTCCCCACGTAAGGGAGCCCCATTCACAAGGAGTGCGCCCGTTAAGGAGAGCTGCCCAGCGCGAAAGAAGGTTCAGCCTGCCCAGGAATGGTGCTGCACACACGGAGAGCTGACGCAGCAAGATGATGCAACAAAAAAAAGAGACACAAGATTCCCATGCCACTGACAACAACAGAAGCGGACAAAAGAAGAATACGCAGCAAATGGACACAGAGAACAGACAGCTGGGGTGGGGAGGGGAAGGGGAGAGAAATAAATAAAAAAATAAATCTAAATAAATAAATAAATAAAAATAAAAAATACTTGTTTTAAATCCCTGCAAAACCATTAAAATCTCCAAATGCTGGGTTGCCTAACTCCAATAAGAGGAGAAGAGCCTGGTTTACTAAGCGTTTCTTATTAATAATTAGTTCAGGGACTAAGAGTATCATTTCATTAAACATTAAGAAAGTGAACGAATGCAAAAAGTTACACAAGTCCAGGGCTCTCGGTAGAAAGTACAAAATTATTTTATGATCAGAAAAGGGGATAGTTGCATAATTTATATTTTGTTTCCCAGTTCCTGAATCTCTTCAATTCTTATACACAGACATCACCTTCACCCAATCTATAATCATCATATACTTGCAAAAGAAACATTTTGTGTGTTTGTATGTTTGAGAATTTTCTGTTAACTGCTGAAGAGATGTCTCTGCTTAATAGACCTTGTCATTGCTGGATGCTTCCACTGTCAGGGGACAATACCTTGTTGTTTGGTACATTTAATTAAGAGTCGCAGGTCTTTTTGCTTATTGTTTGCTTCTTAGATATATTACTTGCTATTTGTGATTAATAGTTCAGATCTGAAGATGGCGCCAAATTGCTGTACTCCCCTTATAATATATTTAACCTTATCACTATTAGGAAGATTTTATAACCATGTGAAGAGAAAGCTGTGTACAAGCTGGAAGCCGTATGTATTAAATCTTTGCTCTCCATGTCATTATGAACTGGGAGTTCACAGTTCATAGGTCTACTGCCTATGCTAGTTCTTTCATTTTCTCTGACAAGTGCTCAAGATAAATTTATGGAAGAAATTTTGCTTTAATACACCTAAGCTAACATCTTTCACCTATAATACCCTTTTAGTTGGTCTTTTTTCCTCCACTTTTGGTTCTTTTGAAGCATTCCTCCAGTGATTTAAAACTGGAAATTTGATATTGTAATTTCTCTTAAGCTCTTTGCCTTTAACATAAAATCGAAAATCCTTAAGACAGATTATAAAGTGCTGCAAGAGATAGACTTTATCTATACTATTCCTTTTTTTTTTTTTTCTTGTGCATATGATAGCGGTGTATCTTTTTTTTTTTTTTTTAAAGATTTATTTATTTATTTAATTTCCCCCCCTCCCCTGGTTGTCTGTTCTTGGTGTCTATTCGCTGCGTCTTGTTTCTTTGTCCGCTTCTGTTGTCGTCAGCGGCACGGGAAGTGTGGGCGGCACCTTTCCTGGGCAGGCTGCACTTTCTTTTCACGCTGGGCGGCTCTCCTCACGGGCGCACTCCTTGCGCGTGGGGCTCCCCCACGCGGGGGACACCCTTGCGTGGCACGGCACTCCTTGCGCGCATCAGCACTGCGCATGGCCAGCTCCACACGGGTCAAGGAGGCCCGGGGTTTGAACCGCGGCCCTCCCATATGGTAGACGGACGCCCTAACCACTGGGCCAAAGTCCGTTTCCCCTATACTATTCCTTCACTCTCCAACTATTACGACATTTCAGCACAAATCATATTCCTTTTTCCATTTCAGGGTATTTGCACAAGTGGTTTGCTTTCCCCAAATTGTTTTTTTTTTTACCATACAGTTCAGTTAATGCTTATTTACCTTTATGATTTCAGCTCAAATGTCACCTCTTCAGGGAAGCCTGCTCTGAGCATCCTCATTATATCAGTTTCTCCTGGTTTGTGCTTTTACAACAGTTCCCTATTCTTCTACTTTTGCTATTTAATTTTTAAGTAAACACCTGTGTAAACTATAGATTAATAGTTAATCTCTGCCAGCAAATTGTAAATTAATGAAGGGTAGGGTCCGTGTCTGTTTTGCCTACCATTCCGACATCAGTCCTTAATCAGCACAATTCTTGACTCAAAGTGTGCAGAGATGATTTATAGGAGATATGATCAATTCAACTGATAGTAGATGAATCTCTTTTTCAAAAAAGATTTATTTATTTATTTTCCCCCCCTTCCCCTCCTCCTGTCCTGCTGTTTTTGCTGTCTGTGTTGTCTTCTCATTTTCTCTCCTCTAGGATTCACTAGGATTCTATTGTGGAGACTCCTGATGTGGAGAGAGGCTCCCTGTCCATTGCACCACCTCAATTCCTGGCTTCTGCTGCACTTCACCTTGACTCTCCTCTTGTCTCTCTTTTGTTGCGTCATTATCTTGTTGCATGACTCATTTCCACAGGCACAGGCTCACTGTGCAGGCACTCGTGTGGCCCCTGGCTCACTGCATGGGAACTTTAGCTCACTGGCTTACCATGCTGGCACTTGTGTGGGCACTGACTTGCTGCCCAGGCATGCTTTCTCTTCTTCTTTTTCACCAGGAGGCCCCAGGGATTGAACCCAGGTCCTCCCATATGGTAGGCGGAAGCTCTATCACTTGAGCCACATCTGCTTCCCTCTTTCTCTTTTTTTGAGGTAACGGGACCTGGAATTGAACCCGGGACCTCTTACATGAGAAGTTGGTGCTCAACCACTGAGCCACATCAGTGCCCCTGAATTGGTTTTTTCATTTGTTTGCGTTTTTTTTTTTTTTTTTTTTTTTAGGAGTTACTGAGGATTGAACCCAGGACCTCACATATGGGAAGCAGACCCTCAGCTACTGAGTTACATCTGTTCTGTTTTTGTTTGCTTTTAGGAGGCACCAGGGATTGAACCTGAGACCTCCCATGTGGGAAGCAGGGGCTAAACCACTTGAACCATATCTGCTTCCCTGAGCCTTTTTTTTTTTTTAAGTTAGGCCAGTAAACAGAATTTATTTGGGATATTGGGGGAAAACAGAGTTTGCTGAGAAATGGGAGAGAAAGATGGAAATACCAAATTTTGGTGCAGGCCCTTCTAGGCAGAGAGAGCCCTGAATCTCTCTTGAGATGCTTTTTTCTTAATTCCTAAGAAGTAGAAGAAGTAAAATCTTGGAAATTAATAAAACACTACAGAAATATGAGAACAACTTTATCTTCTTCAGAGGTAAATATTTATGAAGAATTAGATGGTTAAAATCTTGGCTCTTGCAGGGGAAGCAAAGAGTGATTGAGAGGTAAAGAATTTTCTTGTTTGTTTTTGTTTATTATTATTGAAATAATGAAAATGTTCTAATAATGATTGTCGTGATGAATATACAACTATGTGATTATACCAAATACCACTGTTGTATACTTTGGATGAATTATTTGCTTTATTAATATGTAAAAAAAAAATCTTGGCTCTTATTTCCTATTTAAGTCACTAATACTTTTGAAGCTAAATTTCTTCATTGGAGAAACAGAATAACACCAGTCCTTTCTACCTCAATTACTATGAGGATCAAATGAGATATGGCATGAGGAAGAATGATAAACTGTGAGACACTAGACAAATGTTATCTATTATGGTTATTGTGTAAACAAAGCAAAAGAGAGATACATACATGGGGAAAGATATATTTAAGCATTAAACTTTTTTTCATTATACGAATATCAATATAGGTAAGTTAGAAAGTCCAGCATAAAAACCTGGGGGGTCAAACCTGAATCAAGTAATAGCTGAGTCTCTCTAGGTTTTGTTAAGGTTTGTTACTACTTAATATTCCCTTAGGGAAGAAAGATAATTAAAAAAATATATATATATTTTAATATAATTAGTATTTCTGATGTGAGAAAAATATATTGCAGAAACAAATTATTATCCAGCTAAAATTCTGGGTAATAATAATGGTAATAATGATGAGATGATAATAGTTAATATTTACTGAGTTCTTATTTGTGCAGGGAACTGTTCTAAGTGCTTTATACATATATATAAATATTTATTTAATTCTTTTAATAGTCCTATTGGGTATGGGTATGTACTATTATAATCATCTTCCTTTTGTAAATTGGGAAATGAGGCACAAACAGGTTTGATCACTTGCCCAAGACTATACACTAAGTGTTAGAACAGAGATTTAAGCCTAGGTAGTTTGGCTCCAGAGCCCAAGTTATAATCCACTGATCTCTTTTCAGTTCAGTCCGTAAACTTTGCTTCTGTTCAAGTTTTCATTTCCCAAGTTCTCTACACTCACAAAATACTTCTGACTAAGTTAAATATTCATCTACCAAGTATAAAAGAAAGGAATTTCCAAAACAGAGGGGTAGAAATACAGTAAATGAAGGTTTAAGACTTTAATCTTGTAGACTTAAGATCACTTATATTTCTTTTCCTTTCAGAATCTAACTATATTTTGAATTATTTAGAAGGCATGGTCAAAATAAAAATAGCTCAGTTGTATACACTGACCAGGATATGATCCACTCGATCTCTTTTCTTTCTTCCAAATTTCATCATTTTCTGCCAATCTGTTTTGTGGTTTGGCTCCTTTTTAAGACTGAACAATTTGAGTACTTCAGTTGCTATGAACTTCTGTGAAAATAAAAGGATTGAATGAAACACACAGTTTCTAGGGTGTAAGTGTTCACAATGAGGTGAACAGATTTATAGTAAGAATACCACATTTATAACAAAATATGATACAAATTTCTTCCACTTGCTATTCCACTTAGCAATTTGGAAGAGAAGAACATTCCAAATCCTCAGTCTTTATTCACTTTAAAAATTTGTATTTACAAAATATACAAAAATAAAACCCACTGATGAATCTACAAAGAAAAACCACTTTAGCATTCCCTTTGCCCATATTTGTTAGCTAACTTCAAGCTGGCAAAACTATTAAAGAAACAAACAAACAAAAAATCTCAATCTAATAAATCTCAAAATAATTTTTGGTGGCACTGCCATGTGAGAAATGTATAAGGCTTTGACTAGGATAGTTTACTGTGAAGCACCAAGACCTGAAATATGTTAAATTAAAAAAAAATTAATCAACATTTCAGTATGAGAACCATAATTTTACTGCCAATAGTATTTGAACTATTACCGTTAAAAAACTTTTCAATATTAAAATTAGTGGGCACCATTTATTGTGTTGTATTAATGTATGCATTTTGATGACGGTATTGTTTTAACTTTATTCTTTGACATTAATAATTTGTTCTATTTTTTATTGTTGTTTTGTTAAAAACAACGTTCTTAATGGGGAAAGGGACACATTTATGAATCAGAATCACCTGAGAAGATATTTAACATGCTCCCACACTTCATCACAGCCTTCCCCTACATGTACCAGTGTGTGTGTGTACGCTCCCATGTGTTGAAGTGATGTGGGGGCATTTTTGGGACTTGGAGTTGTCCTAAATGATACTGCAGGAACAGATGCTGGACATTATACATCCTGCCATAACCCACTGAATGGACTGGGGGAGAGTGTAAACTACAATGTAAACTATTATCCATGTGGTGCAGGAGTGCTCCAAAATATAATTCACCAAATGCAATGAATGTGCCATAATGATGAAAGAGACTGTTGATGTGGGATGAGTGGGCTGAGGGGGTGTAGGGGGTATATGTGAACCTCTTATATTTTTTGGATGTAACATTTTTTGTGATCTATGTATCTTAAGAAAAATACAATAAAAAAATTGATGGGGGTGAGGGGGTGGGGAGTGGGGTATATGGGAACCTCTTATGATTTTTGTGATCTATTAACTTTAAAAAAAAGATAATTAAAAAATAAAATTAAAAAATAATAATAAACAAAAAACTGACAAATAAACAAAGAGTTTATCTACTGCAGAGGTCTAGAAGGACTAGAGTACACCAGTGTGTTTGGATAAAACTCCTCAAGTGGTACTGATAATAACAGTAATAATGATGAGATGATTCCTCAAAGTTGAAAATCATTAAAGAGGGTTTTTTTAAAAAAAGACAACAAATCAAATTCATCTGTGAAAACTTTTTCGTTGTTGTTATTTACTGTAATCTAAGCCAGGAGTGAGCAAACATTTCTGTAAAGGACTGGAAAGTAAACATTTCAGGCTTTGTGGGCCATATGGTCTCTGTGGCAACCAGTCAACTTTGCTGTTATAGCAGGAAGGCAGCCACAGGCAATATGTAAGCAAGGAGGAGAGGAGGTGGTTCAATAAAATTTTATTTATAAAAACAGGTGGTGGGCTGAATTTGGCCCATAGGTCATAGTTTGCCAATGTGATTTAACTATACATTACATTTCATAAATATCTGTTGGTGTTCTGTTAGTGCAGTATGTTTTTTTTTTTTTTTAAAGCATTTTATGATCAAATAAGTTTGGGAAACACAATTCCTTGGGAACTTTTTAGAAATAGAGAATTTCAGGTCCCACTTCAGACCTACTGAATAAGAATCTGCATTTTAACAAAATTACCAGATGATTCATATATACACAGTTTGAGAGGCAGGCTCTGGAAATACTACCTTTACTAAATTAAGGAAAGATGTGAATAGGCAGTGAATATATTTTCACCAATTTGACTTCAAAGTTGGTTTGTAGCTTCTGCCACCTAATATTTTCAAGAATTTCTTAAATAACAAAACAAATATTTTTTTATCTATCATATTACTATCTTACATATTTCAAAACCACATTACCAATTTGAAATCTCCAAAATCGGGGATGAAAAGTGATTAACATCTAGGTGCCCAGGGCTGGCATACTGAAAGACTATGTTTTCATGTGCACGTCTAGAACATTATGTTATCTTTAAATTACCAAAAACTTACCTAAAACAGCTTTGAGTTGCAATAATTTATTCTTAAATATTAATATATTATTTAATTATAAAAATATTACATAATAAATATAAATTTTGTGTGTATATATAAAAATCTTCTTTTATTTTGCAAAAACCCGAGGATTTAGGGTTCCCTCTCAACCCCACCCCTCTCCTGCTTATGAATTCAATGAATCAACAAATATTTGTTAAATACCCACTATGTGTTAGGCCATAAGGATACAAAAGGTGATTAATAATACAGAATACCTGCTTCTAGGGCATTTATAGATCTGTGTAAATAAATAGCAAGTCAAAAAAGGAGATACTCTATAGTTTGCGGTTTACCTTGATTTCATCAAGGTCATTTGGATTTTTAACTCGCCGGAAATAACTAGAGCTGATTCTACATGGCTTCATCCAGACAGGCTGATTCAAGTTGGGATCCTCAGCAAATATTTCCTCAAAAATTTCTTTTGTTAAATCAAAAACCGCCTTGATAGAGAAAAAAAGAAATAAAATGGCTAAGAATCCAAATTTTAGACAATGGAGTAAGAATTAGAATTATCCTTCCATGTTACATACCTGTTTGTAAACTTTTTTACTAGTGCTTTCTATATCTTGACCCTTACTGACACAGTCAAGCAGTTTTGTAGGAATACTGATGCTATGAAGCTCATGACCTAATTCTTTCCATTTCCAAAGTTCTTCTGCTGCATCATGTACAAGAATTTCTACTTCCTCTGCAGTGTGTGGGACTGAGAATAATGTCTCACATGGCTTTTGGGGAGCTTTTTTAGATTCTGCCATTAGAGGTACAATTGTCTCTTCTGCCTTATTTTTTTGGACCTTGTGAGAGGAGCTCAAGCCAAAGTCTTCTTCAAACCAGTCTTGATCATCTCCTAACACGCTCAGGAACTCCCGGCTGATCTCAAGTTCTGCAAGTCTCTTAGCGAGCTCTTCCTGCCCACTGGCACCAAACACTGGACTCTCCTACAGAAGTGCAACATTCAAACAGAATACTATTTAGTGACTTCAGATCACTTAAGTTTTTTTTTTTAAGACAAAGTAAATGTATTTATATATTTAATATTTCTGTCCAAATAAGAAAAGCAAAACAGTTTGGTGGCTACTAATGAGAAATTTAAGGAAAAACTATCCTGTTTGCTACTCTGCTTAAGTTTTATAATTGACTTTTTATAAAATGTTTATTGATTAATGCTTTCATTTTCTTTTTGTATCATCATTATTTTGTTTCTGAAGGACTATCTTTCTCTCTGGTATGGAAACGGGATGTGGAATTTCTCACCTTTGGTGATTATGGTGATTTTCTGGCTCAAGTTACTCAAAATCATTACTTTTGCTCACTTGTCCATGGGCAGCCTAAACAAGCTGATGGTCTGAGTATGTCATAGTGGATATATTCAGTTTTACCAAAATCAGCATCACAACTGATAATCTCTGCAGGGCAATGATAACTGAGTAGAAATAATTTCATTGGTAAAAATGGGTTTGAAGAACTGAACTGAGAACCATTGGTAAAACTCCATGGAATAAATTTGTACATACTCTTGAGAGTATACAGGAATTGTCAAATCAGAAGTTTAAATTGACGTTTTAGTTCCCATAAACCTCCTAGTGTTTGTGACAACCTTATAGTGACTACTCATGACATAACAGAGGACAATTATACTTCACACAGAAAAATACATGGCTTTTAAAAACTAGTACAATGATCTTTATCTAATATACATCAAGAAAAAACTATTAGGAGCCACAGTTTAAACTGCACTATACAGGTAAGGTAAATCAACACTTTTTTTCTGAGATGAAATATTACTTACAGATCTGGGGCACATATCTGGAGAGGAAATCTCTTCTTTTTCATCTTCTAATTCAGACCTTACGAAGCAACTTGGACCAGCTAGTGACTGCTCCTCAAGATTTTGGGATAGGCCTTGGGATGGTACTTTCTTTTGGTTATCATCAAGAAGTTCTTGATTGCTAAGCTGGATTTTCTCATTCCTAGCTTTTTTGATCTGTTGCAGTTGATTGACTGTATCCTTCACAAAGACTTTTAGTAAACTATCTGTCAGTAAGCTGACTCTTTCCAGTTGGTGCTTTGACTTTTTTTCCTTACATAGTGGTAACCTCAGCTGGGCTTCTAATTGGTTCTTTTCTTTTGTTAAAAGGTCAAGAAGTGGGGTAGAAAGCTTTTCTGAAACTTCTGAATATAGGTTCTCTTCCTTTTCAGTAACTTGCTGATTTTTCAACTCTTCAGAAAAGGTATTATCTAAAGTATCATCTTCCACAGCAATGGAAACCTTTTCTATGGCACCAGAAACAAGATCTTTGTTTTCCTTCGAAGAAGAAATCAGCGAATCCACTGAAGAGCGCTGGTGAATGCAGGCTTCAAGTGCTCCAGAACTGTCTTGTATATTTTCTGTTTCTTCTTTAAGGTTTCTGTCCACTGAGGTTTTTCTATTGTGCACACCAGATAGAGATTTTTCATAAAAACATTCAATTGCATCTTTTTCTCTATCAGACTTCGTACCATCTGCATCTTTTTGTTCTTGATTATAATATTGACCATACTGTTCATCTGAGTAAGAGTTTTCATCTTCATTTATGTCTGTATAGTCTTCAAAGTTCTCTGGAATGTGAGATATTTTTTGAGGAGGAGCAAAAATACCATGCTTCTCTTTGCATACAAAATATACAATGTCATCATATGTTCCATTGTTATTTCCTTCAGGTTTATCCAACTCCACTCCAGCCCAAAATCCTTTTGCAAAACTAGTTACACCTTTGAATCTAAGAGTTCCTGGCTGAACATTGCCAATTAACACCCTATCACCAATGTGGAAATCAAGTAACTCATCTGTAATAGAAACTGAAATCAAGGAAGGTGATTCAGTAACTCCCTCTTCATGCTCTACGTCACTGCGCTCCTTATTTTTCATAAGCTCGGTAGGGGACTTGAGTTCTAACAGCCTTTCAGAGTGGACACTGCTGTGAATGGAAAGGCTTGGCTCACTTAAACATTCACTAATTTCATCATCACTACCAAAGCTAGTAGCTCTACCTCTAGAACTCTTTGTTGGCTGTGACTTATCT
This sequence comes from Dasypus novemcinctus, assembly GCF_030445035.2. Classification (NCBI taxonomy): domain Eukaryota; kingdom Metazoa; phylum Chordata; class Mammalia; order Cingulata; family Dasypodidae; genus Dasypus; species Dasypus novemcinctus. The sequence continues at coordinate 60,417,589 of NC_080685.1, read as the reverse complement.
CTGTAAGACTGAGAGTCTTTCCTGAGAGACAACAAAGAGGATACCTCAAAATCATCTTTGTACAATTCAATTGCAATTTCTTTCTTGAAAGAAGACACTTCAAAATCTTCAGAGTATGGTAACTCTTTAGGAACGGAAAGATGTTCTGACAAAGATGAATCCCTTTCCTTTGTGTTCTTTTGTTCACAAATGTCGTTTTCTGACTGGAATTTCGGACTATGAACCATATCTTGATCTGACTGTCTCTCTTTCAGTATTTCCTCATTTTTATGAAGATTTTCAATGGTTAATTTAACTAAATCTTTCTGAACATTTACAGAATCCAAAAGAAGATCTTTCTTTGAAAGAATTTCAGATGAATCCCCCTGTTCCAGGTCTAGCTTCAGTAAGACATCAGATTTCCCAGATTGTAGAGGATAGGCATCTTCAATCTCACCCTCCTCCAATTTTCCATATTTTACCTCTTCCTGTATTTCTGATTTTTGACTAGATTCTTCTTTAACTTTGGCTTCTGACACATCAAGAATTCTATTAAGGACATTCAATTCTTTGAGAAGAGGTAATGAAGGTACATTTTCTAGAGAATCTCCAGATTCTGCCCTGGTTTTCCTTGAGGATCTGAGAGTTGGAGATATGGTTTGAAAATGCTCTTCTGCTCGACTGTCCAATTCAATCACTCTCTTTGCATATGCAGAAAGAGACCTTTCTGATACAGATCTCTCAGAACCTGACAATACGGCATCTTAAAGAAAAAAAAACATAAAAATTATTTGATCACAATCTTTCAATTTCTGTAACACAAGTTTAAATAAAAAATCCTAGGGAAGAAAAATTCTGGTCAATAAATATGACTGTTTTGGTTATGATATAAGGCAAGTGTTTCTTTAGAGAGAATACACTATACCAAAAATAAACATTTATGACGACGCTGAAAAATTTAAAGTTGGGAGTAATTTCTTTTATATCAACCCATAAAGTGAAGAAAATAGATCTAAGTTTACGGAGATGTTGCTTTGCTGTTATTCTCAAACTATGTAAAAACAGAATGGTATGATGAATATTACATTAATTTTTTAAATAGTAAAACAATGAGGGAGGGAGAAAATACTTCTACATAATAGTCCAAAACAATAAATTTTCCTGGGGACTTTAAGTAAGCATAATATAAATAAACAAACAAAGAGCAACTATTTCTAAAAATATAGCACTTTAGCCAACTTTGGAAATTAAGGAGAAAATAAATATGATTTGGTGAGTAATAAACCAAGAATTAAAAGTTATGAATTCAAATCTCTATTTTGTTATTGTTATTAGGCAGGCCTTCTCATGTCCCAGTTTTGTTTTGTTTATTCCCTCATTGGATTACATTTTAAATTCAGAAAATGTAGATAGTTTAACCTGAGAAATAACATAGGTGGAATTTAGAGAATGCTGATGGTACATTTAGCCATTTTAGACTGTCTTCATGCCTCAGGTTTTATTCATAAAAATTGGGACAATAAAGACTGATTCACAGGGAAGCGGATTTGGCTCAACTGAGAGTGTCTGCCTACCACATGGGAGGTCCAGGATTCAAACCCAGGGCCTCATGACCCGTGTGGTGAGCTGACCCATGTGCAGTGCTGATGCGCACAAGGAGTGCCGTGCCACGCAGGGGTGCTCCCGCATAGGGAAGCCCCACACGCAAGGAGTGTGCCCCTCAAGGAGAGCCGCCCAGAGTGATAAAAGCACAGCTTGCCCAGGAGTGGCGCCACACACATGGAAGCTGATGCAGCAAGATGACACAACCAAAAGAGACGAAGAATCCTGGTGAAGCTGACAAGAATCCAACTGGACACAGAAGAACACACACAGCGAATGGACACAGAGAGCAGACAACAGGGGGTGGGGGGAAAGGGGAGAGAAAAAAAATCTAAAAAAAAAAAGTACATAAAAAAAAGACTGATTCACATATCTTTATGTACAACCAATATAGCACTTTAAAATATAAAAGTTACTTAAAATGCTTAATAATCTATTATGTTAAAGAAATTCAATTTTTCATAAAAAAGATGTAGATGCAGAATTTTATAGGTCTTTTACACAAATTCTTAGACAGGTAAATACAGCTTAAATATTTTTTCTAGCTACATACCAACATGCTCAGCAATAGACTCCAGGGATCCTCTGGGACGTTCTGACTCTGTTAGTGATTTCCAATTCTTTGCCGTTTCAGATCTGAAGTAGAAAAATTTATGAAAAGTAATAAATGTAGTCCTCATACTATAGTAATTGGTAACAAAATACAATTGTCCTTAGCCAACTACTTGCTTCTTCTTCTCCACAGGAGGTAGTCTAACCTTTACCACTTTCATCAAGCCTATTTCTGGTTCTCGTTACTCTCAATAGATGATGACCGTAACTCTTTTACTGAGTAGAACAGAGGCAATCAGGCATGAACTCTTACCTTCAACCTTTCTACCTAACAAATTTATCTCCAGTCACAACTGGCCCAACTGCCTTTCCTTATGTCTGCAGGAAGGAAAAGACATGTCTCTTACTTGTTCAAAGCCAATTATTCAAATCTCTTTCTGTCCTGGATCCCATACCTTTCCACAGCTTCATAAACAGTACTAGTCAATTATCCATTCTCTTTCCTACAATCTCTAGTCCTTCAATCTGACTTTTCCCCCTCAATTTTTAAGTATGCCTCAAGTCTCAAGAAGTGTTTTTCCTTTAATTCTTCATTCCTCCACCCTATGCTATTATCCTCTCATCTTTTATAGTTAACAGGAAGAGTTATATTCACTATTTTCATTTCTTTGCCTCTTCTTCATTTGCTAAGCCATAATATTTGGTTTCTACTTCTACTTTTTAAAATAATTAACCACTTAATTGCTACTATTTCATTATAATTAGTATTTGGCTTCTTTATTTTTTTAAAATTTATTTCTTTCCCCTTCCCCACCCCCTCCCCCCAATTGTCTGCTCTCTGTGTCCATTTGCTGTGTGTTCTTCTGTGTCTGCTTGGATTCTTGTCAGTGGCACCTGGAATCTGTACCTCATTTTGTTGCGTCATCTTGCTGAGTCAGCTCTCTGTGTGTGCAGCGCCATTCCTGGGCAAGCAGCACTTTCTTCGTGCTGGGCGGCTCTCCTTACGGGGTGCACTCCTTGCACGTGGGGCTTCCCTACGCAGGGGACACCCCTGTGTGGCATGGCACTCCTTGTGCATATCAGCACTGCAGCGTGGGCCAGCTCATCACACGGGTCAGGAGGTCCTGGGTTTGAACCTTGCCCCTCCCCTGTGGTAGGCAGACGCCCTATCCGTTGGGCCAAACCCGCTTCCCTTTGGCTTCTTTTTATTCTCTCTGAATGCCTATTTTCCCTGGTGATGTTGCTCTATTTCTGGCTTTAACCACCGTCTATTTGCTGATGCTACATTTCCAACCTTGACATCTTTCCTATATCATTCACTTACATGAGCAATAGGCAACTAAATTAGCATTTAAAAAACCAAAATCATAAGGTTCCCTCAAAAACCACCATTTATGTTAGTGGAAATTTAACTCAACCAACTATCTAAAACAGAAAAATCTATAAAGTCATCCTAGATTTCCTCTGCCCCCCTCATCTAGCACTTTAACTGGCAAGCCTACTTCCTGAATATTTCTAAAATCAATCTCCAATTTTCTATTTTTTTTTTAAAGATTTTTTATTTATTTAATTCCCCTCCCCTCCCCCGGTTGTCTGTTTTCTATGTCTTTTTGCTGCGTCTTGTTTCTTTGTCCGCTTCTGTTGTCGTCAGCAGCACGGGAAGTGTGGGCGGCGCCATTCCTGGGCAGGCTGCTCCTTCCTTCATGCTGGGCGGCTCCCCTTACGGGTGCACTCCTTGTGCGTGGGACTCCCCTACGCGGGGGACACCCTTGTGTGGCAGGGCACTCCTTGCGCGCATCAGCACTGCGCATGGGCCAGCTCCACACGGGTCAAGGAGGCCCGGGGTTTGAACCGCGGACCTCCCATGTGGTAGACGGACGCCCTAACCACTGGGCCAAAGTCCGTTTCCCCAATTTTCTATTTTTAATCTTACTTGAGGTTTGACTTAGGCTACTGTTCTTCCTGCTTCTAAGCATATTTTGGGCAGAAAGATCTCTCTAAACACAAATCTGATCAAGTTGCTTTTTGGTTAAAATCCTTCAGTACCTTATTTAGGAAAACTATATTATGTAGAAATTAAAATAAAATTTAAAGATCGTAATATATGGGAAAATGTTTAAGTAAGAAAAATACAAACAAAATCTAAGCATAAAAATCTGGGAAGGACATATATCTAATAGTTGACATCTGCTATTTTGGTATAGTTGGGCAGGAAATATTTTAGCCTTTTTATCCTTACTGCTTCTCCAGATATTATAATAACAATAATAATAGTAGTAATAAAGCAGCTAATACACAGTGCTTACTGTGTTAGGCCCTATTTTAAGTGTTTCATAAATATTTAGCCTTTTAATCCTCATAACAACTATATTAGTCAGGCATTATTATTACTTTCCCTGTTGTATAGGGATATAAATCACTATTAAAAAAACCTAAAGCACAGAGAGGCTAATTAACTGCCCAGAGTTCTATACAGCTAGTTGGTCCTGGAACCAGAATTCCAACTCAGGTAATGCTAAGTTAATTGTGGCAAGTCCTATAATTGTAACAAAAACATCCCAAAATATTAAAACATTAAAAGCAAAAAATCCTTCAAGGGTAAAATACAAACTACTAAGAATGGAATGAATACAGATTTTTACTATTTGGCTTCAATTTATCTTTCCAGTATCTTCTAACTCCAGCAATATTTTATTATGTTCAGCTTCTATGTTATATCAAGTTCATTTTTGCTTTTGGGCATTCACACACGCCCTTTTCTCTGAAATGTTCCCCTATTTCTCATTCCCAATGACCTCCTAATCCCTATGCCTTATTTAAAATTTAGCTTGAATGTTATAACCTTTTTTTATGTAACACATATATTTTATTCTAATGTGATTATTCAGTTTCTTCTATATTTACTTTTACTGGCCACATAATATTCTATTACCTGAAAAGAATAATAATTTACTGAGCTATTTCCCATTTTTGGACTTAAGATCACTTCTAATGTTTTACTATTTATATAGGACACTATGATAAACATATTTATGCAAATCGATTTTTCTCCCATATTTTCTCAAATTTTATTTCCAGAAGTGGGATTACTGAATTGCATTTTACAGATGACTTTTTTAACTTTTGAAACATTGCCAAATCGCTTTTCAAAAGGTTTATGACTACTTATAATGCTACGATGTAGTAATGCAGAAGAGTACTATATTTGCTGTACCACACCAGATTTCAGGATTCAAAGTCTATTTTAAAAATTGAAACTTATTATATATCTGTTTTGTGATTATATCATGCACAACACATTCAGTTTAGTGAAATTAATGATATAATCAATATTTTTACTTCTATAGTTTCAGTATCTGTGAATTTGAATTTGGTGAATCCAAAAAAAAAAAAGACTTTTTTAACTAATCCATTCCTGTGGGTGTGAGATCCTTTGATTTCATTAGGTTCCATTAAGGGACCTTGATTGGATCACTTGATTAGATTGCTTTTGATTGGACTAAATCAGTAGGGTGTGACTCAGGTTGGGTCTCTGCCCTCTCACTAGAGTCTTATATAAATGAAGACAGAGAAGAGACACATAGAAAAGGGAGCTCTGCCATTTTGACCTGGCAATGTGTGAGGGAGGACTCAAAGATTGCTAGCAGCCGAAGCTGAGCATGAAGCCCCAAGAGGCTGGGCCCACAGAGCAATTTGAGGCTTAAGAGATGAACCATATGCTTGATCACCCACAGGTGGACTCAGGGAGAAAGTGGAACGTCTCAGGCTGAGAGAGGAGGTCTGGAAAGAGACAAACCATATGCCTGATAGCCCACAGCTGAGCTCCTAAAGATAGTGAGCTCTGAGGGGGAAGGCAGGACCTCAGCAGAGATAGGCTGCTATATTGCCTTGTCACACAGTAGGATCACCAGGAGCCAACTTTGGAGAGAAAGCACCTCTGATGGTGCTTTTTAAAATTTTTTGAGGTGCTAGGCATTTGAAGGGACCTTGTAAGTGGGAAACTGGTGCTCAACTACTGAGCCACATCGGCTCCCCTGAGTTGGCTCTTTGGTTTGTTCACTTTTTTTTTTTTTTAGGAGGCACCGGAAACAAAACCCAGGACCTTCCATGTGGGAAGAAGGTGCTCAATTGCTTAAGCCACATCTGCTCCTCTCTGACGGTGCTTTAATTTGGACGTTTTCAGAGACTTGGAACTGAATCTTTTACCCCTAATAAATTTCCTATTATAAAAGTCAACCCATTTCTGGTATTTTGCATTGGCATCCTTTGGCAAACTAAGACAGTTACTGAAAAGATAACCTCCACTAAAAATCATTTGCCATTCTTTTTTCAAACAAGGCAGAATATAGATTATTTATGAAAAATCTCTACCTGTGTATTGGTAAGGACTTGATCTTGGGTTTTTCAGAAGCTGAGGAGAGCGTTTTAATCTGAGGCTTGGCTGTTGGTGATGTTTCCAAATCTCGGCTAAGCTCGGCTTCAGTTTTCTTAATGAATTCATCATATGACTAAGTTTAGAAAAATTACAGCAGTCACTATGCAGAATTTTTAAAAAAACTTTTTAGTTTACAAAATAGTATATTTTATAATAAAATATTCAAACAGTAAGATGATATAAAAATCCCACTCCCTGCCCCCTAGTCTCATTCCCCAGAGCTCTATAACCTGTTACTTATAGTCTATGTATAAACCAGATGTATAATTGTAATCATCAGTATCAATTAAAAAATGATAAAGTTTTAATATACAGTAGTTTAATACTTATGGAGCAATAATTTATACCCTGCCACATTAAAAAAAATACTTTAAATGATTCTGTAATTCTTTTCTGATGGGTGTCCTAATGCTTTCATGGTACTTTCAAGAAGTTTAGCTGTTTGATCTGGATTTCAATGGCAGTAAGCTTCTAAGAAGAATGTACTTAGGACATAAATTCTAAAGAGAAGGAAAGATGTGGTTGGAGAATGACAGTTCAGAATTTAAAAAGAAAAAAGTTTCCCAGTTATTACCCATTCTGTGAACAAGGCTTCTCTAATTTAATTATATTTATATGAAATCTAAGGGAAGGCCTCTATCTATTAAGTCTCTCCTTAGTTTTCTTGCCTGAACACCTTGACTTTCATAACTTTCACTATTTGAGGTTGTTTCCAGACTCCTCACCATCCATATTATCTTCATCTGGATTCTCAGTCCTTTGATAAAGTAACTCCTGGTATTAAAAATATACACTACAGATATTTAGTAAGACTAGCTAGGAATATATAGGGACTATAACTTCTCAATCTGAAAGTTGTATTCATGTAAGTGCAGTCCATTTATTTCACTTGTGATCAAATAAAATCTAGGACATTTTAAAATATGAATTGCTATTACATATTACAAATTTCCCTATTGCATGCAATAATTTTAAAACAAATATGGAACATTCCTTTGTCTTTAAATCATTTAATAAAAGGTTGAATGAGATAAATCCTTGTGTCACTCCTCTAGAGACCTCCTTTCCAATTGACATAGCCATTAATGAACTTTTTGAACAATGCTATTCAATTTAGTATTTCATCCCCAATACTGCTTCACTGAGAAGCTTTGTCAATGGCTCCTAACTGCCTAACAAGCAGTGCTTTTAAATCCTGGGCCCCACCATAGATAAATTAAATATAATCTCTCAGAGTGACCCCAGATATCTGTATTTTTCAAAAAGCTCTCCAGTTAATTTTTATGTGTAGCCAGGTTGAAGATTATTGCCCTATGAATGTAGGATGAAGTCCAAACTCATTAGTCTGATTCCTAAGGTCCTTAATATGATCTTTATTTTTAAACTATATCCTTATTACTTTCCAACATGAACTCCCCAATATAGCCATTTTATCTTAATCACTTTTTCTATTTGTAAACATTTGTGCAAATTATAATCCCTGTTTCCATCTCTGCATTGTGTACCTCTATGAATGTCTGTGTTGCCAGATCTGTTAGGCCTATCTTCTGTGTGGAAATTAGTGTAGCATAATGGTAAAGGCACAGAATTTGTAATTAGAGCTAGATTAAAATCCTGGGTTTATCACATATGAGCTGTGTGTTCCTGGGTAAATCATTAATCTTAATGAAACTCAGTTTCCTTCAACTGAAAAACAGGGATAATAATACCTACATCTCGTTGCTGTGAGGATTAAATGAGGAGTTCCTGGTACATAAACAGGCACTTGAATATTTGATGATAAAATTAATAAATATAGGAGGAACAGATTTGTTTGGTGTTATGCAAGGGGGACCAATGGGTGGGAATTAAAAAGAAATTTTGGCTAAACATAACAAAGGACTATTTAACACCTAGAGCATCTAGAGTGAAACTACTGCCTGAAAAACTGAAATTTCTCATTACTGGAAATGTTTAGGTAGAAGTTGAATGATCCTCTCTAGTGATGCCAGAAGAGGGATTCTTGCAATGAGCAATAGACTCAGAACAATTCTATAACTGATATGGTGTTTTAGGAATACTAGGCTAGCAGAATGTTTGTAACAGTGAAGCAGCCAAAGGCAGGGACATCTAAAGGGCCATGCAGACAGAGAGGCAAAATGTTGTAAGGGTCTCAACTAGCTTGAAGGCAGTAGGAATGGGGAAGGACAAGTAAGAAGCTTTATAAAAGAAGGATCAATAGGATCTGGAGACTGAATGGATGGGAGAAAAGAGAATGAGGACAGTATCAAAACTGGAGACCCAGCATGGGGAAAAAACTGGAGAAGGCTTTTGGAGTTTGGGAAAAATGTCAAGTCCAAAGTTATTTAGGAGCCATTCAAGTAGAGAGGTAAGAGTTCTACTAATAAGTTTTATGGTATGAAACAATATTCTGCTTAAAAAAAAAAGCAGTAACAATTGTAACAGCTAGAATTATTTATCTTATGGTTCTCTGCTTAAGAGCGAGTGAAGGGAAGCAGCTGTGGCTCAAGCAGTTGAGCTCCCATTTACCATACGGAGGGCCTGGGACCTCCTGGTAAAAAAGAAAAGAGGCATCCCAGACCTGTGGGCCTCAAAGTGGTGAAGTGATGCACCAAAGAGAGGATGATGCAACCAGACAGGGGAAAAAAAAAGAGGGCATGGATACTGATCCTTTTTCCATAGGCCTAATCTTTCTTGTTAAAAAAAAACTTACTATAATACTTTAATATTGAATTTGATAATTTCTTAATATTTAATAATTTGATTTAACATTTAATGTTTAATGTTTTAAGCAAGAGTTTATTTAGATAGCCTCAGAATTTTTAAATTTGGAGGTAGGGTAAAAATGTGGTACCAAACTAATTCATACTGAAAAATCCTATTCCATTACTTTATTCACAACATTAAAACATTTTTGGCTTCATATATATATAAGCTTTGGTATTAAAACTTCTTTCTGTGTCTAACCTCTAGCTGTTTGATCAGACTGGCTTCTTGGGCTTTCAGTCTTTCCTTTTGCCTTTTTTTCTGTTCCTTCTTCAACTGGTCCACAACTGATTTTCTTTTCCGCAGTTCATCTTTCAGAGCTCTGATCCTACCTTCAATGTCACTCTGGTCAGATGTAGTTTCTGAAAGAGATGAAATTCTTTTATTTAACTTTAATTTAAGAATAAGGTTAATTTAATTACTACTGAAAAGCTGTAATGTAATAATTCATTTATATAAAATCAATCTAATATTTAAAATGATAGAATTTGAGCTTCTGAATATTTGTTAGTTATATGCATCCCTCTTACCTCTAAATTCTTTAATTTTTTTTCTTGGTTTCTCCAATTTACTTTCATTTTCTAATTGTACTATCTGAAACTTTAAATACATTTCAGGGTACCCTATTTACCAAAGTACCCAGAAGCGGAAAAACTTTTAGGTTAGCAAAATTTGGATATTCTACAAGAAATTATTTTCCAGTAATAAGAGTCATGTTTAACCCTTTTTCTCCTTACTTTTTTTCTTTTTTCAGTACCAGGGCTGGGGATTGAACCTGGGACCTCATATGTAGGAAGCCAGCGCTGTTGAGCACTGAGCTACATCGGCTCCCCAGAGTTGGTTTCCTCGTTTGTTGTTTTTGGTTTTCATGAGGTCTGGGGATTGAACCCAGGACCTTGTACATGAGTGTAGGTGCTCAACTGCTTGAGCTACATCTGCTCCTCTTAGTTACATTTTTAAGTCCATATTAAACTAAACTGGATTTTTGCCATTTTAAACTGTTGCGACTCATCAGGTGATGTCTTACTATCATATAAAAGAAGAAAGAGTATTAAAAAAATACAATTCTGTAATCTTTCTTTGAAAGCTCTTAAAATAACTGAAATGAAGTCTAATTAAATTTTATTTTTTTCCCCAACACATGCACACACATGGAGTATAAGTCTGATCATGGCAAAATCATGAAAAAGACATTTCATTATAAGTGTCCTATGCTTGCTATGAAACAAAGTAAGACTACTTATTTTACTTCATGTGGAAATTATACAGTATGATATGACTGTTCTTCACACTTCCTCCCAGAATCACACAATGGTGTCTTTTCCACACATTACTGTTGAATGAAACATATAATCACCATACATATGTACGGAAAACTCATGTGCACTATAACATTACATCATAAATAACCATATTTTTAAACAGGTAACTTCAGATTAAATTACATAAGAACTAGTTATGGAATTTGTTTAAATGTAAACAAATGGTTTTATAGTATTTTTTTGGGGTGGGTGGGTGGGTAGTGTGATCCAAATATCTGGATAAGAAATAATGAAATCTGAATTCCTGTTTCTATGTCTTTAACTTAAGGTATACTAGGAAAGTTATATTCACCTTACACCAGTAGGGGAATCATGTTCAGCATCTGTCATGGGCAAAGCTCATGATTTACTGATCAACACTCTTATAAAATGAAGTAATAATAAAGGCCATTTTTCAATTCTGGATCAACTACTTACCTACTTGATCTTGACCAATTTCTAGAACTGGTGTGAAGATTAAATAAAATAAGGTACATATACCATGAAGCATAGTGCTCAGAAAACTGTAGAAGCTCAATAAATGCTGGTAATAAAACTCACACAAAACATTTTATGTAGCTATATTTTAGAAAATGTATTAATTTGGTTTACTTAATTAAAAAGGTGGTGGTGAGGGAAGAGCACAAATGTGTATCTCTCTCATGCTTTCTTTTAATTTCTGAAGAAAAGCATCAATTGGTTTTAAGATTAAACATTTCTAAATCCTTAGTAGCAGACTGTATATTAATTGAATTGATAATAATTCTAACATTAATACAATGATTGGGAGGATTTCAGTCTCAATTAAAAATTATAATCTCTCTAAAATGAAGTATAAAGCCATACCTCTGCATGTTCCACAACTCTGTATTCTTTAGCCTGATAAGCTTTATGTGCTTTCAACTTGAGAGGTTACTCTGATAAAATTTAATTAGAGACCACTAGACTCCCACGGATTATTTTTTAATGAATATATTTTTAAAATGGTATATATCAGCAGTGATTTTGTAAGGTAAAGAATCATCATCATCATCATCTATGGTTGTAAAGATTTAATATCAATTGATAAGAAACTTGGAGTTTTCTAATGGAAAGTCCTTGGGAAATTTTTACATATATATTAATTTTAAGGAGGCACCAGGGATTGAACCTGAGACCTCGAACATGGGAACAGGCACTCAAACACTGAGCTACACTGGCTCCCCTGACTTTTTTTTTTCTTTTTAATATTTTTAAGTACTAAAGAAACCAAAGGTGGACAAAAGAAGGTAATCAGAGACTAAATAAAACTTATAAAAATGAATGGGGATGAGGGTATATTATGTACCTGCCAAAATCTAGTATTACTGCATAGAATTTATCATTAATAACATTCTAAGAGAATCTCTAGATATTGTTGCTTTTTTTTTTTTTTTTTAACTCAAGTAACTCTCTAAATGAATATATTATCTTTATGGAAGTTTTTCCTATAGGTTTTTTTTTTTTTTTTTGGTGGGTAAAGGAAAGGTAGTATGACAGTTCAGTTTGTTGAAGCATGTCAAGACAGAATAACCTGATGTAAAAAATTAGGTTTCTGATTATTTGACACATGTTGATTGGTAATAAACTTCTCATCACTTGAGATATTATATAACTCTACTACATTAAAATGCCACTTCCACAAATACTCTTTATATATAATGATATCATCATGATTAGGTAGACTGCATCTACAGTTTAGAAATCTCAGGACTATTTTTCTAAAACTATTTAATATTATTAGAATAAGTTTTACAATAAAATAATATTTCATGGACATTATTACACTTATACAAGATGGTTAAGACATTATTCCATGACTACAAATGAAAAAATCTAACATGGGAATGAAACTTGAAGAAAGTCACCAGTAAGTAACATACCTACAATAAGAACCCATGGGGGAGACAAACAGAAGCACAGAGTGCTATGGGAACATATATGCCTAACCCAGGCCTGAGTTTTGGAGAAGGCTAGAAAAGAAAAAGTTAAGTTTAAACTAAAAAAAGAACAGGAATTAATGCAGTGAAAGGCAGAGAGAAGAGCATTCATAACAAAGTGAAACAGCATGAACAAAAGTCCAGAGGTAAGAGGGAATATGATACATTTGCAAAAATCACAAGTAATTCAGCATGGCTGGAGCACAGAATGAGAAGAGGGTGAAGGATTAATAGATGAGGTTATGTGAACAATCGGTCTGAAATCTTAAAGCCTTATACGCTGTGCTAAGAAGTTTAGACTTCATCCTGAAGGCAACTGGAAGTCAATGAAGGATTATAAACAGTGTGTTTATACGATCAGAGGTATGTTTTGGAACTCTGAATACAGTGTAGAAAAGGAAAAAAGAAAAAAGACTGGAGGCAGGAAGATCAATGGGTAGGTGGCTGTTAAGACCCAGTCAAGAGAATGATGGTGTTCTGAATTAAGTAGTAGAATTTCGAATGGAAATATCTGAGATATTTAAGATACAAAATTGGCAGTATTTATAGCATACTAGAGATGGGAGTTGGCAATGCAAGGGGAAAAAAAGGTTGGCGGGGTAAAGGAGGACATGGATTCCTTGTGATGCCCTGAATTAAGGTAGTAAGCTTAGGAATAGACTAAAATATAAAACTAACAAGATTTTTGCTAATTGGATGCAGGGGTGGTGGGAGGACAGGGGTGGCAAGAAAAGATGAGAGTCTGAGGAGGACACCAATTCCATGGGATACCTTACAAAAAAAGTCTCCAAAACAGGCTTCTGTGTACTAACACTTTTTTGAGTTTCACAATGTAATATGCCTATTAAAAATTATGAAAAATCTCAAAGAAGCTTACTTAATTTAGCACTTATCACTTTTATTTGACCAAGGAACCACTTCTCACCATAAAACAGTTATCAATACCACCTCTGACTGGTGTTTTATGGAACTTACTTTGGTAAACACAATTGCAAACTCTTCTATCCCCTGTTCCCGTAGCATTCTGCACCTCACTGAACCATTTGCAATTTCATTAATCTGTCATGTTTTCTAATGACTCCAGTACTCTTATCTATTCTCTACCAAGAAATCCCCTTCCCCCATATTCTTTGCTTAGTTTACCTCTCACTAATCCAAAAAGTTCCTGCTTGAAGGCCTCATGTGACTCGGACAGCCTATTCCCTTTGTGGTCAGGCTCAGATGGGGGCCTTTCTCTAAGAGAACTAATACATACACAGATCTTTATCACAGCATTTCTCATATTGCTGGTTTTCTTATCTATCTTCCTTAGACCATAAGCTCCTTAAGATTAGAGGTAGTTTCTCATAATACCTTCCCAGCATACAGTGAATGAACAACAAATGCTTGCTAAATATATGAGTAATTTTAAAAGCAAAACTTAGTACTTAGATTATGTGAAAAAAAAGGATAATAATCAGATGAAACACTTAATTTTTCACTGATATCAAAGTATAACATTCTGTCTATAGTGCATGACATGTAGAAAAGGTTCAACAAATGTATGATGAATAAAGTCCATTAACACACAAGAATATAATAGTTTATCAGGTTTTGTGAAATTAGGAATCTGTCAATGAAATGAAAAGAATTATCAGATTAAATTTTGGCAAGAAAAATGTCTTCACAAGTGCAATGAAGGATAACAGTGTACTAGCAGGTGGCTGGACAAAAAAAAAAATTTTTTTTTAGGAGGTACCGGAGATTGAACCCAGGACCTTATACATGGGAACCAGGTACCCCATCACTAAGCCACATCTGCTCTCCTAGACAAAAGCTTTTTTTAAACATTTTTATTTTTTTAAATTGTCTTTTTAAAAAAAAGATATATAGATCACAAAAAATGTTACATTAAAAAATATAAGAGTTTCCCATATATCCCACTCCCCAACCCCCTACTCCGTCCACATCAACAACCTCTTTCGTCATTGTGGCACATTCATTGCATTTGGTGAATACATTTGGAGCACTGCTGTACCACATGGATTATTGTTTACATTGTAGTTTACACTTTCTCCCAGTCTATTCAGTGGGTTATATATATAATGTTCAGCATCTGTCCCTGCAATATAATTTAGGACAATTCCAAGTCTCGAAAATGCCCCCACATAACATCTCTTCTTTCCTTTCCCTGCCCTCAGCAACTACCATGGCCACTGTCTCCACACCAATGATACAATTTCTTCCATTAGACAAAAGCTTTTGAAGAGGAATTAAAATACAGTACAAAGAAAACAAACTCATTATTAGTCTTACCTGACTGTGTCATAGATAATGACTCATCTGACCAACTATAACAGTGTTGATGGGACTTGATAGGTAGACATTGTCCTCCTGTCCTATGACTTCCTTTGCCAGACTCCTGTTTTGACACAGATGTGCAGCTTTTGGGAGGTGACTATTCAAACAGAAAACCAAATGGGAAGTAGTTTGTGATACAGTTGTAAAATTTTGAACCAATAACCATTTCTTTAAAGAGATAAAACCATTACTTTTATTCTGACTGTGAATTATAGTTATAATAAGGTCACACTGGTATGACTTAAGGACTCAGTGTTTTTGTTAAGTGACAAAACACAGATCTCAAAAAGTAATTATGTTGTTCCTTCAAATTATTTTTACTAAAGACTTCGGAAAGCTCCATTCCCCTCAATATTGATAAGCTTAATAGTATATACTTTCATAACTACTACTTAAGCTACAGGACTTATGTTTACAAATCCTTAGGAGCCAGTGAGAAACTTTTTTTTTATTCAAATGTTATTTCCTTTATGTTAGAAGTATGGGTATGATGATCACTGCTGTCATTAATAGCAACAATACAACTGTTACTAATACACCTTTAAAACAAGTTATTTCTGAAGAAGTATTAATATATAAACATACATTAGCTTACATGTTTACTAGGAGAGGTAGAGGATTCCAGTTCCTGTGAAAAAAACATTTCTTCAGTAAGTATACTGTGATCTGGACTCCCTGGATGCTCCTGAACTGTAGACTCAGTTGGCACATATTCTATAGCAGGGCTGCCCAATTCTTCTGGAATAGAGCTTTCACTGTTTAGGTGGGAATAGGAAGGCAGTGGAGATTCTTCTTCACTAGCTATTTCTAGAATGGGTAAATTCAAGAAAGGAAAAAGGTAAAAACAAGAAAAAAATATACAATCTTAGTCAATGGAAAGATTCAGCTATAATTTCTTTATCATGCCACTTACTGGGAGAAGATACATATAAAATAAAATCAGTAATGATAATGACTGACAATCTAAGTGTTCATGAGGATACAGAGAAATTACAATGCATATATTTTTAAGTTGGAAAGTGGTCCAACCACTTTGGAAAAATTTGTCATTACTTAGAAAAAATACAGATATTCTGTGACCTAGCAATTCCATTCCGAGGTTCTAGAAAAATCTTGCATAATACGAAGCAGGATACATATGTACACAATTGTCATGAGCAGGATTATAATAGTAAAAAAAGGAAGAGATCCAAATGTATATTAACAGTAAAATGGATAAACTGTAGAATATTTACACAATAGAATGCTATATAAAAAAATGCTAGACCTACATGCATCAAATTACCAAGTAGAAAAAAGCAAGTCACATAAAGCAAGTTATACACAGTATAATTCCATAATATATGCAAAACTAAATAATATATTATGGATTCATATACAGATACAGTAAAACTACAAGGTAATACAGAAATATAGTACAGCAGTTATCCCTGGGGCAAACATAAGGGAAGGTATACTCAAGGGCTTCAAAGACATAAGTAATATTCATAAGTAGAGTGGTAGGCACCTTGGTGATTATTTTATTTAAACTTACATCTATGTTTTATATACTCTTTCACATGAATGACATATTTCATAATAAATGGGTAAAATGAAAATTCTGATTTGTGATTAGAGATGAAGGAGAAATTTCAGTTCATTTTTATTGTGCTACTTTTTATAATTTATAGATATTATATTCAGTTTATAGAACAGATATGTTCCAAAAAGTAGCATATAAAATGAACTATTATAACACAAATATTTTCCCCATCCACTGAGGAATAATAGATTTGTTTCATTGGGGAAAAAAATCTAAAGGGGTAAATTATGTTTTAAGTGAAGCTGGCTGATAGCTAAATGGAGATAAACTATGAATTTTATTTAGTAGTTTCGGAATTTTGGCACTGTCTTGCCTTCAGAATTTCTTGTGTATTGTGGTCTGTACTTTTGCCACAAAAATATATTTGACACTAGGCAGAAATTTTGACACTATACTTACATATTCTTTTTTTAAAAAAAAGATTTATTTATTTCTCTCCCCTTCCCCCCACCCAAGTTGTCTGTTCTCTGTGTCTATTTGCTGTGTGTTCTTTGTCCACTTTTATTGTTGTCAGCAGCACGGGAATCTGTGTTTCTCTTTGTTGCATCATCTTGTTGTGTCAGCTCTCTGTGCGTGAGGTGCCATTCCTGGGCAGCCTGAACTTTCTTTCGCGCTGGGTGGCTCTCCTTACAGGGCGCACTCCTTGCATGTGGGGCTCCCCTGCGTGGGGTCGCCCCTGCGTGGTACGGCACTCCATGCGCATCAGCACTGCATGTGGGCCAGCTGCACACGGGTTAAGGAGGCCCGGGGTTTGAACTGCGGACCTCCCATGTGGTAGATGGATGCCCTAACTACTGGGCCAAGTCCGCTTCCCATACTTGCATATTCTTAAGAACGTGCATTACTTTGTTCCTTTCCTTCTTTGTTTCTACATGTATAATGCCCCAAAAGGACCAGGTTACAATATCACACTGGCTAAGTACTGCTAACATTTGATATACTCAATTCTGAATATATCACTTGAGATTTTTAAGGTCCATAGATGAATATCCTCCTACACCTGAAATCTATAAAGTAAGTTTATTCAACAGAGGGAATATATGTGCCTCAAGGAATGTTTTACTTTGGTAAAATAAGGATTATATGACACAAAGCATTTCATTTAAAAAGTTTAAAAGGTATACTTTATATGTGTATGTGTATCATAATCAGAATGGTTGAATGAATAAACTCTAAAAATTCTCAAGGATACTCATCTACTCTAAGACAAAGTGGATAAAATTGAAAATGGTTTAGAAAATAATTTAATTTTTAGATAGCAGGGAATAGAAACCTCTACATTTCAGCTTTATATCCCATAATGTTGATATTTTATTTTTGTTTGATAATGGTAACACGTATCCATTTAAAAAATTCTAGTATAAAGAAGGAAATGAAAGCAACTTGTACTCCTATCTCCCAAGAGAAAACCACCAATTCTCCAATCTGATGTCTCTGTGGAAAACTTTATTTTGAAAGTGAGCAAACTGAGGTGTGTGTGTGCATACCAACCTTAATAGTTGGTATCTTACTTTTTAACCAGACATTATTCCATGCATTCTTACAAAAAGTATATATGTATGTTAAATGATGGTATATGAGTATATATATATCTTTTAAAACTGAAATGGGATCCTGCTTTATATACTTTAAAATAATTATTCACGTTTTGCCACTACACAGCTCTTTTAAACTTTTGTTTTTTGTGTTTTCCCCTTTTTGATGATAAATAGTATAAAAATGTAGTAAAAATAATATTCAAGTAGTACAGAAAGATGTCAAGTGACTACTGCACATACTCATCATCAACTACTGCCACCTGCACCATTTCCATACATCACCGGTAAACCAGTAATCAATTCGTTTGGTGTGTGTTTCATTCTAGATCTTTTCCTATACTCCCTGCCTTTTTTGATTTCCCTTTATTAGAGAAGTTGTGGATTTACAGAACAATCATGCATAAAATACAGGATTATTATATCCCTATTATTAACAACTTAAAATGGTGTGGGACATTTGTTAAAAGTAATGATAGCACATTTTTAATAATTATATTATTTTGAAGACAGAGTTATGTGTCAATTTCTCTATCTTTATACTTAAGGTTGCAACAAGAGTCTGGCAACATTTGGAAACATTTACAAGACTACTACTGGCCAATCTTAAGGATTTTGTTTGTTTGTTTAAATATACCCTATATAATGAGACACAATGAAATGGGAAAAAAAATCAAAACTTAGCAAAATGTGTAATCTATGTGCACCATTTAATAGGGGAGCCATTAGCCATATTTGGCTCATTAAATATTAATTACAATTAAATTGAAAATTCAGTTCCTCAGTTGTACTAGCCAGATTTTAAGTGCTGAAGAGTCACATGTGGCTAGTGGTTACCACATTGGATAGCAAATATACAGAAAGTTCTACTGGATATTGCTAACAGACTCTTAACAAATTAATAGGTGGAAAAGTAAACTTAACAAAATCCAAATAGATTTTGACATTTTGGGCATCTGAACTGGAGTAGTTGTAGCATTTATACAAATAACATACTCCTCGAAACTGAAAGCAGACTTTCCAATGTGTGGTTGTCTTGTTTACTACTGTAAACCTATTTTATACTGTTGCCCAACAACTGGTGCATGGTAAATATTGAATTATTTCTTGAGTCTCTAATCTAATAATATCTACTAAGAAAGAGGTGTAAGAGTCATTATGGCTACATTTTACATTTCAAATCTGGAAACAAAAGTACTTTTCTCTTGTTTTGGTGGGAGAAAGCAGAAGTTATTTTATGTGTAGACCATTAAAAAATTGCTTTGGAAAAATGTCCGAGAGTCCTTCTTTTCTGAACAATACCTTATAATGCTCTATGAAGAAAGACATGGGACTCAAATTCTTGCTTGTAATGGATATCTGTCATGTTTCTTAGAGTGAGAACACATTTTGAACCTTACTCTCCTTTCTGTTTGGTCAATCTCCTACCTCAAGAGTTCCTTGCCACCCAAGCCAGAAATTGGAAAATTGCTAAGACTGAGGGATCTGACCTAGGCTTCTCCAATATGATGTCCCTACAGAAGACTTCATTTTGGAGATGAGCAATCTGTGTAAGATATCTTTTACCCATGCATGATTTTACAACATCAAGCAATGGTTATTTGGAAAATATTGGTCCAGTGAGTTATACAAATCTTCCAAATGATGACACGTTTCATCACACAATATGAAAAGATCACATTCAGTAATATCACCAATCACATGAGGAAGGCCTTTTAAGTACTGAGATGTTAAGCTCATGACAGGGGAAATCTTAATTTTTGAGTGAAAATTGTCACTTCCAAAAATCTTAATTTTCACTTGAAAGCTTGAATTTTATCACTGGCAATAAATATTATCAGTTGTTCTCCCTGAAGAGTCAGGGTCACTTCATTTTTGATCTCTGTTGCAAATATACAACTCTGAATAATCATAGTTTGCCAGTCATTTAAATAAAAATGATAGCTCCATGAAAAATATGGCTCAAGTAATTATGTAAGTGCTTTTCTTCAAGGCAACCATCAACCTTCACTATATGCAAGTGCTGTATGCATATTTCCTATGTTATGACATAATAATATAGAGACTACGTACTTACAGCCAAGATTAATTAAAATTAATATTTTTTAATGTTCCATTAAGGATATTCTTAAGGGAAAATGACTTTTTTAAAAAGTCCCTTTTGATTTTGAGTGCATGGTAGAGAAGAATACAATAACTACTAGTATAATTTGGTGTCACTGCTTCAATTCATGCTAAATATAAAGCACTGCAGTTTTACCTACCACTGGATTTGCAACATCAGTGAAATAGCAACACAGCAAAGAAGGAAAAGAACATGTTAGTATTATTATAAAAGTAATTTTGACTTCCTAGTCCCCTGAAAAGGTCTCAGAGACCCCTCCACCCTGAGGGGTTTCATGGACCATACTTTGAGAACCACTGCTGGGAATGGAATTGCTGAATTACTGAATTAATCCGTGGTGACTTGTAATGATATCTCATTCTGATTTTAATTTACACTGCCCTGACTACTAATGAAGTTAAACATCTTTTCATATGCTTACTGACCATTTGGAGCTCTTCATTTGTGAAGTGTCTGTTTTTTTGCCTACTTTTCTGTGGTTGATTTATTTAATTTTTTTCCTGTATTAGAGAAGTGGTAGGTATACAAAAAATCATGTACAAAATACAGGATTCTTACACACCACGCCACCATCACAAACTTGCATGTGTGTAAAACATTTGTTTTAACTGATGGTAGCACATTTTTATAACTGTCTATTAACTACAGTCCATGGTATGACTTAGGGTTCACTGTTTGTGTAGTATACTTCTACAGGTTAAACAAAATTTTTTATTTCATCTCCATACATACAATTTAACATTCTCCTTTTAATCATATTCAGATATACATTTCAGTGCAGTTAATTGTGTTCACAATGTTGTACCACTATCACCACCATCCACTACTTAAACATTTTCATCATTCTAAATAGGAATTCTATACATTTTAAGCCTTAACTTCCCATTCCCTAGCTCCACCCCTATACTTTGGTAAACTTTATTCTAGATTCTGACACTATGAGTCTGCTTATTCTAATTGTTTCAAATCAGTGAGATCATACAATCTTTCCCTTTTGTATCTGGCTTATTTCACTCAACATGATACAGGACGTCATTCCTTTTCACGGCTGAAAATATTCCATTGTAAGTATATACCATATTTTATTTATCCCATTCATCAGTTGATGGATGCCTCAGTTGCTTCCATCTTTCGGGAACTATGAATAAGGCAGCTATGAACACCAGTATGCAAATATCTGTTCAAGTCACTGTTTTCAATTCTTTTGGGTATACACCTAGCAGTGGAACTGGTGGGTCATATGGTAGTTCTATACTTAGCTTTCTGAGGAACCCGCAAACTACCTTCCACAGCAATTTCACCTTTTTACATCGCCACCTGCAATGAGTGCTCCTATTTCTCCACATCCTCTACAACACTTGTTATTTTCCACTTTCGTTTTTGTTTTTTAAATATCAGCCATTCTAATGGGTGTGAAACGGTATCTTACATAGTTCTGATTTGAATTACCCTTATGGCTAATGATATTATATGTTTTCTGGCCATTTGTTTATCTTCTTTGGAGAGATGTCTGTTCAAGGCTTTTGCCTATTTTTAAATTAGGTTGCTTGTCTTTTGTTGTTAACTTGAAGGACTTCTTTACAAATTCTGGATATTAATCCTTTAATAGGTGGTTTACAAATACTTTATCCTGTGTAGGTGGTTGTTTTACTTTAGTGACAAAGTCCTTTGTGGAACAAATTTTTTTCATTTTGATGAGGTCACACTTACCTATTTTTTCTTTTGTTTCTTATACTTTGGGTGTAAAGTCTAAAAAACTGTTGCATAACACAAGGTCCTAAAGATGCTTCCCTATGTTTTCTTTTAGGTGTTTGACATTTCTAGTTCTCATATTAAGGTCTTTGATCCATTTTGCATTGTTTTTTGTATATGGTGTGAGAGAGCATTCCTCTTTCTTTTAAAAAAATTATATCGATGCTATAAATTACTCAATAAACACAAAATAATAGTTACAATAAAATAACAATAAATCTGCTTTGGTAGTGGTTACACTCCCTTCTTTCCCTCCCCATTTTTGATCATTCCTCATTCTTGAGGGGTTTGGGATGAGGTCTGCACTGACTATGTCAGGCTAAGAAGGGATGTAGATATTATGGGGCAGAGGAATGGAATTGTTTTGCTGGCAGATGAAGAAACTCCACGTTTTTGGGGTGGAATTGGTCCATCCTCATTGTTTTGTTAGTTGTCCAGGGCAGGCTTGAAGAACTGGAGAGAGGAACTGACCACATATTTGCTGGGCTTCAGGGCTCAACCAGCATATGAACAATCTGGAGACTTACACGTCTTGAAGAAATACACTTAACAAGTAAATTGAAAACTATAGGTGAAGGTAAAAGGAGTAGAAAATTATGACTAGGGAATCTATAAATGAGTATAACTATATTATATTGGGAAAACAGATTTACATATATTCCCAGAGAGGGCCCAATGAAGGGGTGTTGATTTAATTAGGCTGTGTGGCTTGTATATGGTGTCCAGACATCCCCAGGGCTCTTGGGAGTACTTTTGTTTGAGTCTTTGTCTACTGTGGCAGTTTGTGAAGTATGGCTGAGATCTGCATAAGGGTAAGCTCTGGAAAGACCTCACAAATCACTCTGAAATCTCTTAATATTAATATTACCCCCTTTGGTCAAGGTCTTTCTCCAAATGCATTGATAATTCATGCATGATAATAATAATAATCCGATGATGCCAGGGAGGCTCATCCCTGGGAGGGATGCCCCACATCAGGGGGAGGGTAGTGAATCTTTTTGCAGAGTTTGGCTTACAAAGGAAGCCACATTTGACTAACAAGGGGGTTTTCAGGAGGCAACTCTTAGGCATTAACTAAACTTAGGCTTAATTTCATTATTACAGGAATAAGGTTTGTAACTGCAAGTCTTAAGATCTAGTGTTTGGCTTATTGGCCTATTTTATTAGGCATAGGTAATACAATCCAGAGCTTTTTGCTGTCTTATTTGAGACGAAAGTTTAATAATTTGTTAGCTACTATGTTAGCCTCTAGTTCCTTTTTTTCCCCTTTCAAATGGAGATCCAGTTTCCCAGGAACATTTGTTGAAGAGACTCTTCTTTTCCAGTTGAATGATCTTTGCCACCTTGTCAAAAATCAGTTGGCAATAAATGAGGGTTATTTCTAAACTCTCAATTTTATTACACTGGTCTGTATGTCTGCCCTTATGCCAGTACCATGCTCTTTAAAAAAAAAAAAATCTTTGTCAGCTTTTTTTAAAAAATATTTTTTTTCTCTCCCCTTACCCGCCCACTCAATTGTCTGCTCTCTGTGTCCATTCACTGTGTGTTCTGTGTCTGCTTGTATTTTGTCAGCGGCATCCTTTTAGCAACTGTAGGAAGGAGGAAGTAGAACTACATAACAAACAATACAATAAAACGATACTGGCATTGATAATTACCCAAATGGTTACCTTTACCACAGGTCTTTATTTCTTTTTCAAACAAATTTTTAAAAAGATTTATTTATTTATTCCCCCTCTTCCCCTTCCACTGCCCTGCTGTTTTTGCTGTCTGTATCCATTCGCTCTGTGATCTTCTGTATCTATTTCTGTTTTTGGTCTTTTCTCCTCATTTTTTTCTCCACTAGGATTCAATCCTGGGGACCTCTGATGTGGAAAGAGGTTTCCTGTCAGATGTGCCACCTCAGTTCCTGGTTTCTGCTGCACTTCACCTTGACTCTCCCCTTCATCTCTTTTGTTGCATCATCATCTTGCTGTGTGACTCACTTGTGCAGGCACTGGCTCACTGCACAGGCACTCTCGTCATGCAGGCACTCAGCTCACCATGTAGGCACTGGCATACCACATGGGCACTTGCTTGCTGTGCAGGGCACACTTTCTCTTCTTTTTCACCAGGAGGCCCCAGGGATCAAACCCGGGTCCTCCCAAATGGTAGGCGGAAGCCTTATCACTTGAGCCACGTCTGCTTCCCAGGTCTTTATTTCTTCATGCTGATTTGAACCACTGTCTAATGTCCTTTCCTTTCAGTCTGAAGAATTCTCTTTAGCATTGCTTGTAGGTTAAGTCTAGTGGTGATGAATTTCCTCAGCTCTTTATCTGAGAATGTCTTAATCTCTTCCTCATTTTGAAAGAGTCACACAGATATAAAATTATTGGCTGGCAGTTTCTTTCTTGGAGCACTTTTAAGTATTTCAATTGCCTTCTTTTTTTTTTAAGGTTTTCTAAATTGAGATATATACACAAACCATATACTCTCTCAAAAGTGTACAATCAATGGCTTTTAGTATAATCACAGTATTGTACATTCATCACCACAAAAATTTTAGAACAATTTTACTACTTCAAAAAGAAAAACCCCACACTCCTAACCAGTCACCACTCAACCCCTCCATCCTTCCCCAGTCTTATATAACCTCTAATTTCATCATTATAAATTGATTTATGTTTACAAATTATATAAATGGAATCATACAATATATAGTGTACTTTGTGTATGGTTTCTTTCACTTAGCATAACATTTTTTGTCTGATGTTAACATCCTATAATAATTTATTAGTTCAGTTTCAAAGAAAAATGGTCTTATATATGCAATTTTACCCATATTCATATTTAACCTGTAATATTACTATGCTATACATTCCCATTTACATTTTTAGCTTTCCTTTTAGTAATATACATGAGCTTGAACTTTACCTTTAAACCACTCTCATACCCATATAATAGTACTGCTAGTTACAAACATTATGTTGTGCTTTCACCTTTTCTATTCATTTCCAATGATTAACATACATCCTTTTTACCAATTCTGCACAAATTAATCTTCAGCTTTCCATTCTCTTACCTCACTCTGTTTTCTGGTGACCCATATTCAAGTTAGTAACTTCATGAGATTATACAATAGATTTATTTCACAGTAGCACAATCATACAGTATTTGTCCTTTTGTGCCTGGCTTGCTTCACTCAACATAATGTCCTCCAGGTTCATCCATGTTGTGATACGCTTTATGACTTTATTTCTTCTTACAGCTGTATGATATTCCATTGTGAGTATACACCACAGTTGGTTTATCATTCATCAGTTGACGGACACCTGGGTTACTTCCATCTTTTGGCAATCATGAATTACATTGCTATGAACAGCAGTGAGCAGATACCTATTAGTGTCACTGCTTTCAGTTCCTCTGAATATATATACCCAGTAGTGGTATGGCCGGGTCACATGACAAATCTATATGCAAATTTTTATTTTATTTTTATTTTTTTAAGATTGATTTTTTATTTTTATTTCTCCCCCCCCCCCCAGTTGTCTTGCTTTCTGTGTCCATTTGCTGTGTGTACGTCTGTGAATGCTTCTATCCTTATCAGCAGCACTGGGAATCTGTGTTTCTTTTTGTTGCATCATTTTGTTGTTGTTGTTTCAGCTTTCCGTGTGTGCAGTGCCATACTTGGGCAGGCTGCACTTTCTTTCGCACTGGGCAGTTCTCCTTACGGGGCACACTCCTTGAGCATGGGGCTCCCCTATGCGGGCAACCCCCCCCACGTGGCATGGCCCTCCTTGCATGCATCAGCACTGCGCATGGGCCAGTTCCACACGGGTCAAGGAGACCCGGGGTTTGAACCGCGGACCTCCCATGTGGTAGGCAGATGCCCTATCCATTGGGCCAAGTCCACCTCCCTACATGCAACTTTAAAAAAAAATTTAATTTAATAAAATAATTTTTATTTAATTATTTCTCCCCTCCCCTCCCTGTTGTTTGCACTCACTGTCTGCTCTTTGTGCCTATTGTGTGCTCTCTGTGCCTGCTTGTCTTCTTTTTAGGAGGCACCAGGAACCATACTCAGGACCTAGGACCTCCTATGTGGGAGGTAGGTGCTTGAGCTAAGTCTGCTCCCTACTTGTGTCTCTCATTGTGTTTCCTCGTTGTGTCTCCTCGTTGCATCACCTTGCTGCACCAGCCTTTTGTGTCAGTTTGCTGTCTTGTTCATCTTGAGGCACTGGGAACCAAACCCAAGACCTTCCATATCGTAGGTGGGTGCCTGACTGCTTAAGCCACATCTGCTTCCTGTATATTCAACTTCTTAAGAACTGCCTAACAGTCCTCCACAGTGGCTGTACCATCCTACAGTGAATAAGTATTTCAATCTCTCTACATCCTCTCCAACACCTATAGTTCTCTTTTTAAAAGTGGCCATTCTAATAGGTGTGAAATGATATCTCATTTTAGCTTTGATTTGCATTTCTCTAATTGATAACAATGTTGAACATTTTTTCGTGTTTTTTTTTTTGCCATTTGTGTTTCTTCTTTGGACAAATGTCTATTTAAGTCATTTGCCCATTTTTTAATCAGGCCATTTTTCTTTTTATTGTTGAGTTGTAGCATTTCTTTATAGGGATATAAAATCCTTATTGGATGTGATTTCCAAATATTTTCTTCCATTCAGTTGGCTGCCTTATCACCCTTTGACAAATTCCTTTGAGGTGCAAAAGTGTTTAATCCTGAGGAGGTCCCATGTATCTATTTTTTCTATAGTTGGTCATGCTTTGGGTGTAAGAAACCACCAACTACCACAAAGTCTTTAAGATGTTTCCCGATGTTCTCTTCTAGTAGTTTTATGTTCTTGGCTTTTATAGTTAGGTTTTTGATCCATGTTGAGCTGATTCCTGTATAGCCAGTAAGATAGGGAACCTCTTTTATTCTTTTGGTTGTGGATATCCAGTTCTGCTAGCAACATTTTTGAAGGGACTGTTTTGTCCCATTAACATGGATTTGTTAAGTTAGTCAAACACCAGTTGGCCATAAAGGTAAGGGTTTATTTCTGGATTCTCAATTCTATTTCACTGATCAATATGTCTACCTTTATGCCAATAACATGCTGTTTAAATCACTGTACCTTTATAGTATGTTTCAAGGTCAGGCAGTGAAAGTCCTCCCGTATTGTTCTTCCTTTTTAGAATGATTTTGGCTATATGGGACTTCTTTCTCTTTCAAAAATTTTTGGTAATTGACTTTTCTATTTCCATAAAGTAGGCTGTTGGGATTTTGATTGGTATTGCACTGAATCTATAAATCAGTTTGGGTAGGAGTGACATCTTCACTATATTTAGTTTTCTAATCCATCAACTCAGAATGTCTTCCCATTTGTTTTGGACTTCTTTCTTTTAGCACTGTTTTGTAATTTTCTGCATATAGGCTCTGTACTTCTTTGGTTAAATTGATTCCTAGGTATTTGAGTCTTTTTGTTACAGACTGTTTAATACTAGTGTACAAAAATATTACTGATTTTTGTGTATTGGTCTTGTATCCTGACACTTTGCTGACCTTATTTATTAACTCAAGTAGCTTTGTCATAGACATTTCAGAATTTTCTAAATATAGGATCTTGTATAGCTGAGAGTTTTATTTCCTCTTCCTGTTTGGATGGCTATTTTTTTCTTCTTGTCTAATTGCTCTAGCTAGAACTTCTAGCACAATGTTGAATAACAGTGGTGACAGTGGGCATCCTGGTCTTGTGTCTGATCTTAGAGGGAAAGTTTTCAATCCTTCTGCACTGAGTACAATGGTGCCTGTGTGGTTTTCATACATGTGGAATTTTCTGTCTATTTCTATCTTTCAAAGAGTTTTTGTCAAGAAAGGATGTTGGATTTTGTCAAATGCCTTTTCTGCATTGATCAGGATGATGATATGGTTTTTCTTTTCCTTTCAATTTGTTGATGTGGTATACTATATTAACTGATTTTCTTATGTTGAACTACCCTGCATACCAGGGAAAAAGCCCACTTGGTCATGGTTTATAATTCCTTTGATACGTTGTTGGATTCTATTTGCAAGTATTCTGTTGAGAATTTTTGCATCTTCATTCATTAGAGAGACTGGTTTGTAATTTTCTTTTCTTTTAGCACCTTTATTTGGCCTTGGCATTAGGGTGATGTTGGTGTCATAAAATATGTTGGGGAATTTTCCCTCCTCTTCAATTTTTTGGAAGAGTTTAAACAGGATGGTGTTAATTGTTCTCTAATGTTTGACAGAATTCACCTGTAAAGTCATCTGGTCCTGGACTTTTCTTTGTTGGGAGATTTTTGAAGACTGATTCAATCTCTTTAAATGTGATTAGCTTGTTCAGTTCTTGTATTTCTTGTAGAGTCAATGTAGGTTGTTTTTGGTTTTCTTGACTTTATTTTTTTCTCAATTTTATTTATTTCTGCTCTAATCTTTATTATTTCTTTCCTTCTGCTTGTTTTGAGAATGGCTAGCTGTTCTTCTAGTTTCTCCAATTGTTCAGTTAGATCTGTGATTTTAGCTCTGTTCCCTTTTAATACAGGACTTCAGAGCTCTAAATTTCCCTGTCAGCACTGCCTATGCTGTACCCCTTAAGTCTGCTAAGTTGTGCTCTTGTTTTCATTTGTCTCACTAGATTAATTTGTCTTGAAATTCCTTCTTTGACCCACTGATTGTTTAGGAGTGTGTTATTTAGTTGCCACACATTTCCAAATTTCCCCCTTTCTCATTTATTATTTATTTGCAGTTTTAGTCCATTATGATCTAAGAAGATATTTTGTATAATTTCAATCTTTTTATATTTATTGACACCTACCTTGTGACCTAACATGTGGTCTATCCCGGAAAAAGATCCATGAGCACTTGAGAGGATGTATAATCTGCCTGATTTGAATGCAACTTTCTGTATAAGTCTCTTAGGTTTAGCTTGTTTATCATAATATTCAAGTTCTCTGTTTCCTTGGTGATCTTCATTAGACAGTTGCTCTATCTAATGATGTGAGTGGTGTGTTAAAGCCTCCTACTATTATTGTAGAGACGTGTATTTCTCCCTTTAGAATTCTTTTTAATCATTTGCCCATTTTTAATTGGATTGCTTGCTCTCTTGTTGAGTTGTATGATGTTTTTAAAAAAATATTTATTATTTATTTATTTCTCTCCCCTTACCCTCCCTCACCCCATTATCTGCTCTCTGTGTCCAATCACTGTGTGTTCTTCTGTGTCTGCTTGCATTCTTGTCAGCAGCACTAGGAATCTGTGTCTCTTTTTGTTGCGTCATCTTGCTGCATCAGCTCTCCGTGTGTGCGGTGCCATTCCTGGGCAGGCTGAGCTTTTTTCAAGGGGGGGGGGGGCAGCTTTCCTTGCAGGGGCACACTCCTTGCACATGGGGCTCCCCTACATGGGGACACCCCTACGTGGCATGGCACTCCTTGTGCGCATCAGCACTGCGCATGGGCCAGCTCACCACATGGGTTGGGAGGCCCTGGGCCTCCCACATGGTAGGCGGATGCTCTATCAGTTGAGCCAAATATGCTTCCCTGTAGGATCTCTTTATACAGAACGGAAACCAAACCCTTACTGGATATATGGTTTCCAAATAATTTTTCCCATTTGAGTGGGCTGCCTTTTCACCCTCTTGATGAAGTCCTTTGAATCACAAAAGTGTTTAAGTTTGAGTAGTTACCCATTTTTTATTTTCTTTTTTTCTTCCGTGTTTTCTTTTGTAGCTCATGCTTTCTGTGTAAGGTTTAAGATTCCATCACCGACAACTAGGTCTTGAAGATGTTTTCTTACTTTTTCTTCTAGGAACTTTATGGTTCTTGCTTTTACATTTAGGTCTTTGATTCATTTTGAGTTAATTTTTGTATAAGGTGTGAGATAGGAGTCCTCTTTATTTCTTTTGGTTATAGCTATCTAGTTCTCCCAGCACCATCTGTTGAATGGACTGTTCTGCCCAAGCTGGGGTAAAAAATCACTTGACCATAGATGTGAGTGAGGGTCTGTTTCTGAACCATCAATTCGGTTCCATTGGTCTATATGCCTATCATTATGCCAGTACCAAGCTGTTTCTACAAGTATAGCTAGGTAATATGACTTAAAGTCTGGAAGTGAAAGTCCTCCAACTTCACTTTTCCTTTTAAGGATGTTTCTGGCTATTCGGGACCCCTTACCCTTCCAAATAAATTTGGTAATTGTGTTTTTCATTTCTTTAAAAAATGCTGGTGGAATTTTTATTGGGATAGCATTGAATCTGTATTTCTATTTGGGTAGAACTGATATCTTAATGATATTCAGTTTTCCAGTCCATGAGCATGGAATGTTCTTCCAATTATTTAGGTCTTTTAAAATTTCTTTTAACAATGCATTCTAAGTTTTTGGAATACAAATGCTTTACATCCTTGGTTAAGCTTATTTCTAGACATTTGATTATTTTAGTCACATTATAAAAGGAATTTTTTCCCTCACTTCTCAGATTGTGCATTACTAGTGTACAGAAACATCACTGATTTTTGTTTATTGATCTTGTATCCTGACATTCTACTGAAATTGTTTATTAGTTCTGGCAGCTTTTTTGTAGATTTTTCTGGACTTTCAGTATAAGATCATATCATCTGTGAATAGCAAAAGTTTTAATTCTTCCTTTCTGATTTGGATGCCTTTTCGTTCTTTTTCTTCCCTAAATGCCCTCGCTAGAGCCTCTAGCACAGGGGTTTTAACCTTTTTTGTTCCATGGACTCTTTTGCCAGTCAGATGAAAACCAAAGACTTCTTACTAAGTCCATACTAAACTGTGTATTATTTAATAAATATATCACATCTGCATCAACATGTCCCCACAAGAATATTGTTTGTTTTTAAAATTTAAATACAACCTTACAGACCCTTTGTTAAGAACCTCAGCTCTAGCACTATATTGAACAACAGTGATGACAGTGGGCATCCTTGTCTCGTTCCTGATCTCAATAGAAAGATTTTAGTCTTTCACCACTGAATACAATGTGAGCTGTGGGTTTTTCACACATGGCTTTTATCATGTTGAGAAAGTTTCTTTCAATTCCTATCTTTTGTAGTATTTTTATCAAGAATGGCTGCGGCATTTTGTCAAATTCCTTTTCTATGTTAATCGATAGGATCATGTGATTTTTCTTCTTTGATTTATTAATGTGGTGTATTTCACTGATTGAACTTCTTGTGTTGAACCACTCTTGCATGCCTGGTATAAAACACACTTGATCATGATGAATAATTCTTTTAATGTATTGTTGGATTCAGTTAGCAAGTATTTTATTGAGGATTTTTGCTTCCATATTCATTAGGGAAATGGGTCTGCAGTTTTCTTTTTTTGTTCCATCTTTATCTGGCTTTGGTATTAGGGTGATACTGGCTTCACAGAATGAGTTTGGTAGTCTTCTCTCTTTTTCAATTTTTTGGAAGAGCTTAAGTAAGATTGGTATTAAATCTTTTTTGAATGCTTGGTGGCACTCACCTGTGAAACCATCTGGTCCTGGGCTTTTCATTTTGGGGAGCTGTTTGATGACTGTTTCAATCTCTTTACTTGTGATTGGTTTATTAAGGTCTTTTATTTCTTCTAGGGTCAGTGTAGGCTGTTCATACATTCCTAGGAATTTTTCCATTTCATCTACATTGTCTAGTGTTTTGGCATACAATTGTTCATAGTATCTTCTTATGAGCTCTTTTATGTCTGTGGGGTAACAATGCCCCTGTTTTCATCTTTTTTTCATTTATTTGCATCTTCTTTTTTGTCAGTCTAGGTAAAGGTTTGTTGATTTTGTTCATCTTCACGAAGGACCAACTTTTGGTTTTGTTAATTCTATTGTTCTTTTGTTGTTGTTCTGTTGTTCTCAATTTCATTTATTTCTGCTCTGATTTTTAAAATTTCATTCCTTCTACCTGCTTTGGAATTAGTTTGTTATTCTTTCCTAGTTCCTCCAGCTGTGCAGTTAGGTTACTGATTTTAGCACTTTCCTCTTTTTTTATTATAAGCATTGAAAGCTATAAATTTCCCTCTCAGCACTGCCTTTGCTGCATCCCAGAGGTTCTGATATGTTGTGTTCTTATTATCATTCACCTTGAGATGTTTGTTGATTTCTCTCGAAATTTCTTTGACTTGATTATTTAAGAGTTTGTTATTTAATCTCTATATACTTGTGAATTTTCCCTTTTTATGTCTCTTGTTGATTTCCAACTTTATTGCATTATGATCAGAAAAAGTGTTTTATATAATTTTGATTTTGTTGAATTTACTGAGATCTGCTTTGTGACCCAACATATGGTCTATCCTAGAGAAAGATCCATGAGCACTTGAAAAATATGGTTATCTTGCTGTTTGGGGGTGCAATGTTCTGTATATGTCTGTTAGGTTTGGTTCATTTATTATAATATTTAAGCTGTTTCTTCATTGATCCTCCAGATATTCTATCCAATGCTGGAGTGGTGTATTGAAGTATCCAACAATTATTGTAGAGACATCTATTTCCCCTTTCAGTTTTGCCAGAGTTTGCATCATGTATTTTGGGGAATCCTGGTTAGGAAGACATTTATGACTGTTATTTATTCCTGGTGGATTATTCCTTTAACTAATATGTAATGGACTTCTGTATTTCTTTTAACTTTTTTTTTTTTTTTTTGCATTTAAAGTCTGTTTCACCTAGTATTAGTATAGCTACTCCTGCTCTTTTTTGGTTATTGTTTGCACAGACCACTTTCTGCTGGTTTGTATCCTGGGTCTAAAGTAAGTCTCTTGTAGGCAGCATATGGATGGCTCATGTTTTTTAAATCCATTCTGTCAGCTTTTATCTTTTGATGGGGGAGTTTAATCCATTCACATTCAATGATAATTACTGCAAATGCATTTTTACTTCTACCATTTTATTCTTTGGTTTTCATATCATATTTTCATCTGTCCTTTTACTTTTGGTTATCCTTTCTGCTTTTCTTGCCTTCTGTGCTCTCCTCTCAGCCTGTCTTGCCTGTTTTTTTTCTTTTGGTCTATAAGGCTTCCTTTAACATTTCCTGCAAAGGCAGATTTTTTTTTTACGAACTCTTGGTTTCTGTTTATTTATAAATATTTTTAACTCACTTTCATATCTGAAGGACAATTTTGCTGGATAAAGAATTCTCAGCTGGCAATTTTTCCTCTTCAAGTATCCTAATTATATCCTATGACTGTCTTCTTCACTCCATAGTTTCTAATGAGAAATTCACACTAAGTCTTACTGGGTTTCCCTGGTATGTGAAGGTTGCTTCTGCTTTGCTGCTCTTAGGATTTTCTCCTTACTTTTGATGTTTGACATTCCAAGACACATACTCCTTTATTCAGATTCATTCTTACTGGGGTATACTGTACTTCTTGGATATGTAAATTCATTTCTTTCATGAGAGTTGGGAAATTTTCAGCCATTATGTCTTTAATACTTTTTCTGACTCTTTTCCTTTCTCTTCTTCTGGAATTCCCATGACACACATGTTGATGTGCTTTGTGTTATCATTCAATTTCCTGAGCTGCTGCTCAATTTTTTCCATTCTTTTCTCTGTTTTTTTCTCCCAATTTTAGCTATTCTGTCTTTTGTATCACTTATTCTTTTTTCTATCATTTAGAGTCTGCTGCTGTCTGCCTCTAATACGTTTTTGCTCTCACCTATTATGTCTTTCATTCCCATGAGCTCTGTTCTTTTTCTATTCAGGTTTTCAAATTCTTCCTTGTGCTTGCTCAGTGTCTTCTTTAAGTTCTTTATCTCTTTAGCCATATTGTCTTTCAATCTGTTTATTTTAGAAATTTGTTTTAATCTCATTGATTGTCTCAAATCCTGTGTCTCATCTAGGGCTTTGATATATTCCTTTGCTTGGGCCATTTCGTCCATTTTCTTAGTTGGTGTGTAATTTTTTGCTGATGTCTAGGTATCTGATTATGATGGTCAGTTTACTCTAATGCTGACTGTCTCTCTTTTGTAGGGATATAGTGTTGGAGACTGTGTTACAGTTGTTCTTTGGTTCTTGGTTTAACCTTTCTAGGCCTTTAGGAATGTCCCTGTTAGTTGCTCAAATCCAGGTCTTGGACCCAGTAGTGGGTGTATACCCAATTCCAAGGTCCTTGGGGAGAGAGGATATAAAGGCTGTAAAAAGTCCCTCTTATTCACTTTATTTATTTTTAAAGATTTTAAAAATTTATTTCTCTCCCCTTCCCCCCCGTCCCCCAGTTGTCTGCTCTCTGTGTCCATTCTCTGTGTGTTCTTCTGTGTCCACTTCTACTCTTGTGAGAGGCCCAGGAATCTGTCTCTTTTTGTTCTTGTTGTTGCATCATCTTGCTGAATCAGCTCTCTGTGTGTGCAGCGCCACTCCTGGGCAGGCTGGACTTTCTTTTGCGCTGGCTGGCTCTCCTTACGGGGTGCACTCCTTGCGCATGGGGCTCTCCACGTGGCAAGGCGCTCCTTGCGCGCATCAGCACTGCGCGTGGGCCAGCTCCACACAGGTCAAGGAGGTCCTGGGTTTGAACCGCAGACCACCCATGTGGTAGGCGGATGCTCTATCCGTTGAGCCAAGCCCACTTCCCTTACTTACTTTAAATTTCTTCATTTGTACTTCCTTGGTCAGCCAGCAGATGTTGCTCTTTGGCAGGCTTCCCCATTCAAAGCCTGGTCAGAATGTGTTCCCTGCAACAGGGACTGGATCAGTGTGACAAAGGATCCTCCCTGGAGGCTAAAAGCCACAGAATTCTAAGTTTTTCAGAGGCTATTCTCCAAACTTTCTGGCAGCTCCCTCTCTTTTCCCAGGTAGGAAATAATTCCACTCTCCCCGGGTTCTCAACAACCAGTCCTGGTCAGTAGGGAGGGAGACTGAGAATGTTGGACCTCTTTAAACCATGCCTGCTTCCAGGGCAAGTAATGGCACTGCCCCACCCAGCCTGGAGGTACTCCTGGGACAAAGCAGACCAATTTTTGGGGCCAAAAGCAGAACCAGCCTTAGGCTACATCCCTCTCTATCCTCTTTCCTGGAGAGATGGATCCCTGAGTCTCCCTTTGCTTGTAGCCACTGGCCCGAGGCCACAGAATTCAAAACTGTCTGTTTGTAGGTGTGGCTGCAGTTGCAGTTTCTACTCACAGTCTTTCTATTGAGATTCTTTTCCCATGGCTCCTAACTCTTCTAGAAGGTGTCCAGCCTTCCTCTGGTGTCCTAAACCCTAGAATACTTTTTTCCAGGCCACTTCTGCCTGTCCTCTAGCTAGTTTTCTGGGAGAGGAGAGAATCCTGTGTCTTTCTAATCCACTATCTTAGCGGAAGTCAACCCATTGCCTTCTTGCCTCCAGGGAAAGATGAGAAATTGGCACTCAATCGAATTGGGCCTCCCGTAGATGTAACAAGTTGCTTTTCCTCTGGTAGCTTTCAGAATTATTTCCTTGTTCTTGGCATGTGATCGTGTGATCAGTATATGATAGAGTGTATTTTTCTCTATATTTATCTGGTTTGGTGCTCTCCAAGCTTCTTGGATGTGCATATTCACATATTTTGGTAAGCATATATTGGTGCACTTGATGGTGTATCTTGCTGTCTTGGGCTATTTTTGCTTTTAATATTTCTTTTTTCTTTCTGGCCCTCAGTCTGGCTCATTTCAAGTGTTCTGTCTTCAAGTTCACTAATTCTTTCTTCTGCCAGTTCCAATCTGCTCTTGAAACCCTCCTGGGCAATTTTTATTTCAGTTATTATGGTCTTCAACTCCAGTTGTTCTGCTTGGTTCTACTTAAGACTTTCATATTCTCATTTATTTTATTTTGAAAATGTTTTATTCCCCACCCCTTGCAGCTTGCTTGCTATCTGCTCTGTGTCTATTCGCTGCACATTCTTCTGTGTCTGCTTGTCTCCCTTTGTTGGGTCATATTGCTGCACCAGCTCTCCATGGGCATGGGCCATCAACTCTCCACAGGCACGGGCCAGTTTGCCTTCACAAAGAGGCTCTGGGATGCAAACCCAGGGCCTCCCATATGGTAGACAGGAGCCCAATCGATTGAGTCACAGCCATTTCCCATTCTCATTTATTTTTTCCTGATATCCTTTAGTTCTTTCTCTGTACTTTCTGTGACCTCCTTGAGCATTTTTAAGATCATTTCTTTTAGAGGCTTTGTTTTGTATGTCTAAATATTGTTTCGTATGCCTAAATATTGGTGTTTTCTGTATTTTTATCCTTTTCCTTTGGATGTGCCACTATCTCCTGTTTTGTTTTTTTGTCTTGTATTCTCTTAATTTACACTTTAGAATTTAATATTTTAAATAGCTTACTCTGAGATTTATTCTATGAGAGGTCTGTTTCTTGGTTTTGTAACCAGCTGGTGATAAGAGATTTTCTTGAGCTGCATTCAACCTTCCTATCAGGAAGGTCTGCCTGAGGTGAATACACTGTGCAGGATTTTCTGTCTTTCTGGGTCTCTGTACTGTCCTGGGCTTTTGCCTGTTTGTGGTTTTGGAGTTCCCATTCACAGGAATTTGGTTTTCCCCTCTGTTACCCAGGAGACAGATCTCCCTCCCAGGCATTTGAAGCCCACAGGCCTTTATCCTAGATGGTCTACCTCTATAGTTTTACACTCCTTTCATTGTCTCCAATTTCTTTTGCTGTTAGGGCAAATTCTGGAAGGAAGGTCAACCCAGACAGGATTTTCCCAAATCAGTCTTTCTCAGACAAAACAGGTCCAGGGACCCACAAAGGGAGCATGGATTGGCTCCAAAGTATCCTGGAGAGGGGATCAAAAAGGACGCCAAAAGCTTCTTCAGTGGCTCCCCAAAGCTGAGCTTTCTTGGCCTGCTCAGCAAATACAGACCCTCAGGTAATGGTCCCCTTGACTGCCCTGAGGAAGTGCCACGTCTTTAAATCTCCACTGCCTTTGCCCATCCAGGGAGGGTTGAAATAATGACTGCTGCTTATATATCCTTGATACTATTCTTTTGTCAGTCATATGTGTTGCAAATATCTTACTTTACTTTGTCCTCTGCTGTTTCACTCTATGGTGTTTTAATGAACAGAAATTTCTAATTCATTGAAGTCAAAGTTCATCAGTCTTTTTCTTTATGGTTCTTCTTTATAAGTTTTTAAAGAAATCTCCTCCTTTGATGACATAAAGATATTCTCTTTTATTGTCTTCTAAAAGTTTTATAGCCATGATTTACATGCTATAAATGAATGAAACTTATTATTGTCACCATTTATGAATCCAAATTCAATTTTTCCTCTCAGAAACACACACTGGAGAGTGCCTCTGGTCTGCCGTTACTTCTATCACATATGCATGGGTCTTTTCCTGGGTGACCTGTTCCACTGGCTCTTTTGTCTACCTCTAGGCACACAGTTTTGGGTTTTTTTAATCATTTAGAACTTTTATTTTATATACTGAAGCACTCTTTTTTAGATTTACTTAGATTTAAATTTTAACAATATACACTCATGTGCATAAAGAAGGAAAATAAAAGTGAAATAAATGGGTTAAGACATTCTTAAACCTTATTCACATTCAAAAGCCTGCTGACTGCTGAGTCACTTTACAAGTCAATAATTAATGTACACATTTTCCATATAATATTGACCTTAGTTGAACAAGAACACGGGTGATATAACATTTCTTTTTTTTTTTAAAACCATTTTCCTTTTTTTTTTTTAAAGATTTATTTATTTTTATTTATTTCTCTCCCCATCCCCCTCACCCTGGTTGTTTGTTCTCTGTGTTTATTTGCTGCGTCTTCTTCGTCCGCTTCTGTTGTCAACGGCACAGGAATTTTTGTTTCCTTTTGTTGTGCCATCTTGCTGTGTCAGCTCTCTGTGTGTGCGATGCCACTCATGGGCAGGCTGCATTTTCTTTCGCGCTGGGTGGCTCTCCTTACAGGATGCACTCCTTGCGCATGGGGCTCCCTTGCACGGGGACACCCCTGCATGGCAGGGCACTCCTTGCACGCATCAGCATTGCGCGTGGGCCAGCTCCACACGAAGTCAAGGAGGCCTGGGGTTTGAACCGCGGACCTCCCATGTGGTAGACGGACGCCCTAACCACTGGGCCAAGTCTGCCTCCCTAACATTTCTTAAAAGAGTACTCCTCTATTGCCTCTGGAATTTTCTTCCAAGCCACTGATACCCATTCTGTATGCTTTAATACTCATATGGCCAAGATTATGACAACAACTTTCCATCTGCTGCCAAGCCCACAGTACTAGCAAGACCAATCCCAAATTTCAGAGATACAAACTTAAAAAATATGTATCTTAGAATTTATGGAATACAGTGTTCTAAAGCAATGATTCCTCAATCAGGGAGCTAAGTTTTCAATTCAAGAAATAAGGGGAAAAAGAGTTGAGATCAGGTGGCAGACTTGGCCCAGTGGTTAGGGTGTCCGTCTACCACATGGGAGGTCTGCAGTTCAAACCTCAGGCCTCCTTGACCCATGTGGAGCTGGCCCATGCGAAGTGCTGATGCGCGCAAGGTGTGCTGTGCCACGCAGGGGTGTCCCCCGTGTAGGGAAGCCCCACGTGCAAGGAGTGCACCCCATAAGGAGAGCCACCCAGCGCCACAGAAAGTGCAGCCTGCCTAAGAATGGCACTGCCCACACGGAGAAATGACACAACAAGATGACGCAGCAAAAAGAAACAGATTCCCGTGCCGCTGACAACAACAGAAGCGGACAAAGACGACGCAGCAAATAGACACAGAGAACAGACAACTGGGGTGGGAGGGATGGGGAGAGAAAATAAATGATAAAATTTAAAAAAAAAAAGTTGAGACCCCCCCCAAAATGATAATGAAGGAAATCACAAAATAAATGCAGAAATGAATAAAAGAAAGAATAGTATTAGAATCATGGCTTCAAAGAAAAAGAAATAATACAGATAAGCAACTTTGAAGAAAAAAATGTTTAAAATACAAATAGCATCAGGAATGAAGGGAGAATAAGAGAATAACTTTACAGCTAAAGAAACTGAGTCCCAGAAATTTCAAATAACATGTTCAAGGTTACACAGCTATGGAATATAATTTATAAAATGTAGTTTAATATTATAACACTGATACAGACCGTAACAGATCAACAGAGCAGTGTGGAATAGAAAAATGTAGATAGATCAAAACTGTATATGATATTAGTGTCATTTTATCTTAGAAATATCACACATAATACAACTTTAGAAATCTTGATATCTTATAAAGTAAGTTCCTACATTTTATGGTTAAGTTTCAGAATGCATTTGCTATTTTTATTCTTTGCTCTTTCATATACATTTTTAAAATCAGCTTGTCAATCCCTACAAAGAAATCTTGCTCAGCTTCTGATTTAAATTGTTTTGAATCTACTGATCAGTTCAAGATTAACATCATTATGACACAGAATCTATTTGGTCTTCTTTAATGTCTCCATACTTTTTTTTTTTTTTAATTTTCTCCCCTCCTCCCCCACCCCCCAGTTGCCTGCTCTCTGTGCCCATTCGCTGTGTGTTTTCTGTGACCACTTCTATCCTTATCAGCTGCACCAAGAATCTACGTTTCTTTTGGTTGCGTCATCTTGTTGTGCCAGCTCTCCATGTGGGCGGTGCCATTCTTGGGCAGGCTGCATTTTTTTTTTTAAAGATTTATTTTTTATTTATTTCTCTCCCCTCCCACCCCCAGTTGTCTGTTCTCTATGTCCATTCGCTGTGTGTTCTTCTGTGACCGCTTCTATCCTTAGCAGCAGCACCGGGAATCTGTGTTTCTTTTGGTTGCGTCATCTTGCTATGTCAGCTGTGTGTGTGTGCAGCGCCATTCTTGGGCAGGCTGCACTTTCTTTTGTGCTGGGCAGCTCTCCTTATGGGGCGCACTCCTTGTGCACGGGGCTCCCCTACACAGGGGACACCCCTGTGTGGCACGGCACTCCTTGTGCGCATCAGCGCTGCACTTGGGCCAGCTCCACACGGGTCAAGGAGGCCCGGGGTTTGAATCGCAGACTTCCCATGTGGTAGGGGGACACCCTATTCATTGGGCCAAGTCCGCTTCCTTCCATACTTCTTTTGTTAAATTTATTACAAGATATTTCATATTTCTTATTTTTATTATAAATGGTATCTTTTTTAAAAAATTAGAATTTTCTAACCACTTTTTGCTCATCAGTTGATTTTGTTTATGGAATTATATGTAGCAACCTTGTTAAGCTAGCTTATTAATTCTAATAACTGGCACATAAATTCTTGCGGATTTTCTATGCGCACAGCCTTATGTATAAATGATGCTTGCGCCTTCCTTCTACTCCTTAAAACTTTTCTTTTTCTAGTCTTACTAAACTATGATCTCCATACAATTTTGATTAGAAGAGGTGATAATGGGCATCCCTGTCTTATTACCAAATTCAAAGGTAAAAGAACTTTCTATGGTTTATCATTAAGTATGATCAACACTGTAGGTTTGGTTTCTAATTTCTGTTAATACCCTTTATTGGGTAAAAAAAAAAAGTTCCCTTCTATTCCTACTTTGTTCTGGGGTTTGTTTTATCACAAATTTTTAAAAAATTTTATTAAATGCCTTTTCTGAATGCACTAAGTTGATCATGTAATTTTTCTCCTTTAACTTGCTTAAGGTAACTCATCACATTATCAATTTTCTAATGTATGCTAAATCCTATTTGGTCATGAAGAATTAAGTTTTTATATGTTAATGGACTTGTGCTAATATTATATTTAGGCCTTTTCCTTTCGGTACTGTCCTTTTCCGGATTTAGTATCAATGGTAAACACTAGCTTCATAAGATGAGTATAGGTCCATGGGGAAATGCGGCCCTGACCAGGAGAGCCATCCTGTTTGAGAAAGCCGCCTTACGTGGGAAAACCCGCCCCGTGCAGGAGTGCCAGCCAACGTGGAACGCTGGTGCAGCAAGATGACGCAACAAGAGACACAGAGGAGAGAAAATAAAAAGACATAGCACAGCAGGGGAGCTGAGGTGGCGCAAGAGAGTAATCGCCTCTCCACTCCAGGAGGTCCCAGGATCGGTTCCTGTAGCTACTGAATGAGAATACTAGCAGACACAAAAGAACATAACAGCGAATGGACACAGACAGCAGACAATGGGGGGAAAAGGGAGAACACAGGGTGGGGAGAAATAAATTAAAAATAAATCTTAAAAAAGGCTCTCTATTTATTATTAAGCTTTGTTAAGTTTTATTTTTGTAGGAATTATCCATTTCTAAGTTTTCAAGCATATTGGAATAAAGTTGCTCACAACATTTACTATATCTCTAATTTCTGCAGCATTTGTAGTTGTATTGCTTTTTCATCCTAAGCTATTTACATTTTAAAAATGAAATCAATCCTTCAATTATGGTTGGCTTGAACAGAGGTAGTATTTATTACCTTTTTGTTCTGTTCTTTGGACCTCCAGTTCTTTCTTAGAGGCTTTAGATTTTATTAAATCTTTGTCCCAGGCAGCCAAAGCTTGTTTTTCCATTTGACAAATCTCTGCTTCCTCTGCATCTAAACGTCGCTTCCACTCTAGTAGTTCTTCCGCATGTTGTCGCCGTTGCATTAGTTTTTGCTCTCGCTTTGTCAGAAACCTATGGCCACACCATGAAAAATAGTGAGAGAACAAACCTGTAAGCAGAAATCACTTTGAGTGCTCTATCACTAACTATACCTTATCAATAGCTATGTAAAATAGAATGTTCACACTATTCTCTGAAAAAAGTTTGAGATAATAGAAACTTTGATGAGATAATATTCAGAAAATGAGAGAATCTGCTTTTTACTTATAATGGTCTTAAGATTAACAAAGGAAAAATAATGGTAAAGTCAGAAAAAGAAATCTCTGGAATATTTGGATAGCCATGATTGATGAAGCTAATAATTATTTACCTTTCATATATTATCTTTTTTTGTAACAGAAGATAAAAGGAATTTAATCTGAAGGCTCTGACCAGAAAACAAACCCAAACCAAAAACACCAAAAACAGCAACAAAAACAAACACCAAACCTCCCAAAACAAGCAAGCAAACAACAATAACAACAAAAACATGTTCATGTCCCTTTTTGACTGGTTTTGTTTCAGGTCTATTGAGTTTGGTTTCTGTTACCTGAGATGCAATGTCAGGTGATCACCTATTTTTTTTTCTTGGGAAGAACCTTGAGCATCACATTCAGATGCTTTCTGCAGGCAAACATATCTATTTATTAATATTTACTTGAGAAAAAAAGTAGCTAAAATTTCTCAATTTAATCCTATCTATGAACTTAAATGGCTCATCATGTCTTAGCTCCAAAGAGTTATGAGAAGTTATTGATTTAGGAAGTTATTTGAGTAGTTAAAAAGCTATTGTCCAATTCTCAAATGCAAATGCCATTGCTAAATAAAAGGCGAGCTGCTCATATCCCTGGGTTTAGATCTCTAGTGGTAACTAATCAACAAAAGTACACTCACATATCCAACAAACACTTAATAAAAAGTACAAGAACTGTCAATCCACTTCTTGAACAGTCATGTCACATTAATGTGGAAACAAAGGTGTGAAATCTACAGGACATTTGACAAGAAGCCTCAAGGCTGCTAAGCCAAATTAAAAAAAAAAAAAAAAAAAAAGGAAAACAAAAAGAAGAGAGCATGCTCTATCAAAGAGTGCACTGAAAAAGGTGCAGTTACCTGACCAACTGGTTGTAGATATACAGCTGGAATTTGGGATGAAGGTTGGGAAAACAGACACTGAGAGAGGCCCAGTGGTGAGACGTAAAGACAGAGAAGAAGTAGTGAACAGGAGAGCAGTGTCTACAAAATAAGGAGGAAGATTTTAAAACCAAGAGATCAAGAGGCAGAAAGAATGAGAAAGGGAAAGCATAAGATCTGAGTGAAGAACTTTTAAAATGCTCCCTGAATAACATTATAAGCTCCTCTGTTAAAGCAAATGTTTTAACTCTACGGGATATATAAAACACGTACATTTATAGATAATAGCAATGATTTCTGAATAAACATATGTCTTCCTTCTCAGATGTTGCTTGACCATCATCTATATTTTCAGGTAAGGTAAAGTCATGAGAAATACAGAGTGGGGCTAAATAATTTTTCCCATAAGCTTTAACAAGGAGTACAGCAGTATGACACTCTACATAAATACGTAATCCTGAGTGACTAGTATATTTGTACCACATCATCTATTTTATGACTGAAATAAAAAAGCACTACATTTGTCTTACTTATTTACCATCACAATCTAGCTTGGAAATAATAAAATAATTTAGAAAAGCAATCTGTGGTAAAAATATCTTGTTCCCTTTTACAATATAAAATTTACTAACAGGACCTACCAGAAATGTCTTGATTTATATTTAACAAAGGCCCACTTAAATAATAATATTGAAATACAATATCCATTTGATAAAATATTGAAACATAAACTTAAGTATAAAACGAGCTAGTCCCAATAAATACAGTCAGTGAAAAAAATCATGCAGTGGACTGCTCAAGCGTAAGGTCAAAATTAAGAAAATTCCATATGTTAAAACTACCAAAGCAGGAAAAACAATTTCTCTCTTTTTAAAATTTAAAATAGTACATAGGTCATTATATATATGTAAAAGGTTAATTAAGTTTAGTAATTGTTTGGAAAGGTTAATTCTCTTTGACAGAGCATGCTCCTGTTCACATGCACACAACAATAACTGTAGATCAAGGCAACATTTATTGCCTTGGAAGGGCAAGGAATAATATCAGTATGTCACAGAGGTAAGAAAATGTAGGTATAAATCCAGCCACTCATTTGGATTTTTAAAGTATGCACAAGGTTGCCTACACATATATCTTCAAATGACATAATATTTCAATGTCTGTTTCCCACATATAACTTAATACTTTACCTCTCCTTCACCTATACACACTCATATCTGGATTGCCTTGACTTTCTGCACTAAAGTTCAAGGAAAGATATTTTTGCCAAATTTCATTAAGACACTGCACTCTTCCTTGCCATTCTTTATGAATGTATGATAAACCCATTGATGCCTATTATCAAAATATTAAACAAAAACAAATGTACTTGGTAAAAGATTCAAAAATCTATTTACAACATTCAAATATCACCCACCCTCTTAAGTGTATAACTGCTAAATGCATGCATGACCTAGTACGAAAAGTAAAAAAACATTGGAACATGCGAAATAAACTTTAAAAAGATTAAATTTTAATTTTTTGTCCAGACTTATATGGAAAAAAATAATTTTCTCTATTACAGCAAGTGCCAATAATTTATTTTTCATTTATAAAGATTAAGGAGCTTCAGAAGTTCTGGTTTAAAAATTAGGAACAAAAGAAATGGCTAATAAAAAAATGAAAAATAAGGTAGTTTGAAAAATAGTACAAGAAAAATTTTAATTTAACC
The DNA here is from genome assembly GCF_030445035.2 of Dasypus novemcinctus. NCBI lineage: Eukaryota > Metazoa > Chordata > Mammalia > Cingulata > Dasypodidae > Dasypus > Dasypus novemcinctus. Next base: position 60,373,295 of record NC_080685.1, on the reverse strand, counting down.
TTAAAGAAACATGTTCCTTTTATTTAATGAAAATAAAATAAAAATTTCCAGAAACATGTTTCTTTTAATATAAAAATTCCCAGAAACAAATGCTCAATAATATTTTAACAGAAATATTTAACATAAATATCAATAAAATATAAAACTAAAAGGTACCTTTAAAATTAAACAAAATAAAGTCAAGAAAAAGTATTTCACACTAGAGTTAACTATCCTAAGATGTTACAAGAATACTTCCTTATTTTCCATTCTATAACTACAAAACATTTTCGAATGATGGAGACATAAATAGCTACTAATAGAAAATGAGATAGAGCCACCTTTTATGTTTGATGACAAAGCCTCTGATGGTAGGTAACAGAACTCTGGACTAAGATTAAATATATAACAGATCTAATGTAGTACAGAAATCATTATATTCCTATAATGTTTAATCTTAAGGAATTAATGAATAGAGTGACTAACTTTTAAAGTCACATTTTTATACTCTGAACTTATACTGTGCAGCTGCTCAAATTCCAGTAACCAGCCATCTATTTTCATCTTTAATGCTAGCCAGAGAACAAGACTCAAGAAACAAGAATCTACCCACTGCAAAAGATCTATAATCCAGTCTCTGGCTTAACTGCTGATGTACTACGATGGTAAGAACATTGGAGCTGAAGTCCAGAGAACAGGGCTCTAGTTCTAGTTCTGTCATTCTGCTGTGTGTGTGAATCTTAAGCAAATTACCTAATCTCCGTGGGTCTCAATTCTTCCATGTCAAAGAAAGGGACCATAATAGATGACTTCTTTAAGAGCCATTCCAGTTTTTGCATTTCATAATTCTTTCTTTATTCAAGTACCTCTCACCTCAAGTTTTTTTATACCTCAACCCACTGCTAGATTATTAGACATAAATCGAACCTATTTTTTCCACTGGGCCAATATAATTGTGGATTGTGTTTTGACAGATTATAAGAACCATACTATAATATGAAAGAACAATATTAAAATTTAAGTTTAAAATGAAATTTCCAGCTCTAAAATCCTTTGGTTCTGAAAGATATATTAAAACAAACAAAAATGTAATACATGAAGTCATTTTAGAAATCTTTCTAGATCTATTATTCTTTAATTTTAGATAGGTATAAGTAAAAATAGAGCATAATGCTTTAATTTTTAAAATGGATTAAATCTTTCAAGTCTGTAGGTATCTTTAATTATATTCAAATAGGAAATAGGAGGAAATGGATAGTACTGACTTAGGAAAAAGTGGTTTAGTTTCTTTTCCCTACAGTGAAATCCTTTCTATTATTTAAAACTAATAATTTTCATATCCTTAAATAAACAAATTAATAAAGTAGAAGTTATTTCTGAACTAGCAAGTACAGAAAATTAAAACACAGTATCAGGTTATCAAGATTTATCCAACTACTACACTTATTCTAGTACATACTCTAAGAAAATTATATTTCTAATTTAAGGAAATGATATTTAATAAATTATTTAAAATAATTCCAAGTAAGGTACCTTCTTTAATAGATATTAAAAGGCTTCCTTGTAAATCCTTAATCTTTTAAACTTGACAGCACAATGGTAAAAAATTCAGTATTGATCAGACCACACATAAAATATTTTCAGACAGAACTATATCATAAAATATTTCTGTTTGATTTTTGATAATTTAAAACCAAATATGTTGACTTTGCTTTTTAAAGTTTCTAAGCAAACTGAAAAGTGAAAAAGAAATTTTTAAAATGTTTTGTGACTGTAGGCTTCATTTTCCCATAATACCTTGTTCTGCCACAACCAATCAAAAAAAATAACCATACACCTTCTTTTGCTTCTTCTTATGCTAAAAAGTAATTAACTAAAACATTGTATTTGAATCTGAACACTCATCTATGAAAATTCCCTTGATATACCTGTCAGTAAAAATTTCTCTTTCTATTCTCAAATTCCTTTGCAATTGATCTATATATTCATCTTTAAAGGAACCTGTCTGCGATTTGTTCCTTTTTCCACATAGACTAAAAAGTCTTTGAGGCCAGGGTTTATGTTTCATTCATATTTGGATTCCTCACAACCTAGCAAATATACACAATTCTCAATAAATAATTCCTGAGGAAATAAATGTATAATTAATAACAGAAGAAAATAAGCTCCTATTTAATAATGAAAGAAAAAATGCACTGTCTCCTATTTTGAGTAATGCAACAGTGAACAATGAAGAGAATACCATTCCCTCAATGTTTCAGTTTCCAGGTAAAGAATTTCCTTGAAATGTAATTGGCAAAATAATAGGAAGGGTGGATTGTTTGGTATATTTTTCATGAATATGTTTCACAATTATAACAACCTATTTACACTGTAAATAGCACCCCTCATAGTAATGAACAAAACTCAAATTTCATTTACCAATCATACCAAAAAGAGTGAAGGCTACTCAGTTTATGGCTTAGAACTAATGCATGTATTTTGCAACCATCTTTTCCTTTTTAACAATTTCACACTTTAAATGTTTTTTGCTTTTCACCATACTGTGAAATGGAAACTGTTTCTAAAATACCAAATTAAAAAAGAGGCTTAAAAAAAACAGCCATAAATTAGAAATACAATTTTTAACAAAGGCATTGTTATCTCTGTGAAACATTAAAGAAGGAAATCTTTCATTGTAGCTAAGAATGGTTTGATTACTTCAGGAAGGTTATTTGTCCTAAAACCAGATTTGAGATGGTTAACAATAAGCAATGAAGAATTCCCCCAACAAGTTAGTTCAGAAGGGTGACTACTATTTCACAGGAATTTTATATCAATAAAATAGGACTTCCTTGGAAGCTATGGAATTAAGTAATGCCTGGTCACAAAACAGCAGAGGTACAAATGATTTTGTTGTTTTTTATTGTAGCAAATGACTATGAAAGTAATCCAATCTTTGTTTATTGAGCTGATACTCCAACGCCATTCAATGAATTCTAATTCTAAAGCTCTGGAGACATAAACAGTATTTAAAGATTAGTTTTCATATTACTTTATTGCAGAGGTAAAAAAAAAAAAAAAGTTACACTAACAACACTTCCTGTTTAAAGCATTGTAAATTTTGGAAAATACTCTAGTTCATCTTTAAATTTCATACCATCATCCAAACATTAAAATAAACTTCGTTTCTTTGCAACTATGGCCCACCCCACATCCTTACCACAAGCACTATTGCATTACTTCAAACAACAAATGAAGAAATCATTGAATGCTTCAAGGCCTATTCTCTCTGACAAACTTCTCAAAGGTTTACTGTAGAAGTTGACAATGGACAATGGAGCAATAATACAAAAAATCTAAGAGTTCAATTATTTATATACTGTGAAAATAATTAACAAAACTTGGAATAAAGTCAGTAAATCCAATCTTGAATATATTAGGATTTTTAAAGGTGAAATAAGCACCACAGAAACGGAATGATCCCACAAATAGACTAGGAGAAACAGATATAGTTAAATTAAAATATTATTCATAGAGCTTGGCAATGAAGATCTGACTGAAATAAAAGGGTCAATGAAGAAATTACCCAATATTTACCACTCAGACATTTGGAGGCAGATATAAATGTCAAATCGGTGATGAAAATTATAAAAGAACATTCTAATTTTGAATTCAAAGTTGCAATAACAGCATGTCTATGCTAGCTATTGGAAAAATTTTATCAGGAAAAGAAGAAAGCATCTTTACCCTGAACTTCAATAAATTCCTACTTGAAGAAGCCTTAGTCTATCCTATAGATATCATGGAATATTTACATAGAATTATTAGGTTTAGCACACTTATATTTTTATTTGAGAATTTTATATTGATTTTTAAAAATTTGATTTCATAATCAAGTGAGGTAGTTTTACATTATAAAACAGCTTTCAAGCAATGAAATTACAATGTTTAATGATGCACTCATACGCTATAAGGATTGACTGACAACTGCCTGACCATTCAGAAACTAAGTCATAGGTTGGTGTCACATTAATATAGAGAATTAAATTTGGTGAAGTGTAGTCAATGCCAAATCCAATCTATATTTCAAATTGCCAGCTTAAAAATAAAATGGTAGTCAACAAAATTCTGTAAATGGGACTCTTTTCCATATTTAATGGGTTTCAAATTTAATGGAAATAGAGGTTACAGAGTTAATGACAGTGTCCACAAGCAGTTAATTTATAATTGTATTTAATTAAATGTATACTCAAGAGTAAACTCTCACATAAATGTTATTTTATATTGTTAAAGCTGATGTATAATGGAATTACATCTCAGTAGGAGTAGTTTTCTTTAAAAGAGCCTTAAAAAATAGTACATAGAAATGTTTTAGAAGAATGGCAGTAAAATAGATTTAAAAATAAACTGAAACACTGCCAAATCACTCAATCCCAGGAGAATTTCAGTCTTTCTGGTTTTAAATGAGCAATTCATACCTACTCATAAGGTTAAAATTCCATCCTTCCATTTGAATAAGCCAGAGAGCTATAGAATGATATCTCAGAATATGACATTACTTGCCTCAAAGTCAGTACACAGTTCTCGTTATTTCAGAGAAAGTGTAACTTTCACAATTATTACTCTTAATAAAGGAAAGTAGAAAACATTGTCATGGGTACATTTGCAAAATACAATTTTTTTTGGTAAGTGTGTACTAAAATTTGAAGAATTCTTTATAAATAAGAGCTACAGTTAATTGACTTCTAGGTTGATTCAATAATTCTGCTCAAACACTGCTGAATCCACAAGAAATTAATGCCAATATCAGTCTAATCTAATGAAACACGTTAAAAAATTATTTGCTGCTACTATTTTCAATGCAACTAAATAGAAGATATTTATAAAAATGAATTACTTTTCATCCATGCGGCTTCTCATTTTCTTGAGTTTCTGCATAATGCTACTAGTTTCACTGCTGGAGACTGAAATGGGAGAAGGACTGCGAGTCTCCAAGTCAGCTGGACCAGGACTCACTGCCTTATTCTGCTTTGTATCATCATCATTAGAGTCCTGCAAATAAAAAAGGGCCAAATGTTGCAATTTTATTGGATTAAAAGTCTTGAAGTGATCAACACTATCATTCAAAATTAAGCTGATCCTCAAAATGTTTATAATAATAGTTAAAATTAAAATATTAACTACAGGGCAAAAAAATATATCACAAAGTGCAAAACTGAAACAAAACACATGTAAGAAATATAGATAGGAAAGCAGATGTGGCTCAAGTGATAGGGCTTCTGCCTACCATATGGGAGCACCCAGGTTTAATCCCTGGGGGCTCCTGGTGAAAAAGAAGAAGAGAAAGCATAACTGCAGGCGAGCCAGTGCCTGCGCAGTGAGCCAAGTGCCCTCATGAGTGCCTGCATGGTGAGCCAAGTGCCCACGCAGGTGCCTGTGTGGCAAGCTGAGTGCCCGTGAATGCCCACATGGTGAGCCAGTGCCCATGCAAATGAGTCATGCAGCAAGATGATGATGCAACAAAAGAGAGATGAAGGGGAGAGTCAAGATGAAGCACAGCAGAAACCAGGAACTGAGGTGGCACAGGTAACAGGGAACCTCTCTCCACATCAGAGGTCCCTAGGATCGAATCCTGATGAATCCTAGAAGAGAAAAATGAGAAAAGAAGACAAAAAGAGAAATAGATACAGAAGATCACAGAGCAAATGGACACAGACAGCAAATACAGCAGGGCAGGGGGGAAGGGAACGGGGAGGGGAAGAAAAAAATGCATATTGCTTTAAAAAAAAAAAAAGGAAATACAGATAATTTATTCTTTTACTAGTAATCTAGGATCTAAATGTCCTCTCCAGTTTTTTAAAGTTGAATCAAATAGAATACAAAATTACAGACACTAAAACTATATGAAATATATATTATAGACACAAAGGAGAAGAGAACACATAAAATTTATTTCGATCACATTGGGGATGGATTTTTTTTCTTTATTCCTTATAGAAAGCAATATTTTCACAAATCGAAAACTTCATAATGAAAAAATCTTAAGAACTATTAGTTTAATCAATATGCTATTTTTAAACTAGAGAGGACATTTAGATACATCAGCTTGCTGTCTTGTTTATCTTCTTTAGGAGACACAGGGAACCAAAGCCGAGACCTCCCATGTAGGAGGTGAGAGCCCAACCACTTGAGCCATATCCACTCCCTGCTGGTTGTGTCGTCAGCTGACTGCAGCAGTTGTGGTGTCTACTGGTCTTGGCATCTGCTTGTCTTCTTAAGGAGGCACTGGGAATTGAACCTGGGACCTTCCACATGGGAGGCGGGTGCCCAACTGTTTGAGCCATATCTGCTCCCACCAGAATTCCTTTTTGTGGATAGCAAAATTAAAGCACAGCCCTTCTCCTTTTCTTTCCCCTTTCTGAACACTTCAGTCCTTAAGTCATTAGATATGGCAGAACAAGGTCCCTGTAGGTAATGGAGGGAGACAAGGGAGTCTAGAGTGAGTTGTCAAGAGACTAAGTGGGATGAAGAGAGCAACTAACATAAGAGGACACACCTGTGTGAGGAGTCAGATCCCATGTGGGGTCAAGCAGGGTGCCTCTGTGGGGGAGGCTCAGTATGGGGAGGAGTCAAACAGAATCAGGATGGCATGCCAACAAATGACTTCCTGGCCTGGAATGTCAGCGTCCAAAGATAGTAAGGAGAGTATGGAAAAGGGGTTAGGTGTGATGTGTAGCTTGATTTAGGGAGTGTGACAATTTGAAGTTCTTTTTGAATCCCAAACAGGTTAAGGAGGGAATCTACACTGAAGATGGCTTGGTGCAAGGTGAGGAAGGCATAAGCTTGGGGAAAGGGTTGGCAATGGTTATGGAGACTGGTTACACAGGGGGATTGATCAAATCATTAACTGTATTAAGGAAAATGTCAGCCAGGTATCTGTCAGAAAAGGGAGTCCCAAAAGAGATAACTAGAATCAATTCTGTGGTGTTGGGACCAGAATTGGAGGTATCAGTATGAACACATGGTTTTATGTATATAAATATAGCCAGAAATAAACACCTATATATAATGTATGTATATTTACACATACGCACATGCACATGCACACACATATACACATACATTACCTAGATATGTTGCTCAGGAGCAGCAACATCTGATAGCAATAAGCATGCTTAGCACCAGATCTTAGTTTCTTTTTTTTTTTTCAGATCTTAGTTTCTAAATAACTTCCCTCACTAAAACAAATCAAGATTCCTTGGAGAAATGGCTAATTCCAAGACTGGAGTATGAAAAGTACAAGATGATCCTAAAACATCTTATTCTAGAAAGCATGGAAGTGCTCTAAGACTGATGGAACACATCAAATTTCCTTGAAGGGGCTCCTACTGACCCAAATTGGAACAATCATCAAAACAAATAGTGATAGTAACAAATTGTAGCTCCAAGTAAAACAGAATTCATGAGCCTATATTAATATAAATAAAATAATAAACTTAACTTTAACAAGGAAGAGGACATTTACATAGTCTCAAAATACCATCATGTAAAGTACTTAATAATTACCAAAAGAAAAGAGTAACTTTTCAGTGAACTTTGGCAGATAACACCTTACTCAAGTGACCAAAATGATTATCATCAATGGGATAAATAAAAATCAGATGCCACCCATCAAATGCAATTAGAACACAGCCATTACTTCTGTTGTGCTAAAAAGGAACAACCTGAATCTACTCATGAGGAAACATCAGACGTTTAAACCCAAGTTGAAAACATCCCACAAAAGAACTAGCAGGTTAAGGTAATGGGAGTCAAGGAAAGACTGAGGAACTTTTCAGTTGAAGGGGACTAAAGAGATGAAAACTAAATGTAACATGGGATTCTGAACTCATCTCCCACTATAAAGAATACTATTATAACAATTGGAGAAATTGAATAGGGTGTGAGGAATGAATGGTAGTAATGTAACAATGTTAATTTTCTGACAATGGTTGTTGTATCTAGTTTATGTAAAATAAATGCTCTTGTTGTAGGTAATACATACTAAAGTAAGTATACTTGGAAGTGGGAGGTAATGAATGGGGCATCAAGTTGATGATTTACTCTCCAATGACTTAGGAAAACAAAGTTCTTTGTATTGTGTTTGAACTTTTTATGTAAGTTTGAGATTGTTTCAAAAATTTAAGAAGTATTTAAAAAATTAAAGCAGAGACTATTTGGGATGTATTTAATCCATACAGTCTGAGTTTTTCAACTCTATACAGACATTTTACAGTGGAGTAAGTCCAAATTTTGTTTTGTCTGAATTATCTCCTTTGAATCTTGTATTATATTAAAGTTGCATAGCTAAAGTAAGTATCATAAAAAAGAGCAAAAAGTGTCTCCCACTAATTCTGAGGAATATAGTTGGATTGAAAAACAAGATCAAGGCTCTATGTGCCAATTTTGTCTATAAATTTATAAACGGGAAAAGCTTTAATATCGGAACCACCTGTCCCTTTGAAAACTCAAACATTCCTTGGAGAATAAAAGGTCAAAACTCTCACTATACATAAAGTACATACAAAGAACTTTATCCTGTTCGTTATTTTATCATAATGCTAGAAAGAACATATACCTCATATTAGAACATGAGAGTGGATTAGGTATTAGCAAGCAGCATGATGTAGAAAACAAACTAATAATACATCCACGTAATTTACCAATTTATTCTCTCCTGCAGACTTCAACTTCTCCTGAAGTTTTATGGTGGTTTGTCGGATCCTCTCTATCTCCTCCTGTTGTTTAAGAATCAGTTGTCTCTCCTTCCGAGCTGCCTTATTGGCTTCTTGTAGACGTTTAATTTCTGCCTAAGGTTTAGAGTTAGGAAAGGGATTGAGATTTTGAGGAAATAAATCCAAAGTAATATTTTAAAAAGAAAATCCAATCATCAAATAGGTTAAAAATATTGATATTACTTAAAGATAAAATAACTTTGAATAATTCAAAGTAGTGAAGGAGAATAAAAAAGGGTCATACGTAACTCTATTACTTTAAAATAATTTAAAATGATCCTTTAATTTACATAATTATAATTACAACAGGTAATTTCATATCCCTTTTTAAACTTTACATACATTTAACATTTTTCCACAATCTTTACACTTATTTGCCTAATGGCTGCATATGAAGTAAATTAATTTATGTAACCATTATTCTACTGCTATACTCAAAGGCTCTTATAATTTGCACCATCACAAATAATGTTTTAATGCCTATGATTATTTCATATTGTGGACTGGTTCTTTAGGAGATATCTCAAAAAGTAGGATAAATAAATTAAAGAACATGAATCATTTTATGGCCCTTAAAACATTTAAAAATATTGCCCCCATTTATAATACCACCAGAAACATTTAAGACTACACTGCACCAAACTCTCTCCATATAGAGATATTCTCATGTTTTCTGTTGTTAATTAAGTGGACAAAAGATGATTCACTGAACTGTTAATATTGTCCTTTCTTCATAAATTTATTTTAATCTATTTTCTTGTCAAGGAAATAAACACAATAAAGATAATAATAATTTATTGCTAATTTTAATCATGTTAGAGATTTTTTGAAACTATCTAAAAATGCAGAAAAGTACATAATATATAAATCTACATTTATAAAACCCCAAATTAAAAACTGCTAACGTATTTTCTCCTAAACTTTAATTTTTTTTTAAAAGGAGCTTTAAATTATATAAATGTTAACATTGAAAATATAGGGGATTCCCATATATTCCCCCCCACACACACATACTTTCTATAGTGTACATTATGGTTTACACTTTGCACCACACAATTTCATAGGTTTTGATAAAATGTATAATGGTCATTGCAATATCATGCAGAACAATTCCAATGTCCTCAAAATATCCCACATTATACTGCTTCTTTCCTCTCTCTCCCCTCAGAAACTCTGGTGACCACCATCTTTCTATCAATGTTACAAGTTTTTCCATTACTAGAATACTAAGTCTACTTTAGTCCATAATTGCATTCCCCCCTTAAGTTTGTTTGTTCCTCAATTTTGTGGATTTTGGAAAGGTGGTGCCCACTCTGCTTCCAGCTGAGAGAGGGCTTAGATCCCATGGGGAAGATGGATGGAAGTATCTTGCTTGCGGTTGTAGATACTCTGTTTTTTGGTACCTTTAATTTCTTAAAGACATCAAACATTAGAGATAAAACTAAAGTCTTCACTCCTCTGGTCCAAATTCTCAGAGGCAACCACTATCAACTTCGGTACATAGCTTTCCAGCATATTCTTTTCTAATTATTCTACAAATATTTGTAATCATCTGTTTTTAAAAAACCAACAACATAAAATAGTTTGGCTTTTATGTTTTAAAAATTAGTATAAATTTATCATAGGTACATATTTTGAATCTTGCTTTATTCACTCAATATTGCTTTTGAAATCTCTCCATGTTGATTTACATAAAACTAATTGATTCCCTCTAACCCTGCATAAAATTACATTAGAGGAATACACATTTCATTTATCCATTCTCCCTGCAAATGAGGTTTAAGGTTGTCAATTTCTCACTATTACAAAAAATGTAACAATGAACAGCCTTATCCTTGTCTCCTTGGGTGCATGAATGAGTTCCTCTGGAGCAGCAGTTCTTGAAGTGTGGTCTATAGACTTCTGGAGGTCCTCAGGACACTTTCAGAGGACCCTCAGGGTCTAACTATTTTAATAATAATACTAAGACATTATTTTCCCTTCGCATTCTCTCATGAATATAAAAGGGCATTACATGCATTTTTAAGTTTTCCGAAACAAAACAAATTTAGTGAGAAGAGTGGCGCTCTTTTTTGAAAATTTCTTTACTATCTGACAATAAAAGAGAGCCAGATTTTCACATTTGCCTTTGCATTTAATCAGGTTATGTTCTTTTGGTTGAATAGTATGAAAAAAAATTTGGCCTCAAGCTGGCATGTAGTTCTATGGCAAAGAAAAGAATCTTTTTAGATAATTGTGAATATTCTTTTGTGAAACTATGTCAAAACTTGAGAGGTGGTAGTTTCTTAAAGGTTATTTACAATGTAGACTCATCAATGAATTTTCTGTGTTCTATTAAAATTCATTTAATTTTCTTGCATTTTGTTTTCTTTACCTATGCTTAATTTTGTAACATCATGCATTCATTACTTGGAAAATATTGATTCACCAAGTTATACAGACCTTCCAAATGTTGACACATTTCACTATGCAATACCAAAAATTTGTATTCATTAATATCACCACTGATTTCAAAAATAAAATTCTTTAGTATTGGGTAATTGTCAAGCTCATTTGACTTTTTTTTTTACCTCTTCTTTTTATTGAAAACGTTTTTAGAAAATGACAGTTAAAATAAGAACAAAAAAGAAAAAAAGGAAACAATGATAGTTAACAAAGGGCACAAAGAAACAGATACATACTATTTGGAAATATAAATAATAAAAACTAAAAATGCCCCTGGCTTCTTAATTGGTCAAGAGAATAAAATGTAATAGGCAGAAGGTCTGTTTTAAACAAATTTAAATACTGTGTTCTTTTAAGTCTCCCAAGTCAAATACATACACACCTACAAAAATGGTGTGTGAAGGAAACCTGTCATACACAAGAAATTCATATCCTGAATTCCTAAGAGAATAGCTGTTGAAACAGTAATTAACACAATAACACCAGCAATAGGCTGAATAATTTTAAAAATTGAGTCTTTAAATGCTGCATGGTACAAAGCTATATTATATAAAGTATTGCTACAATGAAGGAAGAAGTCTATATGGCTTTTAGCAAAAATTATTTTCCAAAAAGCAAATCAAAACAATGCAATCATCAGATCAAGGAAGCTACAGCTAGGCATAAGAACTACAACTTCTCATATTTGTGCTAGAAAAGCCTATTTTTCCAGAAGAGACTAAAATTACAGGACAAAACAGACATTTTAAACAATTCTTAATTTACTTCACCCATTTTTAAGTGCTCTACTTGTTTTCACCCCTATCCCAAAATTCAGCAAGATCCAGCAGAAAGATGGCTGCTTTTAGAATTGATTGTCATGGAGCCTAGATATTTCAGGCTCATATTCATCTATAATCAGTGTTCCACTGTTGTCAAAGAACTTAGCAACAGACTTAGTGAATTCAGCTCCCGCTGCTGCTTTGTTCTTCTACTGATAAAGGCCAGTTTCAAAGTATATTTGTCATTGGCCTTTTTGAGACTGGGGGACAGTTGCCAAATATCTTCAGGATCCATCCCTGTAGGTTTTTTCCTAAGGGCCATGAGAAAGATGCTTTTTTCCTTATATGAGTATAAATGGTCATGATCTCTATCATAATCACAAAATAGGATATGACACACAAAGACAAAACAGGCTTGGGTGCTGGAAAGGGGTGCTTATAATCTCAAATCAAAGCCACCTTGGCACACACACCAAAACAAAACAAAACAGGAGGTTGTACAAATGATGAGGCAATGATCAATTAGACCAAAATTCTCCACATACTTGTACTTTTCCAGAAGAACATTTTTGGCAGAATTATCCAAAGAATTTTTCATGGCTGATCCATCCCACTTGTCAATTTTTACAGGCTTATCATCAATCTTCCACTTATCCAACAAGCCACTGCAGCTACTGCCTGTCCCGCTGCTGGGGCCATCACGAGTCCCACCAAGGCCTCCACCACCACCACTTCTCCCGCCCTGTGCAGCCACCATCGCCATCTTGTCCGCCTCTGCTTCTCCTGACATTTATTATTATTGACAACAAATACTGTCAGTTGTTTTCTGTGAAGTGACAGGCACACTTTGTACATCTTTCATATATGTCAAGTACCCAAATCTGAATAAGCATAAGTTTGTATGTAAATCAATCTTTCAAGTAAAAATGGTATTCCACAAAAAAAATGGCCAGTTCTACTTGCAATTCAAACAATTACACAAATGTTTTCCTTTCAGTCAATCATTGTACTCTAGTATGCTACTAAAGTACTTTATTTTGGACTTCCCATTTCTGTCACTCAGAATATGAAAAAACATGAACTCAAATTAATAATCTTAGTGCTTAATCAAGGCACTCAAGTGAAACAATGGCTTTTGTTTTTTAATTGCATTGTGCAGCAGTGAAGAATACAATGACTATCAGTACAGTTTAGTGACAATACCCTGATTTGTACTAAGGGACCAGCTGTTTTACCCATTGTTTTTGCATCACTTAGTGCAAATGTCAACATGGTGAAAAGGGCAAATTCATGTCCCAGTATATGATTATGAAAATAGCTTTGACTTCCCCAATCCTTGAAAGGATCTCAGGAACCCCCAGGGTTCTACAGAGAACACTCCGATAATAACCATGGGCTTAGGCCCAAGTTTCTGAACCAATTAAAGTATAACATTAACCAACTCAGGCCAAGGATACAGTAAAGATTTTTTTCTACAGCATTCAAAAGAAAAGAAAAAAAAAGATTTACTCCTCTAAAGTAAAAACTATAGGAAAATATGTTCTCTGTTTTGGACATATTTGTGCAAAGACACACAGCCATCTCACCAACAGCTAAAAACATCCGAACTGATACAAGTGTAATAAATATCTTAACACATATATCTTCACATTCTTGTGCTTCTTATTTCTATAGGGTAACTTTCCAAGGGTAGCTTGTTAGGTCAGAGAGTATTTTTCCACATTTTCCTTAAAAAAAAAAAAAAATCTGAAATATTATAAACATAAGAAAAATTAGTCACTCAAACACAAGAAAGTTAAAATGACTATGATTAATTCACTAAAAAAATAGAGGAGGGGAAGCAGATATGGCTAAAGCAATTGGGCTCCTGTCTACCATATAGGAGGTCCAGGGTTTGATTCCTGGAGTCTCCTGAAGGCAAGCTGGCCCATGAGGCGTGCTGGCCCACACAGAGTGCTGGCCCATGCAGATAGCTGACACAGCAAGATGATACAACAAAAAGAGACACAGAGAAGAGATGATAAGAGATGCAGCAGACCAAGGAGCTGAGGTGGTGCAAAAGATTGAGCACCTCTCTCATTCTGGAAGGTCCCAGGATCGGTTCCTAGTGCTGCCTAAAGAGAAGACAAGCAAACACAGAAGAACACACAGCAAATTGACAGAGAAAGCAGACAGCGAGCACAAAACAATGACGGATGGGGGGTGGGGGTGGGAGAAATAAATAAATAAATCTTTAAAATATATATAAATACATATTCTAAGGATTATTCCATATTACTTTTTTAAAAAGAGGAAAAGGCAGAAAAAATAAATGAAAAGGTAGAGAATTTCAACAGAACTAAAATATATTTTAAAAAGGAATAAAATGGGTATTTTAGAACTGAAAACAAATACCAAACTAAGAACTCTTTGAATGGGTTTAACAATTCATTGGACAGAGCAAAAGACACAACTAATGAATTCAAAGATAAGTCAAAATAAAAATTTCCAGATTATACACTTTGGATGAAATGTATGCTTTATTAACATGTATTAATAAAATTGATTTGTTTAAAAAAATTTCCACATTGAAACACAATGTTAAAGGAAAAAAGGAATGAAATAAAAACAAAACAGAGAGGGTCTGGAAGCGGATATGGCTCAAGCAGTTGAACGCCTGCTTCCCACATGGGAGGTCCCAGGTTCGGTTCCCAGTGCCTCCTAAAAAAACAAAAACAAACAAGTAAAACAGGCGAGGAAACCAATTCACAGGAGCTGCTGTGGCTCAGTGGTTGAGTTCCGGCTTCCTATATATGAGGTCCTGGGTTCAATCCCCAGACCCTGGTACCTCAAAAACAAAACAAAACATAGTAGAGGAGAGATATGTGAAATAGTCAAAAGGTCTAACATATGTTCAATTGTAGTCATTAAAGAAATGCTCAAAAATTTTCAAAGAATTAAAATTATTCAGAATATATATTCCTGAATGAAATAAATTTGTAATGAAATAAAGCTAGAAGTTAAATGATGCTCTAGTTAGTTTATACCTTTAAATGCTTATAATATTAACAAAGAAGAAAGACTGAAAACCAATAACCTAAGTCCCATATTAGTTTCCTGTCACTGTTGAGTTGTAGGTTATCTTCTCATATTCCAGATATTAAACAATTACTGGATATGTAGTATAGTGGTTTGGAGCCAAATGCACCCCAGAAAAACATGCTATTAAATTTATTCCATTCATGTAGGTGTGAACTCATTTGAAGTAGTATCTTTTGATGAGGTTACTTCAGTTAAGGTGTGGCCCAGGACGGGTCTCAATACTATTGTTGGAGTTTTTTATAAGCAGAATGAAATTCAGACACACAGAGAGAAAGCCATAGAAGCCGAACATCAACAGAATTTGGAAAAGAAGGTAGAGATCAGGAGTCATCACCATGTGCCTTGTCATGTGCCAAGCTAAGGACCAAGGATCACTGGCAGTCAACCCCAGAACACAAGAGTCTTTGGGGAGAAAGCATCACCTTGATGATACCTTGTTTGGCCTTTCTCTTAACCTAAAAAGTGTAAGCAAATAAATTCCCATTGTTTAAGCTGAACCATTATATGACATTTGCTTGAGCAATGCAGGACATTAAAACTTGGGGTTTCCAAATATTTTTTTTTCATAGAATACAGTCTTTAAAAATTTCATAATAAGTCCTTTGTTGTCCAAAAAGTCTTACTTTTAATGAAGTTTTATCTATTTTTTCATTTGTTGCTTGTGCTTTGGGTATAAAGTCTAAGAAACCATTGCCAAACACAGGGAACTGAAGATGCTTCTCTATGCTTTCTTCCAGGAATTTTATAGTCTGGTTCTTCTATTTAAGTCTTTGATCCATTTTAAGTTGATTTTTGTATATGGTGTAAGGAAGGGGTCCACTTTCATTCTTTTGCACATGGACATCCAATTTTTATGGTACCATTTTCTGAAGAGATTTTTCTATCATCATTGAGTGGACTTGGTACCCCTGTTAAAAATCAGTTAGCCATACACTGAAGTCGATTTCTGAACTCTCAATTCGATTCCATTGGTCTGTATGTCTGTTTATATGTCAGTACTATGCTGTTTTAATCACAATGGCTTTGTAATAAGTTTCAAGAGTGAGGAGTGTGAGTCCTCCAACATCATTTTTCTTTTTAAAGATGGCTTTGACTATTTGAAGCCCCTTACCCTTCAATATAAATTTGATGGTTGGCTTTTCATTTCTGCAAAGAAGGTTGTTGAAATTTTATTGGGATTGCATTGAATTTGTAAATGGCTCTGGGTAGAAATGATATCTTACACAATATTTATTCTTCCAATCTATGAACACAGAATGACTTTCCATTTATTTAGGTCTTCTTTGATTTGGTGAAGCAATGTCTTAGTTACCTGTGTATGCATCTTTTACATCCTTGGTTAGATTTTTTCCCCTGGATAATTTATTCTCTTAGTTGCTATTATAAGCAGAATTTTTTTCTTGATTTCTTCTTCAGATTGTTCATTACTAGTATATAGAAACACTTCTGATTTTTGGGTGTTGATCTTGTAGCCTGCCACATTACTGTATTCATTTTTTAGCTCTAGGAGCTTTGCTGTGGGTTTTTCAGGATTTTAGGATATATAGAATATCATCTGCAAATGGGGAAAGGTTTACTTCTTCATCTCCAATTTGGATGTCTTCTTTCTTTCTCATGCCTAATTGCTCTGGCAAGAATTTCCAGTACAATATTGAATAACAGTGGTGACAGTGGGCATCTTTGTCTTGTTCAAGTAACAGTGGTGACAGTGGGCATCCTTGTCTTGTTCCTGATCTTAAAAAGAAAGCTGTCAGTCTTTCACCATTAAGTATGATGTTAGCTGTGGGTTTTTCATATAAACGTTAATCATGTTTAGGAAATTTTCTTTTATTACTGTTTTTTTCAGTGTTTTTAACAAGAAGGGGTGCTGGATTTTTTCAGATGCCTTTTTCTGCATCAATTGAGGTGATCATGCGGTTCTGTTATTTAGTGAATAACACTAGTTGATTTTCTTATGTTGAACCACCCTGGTTCATACCTGGGATGCATCCCACTTGATTATGATGTATAACTCCTGTGACGTGCTGTTGCGTTTGGTTTGCTAGTATTTTGCTTAAAATTTCTGCATCTATATTAAAAATGGGTATTAGCCATCATTTTCTTGTGTTATTATCTGGCTTGGTATGAAGGCGATGTTGGCCTCATAGAATAAGTTAGGTAGTGTTCCTCCTCTTTAATTTTTTAAAAGACTTTGAGCAGGACTAGAATTAATTCTTCTTGAAATGTTGTGTAGAATTCCCCTGTGAAGCCATCCTCTCTGGTCCTGGGCTTTTATTTGTTGGGAGGTTTTTGATTACTGATTTAATCTCTTTACCAGTTATTGTTTTGTTGAGATCTCCTATTTCTTCTTGAGTCAGTGTACATAATTTTTGTGTTGCTAGTAATTTGCCCACTTCACCTAGGCTACCCAGTTTGTTGGTATACAGTTATTCATAGTATCCTCTTAAAGTCCCTTTTATTTCTGTGGGGTTGGTTTCATTTCTGACTTTATTTATGTCCTATGATTCTTTGTCAGTCTAGCTAAAGTTTTGTCGACTCTATAGATCTTTTCGAAGAACAAAAATTATGGTTTTGTTGTCTCCCTATTGCTTTTTTTAATTCTCTATCTCATTTACTTTGCTCTAATACTCATTCCTATTGCTAGCTTTCGGTTTAGTTTGTCTTTTCCTAATCCTTTAATTTTGAGTCAGGTCTCTGAGATATTTCTTCCTTTAAAATGTCAGTAATTATAGCCACAAATTTCCCTCTCAGCACCACCTCTGCTGCATCCCATAAATTTTGGTGTGTTGTGTTTTCATTTTCATTCACCTCAAAATATTTCCTAATTTCCCTTGTAATTTCTACTTTGAACCGTAAGTTACTGAAGAGTACATTGTTTAATTTCTATATACTTGTGGAAATTATTGATTTCTAGCTTCATTCAATTGTGGTTAGAGAAGATACATTTTATGGTTTCATTATTTTTAATTTATTGAGTCTTGTTTTGTAACCTAGGATGTGGTCTACCCTGAATAATGATCTATGTATATTAGAGAAGAATGTGTATTGTGCTGCTGTTGGGTGAAATGTTCTATGCATGTCTGTTAAGTCTGGCTGGTTCAGAGGATCATTCAAGTCTTGTATTTCTTACTGGTCTTCTGTCTAGATGGTATGTCCATTATTGAAAGTGGTATACTGAAATCTCCTACTATTAATATAAAACTATTTCTCCTTTCAAATCAGTCAGTATTTGCTTCACATATGTTTAGATACTATTAGGTGCATACATATTTATTTGTTCTTTGTTGAACTGACCCCTTTATCAATATATAGTAACTCTTTATCCTTAGTAACAGTTTTTTACTTGAAGTCTATTTTATCTGATATTAGTATAACTACTCTAGCTCTCTTTTGGTTACTACTTGCATGGTATATATTTTTCATCCTTTCACTTTCAACCTACTTATGTCTTTGAATTTAAGTTGAGTCTCTTGTAAACAGCAAATAAATGAGTCAGGCCTTTTTTAATCCATTCTGCCAATCTCTAACTTTTGGCTGGGGAATTTAATTCATTTACATTTAAAGTCACTACTGATAATGTAGGACTTTCTTTTGCCATTTTGCTATTTTGGGTTTCTAAGTCTTATACCTTTTGTACCCCCAAATCTTCTGTCAATGCCTACTTCCTTATTTATTTGGCCTTTTGCATTTACAATTTTGAGATCCTACTCATTTCTTCCTGAATTTATTTTTCATGTATTTTCTTTGTAGTTACCATGGGGTTATAATTTAACATCCTACATCTATAGTAATCATATTTGATGTGTCATGATATCATATTCAATCACATACAAATACACTGTTTCAATACTCCTCTATCCCCCCTCATCTGTTCTTCTATACTGGCTACAATTTATATCTTTGTACCCTGTATGCCCAAAACCATAATTTAACATACCTTTTAATGCATTTGTATTTAGCACCTATATGTAGCAAATAAGTGGAATTACAAAATAATACAAGAGTACTGGCATTTATTTACTCATATAACTAAGTCTAGTGGAAGTCTTGATTTCTTTATGCTGCTTTGATCTAATGCCTAGTGTCTTTTTCATTCAGTCTGAAGAACTTCCTTTAGCATTGCTTATAAGGCTAGTCTAGCGGAGACAAATTCCCTCCTCTTTCCTTTATTTG
Source organism: Dasypus novemcinctus (assembly GCF_030445035.2). Taxonomy (NCBI): domain Eukaryota; kingdom Metazoa; phylum Chordata; class Mammalia; order Cingulata; family Dasypodidae; genus Dasypus; species Dasypus novemcinctus. Next base: position 60,354,100 of record NC_080685.1, on the reverse strand, counting down.
GGACACTTTTAATCTCTCCCTTATTTCTGAAAGACAGTCTTGCCAGATATAAAATTCTTACTTGATAATTGTTTCCTTTCATCACTCTAAGTATTTCATACCATGATCTTCGTGCCTCCATGGTTTCTGGTGAAAAACTGGCACTCAATCCTCATCAAATCAAAGACATGTTGCATGTTCCCAGCTTCATGTAGAGATCCAAAATGATGGCCAAGAGTAGAAATCCCACCACTTAGAGTTTGTATATGGTTCCTGTGGATGGCTTCAGTTAACCTGCAGGTGTCTGTGGAGACCTTCCTTTTTTCTGGAGCCTAGAGATTTCCATATTGATTTTAAATAAAACTATGTACTTAAAATTTTTTAGGTCAAGCATTATATATGAGGGCAACCTGTTACTGTGACTTATATCCTATAGGATGTTATTTTTAGGCTTGAGGGTTTCTCTAATTGCAAGGGGATATAAATTGTTTTCTGTTGTGATTTCTGTGATCTATCCTACATTAGAAGGCCAATCTCTCTCTCTTGTAATTTTGACCAATGTTTTACTCTTTTTTCCTCTAATATTCCTATGGTTAAATTTAAAAAATATTTATTTCCTTATTCAAAATAATTCATGTAGAGAGTTTTATATATCATGTCAGCTTTCTATTTTATAGATACTATAACACGGTAAAAAGTTATTTACTTAATTTAGGTAATAAATTTTAAGTTATTTTAAATCAGTTTTTTGGATTTAAAAGGTGTAATTTAGTTTTCACAAAATTAAGCTAAGAATTTTTTCAATGTCATGTCAGCAAGGGAGAAGATTTTATAAATATTATCTCACTTAATCCTATAACCACCATGTGAAGTATAATCCCACTCCTACAGGTGAGGAAATTAAGTCTCAGAGAGTTAACTGACCAAGTTTTACTCGGCCATGGTTACACAGCTGTAAGTGGCAAACTGTAATTCAAATAATAAATATTTACTGAGCACTTACCATGTGTCATGGTCTACTCTAAGTTTATACATTTACTATCTCATTTATATTTTTCTCAAGAATACTACAAAGTACGTTATTATTATCCTCACTTTACAGATGAGAATATTGAGGCAGAGAGAAGTTAACTAACTTAAGGTTAACTTGATAAAAAAAATTTTTTAACTTTAATTTTTTAAAGTTTGCATTTCAAATGAAATATTTTAGAAGGTACTACATGGAGACAGAGGTTTAACTTTGTATTCTATTAAGTTAGCAATGACACACAATCATAATTTAGGAAAAATATGCTAGATTATTAGGCAACCCCAGTAATTACAGTAATATATGCAAAAACAACTAAATATGATATGGTAATAACTAACTATAAGGCAATTAATAGGAAAAAGAGATTAAGCAAAATAATATATTACACAATCTAACTTGCCTTAAAAGGGCTTTTCTCCTCACATACCTTTTCTTGCTGCAACCTTAAAAGCAAACCACGCTGTTTCTTCCGCAGTGGGGGCATTTTGTCATCTTCTCCTTTGTCTCGTAGATGTCTGCAAATAATATTTTCCATTGAGACAGAGATTGGGTTAAATTTCTATTGTTACTTCTTCCTGACTACTAAAAAGTCTGCAAGACAATTTAACATTTTTAAATGTGGAGAACAGTTGCTTTGGGCAGCAATTCATATCCCATTACATAATATACACAAACCCCAGGCTGTATTCTTTAAAGATAAAGGAATTTGAGAGATTTACAACATAATAAAGGAATTAAGTATGAAATGAACATAAGAGTTAGTCAAGTGATGAAAAAGAAATGCAAACAAAATTTTACATGAGTAAGAGGTCCTGAAAGCAACATGACTCAAGAGGACTGCCATCTTTATAGTTTGAGAAACTGAGGTGGTAAGATTAAAGTACTTGAGGAAATAAAAACATCTGAAAGAGCAAAGTATTACCTTTTCATGGAAAGAGAAATTGAACAATAAAAAATACATTCTTTGAAAATTCTTACTTTTTTTGATGCTCTAGCCAGGCTAATTCAGCCTTAGTTTTCTCCTTCAAGGCCTTTTCACGGAGACGCAGAAGTGAAGATTGGTGAGCTGCCCGCATTTCCTCTTCTTTCATATACTGTCGTACCATCTCCATAGTAAATTTAGAGAAGCTATCTTGTCCTCCTGAGAATGGCATGCTCAGTTCCTAAAGTAGAGAGTTTATTTCAAGTTTATCACCTTGTAAATATTTTAGAACTTAACTTTATTAAAGGTATGCATTTATAAAAATAAAGTGTTTAACAAGGCTGTCTGCCAACCAAGTAAGAGAACAGTCTTCAAAAGAGAGCACATGAGAGGGAGTAACACTCAATCTGCTAATTTATCCAACCAATAAATTTTTAATGAACAATTATTTTACACTAGGTACTTTCCCAAGAATACAAAACTGGGTATGAATTTGTTCTTGTTATCCAAAAGGCTTGCATTTAGTAAGAAAAAGGATACAAATGTAAATTGAAAAATGGAATAAAGTGTTATAAGAGTGAAACAAGTGAAAAATCTATAGAACTAATATAGGCCAGATCCTCAAAGGCCTTATATCATTCCAAGGAATACGTCTGGATTTTGTTTTTATATAGAAAGGGAAGCCAGATTATATAGCAAAGATATAACAAAAAAAAACCCTGATATTTTAGGAAAATCATTCAAGTACCTGACAAATGAAATGTATCCTCATATCTTTGCGAGAACACAACCACAACCATTTATGAAATACCTCCACAGGTAAAATTAAATCACACCTTGACAGATGATAGTGTGGTCTTTTCTGGGGAAGCTTCTTCATCCGAATCATCATGATGGTCTCTTTTCTTTTCCATGTTAAATCTGCGATGACTCTCTGAAGGTAGTAAAGATCTAAATGATTTTTCTTCTATTTCATCTTCTGTCATGGATTCATCAAATTTTAGGGAATATTCTGTCGCGATAGAAGTCGAATCTACAAAAATGTAGTGAATATAGATTTTGTCATTATGACAGCTCTCAATAGGTCTTCAATTACTAGCCCTTGTTGCCCTTTATAGGACAATACAACATAAATTCATAAAAATGATCACAAACAATTAATAGGCATGGAATAAAAAACAAAATTCACTCATATTACAAACAAACCAGGAAAAAAGCCCTAAAAATATCTCAAAATACTAGCACAGGATATTGGTAAAGGATTTACATACTTCACATATAAAGAGCTCTTACAAATCAATTAGAAAACCAGTAATATTCGTATAGAAAAATGAGAAATGGTCATAATCAGATACCTCACAAATGAAATCAAATGGCCAATATAAAGTAAAAAAAAAAAAAGGAGATGTAAATTAAAATCACTTTTTTTTAACTCATTAATTCCGTACTTAACTGAAACAGAAGTTCTTACAGGCTGCCTCCTCTGTACCTTTGACAGGTTACCATCTTTTGCTTATTCAACACTTCCTTATTTTATAGTACTACAAGATGTTCAGGCTCATCTTGTATTCCTCTGTCCTGGCCCTAGAATCAGCCATTTCTTTGAGTATATACACACTCTCCAGGGTATACATATAGATGTATAATTGTTTCTGTATTTATTTGCCTGTACATACATATTAAACTAAACATAAGTTCCTACTGATATCTCTGACTCTAATCTATAATAATACCAGAGCATTCACTCTCATTTTTATTTCCAGTTTATCTGTAATTCCTATGCTCCTGCCATCCAAAATCCATTTACCCAGGATATACGTAAAAGAACTCATATCCTCTGCTCCCATGAGAAACAAATTTACGAACTAGAGCACAGTCTTTAGGCTTATAATTTCAGTTAAAACATAATTTTCCAAAGTTATTTAGGTCTGCTCAGCCCTCACCACACGATCCTTTCAGTGCTGTATATTTGTAATACATTTGAGTCATTCATTATCCACATACTGTATTCCATCCTGGGATCCCCGGCAAACTGTTTGGGGTGTGTGTGTTCAGTTTATATACATTAAAGTTCACTCTGTGCGATGTACAGTTCTATGGCTTTGACAAATGCAGTGTCATATATCCCAAATACCACACAGAAAGAACACTTGCTTTGCCCTAAAATTTCCTCTGTGCATCCACTTTGTTGTCAACCACTTCCTCTTCCCTAACCCCTGGCAAGCAGTAATCTCTTTTCCATCTCTAAAAGTTTGCCTTTTCCAGGATGCCATACGAATGGAATCTTACAATACACAGCCTTTTTGGTTCATTCATGTTGCTGTGTGAATCGAGTTTGTTACCTTTCATTGCTGAATAGTATTCCATTGTATGGCTGTACCATGTGATTTGCTTATCCATTTCCGGTGAAGGACTTCATAGTTGTCTCCAGTTTTTAGTGATCATAATTAATGCCGCTAAACACATGCATAGAAGTTTTTGTTTGGACATAAATTTTCAAACGACTTGAGTAAATACCTAGGCAAGTGATTGCTATGTCATATTTTAAATTTATGTTATACAAAACTGTCTTCCAAAGAGGCTGTACCATGGTGCCTTCTTACCAGCAATGAATATGAGTTCCTGTTGCTCTGCATCCTCTCCATCATTTGTTACTGTTAAATTTTTGGATTTTAGCCATTCTATTATAACAGACATGTTATGTTGTGGTATCTATTTCACTGATTTTACCTTGTATTTCCCTAATAACATCTGATGTTGAACACTTTTTCCTGTACTTATTTGCCTCTGTATATTTTGTTTGGTGAAGTATCTGCACAGATCTTTTGCCCATTTTTAAATTAGGTTGTTGGCTTTCTTATTGCTGAGATTTAAGAGGTTGTTTTTGTTTTGCTTTGTTTTTTATACAGTCTGGATATAAATCCTGAATCAAATATGTGATTTGGAAATACTTTCTCCCAGACCATGGCTTATCTTTTCATTCTCTTAACAGTGTATTTCACAAAGCAGAAGTTTCTAAATTTTTATTAAATGCAATTTATCAATTTTTTCTTTTGTGGATTGTGCTCTTGGTGTTATATCCAAAATCTCATCACTAATCCCAAGGTCCCACAGATTTTCTCCTATATTTTAATTTGTAAATTGTATAGTTTTAGTATGTTCTACATTAAGATCAATGATACTTTTTGAGTTAATTTTGTATAAGGTGTGAGGTATGCATCTAAGTTTATTATTATTTGCATATAGACTTCCAATCATTCCAGAATGTTGAAAAGACTACCTTTTCTCCATTAACTTGGTGCCTTTCTTAAAAAATATCATTGACAGTATTTGTGGGGGTCTATTTTTAGGTTATTTTCTTCCACTGATCTATACGACTATCCTTTACAAGCACCACATTGTTTTGAATACTGTAGCTTTATGGTACATAAAAATTAATGTAGCTTTAATGGGTAAATGAGTGCTCCAGGTTTGTTCGGTTTTTCTTGCTATCTTTTAAAGACATTTATATAATAAGAAAAAAGTATTTTATATTTACGCCATCTCCAGTGCTCCTTTCATTTATGTAATCTAGATTTCCATCTGTTATCTTTTTCCTTCTGCCTGAAAGACTCCTTTACCGTTTAATATAATGCAGATTTGCTGGTGGTGAATTTTTTAAGCTTTTATATGTATGACAAGCTTTTATTTCACCATTTTTTTTTTCACTGTCATTTTTGGAAGATATTTTAATTAGGTTTAGACTTCGACAGTAATTTCTTTCAATACTTAAAAGATTAATTCTACTGTATTCTTCTGCCTTGCATTGTTTCAGATGAGAAAATAGCTATCATCCTTATTTCTGTTCCTTTGTATACTATATTTTTTCCCTTTGGCTACTTCTAAGATTTTCTCTTGAACACTGGTTTTAAGTGATTTGATTATCATGTACACAAGCATGATTTTTTAAAAAAAATATTATTTATTTATTTCTCTCCCCTCCCCCTGCCCACCCTGGTTGTCTATTCTCTGTGTCTATTTTGCTGCATCTCCTTTGTCCGCTTCTGTTGTTGTCAGCGGCACAGGAATCTGTGTTTCTTTTTGTTGCGTCATCTTGTTGTGTCAGCTCTCCATGTGTGCGGAACCATTCCTGGGCAGGCTGCACTTTCCTTCGCGCTGGGCGGCTCTCCTTACAGGGCGCACTCCTTGCGAGTGGGGCTCCCGTATTCGGGGACATCCCTGTGTGGCACGGCACTCCTTGCGCTCATCAGCACTGTGCATGGGCCAGCTCCACACAGGTCAAGGGGTTTGAACCGCGGACCTCCCATGTGGTAGACGGATGCCCTATCCACTGGGCCAAGTCCGCCGCCCACACAAGCATGATTTTTGAGTTTAGGGTTTAATGAGTTTCTTGGATCTTTTGTTTTATAATTGTCATAAAATTTGGGGGAAAAAACTGACCATTATTTCTTCAAATATTTTTTCTATCCCTTCTCCTCTTCCCTCCTTTGACTGCATGTATGTTTGGACATTTGTTGTCCCATGGCTCATTGATGGTTTCTTCCTTTTTTATAAAACCTTGTTTTTTTCTGTATGCTTCATTATGGATAGTTTCTATTGCCGTATCTCCAAGTTGACTAATATTTCCTTTGGCAACATCTAATCTGTCATTAATCTCATCCAGCATAGTGGGTTTTTTTGTTTTAATTCTTAAGACATTGTAGTGTTCATCTCTAGAAGTTTACTTTGGGTCTTTTTAAAATTTTCCATGTCTCTACCTTACATGTTCAATCTTTTCACTAGCTTACAGAATATATGGCAAATAGTTGTAGTAACTGTTTAATGTCCTGTCTACCAATCTATTTCATTTCTAAGCCAATTTCAATTTACAAAATTTTCTTCTCAATATGGGTCATCTTATCCTGCTTCTTTGAATGCCTGGTGATTTTTAATTATATGACAGACATTGTGAATTTCATTTGGTTGGGTGATTTTTGTATTCTGATAAATATTCTTAAGGTTTGTTCTGGTAGATGGTACAGCTACTTGAAAATAGATTGATCCTCTTGGGTCTTGTTTTTTAAGTTTTGTAAAACAGGATATGAGGACATTTAGTCTAGGGCCAGTTTTTGCCCCACAAATGAGACAAAACCCTTCTAAGTACTCAATCCATATTACCTCATGAATTACACAATTTTCTATTCTGGTAGCTGGGAATGGGAACTATTCTTGTCCATGTGTGAACTCTGAGGATACTCCTTCTAATTTTTGGGGGGTGATTCTTCCCTGGTTCAGGTAGTTTTTTGCATCATATACAATAGTATACTGATTAGTAATTAGCTGAAGGTCTCAGGGGGACACTGCAGATCTTAAGAATTCTTTCTCTATTCAAGTCCCTTGTTTTTGGTATTCTGCAAACTTGATCCTCTTTGGACTCTCCAGACTCCTAACACCATCTCCTCAATTCAGAAAGACAACTGGTCTCTATCTAGGTATCCCGTCCCCTCAATCATCTTTGGCAGAAGCTGGGTCACTCACAGGGCTCATCTCATTTGTTTCTCATTGTTCATAAATCACTCAGCACAATGCCTGATGTCCACTATCTAGAAAACAGTTCTTTCATATATTTTATGTTTCATATATTTTGCTTTTTTTAAGTTATGTTAAGTGGGAGGGTAAATCTGATCCCTGTTCCTCCATCATGGCCAGAAGTAGAAGTCTGAGTAATTTAATTTTATATTGTTTAAAGAAGCTAATTACATAAAAAAGTCATGTTCATGATATTTCAAATTAACTACTTGACAAATATTTACTTACTGTAATTGGAGGCTAGGCACTATGGACAATGTTTGAGATACAGCATTAAACAAGACTCATATGGTTAGTGCCTATCCTTCTGAAACTCACAGGCATTATCAATAAATAAATCTGTCATCAGCATTTCAATTATAAGTAATATTATTAATTAATAAGGTAAAATTTAGTAGAGACTGAATTTGTCCTATAGGAAAAAGATAACAGCTAATTACTCTATTATTTTTCTAAGGTTTTTATTTCTTCCACAATGCAGAAGTTGTCACTACAAGATCTGATCTTAAAATGAGTTTCATTTGTCTTTAATCTATTAGTCCACGAAAGATTTTGATTGTGCCTATGAATATAAAATCTGAGTATGCCCAACATTTATAAACTACATACATGTACAGTTATACTCATATATTATATTCATTATAAAACTTACTTAAAAAGACACTCTTAAAAGAATGAGAAAAAAATTCAAATAATTTTCCTTCTTGCACTCCAAGGATTCTCTTGCCCATCCCATTTTGAAGACTTCTGTCCTAGGCTATCAACCAAAACACTGCTAAGAGTCAGTTACTTAAAAATAAGTTATAGAATTGATGCTGTTAATATTCTGGCTTAATTTCTAACAGGTACCATTTTTTCCCCCAGGTTCTGTTCTCTCAGTACTGTTTTTTACTACCCATGATTTACTATGATTCCAACTTTAGTTTATGATCCAGGAAGAGTTAACGTTTAAATGTTAATCTAGTTACTTTATCTGACCATATCATCATTTGTAAGAAATCATGTCCTTATTACATTATTTAAATTTAAATATTGAGTTCCGGGAAGATGGCATTAGAGTAGGCAGGCAGGGCTCAACTCTCACAAAAGCAATACAAAAAGGGTCAAAAGCTGTCCAAGGGATCTTCTCTGGGGGACAGAAGACTAGGACAGTGATGCACAATTTCCAGAATGGTAAGGGACAGAGAGACAAAGAACCCAAAACAACAAACTTGAGTTACTAAACCCACATGGTGGCCAGGAAGGATCTTACCCTCCACCCTTAAGACATTAAGTCTGGATAAAACCCCTGGCTCACTACAACTAACTGAGAGGGGAAGAGACATCTTTCTCCTTGTCAGCTGTTACAAGGGAAGAGAGAGGATGAGCTGAAGGACTTTTCTTCAGTGAATTTGGCCAGGAGAGCCTGCTCTGAATCTCAGCTTTAGCCAGAATCTCAGCTCTAGCCAGACTAGAAACACTGGAAAGTGGAGGTTGAAAGAAACATTTCTGTGGAAAAGTGCACCAGTGAGCACCATCTGCTGGCCATCCAGGAAACTGCAAGGAGGAAAAACTGCTTTTAGGTCTCTCTTTATCCCACCCCTGGGAGAAAATCTGCGTTCCATTAGTGAGTCCCTGGCCTGATTTTGATAACTTAAGCTGGGCAATTTTAAAGACTCAGAATAAGCTGAACCAAAAATCAAAGAAGAGCTGTGGAAATACACACACACACACAAACATACACACATTACACAAGAGAGAGAAACTGGCCAACACAGTAAATTCACCAACATATGCAGATGCTCAGACATCAACAAAAAATTACAAGCCATTCTAGGAAAGAGGAAAGATGGCCCAGCCAAAGGAACAAATCAAATATCCTGACAAAATGCAGGATTTAAGACAATTAATCAATCACATAAATCTTCTAAATCGATTCAAAGAATTGAAGGAAAATATGACTAAAGAGATAAAGGATATTAAGAAGTGTGAGCATAAAGAAAAATTTGAGAGGTGTGGGTGTAGCTCAAAGGCTGAGTGCCTGCTTCACATGTACAAAGACCTGGGTTCAGTCCTGGTACCTCCTAAAAAAAAAAAAAAAAAAAAGTTGAAAGCCTACAAAGAAAAATAATAAAATAATAAATAATAGAGCTTATGGGAATGAAAGACATGCTGGATGAGATTAAAAATACATTAGAGACACATAACAGCGGATCTGAATTGCTTAAAGACAGAAGTAGTGATTTTGAGAATAGAACATCTGAACTGGAAAAAACAGGAAAAAAGAAAAAGAATGGAAAAAATGAAAGCATTTCAGGGAATTTAATGATAAGCAAAACACACAAGTATATGTGTTATTGGTGTTCCAGGAGGAGAATGGAAAAGGGACAGAAAGAATATTTGAGGAAATAATGACTGAAAACTTCCCAACCCTTATGAAAGACATAAATATCGATATCCTAGAAGGACAGAGCACCCCAAACAGAAAAAATCCAAATAGACCTACCCCAAGATAGCCACTATTCAGAATGACAGGTATCAGAGGTAAAGAGAGGATTCTAAAAGCAGCAAGAGAAAAGCAAAGCATTACATGCAAGGGAACCTCAATAAGATTATGTGTCAACCTCTTATCAGAAACCATGGAGGCAAGAAAAAAGTGGCATGATGTATTTAAGGTACCAAAAGAGAAAAACTGCCAGCCAAGAACTTTGTATCTAGCAAAACAGTCCTTCAAAAATGAGGGTAAGTTTAAAGTCTTCACAGACAAATTTAAAATGAAGTTCTAATAATATATTCTCCTTTTTGTGAATATGTTATACACACTATAAATGGGATAGACCTAATTTTATTTTCATTGTTGAACATGTATTCTCCACCCACTTACATGATCTCCTAGATTTAGTTTTGCCTTGGAATGAGGATACAATCATGTACAGTATCAGCAAGGACTATTGGCATAGTAGATGGCCTTGAAATAGTTTCACCTGGATAGGATTCATTTGTCTCTGTACATCAGACATATAACCTTATCCTCATTATTATGTTTTACCTAGATTAACTAGCTTAGTTACTGTCATATTATCACCGTGATCTAATAAATTGTATTAACTATCTCAGTCACAGATAGTCCTTTGGTATACCCAAAGGATTTTGGAATACCCCCCAAACAAATGATTATACATAAATATGAAAAGGAAAGTTACCTTTCTCATCAGGAAGAGATGCTATGCTATCACTTCGTAGAGAATCATCTGCAGCAGTCTGAACCTGTTCATCGATAGAACTTTCCATCTTTTCACCATGAACAAGTTTCTTCTCATTTTCCTTAGAAGATAGAACTGAAGGGCTTTCTTGACGACTGCTACCACTACTACCCCTGCTCATGGATATAATGAAATAAATAAATAAATAACAATAAGATAAGGATCTGAACTTCAAAGTAAATTTATTTGACCAAGGGATTATATTTTATAATCAAGATATGAATGAAGAAAGATATAAAACATATAGAGCTAAATATTTAAGTAGTAGTAACTATTTTGAAAAAGATGAGTAGGAAAGAGGAAGGTTTCAATTTGAAATAAACAGTCATGATGAGCAACCACAGTTCTCAAGCTATCATTTAAAAATCATGCTTCTGGTAGAAAGGATTTTTATTCAGTTTCCATTATCTTGTTTTTCATTAATGTCACAATTTATCACAGTGTGCATTCATCCTACTGCTTCACTGGGACTAGTCTTGCTAAACTATCTAAACATATAATTGCCATACCCAATGGCTAGTTTATTTCTCTGCAATGGTAGACAGTTTTGACTTTTATCTCCTTTAAAAGTCCTACTTGCTAAAGCAAAGGTAGTAAAATACTAACATTAGGGGGATCTGGATGAAAGATACTCAGGAATTTTGTACTACTTTCGTAACTTTTCTGTAAGCCTTAAATTATGCCAACATTAAATATTAAAGAAAATATATCCTTCTATTTTATGAATCTACTCTCTACTGCTTCTTTTCCCATCTCCCTAACAAGTTTTACTATGTTTCTTTTACTTTAAATTTTTCTGTCTTTCCTTAAAATGGTGTTCTCTAGGGTTTTCTTTTTGGTCTCTTTTTATGCCACATACTCTCCCAGGGTAATCTTAGGCAACCCCTTAACTTCAACAGCCATCATTTAGACCAAGCATCAAATCTATATCTCTAGTTCTGCCCCTTTCCCTGACTTTAAAGCTCATGTATCCAAATGTCTAGTTAACTTATTTTTTTGGCTATCGTTCAGGCAGCTCAAATTAAACATACATTTTAACTAAATGAATAAAAAAAGTTTATTAGAAGTCTATTATAAACCAAATTTTGGGATCCTCTTTGTATGGTATTTTCACTTCTGAAATGCCCTTCTTTCCCTGTCTCCCTAATGAATAGTTCCAAGATTCACTTCAAGTGTTATTTTTGTGATATCCTATTGGACCTCTCCCACAACAAACAAGTGTTAAGTTACTTCTGTCTCTTTTTTCACATTGTTTTTCTTGTGCATATTTCTATGATAGTACTATCAAAAGAGAATGCAAATGTTTGGTTTAATAAATGTTTTAGAAAGGATAAATCTTATAAGAAAGCTATGAAATATAAGATATGATGCAACAAATAACAAAGGTATTGGAGCCAGTAGGACATGGGTTTGAGTCCCTATCAAACACTTATTAGTTATGTGCAAATCATTCATTCAATAAAAATGCAGTAGACTACCTATTGTGTGCTAGGCATGATTGTTAAATACTGTGATGCAAGTAAGATGGTTCCTACTAGGGAAGCTACTTTTAAAAAATAATAACAAGTATTCTTTATGTAATATAAGTACCTTTTAAAAATAAATTAAAAAATATATAAAAACAAGTATTGGTGAGGATGTGGAGAAATTGGAGCCCTTGGTGCAGCTGCTTTGGAAAACTGTTGGCAAATCCTCATAAAGCTAAAAGTTAAATGTAGAATTACCATATGACCCAGAAATTCCACTCTTGGGTATGTACCCCAGAGAAATGAAAACATGTCCACACAAAAACATATATATGCCATGTTCACAGCAGCATTATTTTTAGTAGCCAAAAAGAAGAAAGAACCCAAATGTCCCTTAACATATAAAATGTAGTATACAATGGAAATAATTCAGCTTTAAAAAGAATGAAATTCTGATACATACTACAACATGGATGAACCTTGAAAATATGCTAAGCAAAAGAAGCCAAACACAAAAAAGTCACATACTGTACGATTCCACTGATAGGAAATGTTTAGAAGAGGCAAATTCAGAGACAGAAAGTACATTAGTAGTTTCCGGGGATGGGCTATAGCAGGGTGGGATAGAAGGAATGAGAAATGACTGCTAATAGGCATAGGGTTTCTTTTCGGGGTTAGGCAGTTAGACAGCAGTAATCAAGGAACATCTTTGTGAACATACTAAAAAACAAAGAACTGTATACTTTAAAAGGATGAACTTTATGGTAAAAAATATTTTATTAAAAAATTAAACATAGACATAAAACAGTCTGCCCTATAAAAGGAAAAGGATTATAGAGGCTGGTAGTTATATACAGGGTGCTGTGGAGAACATAGCAGTAATCTCTAAATCAGGCTAGGGGTAGGATCTGATTCTTAAAAGTCAAGTAAAAGTGAATTAAATGAAATTAGGGTGTGTGTGACTAGAAAGAAGGAACAGCATATGTAATAGCACAGAAGACAGAGAGTATGTGCTTCTCTTAGAGAACTCTAAGTAGTCAGAATTAGTGGAATATTGATAAAAGAAGGGAATGACAAGAGACAGGACTGGAAATGTAGCAAAGGCTCATTTATAGAGGGACTTTATCTTGAATGCTCTGAGAGATTAGTGAAGATTTTTAAACAGAGAAATAACCTAACTGGCTGCAAATTTTAGAATAATCACTCTGATTATCATGTGGCTGAAGAATAGACAGAGAAAGATTAGAGCACAAGGAGACATATTGGGAGTACCCTGCAATAGTCCAGATACTGGCTTAAAAAAAGTAAATGTTAATGAAGGCAACTTATTTAACCTTTCTGAGTTTCAGTTTTCTTATCCGCAAAACAGGGTTTCCAACACCTATCATCATAGTATTCTTAAGAGGAGTAAATGAAATAACATCTGTCAAAAATCTAGCAGAGGGGAAGCAAACGTGGCTCAAGTGATTGAGCTCCCGCCTACCACACGGAAGTTCCCTGGTTCAGTTCCTGGTATCTCCTAAAGAAGACAGCAAGCTGGTGCGATGGGCAGGTACAGCAAGCTGATACAACAAGAGACACAAGAAGAAAAACACAATGAGAGACACAAAGCAGGAAGCAGAGGGTCCCAGTGCCTCCTAAAGAGGACGAGCAAGACAGTGAGCTGACGCGATGAGCTGGTGCAATGGGCAGGCACAGCAAGCTGATGCAACAAGAGACACAAGAAGAAAAACATGAGAGACACAACAAAGCAGGGAATGGAGGTGGCTCAAGCAATTAGACACCTCCCTCCCATATTAGAGGTCCCAGGTTTGGTTCCTGGTGCTTCCTAAAGAAACAAGGAAGACGAACAGACAGAGCAAGTGCAAACAATGAAGGGGTGGGGAGAAATAGATAAATAAATAAATCTTAGAAAAAAAAATCTAGCAGAAGCAATCAAGATGGTGGAATGAGAAACCTTGGAGTTCCATCTCCCACCTGCCTCCCCAGAGAAGCTCTGAACAACCAGCAAAGAACTGACAGAAACATCTTCCTAAAAGCTCCAGAAAACAAAGAACTATAGTAACAGGTCAAGTGCTGAATCAAGAAAAAGGCCATTTAAAAGCAGTAGGATCTCATGATTCCCTTGCTGGTCCCTCCCGCATCCCTCATGGATTTTGCATGGAGCCAGCCAGTGCATCTCTCTGGGAATCCTTGGTCATAGTTCTGGAGGGAGCAGTGTAGTATAACACTCCTGCTCAAACTGGGAACATGTCTGTCTTGGTGGTAGACTGAAGGTCTCTCCATCCCAGAATTTGTCCTGCATGTAGAGGTCATTCAAAGAGCTCTCCTACAAAATGCTGTGGAAGAGCAGTCAAGTTATGCTGCTTGGGGCAAGAGATTGGTCATTTGTAGGACATAGAATGCAGTGCCCAGGAAGGTGAGGAAACTGTTTCCCAGTGAAGAGGGGATGATGGAAATTTCTAGGGTCACACACCCATGCCCAAGACAAGACCCGTGTGCAGAAAGGATCATAGCAGCCCCTACATGTTGACCTAGAACTATTGTCTAAACTCACTGCAAAGGATAAGGCCTGAAGGAAAGTACTCCAACGAGTCAATCTGCAAACAATGGGAAAAATATTTCCTTTTTATCCTTCTGCTTTTTTTATTGTTGTTGTCAGCTCCTGGTAAACAAGGAAAGCTCTCTCAGAGCAATAACTGGATACTAGCTTAAGGTATAGATGTCCCAGAGTCTAAATTCCAGCAATAACACATAAAAATATCAAAATTCCCAGGTTTCATCAAAAGGTTAAAAAATGTACAAAAAAAACAGGAAGCCACGGCCCAGGCACGAAAGAAGATTAAAGCATTAGAAACCATCAATGAGGAAGACCAAACCTGGGATATACCAAAGTCTTTTTAAAAAGTCATCCTAAATAGGCTCAAGGAGCTAAAGAAAAACATGGACAAAAAGCTAAATAAAATCAGGAAAATAACAAAAGAACACACAGAAAATGTCAATAGAAATGTAAATTATGGGGAAGCAGATGTGGCTCAAGTAACTAGGCTTCCACCTACCATATGGGAGGAACCAGGTTCGATCCCTGGGGCCTCCTGGTAAAGACGTGCCTGCATGGTGAGCCATGCAGCACAATGAAGACACAACAAAAGGAGAGATAAAGGGGAAAGTCAGGGTGAGATGCGACAGAAACCAAGAACTAAGGTGGCACAAGTGACAGAGAACCTCTCTCCACAGTGGAGGTCCCCAGGATGGAATCCTAGTGAATCCTAGAGGAGAAAACGAGAAGAGAATACAAAAAGAGAAAACAGGCACAGAAGATCACACAACAAATGGAAACAGACAGTAAAAACAGTAGGGTGGGGCGATGGGGAGAAAAAATATATAGTTAATAAAATCTATATCCATATAAAAAAGTAAATTATGGAAAGGCACCTAATAGAGTTAAAGACCACAGTAAGAGAAATTGAAAAATCCTCTAGAGGAGTTAAACAGCAGATTGGTGCTGGCAGTAAACCTGAAGAGAAGACAAAGTCATTCACTATGAGGAGCAAAGAGAAGAATGAAAAGAAAGTAAACAGTCTGAGGATCCTGGGGGACACCATTAAGCATATCAATATACACATTAGGCAAACCCTAGAAAGGGAAGAAAGAAAGGGGATGAGAGAATATTCGAAGAAATAATAGCTGAAAGCTTCCCAAAATAACAAAAGACATCAATATACATATCCAAGATGCTTGACGAACTCCTAAAAGGATGAATCCAAATAGATCCACACGATGGCATATTATAATAAAACTGAAATGCTAGAAATAAAGAAAGAACACTCTGAAAGTTGCAAGAGAGAAGTAATGTATCACATAAAAGGGAGCTTCAATAAGATTAAATGCCAATTTCCCATTAGAGACCATGGAGGCAAGAAGGCAATGGGATGACGTATTTAAAATGCTGAAAGCAAAAAACTGCCAATCAAGAATTCTATAGCTGGCAAAACTGTCTTTAAAAAATGTGGGAAGATTAAGACATTTTTAGATAAACAAAAGTTTATCACCACTAGTCTGGCTCTACAAGAGACGTTACAGAGAGTTCTACAGGATGCAAGTAAAAGGGCAATAGACAACAGATCAACGTCAAATGAATAAATAAAGATCTCAATGAGGGTAACAACATGGGTAAATATAAATACTAGTACTAGTGCAGTTTTGGTTTGTAACTTCACTTTTTTACTTCCTACAGAAGTTAAAAGGCAAATGCATAAAATCAATGATAAATCAAAGATTTTGGGCTCATAGTGTACAAACATGCTATTTGTGACAAGAACTACATAAAAGTTAGGGGAGGGGAGTACAGGTATACCTTGGAGATATTGTGGCTTTAGTTCAAGACTACCTCAATAAAGCAAGTACTGCAATAAAGCTAGTCACACAAATTTTTTGGCTTCCCAGTGCATATAAAAGTTGTATTTACACTATACTATAGTAACTGTGCAATGGCCCTATGCCTAAAAAAAACAATGTACATACCTTAATTAAAAAATACTTTATTGCCAAAAAATGCTAACCATCATCTGAGCCTTCAGCAAGTCATAATCATTTGCTGGTGGAAGGTCTTGCCTCTATGTTGATGGCAGGGTGGGGACTGCTGAAGGTTTATGTAGCTGTGGCAAATTCTTAAAATAAGACAAGAATAAAATGTGCCTAATCGATTGACTCTTCCTTTCACAAAATATTTCTCTGTAGCATGCGATGCGGTTTGATAACTTACCCACATAGAACTTCCTTCAAAACTGGAGTCAGTCCTCTCAAACCCTGTCATTGCTTTATCAACTAAGTGGATATAATATTCTAAGTCCTTTGCTGTCACTTCAACAATATTCACAGCATCTTTACCAGGAGCAGATTCCTTCTCAAAAAAACACTTTCTATGCTCATTCATAAGAAGCAACTCCTCATCTGTTAAAGTTTTTTCATGAGATTGCAGCAATGTAGTCACATCTTCAGGCTCCCCTTCTAATTCTGGTTCTCTTGTTATTTCTGAAACATCTGCAGTTACTTCTTCCACTGAAGTCTTGAACCTTCAAAGTAATCCATGAGGGTTGGAATCAACTTTTCCAAACTCACGTTAATGTTGATATTTTGACTTTCCCCCATGAGTCATGAATGTGTTTAATGGCATCTAGAATGGTTTATTCTTTCCAGAAGGTTATCAATTGATTTTGTGCAGACCATCTGAGGAATCACTATCTACGGCACCTATAACTTATGAAATACATTTCTTAAATAACAGGACTTGGGTTGAATGATTCCTTGATCTATGGGTTGCAGAATGGATATTATGTCAGACAGCATGAAAACAGCTTTAATCTCATTATACACCTCCATAAGAGCTCTTAGGTGAGCTGGTGCATTGTCAATGAGCAGTAATATTTCAAAAAGAATCTTTCCTTCTGAACAGTAGGTCTCAACAGGGGGTTTATTCAGTAAATCATGTTACAAACAGATGTGCAGTCATCCAGTCTTTGCTGTTCCGTTTATAGAAGGCAGGCAGAATAGATTTAGCATAATTCCTAAGAGTCCTAGGATTTTTGAAACAGTAAATGAGCATTGGCTTTAACTTAAAGTCACCAACTGCATTAGCTCCTAACAAGAGAGTCAACCTGTCCTTTGAAGCTTTGAAGCCAGGCAATGACTTCTAGCTATGAAAATCTTAGATGGAATCTTTTTCCAGTAGAAGGCAGTTTTGCCTACATTGAAAATCTTTTACTTAGTGTAGTCACCTCCTTCAATTATCTTAGCTAGCTCTTCTGGATAACTTGAAGCTTCACCTTGTACTTTTTTTGTTACGGAGACTACTTCTTTTCTTAAAATTCATCAATCAACCTCTGCTAACTTCAAACTTTTCTCCTGCAGCTTCCTCACCTCTCTCAGCCTTCAAAGAATTGAAGAAAATTAGGACCTTTGCTCTGGATTAGGGTTTGGCTTATGGGTATGCTATGGTTGGTTTGATCTTCTATCCAGATGACTAAAACTTTCTCCACATCAGCAATAAGGCTGTTTTGCTTTCTTATCAGTCATATGTCCACTAGAGTAGCACTTTTAATTTCCTTCAAGAACTTTTTCTTTGCATTCACAATTTAGCTAAATGTTTGGTGCAAGAGGCCTAGCTTTTGACCTATCTCGCTTTCAACATTCCTAACTCATTAAGCTTAATCATGTATAGCTTTCCATTTAAAGTGAAAGACATGTGACTCTTCCTCTCATTTGAACACTTAGAGGCCACTGTAAGGTCACTAACTGGCCTAAATTCAATACTGTTGTGTCTTAGGGAAAAGGGAGACATGAAGAGGGGGTAAGAGAAGAGGAATAGCCTGTCAGTGGAGCAGTCAGAATATACACAACATTTATCAATTACGTAAGCGTGGTTTGTGATGACCCAAAACAATTACAATAGTAACATTAAAGACCACAGATCACCATAACAGATATATTAATTATGAAAAAGTCTGAATTACTGTGAGAATTACCAAACTGTGGCACAGACACAAAGTGAGCACATACTATTGGCAAAATGGCACTGACAGACTTGCTCGGCACAGGGTTGCCACAACCCTTCAATTTATAAAAAACGCAATATCACCAAAGTGCAGTAAAGCAAAGTACACTAAATCTGGTAGGCTGGTACAGGTTATCAGGGGTGGGGGGCAGGAGTAATGGGGAGTTTGTGCATATTTGACAAAATAATCTTCTTTATTAATGATAAAAATTAGTACATGAAGTAATGTCAACAAATATGTATGGTAGCAAGGAAACAAGCAATAAACATGGGCTTCATAGCCAGAAAAAAAGGTTCAATTCCTTGGTGTGTATGTAATGGCACAGAAAATAAAAGCTGTGTGGTCCTTTTAGAGAACTGTAGTTAGAATAAGTGGAATAAGATAGGAAAGGGAAATACCAAGATACAGGTCTGGAGATAGACAAAAAGCTCAACCATAAAAGTTATGGCATGTGTGACCTTGCATGAATTTCTTAACATTTTTGTGAGTCTCAGTTCCCTCACCCATGAAAGGAAGAGAATACTATCCTACCTTGGAAGGCTGCTATTAATATTAAATGTATGAAAATGCAACTTATACAGTGCTCGTACAAAGTAGGCTCTCAAGAAACAGTAGCTATATTACATAGATGAACTGTTTTGTAAATCAGCTAGTACAATAGGGGAAGCTAGCACTTTGAAGGACATATACTGCTGCATTTAGTTAAAATTTAAAAAAAAGATTAAGAAATCAAAGAAAAACAATGTCAAGCCATTTATCAAACTTTAATGAAGTATAGCGATAAAGAAATCAAACCACTCTCTTCACCTTCGATCATGATTCTTGTATCTTGAAGATTCAGAATAACTATCGTATGAAAGGGAATACTTCTGATGCCTTGAATCAAGGGTTTCTTCTTTACTCTGAGAGAGTAAAACAGATTCACTTTTCCTATAAGAAAATAAAAGCTGAATAGAACTTCAAAGTCAAGAGAAAGCTTTTTTAAATAATGCTTAGCAGTAATATCAGATAAAATCTAGAGTGAATAGTAGTTATGAAGTAATGGGTACAAATTATTTGTGAAAATCATTCAATCATAGAAAAGATGTATAACACATTAAAGAATATCTGCTTTTCTAAGGGAAATAAACACAGAATCACCACAAGTATCAATGAATGTGGACATCTAAAAATTAAAATTGTTGGATTTAGGCAGAAGGATTATATATAACTATTTTACTTCAAAACTTAATACTACATTTCTTACAAGTAGAAATGGAGGGACAAAACCTTATAATAGCCCAAAGAGCATGGCATTTCTCATTAATAAATGCCAACTAAACAAACAACTGAACAAGAATTACTGTGTACTATAAATGCAACAGCTTGAATTAATCATGAAAAGTACCTCTAATTCCTTTTATTTGTTTAGAGTTTATATTTTGAAATGCAATTTACCTACTTACTCCAAAATCCTTAAGGGCTGCAAGGCCCTAACATGGTCTGATCTCTGCCATCATCTCAAATACCATTCTTCCCTTCCTGCTCTACCTCTAGCTCACTGGTGTTAATTTCCTTAAATATGCCCTGCTCCTTACTTTAGGGCCTTTGCATGTATTGATCTGCCTGTCCCTTGCCTTCTTTACATCACTGATTTCTTCTAATCCATTAGAACTCATAAACTTTACTTCCTCAGGAAAGCCTTCTTTGACATCCCTCCACCCTGAGGCTAGTTGAATTCCTGTGTTATATACCTCATAGCTATGCATTCTGTTGATGAGTGTATTCAATTCACTTCATGAATAATTATTTCATGTCTATCTTCCCACTAGGCTGTTAGCTCATAACTGTATTCCCAATACCCAGAATAGTAACTAGGACAGAGCAGATACTCATTACATAATTGATGAATGAATGAATATTGACCTATCTGTTTCATCTCTGGTCCTCAGTTGTTTCAAGAAATCTGGGGGATGTTTTCGCTGGTGGTCATACAGTGCTGCTAAGGGGGATCCTGAGGCAGTGATGGCATCTGAGATGTGGGTTCGAGTCAACTCTGCCATCTAAATATAAACACACACACCAAAGGCAAAAGTAAATGTAGAAAGATAACTTCACAGAACTGAAAGGGTGTGCAGTATCTTGGAAAGATCTCTGGATTGAGAGCCAACAAATTCTGCCACTATCAGGTAAAAGACCTGGGCAAGTCATTTATTCAGTCTCTAAGTCTCAACAACTTCATCTATAAAATGATGAGTGGGAATACATGGTTTCTAAGGTTTCACCCAGCTATGACAATTTATGACTTAGATTACGCAGAAAACCTTCAAGTCATATAGAGTAAGCCATAACAAGGCAAATTTAAACCAAATTCTTTCTTTAAGAATCAACCAGGGAAGCAGATTTGGCTCAACTGATAGAGCATCCGCCTACCAGAGGTCTAGGGTTCAAACCCAGGGCCTCCTGACCCGTGTGGTGAGCTGGCCCACATGCAGTGCTGATGCATGCAAGGAGTGCCATGCCATTCAGGGGAGTACCCCGTGTAGGGGAGCCCCACGTGCAAGGAGTATGCCCTACAAGGAGGGCCTACCGGCGCGAAAGAAGCACAGCCTGCCCAGTAGTTCTGCCGCACACACAGAGAGCTCTGACGCAACAAGATGACACAATAAAAAGAGACAGATTCGTGGTGCCGCTGACAAGAATGTAAGCGGACGCAGAAGAACACACACAGCAAATGGACACAGAGAGCAGCACAACGGGGGGAGGGGAGAAAGGAGAGAAACAAATAAAAAATAATCTTAAAAAAAAAAAGAATCAATTCAATGGCTACTTCCTCTGTCTTTTCTGACCAACTATACGTGAATAGGAAAATGAAATACATTTTCCTACTTTTAATCCACTATTGCAATTGCTGCCAGTATCATTCATTTGATATATATTCAATCACTGCCTTCAAGTATTACTTTCACTGATGACTTAAAATGATTTTGAAGTAATTGTCAATGTTGTCTACTAAATTGATTACAATTTTCTTGAGAAAATATTCTATACTTATTTACACAACCTTATCGTATAGAGCATATAGTAGGTTCACAGGTTTTAAATAATGGAATCATTTCATAAACAGATTAAATTTTGTTTAAAAAATCAAATAAGTGACTGCTAAAATAAACTGAAACTATCTACAGATTATGATCTTATATAGAGGATCATATATATCTCCATCCTATATGGAGACAGCAGTAAAACTCTTTCTGGTTTTATCTTTGGTATAGAAAAAAAAAAGACACTAATATTATTCTGGATAAAAATAAAACATCTTCATACAAGGCAGATCAATGTCTACCCGAGGACAGGGTTGGTAATTGACTGCAAAGGAGCATAAGGAAACTTTTTGGGGTGCTGGAAATGTTCTATTTCTTAATTGTGGTAGTGTTTACAGGGACGTATATGTCAAACTCATCACACTGTACTAAAAATGGATGCATTTTATTGTTTGTGAATTATACATCAATAAAGTTGCTATTTTAAAAAGCTTTCCAGACAGCAGAAATTGAGAAATTTCTTATAGCAGTTTGATATGGTTATGAATTCCAAAAATAGATACTGGATTATGTTTGCAATTTGATCTGTACCTGGGCATGATTAAATTATGATTAGAGCTTTGATTGGGCCCTAGTAAAAGGCATAGCAAAAGACAGAGTTGAGGGTTTTTAATGTTGGAGTTCTGATGTTGGAATTTGATGTTGAAGCCTTAAGCTGGAGCTCTAGGAAGTAAATTCACAAAGGAAATAGAAGCAAGCCCCAGGAAGAGAAGAACACTGAACCCAGAGAGAAGCAAGAACCAGAAAGCTGGGACCCTCACAGCTTTCGGCAGTCATCTTGCTCCAACACGTGAAAAGACTTTGATGAGGCAAATAACTTATGCTTTATGCCCTGGTACCTGTAAGCTCCTACCCCAAATAAATACCCTTTATAAAAACCAACCAATTTCTGGTATTTTGCATCAGTACCCCTTTGACTGACTAATACACTTTTCCATATTTCTTTCTGTCTTTACACCGAATGGTGTACATTCAACACACTTCCATCAATGGTGCTCTTATTTTAATAGATATGACTCTCTACTGAGAGTTTCTAATTAAAAGTATACATGTACTAGACACTAGAAACTCATTATACTAAGATCAAATTTATTCAGTGGACTGAAAAGAACTAAAAAGAAAAAAGTTCTCAATGGCTTTTACCTCACAGATTTGACGTGCTGCATCTGTGGTGAGGCGAGCTGTGTCTGTTTGCTGAGCGGCTATTTTACATGTTGCTGCCTGCAGGACTTCAGTTACTTCCCGTTGTGATTTAACAACCTGCTGTAAGGATTCTGCATGGACCTATAGACAAAAGGGGGTGAAAAGATAAATTTATGTAATATTTTAGTACTCCTTCCCAAATTTATTTTAATTCTGTCTCATGGATCATATGCCACGTGAAAAAAGCACTTGAATACTATCTGGATTTCTTTTTTTTTTTTAAATATTTATTTATTTATTTATTTTTCTCTCTCCCCTTCCCCCCCCCATCCCGGTTATCTGTTCTCTGTGTCTATTTGCTGAGTCTTCTTCTTTGTCCGCTTCTGTTGTTGTCAGCGGCACAGGAATCTGTGTTTCTTTTTGTTGCGTCATCTTGTGTCAGCTCTCCGTGTGCACGGCGCCATTCTTGGGCAGGCTGCACTTCCTTTCGCACTGGGCGGCTCTCCTTGCGGGGCACACTCCTTGCGCGTGGGGCTCCCCTACGCGGGGGACACCCCTGCGTGGCACAGCACTCCTTGTGCACATCAGCACTGCGTGTGGGCCAGCTCCACATGGGTTGAGGAGGCCCGGGGTTTGAACCGTGGACCTCCCATATGGTAGGCGAACGCCCTAACCACTGGGCCAAGTGCGCTGCCCCAGGATTTCTTGATTTGAGTCTTAACTTCACTGCTCACTAGCTAATGAGGACAAATTACTAAGAACTTTAGTTCCCACTTCTTTAAATTGGGGATAATAACTCTTTTTTACTTTTTAATGGGGTTGCTATAAGAATCAAATGACATGAAATTTTCCCATACAGTATAAAGCACAAAACATTATTTAATCTCTTTTTAACTCATATATAATTAAAAGATTACTAAAATGATTTCAAAGATTCAAATTTTAGATTTAAGCAATCAGTATCTGGGGAAGTGGATGTAGCTCAAGCAGTTGGGCGCCCACCTACAACATGGGAGGTCCCAGATTCGGTTCCCCGTGCCTCAGAAAGAAGACGAGCAAGACAGTGTGCTGGTGTGATGGGATGACATGGCAAGGTGACACAACAAGATGACTCAGCAAGGTGATGCAACAAAGAGCCAAAGGAAAAACACAATGACAGACACAACAAGCAGGGAGCAGAGGTGGGTCAAGCAATTGATTGGGCACCTCCCTCCCATATGGGAGGTCCCAGTTTGGTACCTGGTGCCTCCTAAAAAGAGCACACAATGAACAGACACAGAGAGCAGACAGCAGTGCAAACAACACCAAAGAGGGTGGGGAGAGAAATAAATAAATAAATCTTTAAAAAAAACACACAAAAAGGATCAGTATCTGTTGACAAATACATTACCTGAGCTGCTTTGTTTCGTGTTTCTTCTAACTGTCTCTTGTTCTCTAAAGTCTCTTGTTCAGCCTTCAGTTTCAAAAGGGCCAAGTCTCTTTCATGGCGTTGTTGCTGTGCCTTCAAAATAAAGAAATGCTCAAATATTAATTCTAAGACACTAAACTATTTTAACACAGTGAAGATAAAAACAATGCTGTTTTCTTAAAACAAATCATTTGAAGCAACCAATTAAAACTTTAAAAGGAAAGACAGCTCAATTGGATATTCAATAGCCACTTATCATACATCAAAGTATTTAATGAACATCTACAATATGTCAATGCAGTAACAAAAAATTTCAAAAGCAAACAATACTAAGAACTGATACCAAAATTTTTGGTTAAAAAGCAAAAGCTACAGGGAAGCAGATGTGGCTCAAGCAGCTGGCCACCCGCCTACCACATGGGAGGTCCTGGATTTGGTTCCCGGTGCCTCCTAAAGAAGACGAGTAAGACAACAAGCTGACATAAAGAGGCAACATGGCAACCTGAAGCAACATGATGACATAACAATATGATGCAATGAGAAGACACAATGAGGAAACACAATGAGAGACACAACATGCAGGGAGTGGTAGTGGCTCAAGAGAATTGGATGCCTCCCTCCCACATGGGAGGTACCAAGTTTGGTTCCCAGTATCTCCTAAAAAGAAGGCAAGCAGACACAAGAGAGAATACAATGAGTAGACAGAGAGCTAAAACAATGGTGGGGGGCGAAGCAGATATAAAACAAATCCTTTTAAAAAAAAAAAGAAAGCAAAAGTTACAGCACCCAAGTCTTTGGAAGAGATTAAAATATATCTTACATGTAAAAACAAAGATACTCCTAATACTTTGTAATTTTATGATTCCTTTGAGTCTGAAGAGGTGGTTTCATATAAATGTTGTTCAAAAAGAGGTCTTTCACCAGAACACTTTTCCTTCCATTAGCCCACACAATATTTTCATTTCTTCTGGAATAATGCTAAAAAATGTAGGTTCTCTAAAGGTGTTAGGCTATATATAAAGTTATATAATGCCCTGTCCAAATCTGGAAACCCAGAATTACATCCTTAAAATGACATTAAATCTCAGTTCTAATTTGGAATTTCAAGGTCAGCATGGCCCTCTATTGCCAGGGAGCCATTTTTTTCAATCCAGTGGTTCTCAACCAAGTTGGTATCAGTCTCTCACCAACCTCCACCAAGGAGCATTTAGAAATGTTTGGGGGAGTTTTTATTGTCACAATGACTGGACTGCACTACAATTATGCTATTGTGGTGGGCAGGAATGCTAAAACTCCCTGAAAAACATGGGAAAGTCCCACACAAAGAACTGTCTATAGGTAAACTGGGAGGAACAACTGGAAAATTAAATTTAAAAAACAGTACCAGTTAGCATAGGATAAAAAAAACATGAAACATTTCAGAAATAAGTTTAATTTAAAAATACATAAGACACCCACATTGAAAATGATTAAACACTGCTGAGAGAAAAATTTTTTTAAAGACCTAAGTAAAAAGAAGATACCTTATTAATGAACTAGAAGATGCAATATTGTTAAGATACCAACTTACTCTCCCCAAACTCAACTACAGATTCAATGACGTTCTAATCGAAATCACACCAGGATTTTTTTTTTTGTAGAAATTGGCAATAGTAAAATTTATATGGACATGGAAAAACCCAGAACAGTAAAGAAAAAAGTCTTGAAAAAAGAAGAACAAAGTTAGAAGACTTATACGCTTATTATTATAAAGCCATAATAATGACAATATTGTACTGGCATAAGGATAGAAAAAATAGATAAATGGAAAAGAACAGAGTTTAGAAACAGATTTACAGATAAATGGTTATTTTTTATATGCTAATGTAATTTTAGTTTTTTTAAGAAATTGGCACTGGAATAACTGGATATCCATATGGGAGAGAAAAAAACTTGACCCTTTCTTCACATTAAACTCCAAATTTATCTTGAGATGGATCCACACTTAAGTGTAAAATCTATGACTATAAAGCTTCTGGAAGGAAAAAAAAGAGATATATTTGTATCTTAATATCTCAGGGTAGGCAAAGATTGCTTAGAAAGCAAAAGGCACTACCATAAAAAAAAAAAAATTATAAATCAGACTTTATCAAAATCAAAAACGTCTGCTCTCCAAAGGATACAGTTTAAAAAATGAAAAGGCAAGCCAAGGATTAGGGGAAAACATATGAAATACATAGATCTCCTCAAGGACTTGTACCCAGGATGGACGGATGGATGGATGGATGCATGCAGGCATAGACATAGATAGATAGATAGATAGAGGAAACGGACTTGGCCCAGTGGTTAGGGCGTCCGTCTACCACATGGGAGGTCAGCGGTTCAAACCCAGGGCCTCCTTGACCCGTGTGGAGCTGGCCCATGCGCAGTGCTGATGCGCGCAAGAAGTGCCATGTCACGCAGGGGTATACCCCGCGTAGGGGAGCCCCACGCGCAAGGAGTGCGTCCGTAAGGAGAGCCGCCCAGTGCGAAAGAAAGTGCAGCCTGCCCAGGAATGGCGCTGCCCACACTTCCCGTGCCGCTGACGACAGCAGAAGCAGACAAAGAAACAAGACGCAGCAAACAGACACAGAGAACAGACACCCGGGGGAGGGGGGGAATTAAATAAATAAATGAATCTTTAAAAAAAAAAAAGATAGATAGATAGATAAAAAATTTCCTACAATTCAATAATAAAGAGACAAATAACCCAATTTAAAAATTAAGACATAGGCAAAAAATATGAACACTTACAAAAGATTTAAGATTGATCAATAAATACCTGAAAAGATGATCAACATCATCACTGATAATACAAATGGAAATTAAAACTACCATAAGGTACTACTTCATATTCACTGCAATGATGAGAACAAAAAATTCTGACAATACCAAATGATAGCAAGACATGGAGCAACTATAACATATATACTGCCGGTACAAGTGTAAATGTTACAAGCACAGGAAAACTTTGGCACTTTCTCATAAAGTTAAACTTACACTTGACCTATAAGAAATTGTACTTGTAGCTTATTTACTCAAGAAAAACAAAAACATTTAAAGGTTTACTGGGGCAATGACTGCACAACTTAGTGATGAAAGTGAGAGACACTAAGCGTACACTTTGGATAGAATGTAGAAGGCATGAGACTGTATAACACAGTGAATCATGTGGCAGAAGATAGACTGTGTATAACAGTACAAATATGAGAGTATTCTCTACAATAAATGTACAATACTATTATCAATAATAATACATAGTGTATGGAAAAAATGTACCAAACGTATGCTCTGGACCATAGTTAGTGGTAATAGACTGATGATGTTCTTTCATAATCTGTAACAAATGTTCCACAACAATATATGGTGTTGATGGAGAAGAGATGTATGGAAATCCTGCACATTAGGCATAGTTGTTTTGTAACCTCACAACTTCTGTAATTAAAAAAAAATTTAAAAAGTAAACTAAATAGACAGAAATCAGAATAGCAATTGCCTCTGTGAAGGGGCATTGACTGGAAAAGAGCCTGAGTGAAATTTATGGGGTGATGGATGTGTTTTCTATCTTGATTAGAGTGGTTATTATATTGCTATACACATTTGTCAAAACTCATCGAACCATATACTTAAAACCTGTGCATTTTACTGTATGTAATTAAACCTCAGCTAAAAGAAAAATCAATAGCACCCCCACTGAGGAACACTGCTTTAGATTGTTGGACTTTACTTGCTAAGGAGAAGTTCACATTATCCTGCATTCATCAAACATCTGATCTCAGAAACTTTTTTAAAATTGGTACAAATAAAGCATAAGAAAATCTCAATTATCTCTGACATCATTAATGAAAAAAGAAAACACTAAGAAGGTTTCACTAGCAGATTTTCACACTATCATTAAAAGGAAAAACCATGGAAAACAAAGTATTTAAGAGAGAATGAGGGAAGCGGACTTGGCCCAATAGATAGGGCGTCCGCCTACCACATGGGAGGTACGCGGTTCAAACCTCCTTGACCCGTGTGGAGCTGACCTATGCACAGTCCTGATGCGTGAAAGGAGTGCCCTGCCATGCAGGGGTGTCTCCCGCGTAGGAGAGCCCCACGCACAAGGAGTGTGCCCCATAAGGAGAGCCGCCCAGCGTGAAAGAAAGTGCAGCCTGCCCAAGAATGGTGCCGCACAGACGGAGAGCTGACACAACAAGATGATACAACAAAAAAACATAGATTCCCGGTGCCGCTGATAAGGATAGAAGCCATCACAGAAGAACACACAGTGAATAGACACAGAGAGCAGACAACTGGGGTGGGAAGGGGAGAGAAATAAATAAATAAGAAACAAAGAGAATGACTGTGGTATTGGTCTATTGTCAAACACTGTATCTTCAATTTTCTAATACCCTATATGATGGATTTTCCCAGGATTATTGATAGGTGTTATATGGTAGACAAAAGTAAGGACCATTTATTTCCTTCTAATTGGCAAGCTAAAGTCTATTTTTTAAAATTCATTGTTAAGGATATTTTAAATAACATAAAAAAGAAAAACCCCAGAAGCTTAAAACAAAGAAAAAGCCACAAATACCGTTATGATCTGAGCCAGAGACACACTCTCTTGCTGAGCAAGTGAAATGCCTCGAACTCTTTCTACATCTGACAGTTGGCGCACCGACTCCTCAATGGCGTTCAAATAACTGAGTTCTGCTGCCATACGATGCTGGAGGCCAGCAGGAGAAAAGCGCTTAGAACCTAAAAGGTATAATAATTGTCAAATGGAAAAGTTCACAGGAAATAATATCTCTTATTTCTAAAATTTATTTTCATTTCAAAAGCCAAAAAATAATCCTGTATTCCTCTGCAAGGAAAGTAAGCTACTTATTAGTATAATGTATTTTATTAGTTTTTTCTATAGTATTTATATATCTATATGAATATATACTTGTACCTACCCACAGACACTTAGGAGTACATATATATGGGATATAATTTCAGGTGAGTTTCAATTACTATTTAATGCTGGGAAGATGAGAAAAGGCAACACTTGAATCTTTCATGCTTTCTTCAATACTTAATTTTCTGTACAGTTTTTGTTTAATACTTCAAAAAGTAATCATTTTCACTTGAAATAACATTTCCCTATGACTCAATTGAAACCACTATCTTCACCATAAAGAAGCTGTTCCTTTTTGGAAAGAAAAGGAATTTTCTGGCAAAAAATTAAATACCTTTTTCAAAAAAAAAAATCTACAAAGGCATAGATCTACTTGCCTGGTGTAGAAGCCATCTCTTTAGCTGTTCGGCTGGAAGCTAGGTTGGTATCAGTGAAAGCTGCACTAGGTTTATATCCTGCTGTAGCTGGAAAGGATCTAGTCCTTTCCAGGGAAGGTCCTGGAAGGTCAAACTGCAACAATGTCTGGGAACTTGGAGACAGGGGAGAAGTTGGAGTTTTCTGAGGTCTTCCCTTGTCTGAAGAGACACTAAAAGTTTTGGTTCATAAAGACATTAGAAGAAGGAAAACTACCTCAAGAAACAGCAAAAGAGTTCATAACAACATGCATTATTTTCTTTATCAATATTAGCTTTAAAAAAGCTGTACTACAGGCATTTATCCATTTAACAAGCTATTGAATGACTAGATACTCCTCCAGTTGCTAGAATTTCAGGGAGGAACAAATCACACACAAACCCTGCCTTAACTAAATGGAAAGGGAGTCCCTTAATTACATTGACACTTACTATTTCCTTTACAATGTATATATATCATGAATCATGCACTGTAGTATGAAACAAAAGTCTTGTAAAATAGTTAAGATGTTTCATAGTATCACAATTACAGTCACATATACAAGGAAAAATCTAGCCTATCTTATGAACACATTTTAAAATATGGCTATGAAAGGGAAATAAAACATCAAGACCTATTAAATATTTAGAAATGACAAACACTATTCTTTTGTTATTCCTTTTAACCCAAAGTGTTCACAGCAAAAAAATTATTTTCATCCTAACCATCTCTAAATACTTAATTTATGCTCCTTTGTTTCTATCTACCACATAATACTAGTTTTTCCTGTACTTTCTAATATGTAGTAATCGCTCTCATTGCAGTTTGAGTCTAACAATTTTAAACATTTAATTGAACATAAGGAATATGTCTAGCTGATAGTTGAGAAAATAAGCTCTTTAAAACAGGGGCCATATATCTTATTCATTTTTATATTTCTACTATTGCTAAGCATGTTACCTTGCAATGAATATTTATTTCTTATATAAAGTACTCAAAGACACTCTATAAATCATACTAATACAGTTAATCTCTTCCCAACATACAAAAAAAAGTTTGTTTTTAGCTTTCAATAAAATTATGAGAACATTTTCAAAAGTAAAAATTTCTCTTATACCCAGACTGAAAACAGTGGAATAAAAATAATGTCTTGAGAGGCACTCACTTTAATTTTTAGTGACCTTAGTTTTATATTTGTGGTCTAAAGAAATACTACTTAAATAGTTCTGGTAATTTCATTTATGAAAAATAAAAAAGAATGAAACAAAAAAGATTATTGTTTCTGTCTCCTAATATAATTCCAAAGAATTACAGCATAGTATCAAACAAAATCAAACAAAATAAAAACCTTATGGTTTTACAAAATGAATTTATAATTGCTTTGCAAAGATTTATCTGGAATAGCATTTCCAAAAGTGTTTCTAAGGTTGTTAATGTTTTCCAAAAAATAAA
The DNA here is from genome assembly GCF_030445035.2 of Dasypus novemcinctus. Taxonomy (NCBI): domain Eukaryota; kingdom Metazoa; phylum Chordata; class Mammalia; order Cingulata; family Dasypodidae; genus Dasypus; species Dasypus novemcinctus. The sequence continues at coordinate 60,322,957 of NC_080685.1, read as the reverse complement.
AAAGAAAGAAAGAAATGGAAAGAGCTCAAAGACAGAGTATCTACAGTTAAATAAGACAAAATGGGTTATACAATTTTTTTAAAAACTGGAGAAGAAGGACTATGGGAAAAGGGTGGAGAAGAAAGTTCCAAGAATCAGTCCCTTCACCAAAACAACTATTGAACTGGCAGGAACTGTCTCAATCAACTATCTTGAAACTCTGGAGTTTAGAGGAATACTGCATAGCATCTAGGGAGGAGTGGGAGAAAGAAGCCAGTAATTTGTAATAAATACAGGTAAAGTTTCACCCTCCCTGCAGTGGCTACCCTCCTCTTTCCCCTAGCCTCTTGGCAGGCAGCAGTGGGGACTAGAGCTAGGACTCCTGGCCCATTTTCCTGGTGCCAGCATAGACCTCGCCCTCCAAATTCCAGGGGTGTTTGACAGCAGATTTCTACTTTTTATAGACTACTTCAGATCATAGGGGAACAGCTCTGAGGACAGCCATTGTTTCTACCCATCATGGCAAAGGTAGCAGAGGAATCATAAGGACAATAACCTTCCTCAAAACTATGGAAATCAGTTAAAGGGCTGCATTAATTGGGCAAGTGGCCTTTAACTGGTGTCCTTGCTGACCCCTCTCCCACCTCCACAACACAGGGTGGAGCCAGCTTGAATTCCCACTGTGGGTCCCTGGCCCTGTTCCAGAGGAAGCAGATTGGCCCTTGGGTACATAGAGGGGTGCATGTATGCCAGTACCAATCTATCGGGTGGAAGTCAGAGAGACTTAGCTGGGACACTGGTCTCGGGCTCACCCTCCCAGACTTTGTCCTAAAGGCAGAAAAGGGTCTTGCCCACAGCTGGGACAAAATGAGAAACAACTGAGCTGAAGCATCTTGGGGCAAAGGACTACCTGCATTTAGTCACTCAAAAGAGCACCCATGGGAAGTAGATGTGGCTCAAGTGACTGGGCTCCTGTCTATTACATGGGAGGTCCAGGGTTCAATTCCCAGGGCCTCCTGGTGAAGACAAGTTGGCCCATGCAGAGAGCTGTACAACTGTACAATACAATGAAGCCTATTAGAAAGATGGACTATAATTTATAGTACAATTATAAAAATGTTCTTTCATGAATTATAACACATGTAGCACACTAATGCAAAGTATTAATAGTATGGTATTTGGCAAATGAATTTTATGTATGATATTTCTGTTAACCTACAACTGCTATAAAAAAATAAAATAAAACAAAACTAGAGGAGGCCTTACCAAAGCCTTGGAATGTTTAAGCACTGTAAATATATTAGTACATAAGGGAGTGAGGGAGATCCCAAAATATAGTATAAGGCATTTATAAACTTATTTGGCTAAGTATTCTTTGTAGAAATGTTTAACTTTCCAGACTTTGCCAATTAAATTACCAGAATATCTCTTAAGGAAAGGCAAAATTTTCTGAATTATAATATCACTGACAAAGCAATAAAAATGCAATTTTAAATGAAACATTTATGGTATTCATAATGTAACATTTTTACCACATAAAAGCACTAAAGATGCTTATCTGCATGTGACAATGTACTAGAAAAAGCACAAAGTTAGTTTAAAAATAAAATAAATAAATCCTTGTCTCTCAGAACTTAAATTTCCAGAAAGACAAAACCTAGGCAGCAGATGAAAAGACATGGACAACTAAGTAGAACTGTATATGAAGTGACAATTCAAGGTAATTAATAAGCAACAGGGTAAGTAGATAACATAATATATAAAAAGGAGAGGGAAAAAAAAATCCAGAGTATTCAAGCTCCATAATCAGTACAAAAGTTAAGGCTCTGCTTCTAATCTGTTTGGAAAAACTGTAGCAATCCATGAGATTTCAAAATCTGCTGTGAATGGTCTATTAAGTTAAGCAGAAGAGAACAATTCAAAGGAAGAAATAAAGAAATCAAAAGCATGCAAAGTAATTACATTAAAAGAATAGAAGCACAAAGTAGAGAAGAAAAAGTAAACAAAGAAAACGAGACAGTTTGTGGTAGTCTAGTGATAATAAATAAAATAGGTTCTTAAGAGCTGATCTATGGGGTAACTGTGAATTCCCAAAGTACCCTAAGAGAGAAGCTTGGACAAAGGATAGAGCCAAGAAAACAACTGTGTCAATGGTTTTCAGGATAGAAACATGGGTTGTGATAGAGGCAGAGAATTTTGAGGGAGAGCTTATAACAGTTTAAGTGAAAGATGACAATTTAAAAAATATAAAGTCTAGAATTATGAACAAAAATATAAAACCTATTCAGAAATTACAAATTTTTGTGGTAGCTTGGACATAGAAAGTTAAGGAGAATGCCGAGTTGAAATTTACTAAGTAGATTCTCAGAACATGAATTACAATATGAAATGTGTATTACTTTACCTCACAGAATGACCAGAAAGATCCTCCAAAGTGCTATCAGTATCAAGAGTCTGCTCATAATCTTTAAGAGAAAGTTTATTACTAGTCCCAGATTTCTTTGCTTGATGGGAGCTATGTTCTGAGGCAGATTGTGCTTTATCCTCATCAAGAAGAGAGTTTGGAACACTTCTTTTTAGTGGATCCAGCCCTGTAAAATAAATTTCTTATAAAGCCAATTTCCAGTATCAGGAACAATTGAGAAACAAACTGATAACTACATTTTGCTAAAATAAAAGTATAGATTAGAATATTTTTAAACTGCCTTATATTTAAAATTTGTTTTTCATATCTAATATAAAATAGCTCACCCTTCTACTTCCATTTAAGGAAAGTGAAGTATCTTTGATTAATAAATGACATTTACTACTAAAAAATAAATTGTTCTTAATTCAATTGGTAAAAAAACAAAAATAAACAAAAAACAAATAAATTAAACAAACAAAGGAGTGGGTGTGTAGCTCAGTGGTTGAGCATGTGTTTAGCATGTATGAGGTCCCAGGTTCAATCCCCGATAACTCCTAAACAAACCAACAAACAACAACAAAAACATGAATGAAGTACTTACTATTCTGTCTCCATGAAAAAACAACCAAAAAGAAGTTTTTTAAGGCTAAAATCCAGCGCCGAGAGAAAAATGGTATATTCATTAGCTGCCAAGAGGATCACATAATCCTTTTGAAAAACTGACTGGAACTCTAGCCAGTTTCATTAAAACGTTTATATTCTCTGACATATTATGATCATATTTCTAGGAGTATATCTTGAGATTATTAAAAGAAATAAAAATTATGCACGTTGTTCAATGCATAATCTTTACATAAAAAAAATTCAACCTACATTTCCATATGTCTAAATTACATATGTAACAGTAACTTGAACATTTAAATAGCACTTTGTAGTGTAAAATGCACTCCATGTATTTTAGCCTGTTGCTATTAAAATTCTCATGAAGTGGGTACCATATCCCCAACTTAACGATAAGGTAACTAGGGATCCATGAGGCTAAAAACTTGCCAAAGGAACAGTTAATAGAAGAATAGGACATAAACCCAAGTGTACCATTTACCTTGATGGCATGTTTAAATAGCAGCAAAGGAAATGTTATTATGTTAAAAAAAAAAAAAAAAAAAAAGAAGAAGCAGAATATAGAATTGCAAGTGTATTACAATGACAGGTAAATTTTTAATATAAATGTAGATATATGAGTCAAAGACAAAAGAACATGAAAATGATGAAAATGTGAAAAAACAACTATTCTATATTGTGCTGTAGTGAGAGCAGTAAGGTGAACAATTTTTCATTTAAAATTTTCTTTAAAAAAGAAAACAGAATAAGCAAATGAAAAAATATTAAACCTAAGTAGTAATCGAAAAATGCAAATCACATCAATAAGATACCATTTTCCACTATTAGATTAGCAAATATTTTTATCAATTTTATAGAAGTATATTCATAAACCACATAATCCACCTAAAGTATACAATCAATGATTTCTGGTATAATCACAGAGTTGTGTATTCATTATTGCAATCAATATTAGAGCATTTTCAATATTCCAAAAAGAAAAAGCCCCTATCCTTTAATAGTCACCTCTTACTCCCTCTATTCTTCCCCTATCATACATAACTAGATTAGCAAATATTCTTAAAGTAATAACATCTAGTGTCAATAACACAGAGAAAAGGATATTCCTACACTTTTATGGGACTGCAAACTCTAGCATTCTTTCTGGAGGACAACCTGAATTAGGTATAAAAATAATTTTGTATCCCCCTTGACCCAGAAATACTATCTCACTTATAGTAATTCATCCTAGGAAGATACTTAAAGATGTACAGCACAAATTAGATATAAGATGTTGATCACATTATCATAATGGAGGGGGACCTACAGAAATAATGTAAGGAACTATCAATTAATCAGAAAAAGGACTCCATATTTATGACCCCTATGCTAGAAGAGCAAACTGTTAATACTGGTTATTTCTTATTTTTCTATAATAAAGGTGCATTGCTTTTATAATGAGAACACTTTATTCATTTAATATCTTTCTTTGAAAATAAATACACAATTTTAAACATCTGGAAATTGTAAACAATGCAATATCTATGTCAGAAAGACCGATCAGGAGGATCCAAACACAAAGAAAATATTTTGGCCCTACATTAAAAGATTACCAGATGAAAGTATGTTTATATGTTTTAAAGTTTAAATTAAGAGAAAATATTTTTTCTCACAATTCTCACTTTAATCTACCAGCTACTCTCAAACCTCATTGAGTAAGGAGGCTTTGCAGTAATTTTGTACAGAGCATGCAGGTACTATTTTCCACCACCAGATGGAGTATGATAATAAAAATTATATTGATTTTAGAACTTGGAAATATAGAAGTTAAAGAAGATGCTGTGAAAAGTGAAATATATGGGGATTTTGTAGGCATTATGAGAACAGATTCGGGAAACTGAAAGCCACAAAATACTATCTATATTTCATTTTAACACATTTCAGATTAGAATTTTTAAAAATCTACATTGAATCATATTGCTTATATTCATATATTCAAAATATCATAATTATTTTAAAATTGTAGCAGAAGGTAGACTGGTTATGACTGAATGCCTCTAAGTCAGAATCCTGCCCAGACAGACCAATACGGCAGCGCCGCAGTGCTTTGGTTGGCCTTGGATAGTTGGTCCCCCGCCATCCCCACCAGCGGGCCACCATGCATGCCCATGCATGCAGTGACCCCTGCCACATGTCAGGACCAGAGTCTGGTGCAGAGAGCCCCTTGTCCCGGGAAATGGGGTGCGGCCAGAAAGGGGGCCATCCCCTTGCCCATCATATACCCACACATTCTTGGTAAACCTGGTGCTAAACCTCTCAAAGACAACCTGCTTCTGGGTGGGGATTTCATATGTAGCAGAGCAGCTCCCTTGCTGTCGTCTATTGAAAGTTAGCCCTTGACACAAGGGTTTGAAAATAAAACAATGAAAAAAAGAAAAGTAAGAAGGTAGACTGATTTGAGTGTCAGAAGTCAGAATCCCAGCTTTGCCGTTAACTAGGTTGGTGACTTTAGGTAAGATACTAATGTAAGAAAACATAATATTTATGAAATAAGAGTTGAGCAAGATCAGCACTCCTCAAACTGTGCTAAGCTGAATTCTAAATTACATAAGATGCTGATTAAAGAAAGGATTTTGTGGTCAAATTAAATTTAGGAAATTCTTTACACTATAGCCTCTTCCACATCCTCAAATAAATAATACATATAAGCATATTGTAGTGGTTTGGAACTGTATGTACCCCTGAAAATTATGTTCTAAAAGCTAATCTATTCCCATGGGTGTCAACCTATTTTAAGTAGGACCTTTTTATTAGAATACTACATTTAACGCATGGCCCAGGGTGGGTCTTAATTCTCTTACTAGATTCTTTACAAGAAAATGAAATTCAGACAGAGAGAAAGGAACAAAACCTAGACGAAAAGGGAGAAACCAGCAGATACCACCATGTGCCTTGCCATGTGACAGGAGCCCAGGATTATTAGCAGCCAGCCTTCAGGAAGAAAGTATCACCTTGATGAAAGTTTGATTTAGACATTCTTCTTAGTCTCAAAGCTAGCTTGTAAGCTTAGCAAACTAAAGCACTTAATAAAAGTATTGATGAATCCTTATAGGAAAGAATGTTTAACTTCAATATTTTTTCCACCATGGAGCACTTTTTTCCTCAGAACTCCTATGAAACAACCTATCCAAATGACAACCAGAGAAGACAGGCTTTGGGAAGTGTTGGTAAAATGATCTCTAAAATTTCTATCGAAGACTAAGAACACTTCCAAACTGCAAGACAGTTATACCAGATTAATGTTTAAGAAATAATTTCTTCCAGCACTGTTATATTGGAAGCATAAACTGCCACCTGCTTTCTAAAGGGCTATTTGGCAAAATGTTTCTCTAGCAGTTTGGTATTATTTATGAATTCCAAAAAGATAACGGATAATGTTTGTAAACTAGTCTGTTCTTCTGGGTGTATTTTAGTATTAACTTCAGAGGTTTCACTTTTACTTGACTAAATTATGGTTAGGGCTTTAATTGGGCCACGTCAGTAGGACAATGAATCCCTGCCACCTTGATAGATGGGGACTTACAGAGAACACAACATGGCAGAGATAGTGGAATTTTGATGCTGGAATTTTAAGCTGGAGCCCCAGGAAGTAAAGACACAGGAGAAGAACACAAAGGAGTGAAGACAGCTCCATAGACACAGCAGAGTCCCCAGAAAGAGAGAGAACCTGAAAGTCTACAGCTGACCTTGTGGAGAGAACTGAGCAGTCAAGCCAGAGAAAAATAAGCCCTGGGAGAGATATGAGACTTATCCCAGCCTATAGCTGATGTAAGAAGAAGCTGGGACCATGGAGCCTTAAGGAAGAGGAAGGCTAGGCCCTTGTAGGTATCACCCGCCATCTTGCTCCAACACATGGCAACAGACTTTGGTGAGGGAAGTAACTTACACTTACAGTTTATGGCCTGGTACCTGTAAGCTTCTATCCCAAATAAATACCCTTTCATAAAAGCCAACAGATTTCTGGTATTTTGCATCAACATCCCTTTGGCTGACTAATACAGCATCGAAATTTTAAACATGGAAGAGTCTTATGCTTTGGAAGAGGATTTTTCCTCCAAATGAAAGAACCAGACTAATGCATGAAGAAATATTTTTAAAGAATATTCAATGTATCAGTTTTATAATGGTAAAAAAAAAGAGCCTTGGGTAGCGGATGTGGTTCAAGCAGTTAGGTGCCCACCTCCAACATGGGAGGTCCTAGGTTCTGTTCCTAGTGCTTCCTAAAGAAGCTGAGCAGACACAACAAGCTGAGGCAACAAGCTGACACAATGAGTAGGGAACAGATGTGGTTCAAGCAGTTGGGCACCCACCTCCCACATGAGAGGTCCCAAGTTCAGTTCCCTGTGCCTCCTAAAGAAGGCGAGTGAGCAGAAAACAAGCAGACATATGAGGGAGCCATCTCAGTGGAGTAGAGGGGGATTAGGAAATAAAATAAAATTGATTTGTTAAAAAAAAGGACAACAGGGAACAGCCTAAATAAGTATATCCAAACATTTGAACACTAGGTAGTCATTTAAAAAGATAATGTAGATTCATATTTACTGATATAGAAAGATGACCTATTGTCAGAACAAAACAGTATATGAAATGTGATCCCATTCATATAAAAACTCCTACAGAAAGTCTAAAAATAGTCTTACCAAAAATATTAGTATTGGTTATCCTTAGGTGGAAGGATTACAAATAATTTTTTAAAATTTTAAATATAATTTTTTACATTTTTTTAATTAGAAAAAACAACTTTGGAAACAAAATTAATCTCTAGCTAGAGACCATACTGTGAATTTGGGAGTTCTTTGCCTGATAACTGTTATATTCTTACCATAGGTCTACAAATGAGGAGTAGAACAAAAGGGACCCGAGGGTATCGCATTCACTCAAAAATACTTACCGAATGCGAGTGGGCCAGCCCATGTGCTAAGTACTAGGAAATATACTTTATCATCATTAATTTCATTTAAACTTCAAAAGTACCATATGATGCATGTATGATTATTTCTATTTTACAGATAAGGAAATTTGAGTATTAAAAGACACTCAGAAAAGTACTAGATACACTATTAAGTTAAAAAAAAGAAAGCAGTTGCAAAAGCATTTCTATTTTTTAAATAAAGATATGTGTGTGTGTGTATAAGTATATACTGCAAAACCAGGCACCAAAAATGTTAGTAGTGGTTAACTCTAAGCAGAGGAGCCTAGAGTTATTTGTATTTTTCAAAAATGTTTATCTGTAATTTTTACTTTTTTATCAATGCAGATATACTACTTTTATATTAAGATACATAATTTTATATCTCAAAAGGTTAATATTACAATGATAAATAAACGTGAAAGCTAAGTAAATGACTGTCATGAAGAAATTTACCAGGGAGCAGATGTAGCTCAAGTGGTTGAGCAACCGCTTCCCATGTATGAGGTCCTGGGCTCAATCGCCAGTACCTCCTAAAAAAAAAAAAAAGAAATTTACCTAAGTTTTTATGGAATCAAACCACAAAATTAGATCACTATAACAAAAATCACTGGTAAGAGAAAAGGTCTCCATGTCGTATTCCACTTACATTCTATCTTTTCCTTTTTTCCTTTCTTTCCTTTAGAAGAAGTAGATGAATGAGAAGATGCAGCAGACTGGGTCCCCAATGAATGCTGGGAACTAACGTCCACAGAGGGAAAATCAAAAGCAGACTTTCTGCTAGAATGCTCCTCCTGAATACCTAGATTGCTACCACCAGTACTGTCAAAGAAAAAGTAATGGTGATTAAGGAAAGAAATAAAAAGTCTTAGAACAGAGCTAAAACTATGAAAACTAAAACTATCATTAGATTTAAAAATCTAATCACTAGGAAAATATACTACAATCAAGAATGCCTTCCTGTTTTCTTTTTTATTTTCTTACTACTGCGGAGCCTAGATTGTTCCTATGGCTCAATTTCATACTGAGAAAAACCTTAGGTGAATTATTTACTGAGGTAAAACCATCAAAAATTGATATTTCAGATTCAAAAGAGAAAAAAACATAGTGCTGAATACTAGAAAATATGGTCTCGATTTCTATTCAAACTTAAAATTTAATATATTATACTTATTTTCCCCTGAAAATCTTATGAAGAGAGATAATTAATATGCTCCACTTCAATCTAGAAATAAAATTAATCACATCATTTTGATTAATGATATTAAATGTTACCACAATAAAAACCGTTAAGTTTTTATTTCAAATTTTATTCTTTTCTTTAGAGCTCAAAATAAGCTACAATTTTCCTACTGTAATTTTAATAATAGTACTTATTTTTATATAAGTATACCAACTAGATTTAACTAAATTTTTGTAAGATCATCTAATAATTTTATGTGGATTACAATTTCTGGATGTGAGAAAAATTATATTGAATTCGAGTGATTAGATTTATATATATGGTAACAAAATCTAGGGAGGAAATTCTTTCCTGCAAATCTGATCCACTTACTATGTGACTTTGTATAAGTAACCACATCTGTGCTTCAGTTTCCTTCCTAAGATAGGAATATAACAAAAATACCACATCAGCCTGTCATGAGAATGAGTTAATATGCAAAAGCCCATAGTCCCCTTAGTGCCACATTAAGGGCTCAATAAATACTAACCACTGTCATCATTATAATTTTATTTATTTATTTTTCAAAGCTTTACTAATTACTTGAGAACATTAGAATCTATCTAATTTTCCTCAGGGATATCATAGAAAACTATGTCTTAACCTTCTTACATTAGTACACCATGCATTAGTTTCCCAATACCATCCTGTAGTGGGGATTCACAGAATGACTCAATTAATTTTAACAGCAGCCTCAATGTTATAAATACTTCATACTTCATTTAATACTCACAATAACTTTTGAGGCATGTACTATTATTTCCCCCATTTTACAGAGAAGGAAACTAAAGCCAGAGAGGTTCAGTAGCATGCCCAAAGATGAGGAACTAATGAACAGGAGCACCAGTATTTAAACCCAGGCAATCTGGTTCCAGAGCCCATGCTCCTAACCACTATGCAGCCCCCACAAACATCTTTAAACAGGCAAAACTTAACTAATGTTCTGACCATAGTTCTCATTTGTACATTTTTCTCACTCTTCAGATTTTATTCCATGTAACCAATGTAATCTTACTTAGGTTCAAGAGCTGATTTTTTTTCTGTTAAAGTCCCACTCTCTGGAGTAGAGACAAAGTCATCTTCATATGAAACACTGCTTAGAGGGGTTGTGATGGTATTCAAGGGCCATGATGCTGATGTTCCTCTTTCCAACCTGTCTTCAAATCCTGTCAAAAGTAATAATTGAAATGTGGTTAAAAACAAAAATAAAAAAACTATGAGCAAAGTAATCCATGATACTGAGATTGATAACATGGATTTTGGGATGTTTTTGTTTGCTTTTATTATAAGTGCATCTCTTTAATTTACATTTATATTTAACAAAACATTTTAAACTTTTCATTAAGGAAATTTTCAAATATATACAAAAAGTTGAGAGAAAAGCATAGTGAATGAATGCACCCATAATCCAGCTTCAACAATAATCAATACATGGCCAAACTAGTTTCAATTACTCCATGCCCCATCTGCCTCTCCCTACTACAGATTATTTTAAAGAAAAGTCCAGAAAAAATGTCATTTCATCTCTAAATATTGCAATGTAACTATACAATGTTAACGAAAACCTAATAGACGTATTTAGGAACAAACCCAATTTCCTTAAGAAAAAAAATGTGAGAATTTAAGCACTTTGCTTTCATTAAGAGAAATGAAAACCTACTCTAAAATTACCACCTATAAAAAAATAAGTGCCTAAACAAAACTGAGCAACAGCATAGTTAGGTCTGCACAAGATCATAAAGAAGTACCTAAATATGAGTTCTAGAAAAATGCAATGTGATACCTCGTCGCTGCACATAAGATGTCCAGGTGAAATCAATGAGTGTGTCTAATAGTTTGTTCATTACGTGGAGTGGAAGGAGAAAAACACAGTATCGGTAGCTGACTTTAAGGTCAGCTTAATACCCTCAAACACAGAAATTCTAAGATTATGTTGGCACAAGATGGGCTGGATCTGTCTATAACAGTGAAAGAGACTTGGGAGATTTGGGTCCATTATAGAAAAGGACAGTTGTGCTGCAAGATGTCAGGAATAAGGCGAAGTTTAGAAGTAATTATTTCAGGACCCAAATATCCAGTTATATTACTGTTCAAAGTCTGACTACTACTAAAATTAGTTTTTGGTTTTTTTTTAAACATTACATTAAAAAAATATGAGGTCCCATTCAACCCCACCGCCCCCACCCCCCACTCCCCCCACAGCAACACTCTCTCCCATCATCATGACACATCCATTTAAAATTAGTTTTGATAAATAGTAATAGAATTGTTTCCAAATTAAAAATTTACTACAGTTGTACTACACAATTCTTAATCGCTTTATTCCCAATAATTCACAAATCACTATACTAAAAAGCATATTCATTTTCTATTGAAATATCTAACTATGAACACAGAAAACCCAGTGTAGACTTGTATGCATCATAAAATCCTTAACCTCACCTATGAATTTCTCTTAACTAGATCAACACTTCTACAACTACTAATTACGTTGATGAATAAACTAAAAAATATTTTCAAGATTAAATTACTAATACTCTAGTTGAAGTTTGCAGATAATTTAGAAAATGACTAATGCAGACAATAATAATCCTCCTTCATCATAATGAACAATGAAAATGTATACTTATATATATATATCCTGTACAGAAATTATGAAAAAATTTAACATATAAATATTCCAAACACTTATTTTTCTCACCTTTGCCATATAACTGATATGATTTTGTAAAAATATTAATGACACTATGTGAACTTCCCTTTGCCAATTCTTCCCATGGTCCTTTGCTTTGTGTACCACCTATGTGCCCATAAAGTGGCAAGAACTTTTCAGCCTCCTTTTGAAACTCTTTAATGGGTTCAGAAGTATTTCTTTCTCCAGCACAAAATTCCTTTTCTTTTAAGATTTCTGCTACTTTCAAAATGGGCTGCCCATTCTGGCCTCCTTCTTCTTCCGAAAGACTCCCCTCACTAAGAAGAGGCCCTTCACTGACTGAATCTGTGCTAGAACCAAGAGACATTTTGGCTTTGTCTGGCGAACTGGCTTGCATATCAGAGCTAGAAGAGTCGGTCTGCCTCTTACACAATTGTGCCAGCAGCCCTTCTGGTTTGGGACCTGGCAATCTCATTCTGAAGTTTGCTATGGCACTATGAGGTCTGATCATCTCAGGAAGCTTTTTAAATTCACTAAGGTTGCCTACACCAGGAAGATCATCATCAAAAGTTGCATGAGATACACAAGTTCCCAGCATCTTTTGAATTCGGGCAGAGAAAACATCTTCAGTATCCTCTTTCACAGGTGGACTTATAGCCTTAGTCCAAGGTCCATCTTCTTGGGCTGCTTGCTGTACATTATACTCAGTGTTCCATACTGATCCATAATTAATATTGGCTCCAGCTAATTTCTTGGCTTCACTTTCAATCCTGCTGGACAAAGAAGCAGCTGTTGCTTTCAAGGCTTCAATACGATCCAGTTTACTCTTATATTGGCTGGCACCAGGTTTTAACAAGGCATCTGAATGAGCAGCTGGTGAGGTCAGATATGGTTGAGGTGTAAAAGTCAATGGCCCTGAAGCCACATTATGATTCTTTCTGGTTGGTAATATAGATTCAAAATCCTTATGCAAAATTCCTACATGCTCTAGACTCAAGAGATGAGAGAGTAAATTTCCAGCTGTTCCAACAAGGGGCTGTGGCTGAGAATGGTGGACTCGTGGGCTCAATCTGTCCGGCTGCATCCATGTAGGTTCCATCAAGTCCATTCTGTAAATGAGAAGTTACAATAGATAAGTTAACACAGAAATTATGACCAGTATTTTTCTTTTTAAGTTTTGTTTTTTTCCCCTCATTATAAGAGTAAGGCATACCTATTGGGGGGGAAGGTGGGGGGAATGGGAGTCCAGAAGAGGATAAAGAGAATAAAGATCACTCAAAAATTAAATAATCAGTCACTATTAATATTTCATTTAGAATTATATTCCTCCAAATATTTTCCTGTGTGTATATGGTATTTTGTTGTTTTCACACACACAAAAAAGCTATCTTACATACTGTGTAGTAAACTACTTCTTTTAAAGAGTGGACATTAAAACTTTTAAAAACCTGTAGACAAAATTCTTTGAACATTGGTTCTATTCTTTTCTTTAAAAATAATGTTTTGTCAAAGAGAAATACTTAAGATTGTTATATATTAATACAGGTTATTATAATCAACAAGTATTTACTAAATGAACACTTATGTTTAACATTGTATGTACTAAAGAAATAAGATTGTTGCAACCTAGTTTTTAAAAAAATTAAGGAACATCAAACAATTAAATGCTAAATTATGAGTACTAACTATGAATATACAGTACAAGATAGGGTGTCCATAAGGTCTAGAAACACACAAAAAAAAGTTCCAGATGACATTATGTATATTCTCCTATGTTTCAAGACTCTGGACACCCTATATATTTAGGGATATTACAGAGAAGTAAAAGCTGATGTCAAGAAGAACATAAGGTTTTATCCTTGGTTGTGTCCATTATTTTTTTATGATGACATAAAGAAATGCTTATCAAATTCGCACATGACAGTAAGGTGGGAGGCATGACTAACCCAATAGATGACCAAATTACTTGGATAGGCCATAACCTTAAACTATACTAGTGTGACTAAATATCAAGTTCTAAAATTAGGTCCAAAAAATTTAAAAAAAGGAGCTGTGTAGTCACGTGATAAGGAAGTTAGGAAGCATAGCATGTAAGGTTTGTAGCAGTCTTTTATACTGAAGGGCTGCTAAGAAGAATAGAATAAGAAAAAAAACTAAACAGTAATTTCAATGCCACACAATACGGCCCATTACAAATGCCAGGTGTACAGTTAGAGCCTACACTAAATTGATAGTAATGGAACTAGAAAGGAAGTTAAGACTATAAAACATATTGATAAGTACAAATACAGGAACTTAAATTCAAGTATTTAGAATGCCATTTCTGTGACAGGCACCATGTAGATGGTAAAGGGATAAGGGAGAGACAAAGATGATATGACAATTCATTTAAGACTTAATCCTGGGAAGCGGATGTGGCTCAACTGATAGAGCATCTGCCTATCATATAGGAGGTCCAGGGTTTGGTATCCAGGGCCTCCTGGCCTGTGTGGTAAGCTGGCCCACACACAGTGCTGCTGCGTGCAAGGAGTGCTGTGCCACGCAGGGATGTCCCCCATATAGGTGGGTGCCCCACACGCAAGGAGAGCCGCCCCACACAAAAAAAGCACAGCCCACCCAGGAGTGGCACCACACACATGGAGCGCTGACGCAGCAAGATGACGCAACAAAAAGACAAATTCCCAGTGCCGCCTGACAAGAATGCAAAGCAGACACAAAGAACACACAGCGAATGGACAGAGAGCAGACAACGGGAGAGGGGAGGAAGGGGAGAGAAATAAATAAAAATAAATCTTAAAAAAAGAAAAGAATTCTTACTCTTTAGGATCTCAAGATCTAGCAGAGGTGACAAACTAGGAAATAAAATACAATGTCATAAGTACTAAAACAAAGATACATAAAGTTCCGTAAAGGGTGTAGATAAGGGAGCAATTAACTCTGCTGACTGAGAAAAGTGCCTTTTGAGCTGATCGTCAAGGTCTTCAAGGTCAGATATGTAAACTGAAATTTTCCAGGTAGCTAAAGCTCATTCAGCTTTATTTAGGGTAGAAAGAAATTCAGAGAAAGGTAAAGATTTAAAACATGAAGCCAGCAGAATACAACCAAAGTGATGGTGCTGAAAGGAACTGGAGAGTACTCACCCTACCCAAAGGTATTCAAGCTCAAAAAAAAAAAAAAAAAGCTTAAAGTTTGAAATGTGTGCACAAACTTAAACAAATCATATGAAACACTTCCCTTATTGGGAGGCAGTGTGTACAGGGGTTAAAAGCACAGGCTTCTGGAGTCAGATTGCCTAGGTTCAAACCTGTCTCCACCAATACCACTTTGACCTATGAGAAAGTTACTTAAATGCTAAGCCCCAATTATCTCTTCTGAAAAATAAGAATAACAGAAGTGCCTAATTCAAGGAATTATGTGGATTCAATTAGATCATACATGCAAAACACTTAAATCAGTGCCTGGAACCTAGCAAGCTCTATGTTTATCACTGTTATTATTCTGTCTAAGGGGAGCAGGAGGGGAGGTATGAGAAGACCAAATTGAAGAGGTTTGGTTTCTACTGGTGCATTCTCAAAGAAGAGTTTTCAAAATCTTTCTCTTCCTCAAAATGGTTGTTGTAAAGTATAATTTATAAATACCTCAACATTTATGATTGATATAAGTACAAACTATAAACATCTCAAAGCAATATATTAATTAAAAAAAAATTTTTAAGCAAATATAAGGTAAAATATCACACAATCCCCAATCCAAAATCAAATGAAATCACTCCTTAGTCCTTATTCACATATTCACATGCATATCCAAATACAGCTCTTGGAAATAAGATGGATAAGTTGCTATGAGTCAGTCATACAGGAAATTTTTAATAGTAATGGATACATAATGCTTTTTGAAAATTATTCACCACTAATACTTTAAATATTAATTCCACTGTGATTCATTCATCCAACAAACCTTTATTGTGTGCATAGTTCAGAAAAGATGAGAGTGCTTCCAATTGCAAGTAATTCCCAGAAAGAACTGAAATTACATTGGATGCTGAAGGACAGATAGAACTTGAACAAGTAGGGCAGATAGTCAGTACAGCTGTACATTATGCTGAAATATCCATCTGAAGACATTAATCAATTTTCAAGTAAACCTCTTCCTGTCCTCTTGCTCACTCAAGTCAGGCAACAAAATTCACTGCATATTTTAAGACTGCCATAATAAATTTCATGCAAAGAACTTAGTCATCTTTCATTCCCCACTTTTTACCTTGCAAGAGGCTGTGAAGGTTCTGACAGAGACATGTCACTACTGGAAGATGCACTTGGGGGACGTTCCTGCACTTTGTTTTCTTTGTCAGATTCTCCAGATGGCTGATACCCTGGTCTAGCCTAGGAGAAAAGGACATCAAATTTATTTGACTCCCATCACAAAGATATATTCAATGAACACAGAAAATAAACACTGTCACTTCAAGTTTTAAGAAGATCATAAAATGTAGAAATATCCCCCTCAAAAAAACAAATTCAAATTTAGCTTGTCTTAAAAACAACCATTACAGTTAACAGCGAAATTGCATCTGAAATCCAACAAAGGCATCTAATATTAACTGGATGTTACTGTTCAGTTTCTTCACCTGAAAAATGGAAATGATAGTAGCACCTAAACTTCACAGGGTTGTGAGGATTTAGTTAGGTCTGTAAATAAAGCCATTAACACAGTACATGGTAAATACTCAATGTTGTTCTCATTAGTTTTAAAAACATTAGTAAAACTCATGTAGTGTTTAGAACTAGGGTATATTCTGATTTCAGCAAAGTTCACAAAGCTAAATTTTTCATTAGTATCTAACTTTATTTGCACAGTACCAAAATGAAAACTAGACTGGGATATAACTCAGCAAAGATGAGCTAAACAAATATCAGTAACAATCACTCTAGGTAATTATAATTCAGCACCTATTTTCCTTTATATTTACCATATTACTCTTCATTTACAGTAAATTTCATAGAAGGCCATCACTATTACAAATACTGTCTGAGCATATGCCTGAATATTATGAATCATAGATAATTTTTAAATAGTATAGCAAGCTTTTCCTAACCATGACTTACTCCCTTTGCATTTCTGTTCCAATTATTACCTGTGTTTCCTGTGTAGAATGTTGTTGATGGGCTGGCTCTTCAAGCAGGGTCTTTTCTAATAGTAATTTGGAATAAGTTTCCTGTAGTCGCCTAGCTGCTGATGGCTCAGAGGTAGGCACACTTTTTACTTTAGTAAAGGCTTCCTTCTGTTTTCGGTACAGCTCCTGTAATCGTTTATTCTTCTGTTCAGTGGCCTCCTTTTGAGCCTTCTTCTCTTCATTTTGCTTCCTCTTTCTTTCCTCCTGCTGTCTAACAATGTACTGTCGTACCTCATCTGAGTCATAGTGGCGTTTTTTGGAAATAACAGGAGGGTCTTCATTAGTTGTTATTTTGTCAGGTTTTCTTTTTACTGGGCTATGACTCCTAGGAGCTTGGACTGGTGCTGATGCTTTCTGATTATGCAGCTCTTCAGTTTCTTGCATTGCTGTTTGAGTTACAGAATCAAGCTGGAGGTCATCGAGAATTCCACGAATTTCAATAGGTAAAAAGTCCTTATTTAAGGCAGTATCTTCTTCCTGTTTATTATCCGGAAGAGATGGAGCTAATTTCTTTATATTATTTTCAGACCTAGTTCTATTTCTTGAACGTTCTGAGCTTAGTGGAAGACGTCTATGTGAAATATCCAACCGGGGATCAGATTCTGCTCTTCCAATATGTCCCCCTGCAAAGTATGAACTGTTAGTGAGATTTTTAAAATCTATGCTCACTCCTAAAATGTATTACACAAAGGAAAAAATTAGGGAATTTCACTTTATCTTAAACTCAAATTCAAATAACCTCTGATTACAGTCTTCTAAAGAGCATTATAGAAGGAAAGAAAAACTTTTTCTTTAGCTGTAAGAGAATTCCAACCTTCTAGAAAACTGTATGTATTTCCTTGATTTTTAAAATATATATCTTTTAATATTTTGAAATAAGGACAAATCTTATGGTTGGTATGCATGTTTAATATTACTATTTCTTTCCTCATTCCCCACTCCCAAAACAGGTAATAAATCAACTATCTTTAGTACAAAGTATCCTGATTAGAATCAAGGAAATGTGGGAAGTATCTTAAGGATTTTTAAAAAATAATACTTTTAAAAAGCTTTGCAAAGAAAGATCAGGCAGCATAAGTTATAACCAAATCATAAGAAAGGCACTAACATTATTTTTCTGAAAATTCTACAACACTGACCCATTTTGCAATTACAATGAAATGGCACCATTTTTAGATGAGATTATCAGAGAATTTCTAAAGTTTGATTGACATTTCCTTTGGCACAGAAAAGATAAAAACTGGCCTCTTATAGGATTACCTTCACATTTTAATAATATCTGGAAAACAAATCTTCAAATATTCAATATTCAAATATTTTCAAAGGCTTTTCTGAGTGTTTTATCCTATTTCCAATAGAGTCATTTTTAACAAAGATAATTAACAAAGTTAAATATCGTAACTGTAATAAGAGGCAGGTGAAGTAAATAATGTTCCCTTCTACTAAAACAGTTCATGCAGGCAGGGATTTTGGCTTATTTTGTTTACTCTGAATTCCTAGAGATTAGAGCAGAGACTGCTAGATAGTGGGAACTCAATAAGTACTTGTCGAATAAATGAGTAACAGTTAACGTCTCTACAATTCTCCAATGAATGACTGAAAAAATACAAAGAAAAATCATTTTGTCATCTAAATATTAGTTGATATGGCTTAATTTTAGTCTGAGAATGCACGTGAGTTTATTTACAAGTTAAAGAAAAACAAAAAGAAGCAAATATAAATATACTGCCTTCTAGATACCAAATCATAGTTGTGTTGGTCCTAAAAGAATAATATATTTTAACTAACACTTGATATTACAACAATGACAGTTAAATATTAGTAATATAACATAAACAGAATTCTTAATAAAAATTACCAAAACACCTATATGAGATATTATCCACAGACAAGCCCAATAAATACTTTTTTGAGCTATATTCACAAGTATAAAGCAAAGTTCTAAAGCAGTCTCAAAAGAGTATTTTCACCAACTCTAAGCATTTAAAGGAGCAATCTAAAAAATTTTAGCTGGTATTTCCAAGAATTTTAACTATAGTCACTTTACCAGATTTAGCAATTCTTTCTCTTCCACTTCTGTCACTTGATACTGTTCTTCGTTCTTTTTGCTCCATTCGAGGTGCAGGTCCCAGAATCTTCTTTACTAATTTTTGTCCATCTCTCCAAGAAGATGTACTTATCAGATGACTACTACCTAAAATATATATTGTATCAAATTTAAAACTTAAGTTTTAGCTCTAACAAGTATATCTACTCAACAATATGGCTTTTGTAATCTGTTTCATCCTTTATCTTCTGCCAGGGTCAAAAGGATCAGAAATAATTTTATTTTAGCCCTAAGTCCCCCAAACCAATTAAAAGTTTGTTTACATCTTGATTTACCCACATATCTTAAATATAAAATGCTTTAAAACAAATACTAATAACACCCAGACCTCAAAAACCCAGTCTAACAATTTTGGCACAGAACAAAAATATGTCTTAACTATTATTAAGTGTTTTGTTTACCAATACTAGCATGGTTCCTAGCACACAGTTAGTGCTAAAGCAATATCTGTTGAATGAATAAATAACTTACTTGAAGCACAGGAAAAATTTTGAAGAAACATGTAACGAACAGTCAAGTGATTACTTGGGGAAGGTATTATAGGGAACTTCATATTATGTTTTAAAGATATTACCAAAAATTATGCATTGCATTTTTATGCCCAACAATGACATTTAAAAAATAAATACCAACATTTTAAATGTTAGTAGAACTGTGACTCTCATTTAAAAAGTTCATAAAAAGAAAAATATTTTCCAATAAATATGGCTGTTTGCCACAAGGAAAAATTTTGATTACTAGTTTGAGATTGTAAGAAAATTAAAATTAGAGAAGTGGATGTGGCTCAACTGATTGGGCTCCTGTCTACGGCACGGGAGGCCCTGGGTTTGCTTCCCAGGGCCTCCTTGTGAAGGCAAAGCTGGCCCGTGCCTGCGGAGAGCTGATGGCCTGTGCACCATGGAGAGGTAGCGCAGCATGGTAACGCAACAAAGGGAGACAAGCAGACACAGAAGAACGTGCAGCGAATGGACACAAAGAACAGACAGCAAGCAAGTGGCAAAGTGTGTGGGGGGATTAAATAAAATAAACCTTAAAAAAAAAAAAATTAAACCACCGTCAGTGATGAACTTCCTGGGCACCAAGGGATTATTATCAAGCATTAATCAGCAATGCATTTGAGAGTTTGGAGAAAGATCTTGACCAAAAGGGGGAAACATTAAATAAAGAAATAGTTTCTATGCCTTGTGTAAAACATGAATATAGGGGATATTGCATATATAAGACTTTTTACAAAATATAAATACAAATATACTAGAGAGAAGGAAAAAGAATAGCAGCTATGTACGGCAGGCGAGGTACAGAGAGACTGAGAAGTGATGGTTTTGCTTGTTTATATTATTATTATTATTAGAATAATGAAAGTGTTCTGGGAATGAGTGAGGTGATAAATGTACAAATAGGTGATTACAGCGAATACCACTAATTGTACTCTTTGGATGAATTTATGCTTTATTAATATGTAACAATAAAATTGATTTGTTTTTTTTTAAATGTGCGATATAAATTTATAAATTTAGTGTACTGTGACGCCATCTCAATAAACTGCCCCAACAGGGTGGGGAGGGAGTTTTTGTGACTAAGAGATTTCAAAGTTAGTTGGGAGGTCATTCCCGAGATTACGCTTATGCAGGTCTCAGACAGATTTCACTAACTGCCACGGTAAACAAACCCTCAAACAAGAATGCTCCCAAGGGCTCTTGGAACATCTGGACAACAGAGGCAAGACACAAAGCATCATGAAATTAACACCCATTCGAAGGGCCCTATCTGGGAATATATGACAATCTATCTCTCCAATATAACATAGTTATACTCATTAATAATTCCCCTAATCATGAGTCTTCTATCTTTTATTTGAACCTACAATTATCAATGTACCTGCTAAGTATATTTCACAGAGACTCAAATCTTTAGACTGTACAAATGCCGGTTGAGCCCTGAATCCCAGCAGAGTAGCAGGAAACTCCTACTCCCGAGTTTTCCAGGCTTGCTCTGGACAACCAACAACACGGATGATGATGAATAGGACCCATTCCAAAAAACGGGGAGTGTTTGCAGCCACAGACAGGATAATTCCTTCCATCTGCTCCCCTCCCCCAGCCAGGGACTATCAGAGCAGACGTTGTTCTAGGTCCCTCAAGATTAGGGAATGAACAATCGTGGGGGATGAAGGGGTGACCGTAGACCAAAGTAGATTAGTTGTTACTGTGGATGTTATCCTGTGTTGGCAGTAGAACTTTTAACATTGATATAAAGATAGTGGTTGCCAGGGGTCCAGAAGGGAGGGGAAAATTAAAGGGGGGACTAGGGCATATTTGGGGTGGTGAGATTCTTCTGTATAATACTGCATGACGACACATGACATTACACATTTGTGAAGGCCTATGGAACTGTACAGCACAAAGTGCAACCCATAATGTAAACTAGAAACTTCGGTTAGTAGTAATGCTTTAATATTGGTTCATCAACCATAACAAATGTACCACACTAATCTAAGATGTCAATAACAGAGGTAACTATGTGTGCGGGTGTGTGTGCGGGGGGAGTATATGGGAATTCCATATACTTTCAGTGTAATTTTTCTGTAAATATAAATCTAAAATTTCTTTAAAAATACGTTAAAATTTTTTTTAAAAAGATGGTAACTTAGAAAACAATGACATGAAAGACTGTTTACAAAATAGACACCATAAAAATAAATATAAATATGGAAAAGATGTTTAAATGTAAAGTAATATGAAAAAATGAAAATGAAAATAATGAACTGGCACTTGAAATCTAATTAAATTGGGGAAAAATTTTACATTATTAGTCAATTGCTGGTGAAATTAAAATCACTCTATACAATGCTTGCTGAAGTATAAACGGGTACAGTTTCTTTAAAAAACAAAAAAAAAAACCCCGCATGATACTGTTGTCAAGGACCCAAAAGTGTACATTCCTCCTGATCAAATAATCCAACTAACAGAAATGTATCCAATTAAAATACTCCAAAAGAAAGAAAAATGTTCAGTGTATAATTTTTTATAATATTAGAAGCAACCTACATATTGTATGGTGAATAAACTATATATCTATTAGATGGAGTATAACATGGCCATTTCAAATGAGTTCCAAAAGAAATAACAAATTTTTTTTGGTGAAAAGATGCTAAATGTAAAAGATAAAATTTTATGTAGATAATGATTACAATCACATTACTATTATGATTTTAAAACTATTGTAAGATACAGTACAATATAACACTAACATTAAGTCAAGGATGGTTTTATCGCTTTTCTTCTATTTTTTCAAAGCTGTCTGTAGTGGTATTTATATTAAAAGAAATTTTGGAGTTTCTTTAAAAAAGGCTTTAATTTAAAAGTTTAAATAGAAGTAAAGCCATAATGAAAACATCTACTGTAAAGAAAGGTTAATTATAAAAGTATGCTATTTACTTGTAAAAAGAGGCATTTTTCTACATTATTAACCTTAAACAGTCTACCCTAAAATGTTAAAGGTGTTTTAAGTCTATTGCTCAATCTATTTATAAAAAGCTTTACGCTTTTAAGCAAAATGAGAGAACAGGCTTCTTTTCAATCTCAGGTTAATTTTCTCAATCACAAGCAAGAAACCATGAATATACTGAGTAGTTATTTATAAATGTTGGCTTCTGAATATCCTGGGTAGGTATTTCTAAATTCTGACTTTCTGAAACAGTCTCATACAGTCATTTGTAGAAAAAGAGGACTTTCACTATAAACTGTTAATACAGGTTTGTATCATTCAGTGACTCTCTAGGTCATTGCCATAGTGCATACATGGGAATTAAACCTACTGCAAAACTGAATAAATACAAGATCAGTGTTCCTATGTTAATAGTGGCCATGTACTTCATTTCAAACTCTACCTCTGACAACAGTATTATAAAATAAAGCACTGAAAACAATATTTTGCCTTATTTTTTAATGTAAGAATTAGTTTAGTTCATATTCAGATAATCCATATTCCTATAGAATTATTTATGTACATTGAGGGCTCACTCTATTACGATACCGAAAGTTAACAATGAGCATCACAAAATACATTATTTTTCATTCTATTGATTAGTCCATAACCAGAAAAATCATTGCCTAGTCAATTTGTCTCTAATCTTCAAACTCAATCATTGTTGCTTTGTGCTCTCATAAGATCTTGTACATTTCCTACCCTAACACTCATATTTTATTGTAACTAATTATTTAACTGTTTTCCTGACAAGATTATAAGCTCCCATGAGGAAAGACATTCTGCCCATCTTGCTTACCCATGTATCACCTATGCTTAGTATAGCATAGTGCCTTACGCATATCAAGTGGTCAAAAACATTCACATAATGAATAAATGTATGAATAGATTCAGAATGTCTACAAACTGAGAATGACAAGCTTCCAACTTTCTCTATTCTCAGTCCAAATTATTCACTAAATATAAACATAACATACTAAATAGTAATTTTCAATAGAGCCAGAAATAATAATTACTATTAATGGAATTGTAGTTAACATTTGAGTGCTAATCATGCACCGAGCACTATACTGACTGATTTTAGGTATTAACTCTTTCATTCTCACAACTCTGTGAGGGAAAAGTACTACTGCTTTTCCCACTTTATATATGGGGAAACTGAGGCACATTAAGTAACTTACCAAAGGAACACAGGTGGACATGACAGAACTAGTTATAAATCCAGGCAAACTGGATCCAGCCTGTACCATTAACTACTATGGAACTAGGGAATTCTTTTTTTCCTAGTCTTGATCCACAGTCCAAATTGACCACCACACTTGGACTTAATTCTGTTGTGCAATATTGAGTCTCATATGAGAATAGGTTAAGGGACTTAATGACAGTCATAAGCAATCCACTTACATATAAAAGTTTACTATATAAAAATCATTACCTTCAATGTGGTTAATTCTATTAATAATAATATAATGAGAGAAGAAAAACTTTGCAGACAATGAATACATTCATTATCATGATGAAAATATGATAAACATTTAAAGTTTCCCAGATGCACACATATATGAAAATGTATTCAAGAGTACACTCTAAGGAAGTGGACTTGGCCCAGTGGTTAGGGCTTCTGTCTACCACATGGGAGGTCGGCGGTTCAAACCCCGGGCCTCCTTGACCCATGTGGAGCTGGCCCACGCACAGCGCTGATGCGCGCAAGGAATGCCGTGCCATGCAGGGGTGTCCCATGCAGGGAAGCCCCACGCGCAAGGAGTGCGCCCCATAAGGAGAGCCACCCAGCGCGAAAGAAAGTTCAGCCTGCCCAGGAATGGCGCTGCACACACGGAGAGTTGACACAACAAGATGATGCAACAAAAAGAAACACAGATTCCCATGCCGCTGACAACAACAGAAGCGGACAAAGAACACGGAGCAAATAGACACAGAGAACAGACAACTGGGGTGGGGGGGAAGGGATGAGAAATAAATAAATAAATCTTTAAAAAAAAAAAAAAGAGTACACTCTAAATATGTAGTTTATTCTAAGGAAATTAAACCTCAATAAAACACACATACATACAAACACACACACACAATAATGATATATAAAATGTATTGAAAATTTATCTGTGCCAAACAATAAGAATATCTGGTAACATATATTTATAATTTATATCTGTGTAGATGCCATTTCAATAATATATAACTTTAGGATGGACATGATAGAGAAAAAACTAACCTGTTTTGCATTCCGGACTTGAAAATTGCGTTACCTTTTGGACTTTTCGTACTGGCTTGGCCACCTTCTTCTCCTTACTTTTTTCAGCAGGTTTTTCTTTTACAGAGTTACCATCTGAAAAGCAGAATCATTTACAGCATATACAACAATGATTCCCACTCACCAATCCATTCTCCCCTAAGTATGAAAAATCAATATAAAGTATAGGCTTCAAACTCCCCAATCAAAAGACACAGACTGATAGAATGGATAAAGTATATACTTCAAGCAGGGAGAGAGAAACCTAAACTGAGGCTATTTAGATGACTCATTACAAGCTACCAGTGCCTACAGAGGGGTCTAAAGATTACCACTACTTTACTTCTAGGAAAACCCTTGAGAAATTTACTTCATTTTCATAAATGGGAAGAAGTTACAACAATAATGCTTTCCAAGTCATGATGAGAGAATTTATAGAATCTCAGGTGAGCACTTTCTCAGATTCCTATTTCACTTAAAAATTCCTACATAACTGAGCTGTGAATGAACTTGTACAATAAAATTATATAAAAACCTCAATATCTCTAAATAAAGCCCCATTATGATTTTGCCAGTGAAGTATGTCAAGCTATTTTACATATATATAAATATTTGCTAATTTTAAAAAATTCAAACCTGGGGAAATGTACTGACTACACTTATAATTTCTAAAAATTTTAACCTCAATTATAGATCTGAATAAATGTACTCTAAAATACATATAGAGCTCTACATTGGGGGAAAATGGAAATAAGTACAAGCAAAAGAGGCAGAAGCACATCTAGTATACAAGAAATAACAAGGATGCTAGTGTGAGTGACAGAGAAGAGTAATATGAACTAGGGTTAGATAGACACATGGGCTAGATCACGTAGGGCTTTATAGGTCACAGTAAGAATGTCAGCTTTTACTCAAGAGTGAAACAGGAAGCTTTTAGAAGGTTTTGTGCAAGGGAATGACAATCAGAATTAAATTTTAACAAATCTAATCTATCTGCTGTGATGAAAACAGTGATGGCAAAGAAGCAAGGGCAGAAGCAAGGAGACTAGTCAGGAAGTTATTGCAATAATCTAGGCAAAAGACTGATGGTGACTTGGACGAGGGTGGTAGTGATAGAGGTGGCAAAAGCAGTCATATTCTAAAATATTTCAGACAATACTAGATATAGAGTATGAGAAAAATAGAGGGGGCAGGGTCAAAGATGACACGTGTTTGTTTTTTTTTGGTGCTCAAATAAACTCTAATTATACAAATCACTATTTTTGCTAAACCCAGCCCTTCTGTTTTTCCCTTAGGGATATCCAGCTGCATTACCATCATAGAAGGTAGAATAAAATGGAACCCTGAGGTCAGACAGGGCTCACACAATATGTATTTCACATACATACATACTCACCTCACCACGTTTTCCTTAACCCCAAATACAGCTTTAGGTTAAATGGGTATTCTGCTGCCAAAGGGGATGAGAGTTTGGGTCTAAGCAGGACCAAAAATGGATTGTCAAAGACCTCAGGCTCCCTCCTTCCTCTACTAAATATTTACTCTGGAGACTCAGTAGGGCCCCCAAAATAAACAGAAGTTATATGTGGACAAAGGGAAGACAAGGCATCACAGTGATGAATAAACTCAAACAAAGCTGAAAGAACAGGACCCCAGAACTGAATAGTATGAGAAAGGCCTGGGCACAAAGAGGCAGAGTGACTGAAGGAAGCAAGTCAAAGAAAGTACACCCATGGTATAGCCTAGAGACTAGACAGTATGTCGGGGAGGGTATGGCTGTATGCCTATATGCCTTGCTTTCACAGAGTAGAAAAGAAATTGACTAAGGTATTGCAGAGAGGACCCGAAAATAATTGTGGGAAACAGTGATTACTAGGAGCAAAGTAAAAAGGCTTCAGAAATTCTCAGCAGGAAGGTGACCAAGAGCATGATCAGGAATGCCAGTTACTGGCATACTAGAGGTCCTTGGGCACCTCAAGCCCTGAGTGGGTCAGCAGCTCTCCATCCCAAAGTGCAAAGGCAAGTACCACTGGGCCCCGGAAATTTGTCCTCATATTAATATTTTATCTGCTGCCTGTCAACTTACTGGCCACTTCAAAAATCTCAGTGGCCTACTAGAATTGAACTTTAACTATACCCTGCTTTGTCTCCTTCAAATCAGGCAGAACCAACTCTGAAATTCCCTCAGTTTAAAAATAACCTTGTTTCTGGCACCAACCACCTAGGCTAATTTTAACTCTGGAGCAGAGCCCAGAGGTAGTTAAGAGAACTTTATGACTGAAACTACCACCTACTCTGGTATACCATGTCTGATGACAAGTTTTATGTTTGAACATTATAAATTAGTATGCAAGATAAAATACTCAAAGTATAAAAATAACTCTACTCTTCTTACCTGCAAAGTGAAGTGCTAAGTCTCGATACAGTTCTCTACTCATATTTTGAAATTCAGCCTCCTGCCAAACTTTCCCATCAGGTGTTCGAATCTTGGTCTCTGAAGGATTGAAGCCTAATATATACCAACAATGCAGAACATTCTTATCAAAGTTGCTTTATAAGTTTTGTTTGCTTGTTATAGTTTTTTTCTAAAATTGGAATATAATTCACACACTATAAATTCACTGTTTAAAGTGGTTGTTAATTTTTTTTTTCTCCTTTGAGGTACCAAGGCAAAGGATTGAACTCTGAACCTCTTATGTGGGAAGCTGGCGCTCAACTACTGAGCCACATTGGCTCACAAGTTGGTTTTTTCCATTTGTTTCCTTGTTTGGTTTCTTGTTTTTAGGAGGCACCAGGGACCAAACCCAGGATCTCTCATGTGGGAAGCAGGTGCTCAACTGCTTGAGGCACATTCACTCTCCAAATTCTTCAAAATTGGGAAATGAATGATGGACTAAAGTGGACTTCTTCTTATTCTATTACAGACTTATTACTCTAGCAATGGAAGGACTTTCATCACTGATGTGACGGCAGTGACCACCAGAGGTTCTGAGGGGAGGGAAAGGGAAGAACAGGCATGATATGAGGGCATTTTGGGGACAGTGGAGTTGTCCTGCATGACACTGCAATGATGATACAGGCCATTGAATATTTTGTCATAACCTACGAAATTGTGAGGGACATAAACTGTAATATGAATTATGGTCCACAGTTGGTAGAAATGCTTCAGTATGTGTTCATCAATTGTAATAAATGTACCACACTAGTGAAAGAGTTGTTGGTGTGGGAAGGTGTAGGAGGGAGAGGGAGTAAGGCATATGGGAATTCCCTATATTTTTTATGTAACATTTATGTTATCTAAAGCATCTTTAAAGGTAAAAATTTTAAAATTTTTAAAAAATAAAGTGGTTTTTAATATATTCACAAGGTCATGTAACCATCACTATCTAATTCCAGAACATTTAATTGCCCCAAAAAGAAACATATACTCATTAACAGTCTTTCCCCAGTCCCACTACCAGCCACTACTTTCTGTCTTTATGGGATTCATGTATTTTAAAGATTTCATATAGGGAAGTGGATGTGGCTCAAGCAACTGGGCTCCCATCTACCATATGGAGGGTCCCAGGTTCGATTCCCAGGGCCTCCTAGTGAAAAGCAAGCTGGCTCACGCAGTATAGAGAGCTGGCTGGCCCATGCAGTGCAGACAGCTGGCGCAACAAGATGATGCAATAAAAAGAGACACAAAGGAGAGACCGTGAGAGACACACAAACTAGGGAGCTAAGGTGGCTCAAGCAACTGAGTTCTTCTCTCACACATTGGAAGGTCCTGAGATTGGTTCCCGGTGCCTCATAAAGAGAAGACGAGAAGAGAAGACAAGCAGACACAGAAGAATGCACAGCAAATGGACACAGAGAGCAGACAGTGAGCACAAGTGGCTGGGTGGGGTGGGGGGGCCTAAATAAATTGTTAAAAAAAAAAGAGACATCAACCATGTGGGATCTAAGCCCCCTCTCGATACAGAGGTGGAGAGGACATCACCATCCCAGGGTCCACAGGATGGAGGAATAAAATACGGATTAGAGGGAAGCGGACTTGGCCCAATGGATAGGGCATCTGCCTACCACATGGGAGGTCTGTGGTTCAAACCCCAGACCTCCCTGACCCATGTGGAGCTGGCCCACGCGCAGTGCTGATGCACACAAGGAGTGCCGTGCCACTCAGGGGTGTCCCCTGCATAGGAGAGCCCCACGCACAAGGAGTGCGTCCCGTAAGGAGAGCCACTCAGCGCGAAAGAAAGTGTAGTCTGCCCAAGAATGGTGCTGCACACACAGAAAGCTGACACAACAAGATGATGCAACAAAAAACACAGATTCCCAGTGCTGCTGATAAGGATAGAAGCAGTCACAGAAGAACACACAGCAAGTGGACACAAAGAGCGGACAACTGGGGGGCGGGGGGAAGGGGAGAGAAATAAAAAATAAATCTTAAAAAAAAAAAAAGGATTAGAGTGGACTTACTGGTATTCTACTATAAAACTATTATGACTAGTAATGGAAGAAATTGTAGCATTGATGTGGAGAAAGTGGCCATGGTTGCTGCTGAGGGCAGGGAGAGGGAAGAAGAGATGTGATGTGGGGGCATTTTTGGGACTTGGAGTTGTCCTAAATGATATTGCAGGGACAGATGCTGGACATTATATATCCTGCCATAACCCACTGAATGTACTGGGGGAGAGTGTAAACTACAATGTGAACTATAATCCATGTGGTGCAGATGTATTCACCAAATGCGATGGATGTGCTGCAATGATGGAAGGAGGTTGTTGACATGGGAGGAGTGGGGGGTGGGGATATGTGGGAACCTCTTATATTTTTTAATGTAAAATATTTTGTGATCTATGTATCTAAAAAAAATACAATAAAAAAAGTAAAAAAAAAAGATTTTGTATAAAAGGAATAATAAAATACGTGGCCTATGTGTCTGGCTTTATTTTCTTATTTGCATAATGTTCTCAAGGTTCATCCATGTTGTAAATCAGTAAATTTCATTTTTTTATAAACAAATAATATTCCATTGTATGGATATACTACATTTTGCCCATCCATTCACCAGTTGATGGATATTTGCGTTGTTTCTACTTGGAGCCATTATGGATAATGGACATTTGTGTTCTAGTTTTTGAGTGGAATGTTTTCAATTCACTTGGGTATAATATACTTAGGAGTGTAACTGCTGAGTCGTATGGTAACTCTGTTTAACTTTCTTTGGAACTGCCCAACTATTTTCCAAAGAGGCTGTACTATTTTACATTTCCACCAGCAGTGTATGAGTATATTTTACATCCTCTCCAACACCTGTTATTGTTTGTCTTCTCATGGTTTTGATGAGCATTTCCCTAATTACTAATGATATTGAGCAGCTTTCTTAGTTTTTAAAAGAGGAACATATAACTAGCTACCACATAATGGTTTAACATAAATACTGCTTGGAAAAAGTATGCTTCGGCAAAATAAAGCAATATATATTCATTCAAAAAGACTAGAAATTAAGTGATAATTAAATCATTAGAGAATATAAAAAATCAATTATGGATTACAGAGGTACAAACTATCTTCTCAACATTTTAAGAGGCAACATTCCTCATTCTTCTTTTCTTTGAAGATAGGCATTAACTGCTCCAATCCATCTGGTGTTGCCCATGGCTGAACAAATGGACAAGCTGCTGTCTACATAATAAAATGTGCCCAAAGTGTAGAAAATAGGTCTCTAAAACATTCTGCCTCATGTGCTATTTCCTAGGGATTACCATTCAGATACTTTACTTTAAATTTATCATAACTCTAAGAAATGCACTGAACTTAGAATGTTATTTTGCAAAATAGTAAAATAATGAATATGGAGGATATTTAGAGCAATATTATATATATATATATATATATATATATATATATATATATATATATATTACAGGAGGTATTGGGGATTGAACCTGGTACCAATGAGATTCACCCACTTCCTAATTATATTTTTTTAAGATGAGCTCAGTGGGGTCTGGGGTCTAGACCAACATTTAAGTTTAAAATAGTAAATTACTTTGTAACACAAATAATTTTTAAATATTTCAAGACAAGAAAAATTAATAAATTCTGAATCTCTGACTTTATATTATACTGATTCTACTACTAGTATAAAATCTTCAGTTTTTTCTTCTTTACCCTCTCATAGCACTATTACTTGCCTCTTCCAAAGCACTTATTCACCACCACCTTACCCAATTTTAAAGTTACTTCAGGAATGGAATCTTAGCTTATTCGTATCTGTATTGCCCAGAATTCACTGCAAAAACTTGGCAACAAATACATTTTTGCAGAATGAAATTAATGGAAAGAATAGGCTGGAGTCAAAAACTGGTAAAAGCATTTTAGAGGTATTTGGTAAAATGTACTGATAAATTCATTACCATGTCTAATAAGAACAAATCTTAGGAATAATAACATAAACCTAATTATACCTGACATCTGTGACAATGGGCATATAATTGTCTTTATTCATTTAAGGTTAAAAATTATATACATAGGGGGGCGATTATGGCTCAGGTGATTGGGCTCCCGTCTACCACATGGGAGGCCCTGGGTTTGATTGCCAGGGCCTCCTGGTGAAGGCAAGCTGGCCCGTGCCACCACAGAGAGCTGATGGCCCATGCCACAGCGGAGAGCTGACAGCAGGCAGTGAGAGCAAACAACAAGGGGGAGGGTAGAATAAATGAAATAAAATCTTTTTTAAAAAATTATATAGTGTTTGGTCTATTGCAAATGTAATTTTTCATAAGAAAGTGTGGCAATTCCACACAAATTCCATGTCTTTGTCTCTCAACTTTTCTCTTCACTACCAGTGCATTCCATCTCTATATTCAATTGCTTTTTCTCATCTCTTTATGGAACGTTAATCTCTGTGGTAGATTTTATACTTGCATCTTTACTTATAGGTAAACTTTAAGAAGTTTTCAATATTTGCATCAGTTTCTCTTCCTGTCCCCATGCCTTTATTTCCTATTTCTTTTCCACTTAAAAAAAATTTTTGGTTGAATTTATTAAATAGAATTTTAAAAATTTACTGTGCACCTACCTACTTATGTCCAACCCACTGTACTATGCTGTGAGATAAAAATAAGGATGACCAAGATAGGCTAATTTTTTTTTCATTTTTGCAAATTTAATATTTAGCTGCAAGGTCAAATGAAAAGGGCAACAACTTAACTTTCTAAAGATACTTTGTTGTTTCTTGAAACTATGTTCTCTGCTCTAACACAAAATACTTTTCGAAACGTTAATTAATAATTGAAGGTTTTGGTATAGGCATTTCCTATTAAAAACAAAGACTAAGGTCACAGGACCAAGATAGGCTTTTTATCTTCATGGGACATTGAAACCAAGAAGAAAAAGACATGCAAACAACTAACTATAATACTTTAAGAATCACATAAACACTATTTGTGTACACCACTTCAAATTTTAAAGTAGAATAATAAAAATATATCCTATGTATCATTTAAAACAACACACAAAACAAAATTTAAAAAAACAAGGTACAGAGTGGTGGGTTTAATATGCTAACAACTGTACAAAAGGATGAAGAAAATGAATTGTTTATATGTACACACACAGATGGACATACCCTTATTTTATTGTGTATACAAAAAAATATCTCTGGAAGGAAACAGAAATTGTTAACAAATGTAACTTCCAGAAAGGGGACCAGGTGGCTGGGGCACAAGAATGCAAGACTTTTCAGGTATACCTTTTTCATCTTATAAATTGTGACCCAAGTGAATTTATTAAGTATTTCAGAACAAAACAAGTGTTACTTTACAATACAGTGTAAAATGCCTTTTATTTACACTGCTAATAAGTTGAGAGAAAATAGTTCTTCACTGTTGCTAAAACAAAATCTATTGCTTAAGACATCAGAAAATGTATTCTGCAATAGAGTCTCAAATGTATGTTATATTTTATAAATTAACTCCCCCAAGTTATAGTTATAAAATATTTTAATAAGTAAACCAGCATGTTAAAAAATTAGTGAAAGGAACAAGCAAAATCTGGTCACCAACTCAAAAAAGTTATACTTAAGATTTTCACTCTGCTTCTTCAGTTAGTTATTTGTTTAATTTTAAGGATTTTAAAAGTTATTAAATAAAATATGAATTCAAATTTGATGATCTTAAATTGTATAAGTGGAATAAGCTTTGGTATTTCAGAAGTTTGTACAATGAATAAACCTAAAATATATAATCTGTATTTAATGGGTCTGGCAAAAGTACAGCAAAGGTTTTTGCATAATCACTATCTCAGAACCAACAAGAACATTTTGGCCCCAACATTTTTTATTTGCTGTGTCCACAGTGTGGATAATTATACATAATGCACTAGTGACAAAAAGGATATGAAAAAAATTTGTTCGTGGACAATAGAAATTAGTCAATATTCTAAAGGGAACTATTCACAATTTTATCACAGATTAACAAGAATGCATATCACTAGCAAGACATAAGCAAAACAAAACAAAACTGCTAAAACTGTACATAGTAAGACTTGTTCTAGAGAAAAAAATGACTAACATCTTAGAACACACGCACACATACACAAAAAAACCTACAAACACTAATTAGGGAAAAATTAGATTTGGTACAAAATCACAAAAGTGACTATAGCAAAACTTGGCTTTAGTTTGTCAATGATCTAAAATTGACAGAAGAAACAAATCTTAACAAAATTTTGATCTGCAGAAGTTTATATAGAAAAACTGATCTTGAAGAAAATGTCCACAAAAGAAAAGCTACAATGGCAGAAATTTTAATACTAAAGTCTAACATGGACTAAAACTGACAATCTACTCTTTACTGAAAACTTTACATGAATTATCCTTTGAAATAATTCCAGGAACATAAAAATGAAAATAGAAAACCTATAAAATCCTTAAAATCGCCATATATATATAAACTTGAATTGGCTTAAAACACACACACACACACATACACACACACACACACACCTTAACTCTGAAAAGCATTTTCTCAATAAAAATTTATCAATATTAGTATAATAAGTATGATTTAAATATGTGTGATCTTCATGGGGGAAAAATTCTTACGGTCAAAACTCTAAGGTTAAAAGAGGGTCAAAATGTCAGTGTCAAAATATTCTGTATGCAAAATATTCAATATAATTAATTAAATTATTTAAAAAATATTATTCTTGAAAGAATTCCTATTAACAATCCAAATATAGTGTCAGAAGAAGGATAATATTCTTTAAAGAACTTCTCTGAAAATGGTAATAATTCTTACTTTCTCTTTTGTTCCTCTTACTAAATGTTCATATAGTGAATCTCAAAATTTAAGAGAATCCCCGGGGGGACTTATTAAAAATTCCATTTCTGGAATTTCTAATCTCTAAACCTCCCCAGAGGGAAGCAGATATGGCCTACCACATGGGAGGTCCAGGTTTGGTTCCTCGTGCCTCCTAGAGAAGACAAGCAAGATGGCAAGCTGATGCAATAGGCTGGCACAGTGAGTTGATACAAGACAACGCAACAAGAGACACACAGAGGAAAACATAATGAGAGAGACAATAAAGCAAGGAGTACAGGTGGTTCAAGTGATTAGGTGCCTCCCTCCCACACAGGAGGTCCCAGGTTCAGTTCACGGTTCCTTCTAGAAAAAGAAGTCCAGCACACAACAAAGAGACAAAGCAAATGCAAACAAGGGGGTGAGGAAAACTAAACTGAAAAAAAAAAAAATCTTAAAAAAATAAAAATACCCCTCAAAATTCTGATTTAGGTCCAGCTGAATATCTAGGAATCTACATTTTTTTCACATGATCCCTGAAGTAATTTCTTATGTAGTTGATTTGAAAATCATACCCTGTTCTAAAGATGGACATCTCATTTCAAATACAGCCTAGAGAGACAGGGGAGAAAGGAGGGAAGTAGAGAGAGAGAGATACAAAGATTGATTACAAACCTTTATATGTTGGAGCAGGTGGTGCTGTTGCCACTTTTCTGACTTTTGCTGTCACTGAGCTGTCAACATTGACAATCATCACAGGATGGTCAATATGACCCAGATTCTGGCTCCGGTCATTTGTTTCTTCTGAGTGTTCCCATTGTTTCCTAATTCGTTCCTTTAGTTTTTCCAGTTTGACATCATGTTGACGCCGCTTTAAAATATCTAATCTTTGGGAATTGGCAGTACTAGTAGAGGATGGAGAAGAGTCAGCTAGCCGTAACACTTTTGGATCAACATCATGGCTCATGTTATTCATTAAAGCCTTTAAATTGTTCTCATTTCCTTTTGCTCTATTAGGCATTTCTTCTTCAGTTCTCATAGGAGTGCCCATCTTAATCAAGCATTCAGAATTCTGCAATGCATCAATTGCTGGTCTATCATTTAAAAACCTAACAAGTGTATCATTTATGATAGATGATTGGGAGCTCTCAAAATCACAGCAACGTATAGTCCGTTCTTCTTGATTGCATATCATTCGTTCCCTACTCTGAGCCTTTTCTTCAACTCCATTAGTATCCATACAATATATATGCTTTGATTCCAGATGGCTGGGACTTAAATTAGAAGATGTGCCTTGGATTTCCCTATTTTAAAAAAAAATTATAACTTGTTTTGAATAAAGAGAGTACAAAAACCAGTCAAACTGAAATCAGTCACATAAACTAGAGAACTCTAAGCTAATATTAGAAACCCGAAAAAAATTAAAAAAAATAAAAACCCATGGATATTAGATACCTAGAAATTCCAGTAGGTAAAAAAAAAAAAGATAATCATGACTAATACTAAGAATCAATGTTCAATGCTCTGTCAAGTTGGATGGCAAATACTCTAAATAGTCAGCATATTATAAAATAATACACAAAATTCTAGAAATAAGACTTTGGATATTCAGTTGACACCTATTACCAAAATGTATATTCTACTTCTCTATGAAATATTAAGTACTAGGAAAAAAGTTCTCAAACACTGGCGTTTCATACAAGTAACTTCTAAATAATGTACCAAATTAACAAGTTAGGGGTAGAAATTATTCCTCCAAATAAATGTGGATGGTAAAGTTAAACCTCTCTTAACCACAGAGCACTTTTTGGCAGCTTTAAATATATGAAGCATATCCAGAAACTCAAGATTAAGCAAAGAAGCATGGACACACCCAAAGTACATATTACAAAGTTCATATTTTCTATTCTCTATTAAAAAAAGTTCATATTTTCTATAAAAACACTAGCAAAAACCTTCCTTCAGAATCTTTTTTTTCCTCCTATCTTACACATAATTCTAATAAGCTTTATTTTAGGAACAATCAGTTTATTAAAAGGGAGATTAATGAAAACAAATAAGCTTTGTCAATAAGGAGAGCAGATAAATAATGAAAACCAACAAAATTATAAAAGCGGATATAACAACAATCTGGATCTGCACTTTCTGAAATGGTAGCTACCAACCACACGTAGCTGTCGAGCACTTGAAATACAGCTAGTCCAAATTGAAAGGTATTCTAATATAAGTTATACATCAAATTTCAAAGACTTAGGGTTTTTAAAAAATGTAAAATACCTTATTAATAAATTTTATACATTTAAATGATAGTTAGGATATAATGAGGTAAATAAAATATATAATTAAAATTAATTGCACCTATTTTCTACTACTTCTTTTAATGTGACTACCAAAAATGTTTAAATCATGTATGTGGCTCACATTGATTGTTTATATTATATTTCTACTGGACAGCAATGATCCAGACCACATCAAGTAAAAGCATAAAGCCACAAAAATTCTTAAAGCCATGATTTTATTACAGCATAACATGGTAACTATGTCTACTGTGAGTGTATGAGTATGTATTACTATTTTTCCAAGGAGATAGTCTAGAGCTTAGATCTGATTCTCATTGGGATCCATGACTCAAGAAGGGCTAGGGGTCCTGCTCTGAGTGGCTGATTATTGAACAAGGTGGGTGCTGAGAACCAAATCATTAAGAATAAATGAGAATCATTTTCACTAACTAGACTGACCAGACCACAACAATTCAGTTAAAATAATTTGGGTCTTAAATTAGCACACATAGAGAATAAAATAAAGCATAAAATGCCATTTACATATTATGCCTCAATCTTAAAAAGTGAAGGACAATTGATTTTAAAAAAATGTAACTTCACAGTCTTTCATTCATTCATTCTTTCGTTGAATGCATATAAGTGTGTTTGCTTTATAATTCCTTCAATTTTTCTGTAGATTTGAAAATGTTCATAATAAAATGTTGGGAAAAAATATTTATTGAATATTTAGTAAATGCAACATATTAAGCTAGTACTTTGAGAATAAGATAGATTCATGCCCTTACATAAACTAGCGTAATAGGTAGATATGCAATCAAAATATGAAAATGAAATGTGAAAATGCTATAATAGAGAAATTCATATGGTATTATGGAAGCATAGAAGAAGGACTAACTAGGTGACAGTTTTAGAGTATGGGTGGGAACAGATCTGGCAATATTTTATATACAAGGTGATAAATAGATGCATTTTAAGTGATGACTGGAGTATGCCAGGTGGAGAAAGCCATTCATTCACAGCTGTCTTATAGATATTTTTTTTCTTAAAAAATATATAATTCATACAATTTTAAATATCAAGTGATATTTTTTGCAGGTAGAACATTAGAATGTACAAAACGAGTAAGTAATTCAGTTTGAATTCTGGTAGTGACTATGTTTCCAGGCAAGTGGCTAGAGATTCTAAACTCTGATTATTCTTCAAATTCTTCATTTCTCCTTTTTCTGAACTATGAACTTTTATCCAGATTAAGTCCCTGGCCATCTACACTTATTTTTTTCATCATTTTTATTGCTTCAATACTGGTGACAACTTCCAAATGTATATCTCTAGTCTTAAACTTTCAATACACATTTCTACCTAAATTTTCAAATGCCTACAAATATTTTCATTAAATATTTCAAATTGCATCAAATGCAACATTTAAAAAATTGAACTCATACTATACCTCCACATCTCAAATTCTTCATCTCAAATTTAAATATACATTTTCATAGTACTATGAAGTGCCATCATAATTTATTGATCACTTAAAACATGAAAAATGTTTATAAAGGAAACAAAGATATATAAAGTCCAGTGATTACTACACATTACTAAATGCCATACTCAGAGCATGAACACATTTAGATCATTAGTAAATTGTTCCTCAAACAAATTACAAAATTTTATACTTTTATCAGTTGAATATCATAAACTATCAGTTAAAAATGCAAAGCACTTATTTTCCATGCTATCAAACAAAAAAATCATACATCAATCTCAAACATTCAACTAAGTAAGCTACTGGTAAGAGTTGTTGGCAACAAAGCAAAGCAATAAAGCAACTTATATTCTCACAAGAAGAAAGAAATCTTAGGTAACTAAAAATAGAAAACAAAATATACAAAGTTCATTATGCAGAACACCCAATCTAAGATATTAGGGAAAAGAAAACTACACTTCCAGAGACTGAATAATTTGTCCTACGATATGTATTTATTGCAATGGAGGTAGCCTAGGGCAAATATTACTATTTCTTTAAAAAACAAAACAAAACAAAAAAACCTCAATCTGTAAAAGAGTAGCATAAGTCAGTATTTCATAATACGAAAGATTTTTGCTCTCTTTCGTAGAGAATGAAAAAGGTAACAACTCAGCCAAAGTGCTATGAAAAACTCAGAAAAAAATTATATTCTTGTTGTAAATAATTTTCAACACTAACCTATAAGAAACCAAGGGTTCACGAAATTCCACGCGATTATTTTTCTTCACATTACTCTCCAGGGTGGTAGCTCTGAGAGGACTACGGGATTTCTCTTTTCGTGACTTAGAAGATTTGGAAGTTGAAACATTAAGCCAAGAATCATCAAGGTATCTCCCATCTGAAGGAAAAGGTAATCTGTGAGAATATACAACATAAAATGCAACTATCTATGGGTTTGGCTAGTATCTAAGAAAATAACTAAACTTTTATTTCTGGCATATTGAATATTACATAAGTAGATGGCAAACATTAAAGTCAAATTACTACTAACTCAATCTATAGAGAAAGACTATATTCCTAACAAACTGAATGCAAAATAAAATTATACATACAGAATTCCTTTTTATTAATGGTTCTCACTCACTTAAGAGAGAAGTATCAGATAAAGCCCAAAAGACACACAGGTTTAAAAATCAGAATTTAGGCAGGCTTTAGGCCACACCAATTAAGAAACTACAGAACAAAAAACATGAAAGGCAACCAAAGGAAATATCTGCACTGTATTAACTTATGATAGTATGTACAAAATGATACTCTATTTACAATTTTAAATCCCAATAAAAATACAACTCTTATTTGTATATTAAGTCAACTAAATTAAAGTGATATATCTGCAAATTTTTAAAAAAGAAAAAGACATACATACATAACCCCAAATGCTCAGAATCAAATTTCCATTACTGAAAGCAAATGAAAACTCACTGTCAAAGGTGATGCAGTGGTGCTTAAGTCCCTGATTAAAAGTATGAAAATACCATTTACAATCACTGACTATAAGGCTAATTCATAACTATTCACTACCAAAGGAAAAACAAATTAGGTACTGACAAGATATAGTCTCTGACAAAAAAGCAAGAAAATATACTTGACTACAAGAATAAATTTTTAAAAATAGAACAAATTAAACTGAATAAAACAGCAAAAAAAATTTTTTTAGTATTTTTGTATCTTTGGAAGCAATAACTTTATACATACCTTTTCTACTTATTTTTCGGCTTGCATTTGCAGAAGTCTTCTTGGTATCCATGACAGGATCAAACACAGCTGTGCTTGTAGGGGCTACTTCTAATCTGTTTTCGATGTGTCTCAGCTAAAGTTTAAACACCATCATAATACTCTAAGTTAATTCTATTAAATAATCTAACCACCAATTTCATAATTATTTAAAACTTATGTTTTAAAGATATGCCAATACCTTTCTCCAGAGTAGAAAAAAATTCTGGAAGCCTTTCTTGCAATATTAGCCTTATTCATTATTTATTATTTCAGCTTTAACAGCTGGCACAATGCCTTCCAAATTTGGACAAGAAAATAAAAAAGATTCTAAAGAAAATGAGTTTCTATTTGTCATGTTGACTTAATAATTGTTGAGTTTTTTAAAGCAGTAAATTATCTGAAATTACATATTGTATAACCTATATATATATCTTATGTATTCTACATGCAAGAATAAGGAAAGAGTGATTCAGTTAAAGTTTAAAACATTAAACAGCTACAACTTTTTAAAATCTTACAACTATAAAATCATTTTCATAATTTGGACAAATTCACAAGGTAGAAATACAGTTTCATACATACTCCATATATAACCACCAATATTCTCAAAGATTTTTAAAGCATTTCCCTTCTTACTTGAGAAAATTTAGAAAACACAGAAAAACTATGCAAAATAAAATAATCATCAAAACTCCACCAGAGAGAGATAACTACTGTAAATTTTTATTAATCTTCTTTTAGATATTTGTAGTGCAATATACCCACAAAATTGGAATAATACTTTATATACTAACAGTTCTGTATCAGGCTTTCCCCCACTTATATTAAAAACCACTATCATCCTTAAAAATTCTTCAGAAAACACCCAAAAGATACAAAAGAAACCAAAAATTCCACATATTAGAAGAGGTATTCGCCCAGAGAGTAAATGAAAAAGACAAGACAAG
Source organism: Dasypus novemcinctus (assembly GCF_030445035.2). Taxonomy (NCBI): domain Eukaryota; kingdom Metazoa; phylum Chordata; class Mammalia; order Cingulata; family Dasypodidae; genus Dasypus; species Dasypus novemcinctus. Next base: position 60,282,353 of record NC_080685.1, on the reverse strand, counting down.
ATTGGGGAGAACACAAACGTGAACAGGTCACCCATAGGCATTCTTCTGTATTACTGAGAGAAAACGGTCTCCTACTGCCACACAAAAAAAGTAGCTAACTCACAAATCATTCAAAGACAAGATGTTCCTTTTGTTACCTCCCTTACTCTGAATGTTCTACATAGACTTAGCCCAACTTTCGCAAATTTATTGTCTATTTTGGATCTCCATTTCAACATACAAAATGAACAATTTTATTAAAGTTGAAAAAATAGCACAAATTATTTTGCTATTTCATAAACAGTGCTAGTACTCCTGATTCCTAAAGTAGTGTCTTCATTATTCCTTTACTATTTAATAGCTGTCATTTACATTCATTTTGTAATAAACTAAACTTCTTACCAAAACATTTAACTATGTTTTCCTATAAAAAATGAACTATGGGGCAAAGTTTTAATCTATTCAATCACAACAGAAAATAAATTTTAAAACATAAATAAAACAAGAAATATAACTACTTACAGCAGCCTTGGTCTGAGAAAGTGCATCCCACGATGTGGCTGTATGTGCTGTGAAAATTGATATTTACTGAATCAGAACTTCTGAAGTAATCCTCAGCATCTGCATTTAATATGCTCTCCAAGTGATTCAAATGTACTCAAAAGTTTAAGAACCACTTTATTAGGCAGAACTATTTCTCAGCACGTGCTTTACGCACATTGAGCCAAAATATGCTGCTTCTCCTTAACAGTTATCTTATAAAATCTAGCTTCCAAACATACGGTTTAGAGTTCATTAGACAATTATGCCTTTGGTCCTTAGGGTGCCTAGACTGATACCTACTTACTCTCTCTCAGGCATCTCTGACAATAAGCAGCATCTTCAGTGTATCCCAATGAGCTGAACAAATATTAAGATTTTATATTTTATTGTATTTCACATTATGATGTGAAAAAGATAGGAAAACTACTCCAGACTTCAAACTACCAGTAGAAACAAAGATAAAATCTATTTAGTCTTTCAGATAACAGCCTTCAAATAGTGTAAGACCACCTATTTCCCATGAGTTTTTCCTTTTCCAGGATAAATATTTTCATCTTCTCCAAACATTCCTAATATGACTTGGTTTCCAGATCCCTAACAAGTCCAATAAGCTTCCTTCAGAGGTACCCAAGTTTTTCAATACACCTTCAAAAAAAAGTTATGTCCTAAATTATCCCACATGAATTCTCATTAAACAAAGAATTCGGTGAGATACTAGTTTTGTTATCTGTGCACCACAGATCTATCACTATATTATAAGCTATATTATACCATTCTCTTACATTAAGCCAGAATTTCTAAGAAACTGTACAAAATTAATTTTATATATACTGGTTCTTATTAAAAAAGGATTCTTCTTAAAAAATGGTCTACCACAGGATGCTTTTGAAGGTGAGGCCCTTGTATATATATTTTTTTAATTTGAAGTTTTAAAATTATACACTTATAATAAATCACAGCATATGTATAATTTTCATTTATCGATTAGCACAGAATTTAATATAAACAACCGAAACAAAGGATTAATTTCAGGTTTTTAAAAGATCATACCTTGAACAGTATCCTTGCTTTGAGAGCTCCTTGGATTTGATAAAGGCACCTCTTTTGATTTGCTGCTCCACATCCTGCCAATTTACCTACAATCAACCATCAGCAGTCATCTGAATATCCATATGATAAGATTAGTAAAGAAAATGCCCTGATTTATGTTGCCCTTGATGAAAATCAAAAAATGACTGTCATCTCTAAAAGGCATCTCTAAACCCTTCAGTTACTGATAATCCAATAACTTCATTTTTCCTTAGATAATTAAACCATTAAATTATATCATTACTCAAAGAAACAGATCATGATTTATTTATGCTAAACAACTTGATGTTACAAATCGTATTATATTTTCCTATGAATATAGAGGAATTATTCCATAACAGATGTCACGAAACAGCAATACAGGAGGGAAAAACTCATTCCTATTCCCAAAATCCTAACAAAACCATTAAAATATTTTAAATGTTACTTTCCTTTTTTCAGTAATCACTGTAACTTCAATTTGGTGTCTTACTTTTCTTAACAGCTGGACATCTGCGGAAATTCTAAAATAAATCCACAAATTCTTTGATACTCCTTCCTTTAAGATGTAGAGTTTAATTCTCTCCATGAATATAGGCAGGACTTAGTGACTCATTTTAACTAATCAAATGTGGCAGAAGTGACCATATATGACTTCTAAGATCAGGTCATAAAAGGCATTGCTCTCTCTCTCTCAAGGATTTGTTTTAGCCAAAGCCAGCTGCTACTGTCAAGCAACCATAAGGAAAGATCCATGTGGCAAGAAACTGTGGCCTCTTGCCTATATGTGAGTAAGCTACAATAGAAGTGGATCTTCTAGCCCAAGTCAAGCCTTTAGATAACTACAGCTGTAGCTAACATCTTGACTACAATTTAAAGAGACTCCGAGCCAGAACCACCTAGTTAAGCTGCTTCCAAATTTCAGACTCACAAAAAGTGTGAAATAATATATGTTTTGGTTTTAAGCAGCTTAGATTTGATGGGGGCCAGATTGTGGTAATATGTTATACAGCAACAGATAATCAATACAATATTATGTCTCATTTTTCTTTATTACAAATAACTCTGAAATAAACATTTTTGTGTACAAGTTTTTGTCCTTTGGATTTTTATCTAGAACATGGTCTCCAGAGTGCATTAAAATTGGACTAAAGAATGTGAAAAATATGAACCTCTTAAGGCCCAATATCAAATTGGTTTTTAAAAAGATTTATTTATTTCCCCTTTCGCGCCGCCCCGCCCCAGTTGTCTGTTCTCTATGTCTATTTGCTGCGTATTTTTCTTTGTCTGCGTCTGTTGTTGTCAGCGGCATGGGAATCTGTGTTTCTTTTTGTTGCACCATCTTGTTGTGTCATCTTGTTGTTTCAGCTCTCTGTGTGTGCGGTGCCATTCCTGGGCAGGCTGCACTTTCTTTCATGCTGGGCGGCTCTCCTTACGGGGCGCACTCCTTGCGCGTGGGGATTCCCTATGCGGAGGACACCCCTGCGTGGCAGGGCACTCCTTGTGCGCATCAGCACTGCCCGTTGGCCAGCTCCACACGGGTCAGAGAGGCCCGGGGTTTGAACCGCGGACCTCCCATGTGGTAGACGGACGCCCTAACCACTGGGCCAAGTCACTTCCCTCAAATTGATTTTTTTTAATTTACAATAATATAAGAGCTTATGTGGGAAATGGACTTGGCCCAATGGATAGGGCATCTGCCTACTACATGGGAGGTTCGCTGTTCAAACCCCGGGTCTCCTTGACCCGTGTGGAACTGGCCCACGTGCAGTGCTGATGCGCACAAGGAGTGCCCTGCCACACAAGGGTGTCCTACGCATAAGCAAGCCCAACGCGCAAGGAGTGCGCCCCGTAAGGAGAGCCGCCTAGCGCAAAAGAAAGTGCAGCCTGCCGAAGAATGGAGCTGCATACACAGAGTGCTGACACAACAAGATGACGCAACAAAAAGAAACAGATTTCCAGTGCCGCTGATAAGGACAGAAGCAGTCACAGAAGAACACAAAGCGAATGGACACAGAGCACAAACAACTGGGCGGGCGAGGGATAAATAAATAAATAAATCTTTGGAAAAAAAAAAGAGCATATCATGCAACTGGAAAAAGACATCGACCAAAAGAGGAAAGGGTAATGACAAATGAGTTTATATGGCTAAGAGACTTCAAAGTGAGACAGGAGGTCATTCCAGAGGTTACGCTTATACACCTCTCAGCAGGATAACATTGAATGCCAAAGGAAATATTGCCTCAAACAGGGGAGACATCCAGATACTATAGGCAGGGCAGACAGCTCAAGAGTATGACACCCTGCCAGTGGGCCCTATTTGGGAATTTATGCTCCCCATGGTGACAAAGTTGGACTCAGTTGTGGTTTCCCTACACATGGATCTACTGCTCTCTACTTGAACCTATAGTTAGTGCTAGAGTTGATAGATATACATCCAGACTTAAAACTTTGGGCTGTCAATGTGCCAGCTGGGCCCTGAATCTCAACAGAGTTGCAACACCTACTCTCAAGTTCATTGGACTCACCCAGGACAACAAACAAGGAGATGATATGAACAACGACCATCCCAAGGAACAGAGAGAGTCTGCAACTACAGGCAATTCAGTCCCATCCATCTTCCCCATGGGGTTTAAGCCCCCTCTCAATTAAGAGGTAGAGTAGGCATCACCATCACAGAATCCTTAGGATTAGGGAATGAATGATGGACTAGAGTAGACTTACTGGTTGGTATTCTAGTATAGACTTATTGTGATTCTAGCAATAGAAGAACTTTTATCACTGAAGTGGAGGCAGTAGCCACTGGAGGTTCTGAAGGGAAGAAGAGGGAAAAATAGGTATAATATGGGGATATTTTTGGGACTTGGAAATTGTCCTGAATAACATTACAATGACAGATAACAAGCCATTATATATCTTGTCATAACTCTCAAAATTGTGCAGGAGAGAGTATAAACTACAATGTAAACCATAATCCACACTTAGTGGCAATGCTCCAAAATGTGTTCATGAATTGTAACAAATGTACCACCCTAATGAAGGATGTTGTCAATGTGGGAAAAAAAATGTGGGAGGGGTTGGGAGTGGGAAATATGGGAATCTCCTATATTTTTTTATGTAACATTTATGTAATCTAAGTATCTTTTTTAAAAAAATTAAAAATTACATTAAAAAAAGAGTAGACCCTGAAAAAAAAAAGGTTATCAGTTTCTTTATACCTTTATTAATACTAAGCATTATCTATTCCTTTTGCTGATGTAATAGCTTTGATTCGAATTTAGTAGATTACTAGTAGGATTAAACATTCTATCATTTAGTTCTTTATTTGTGAATTATCTTTTTTGTGAATTATCTTTTATCTTTTCTTATTCTTAGCCCACTCAGCTACCAGGATCTTAAAGTTCTCTTCTCAATTTCACTAATTCTTTACATTACAAATATATTAACCTTTTGTCATATTTGATAAAATAATTTTTCCATTAGTTGTTTATAAAGGCAGTAGAGTATACTGAATATTAAAGACCCCAATTTAAATTTAAGAAAAGGAAAATGCTCCTACTAAGTCCAAATACATAAAACTAAAAGGCATAATTAATTTTAGGGGAATTAATTTCATTTATTAGTAAATAACCTAATTTATAAGTTTTCTAGGAAGAAACTTCAAAAATGTTCTAAAAACAAATCTTTGCTTTAAAACTAAATTAGGACAGCAGATACGGCTCAAGCGATTGGGCTCCTCTCTGCCATATAGGAGGTCCAGCTTCAATTCCCAGGGTCTCCCAGTTAAGGCAAGCTGGCCCATGCAGCAAGCTGGCCCAAGTGGAGAGCTGGCCCATGCAGAATGCTGGCCTGCACAGAGAGCTGGCACAGCAAGATGACACAACAAAAAGAGACACAGAGGAGACACAATAAGAGATAGAGCAGACCAGGGAGCTGAGGTGGCCCAAGATAGATTACATTACCTTTGGAATGGTGGTGGGGTGATAAATTGGAACAAAGGAGGCTTCTGAGGTACTGGTAATAGTGTTAATTGATAAGGGTGCTGGTTTCATGGGTATGTTCAATTTGTGAGAATTCATCGAGCTATATACGTTTTTCTGCTTTTTCAATATATATTATTCCTCAGTAAGAAAGTATTTTCCAATAATATGAAAGAATTATATCCTAGTTTAAGTTTATAATTATGGTCTTAAATTCAGTTTTATAACGTCTATTCTCAAGAGGCATCTCCATTTTTCAACTCTCCATCTTCTAAAATCCCTGGTTATCTAATGCCCCATAAGTGACTATTTTAATAGAATATATTAAGCATATATGTTCTTTAGGTAAGAATACATATATATATAAATATAATATCACCATTTTCTTTAAAAACAGAGAACTATTGCAGAGAAAATTGTCTTCATAAAAAGAGAATCTAATCTGTCAAAACTCTTAGCTCTCTTTAAAGTATAAATCTCAATTTGTAAAATGCCTTTTTTCCAATCACTTTAAATGTTTACCAAGTCAAATACATTAAAGTTATTTAAGGTCACTTCTCAGACAATAACAAAACTATCTTCCCGGTACAATGTATCATAGATATCATAACAAAATATCTATCCTGTAACAGTATAGGAACTTTGGAATTATTTGTGTATTCTCTTTTGCCAATTTAATCTGTTAAGAATTAAGAGAGGTGGACAAACTCTATCACAACTACTTTTCCATATTTCTTCATTTCTAAAACTTTATGTATCTTCATACTATTATTTGATGCACAAAGTTTCATGGCTGTCATATTGTCAAACAATAACCAACTTTATCCCGAAGAGAATGAATGCATTTGAGTATTTAAATCTATTTTGTATGATGCATACACACATCACATAATATGGAATGCTATATGTGTGTATATATACATATATACATGTACACTCACATAAAAATTTGTTCATTCAACGAACATTCATTAAATACTTAAATGCTCACAATCTTGTGGAGGAAACATACATTAAACAGTTACAATACAATGTGACAACTACTATAATAAAGTTACAAATAGCATATATGTATTGATCTCCACACAAGGTTGTATGGTCCTTAAGGAGGACTATATCTTCTTATTCATTCTCATATCAATAGGACCACTCAATAAATAGATGAACAAATGGCAGTACTGGAAGCTATTATGAGCTCAGTTTAAACAGAAAGAATAAAGGGAAACCAAAGGTAGGGCTGACAATGGAAGGACAAAGGGGGGAAAAGGTGGTGGGGCAAAAAACAGTAAGAAAGAACATAATCACGGATGCAGAAGAGGTGGTTTCAGACAGACCAGAGAAATACTCAAAAGAAAAAAATGGTGAGTGGGTGTAGTTTAGTAGTTGAATGCCTGTTTCCTATGTACAAGGTCCAGGTTCAACCCCTGGTACTTCCAAATAAATAAATATCTGCATGTAGCAGTTTGATGTAGTTATGAACTCCAAAAAGAGATAGTGGATTATGTTTGTTATCTGGTCTGTACCTGGGTGTGATTAAGTTATGATTAGGGCTTTGATTGGGCCAACTCTGTCCTTTGCCATACCTTTTATCTGTGAGTCCCCACCCAGTAAGGGGTGGGGACTCAACGCCCTAATGACATTGGGCCAACTCTGTCCTTTGCCATACCTTTTATCTGTGAGTGGGGACTCAACGCCCTAATGACATGGCCCAATCAAATCCCTAATCATAACTTAATCACACCCAGGTACAGACCAGATTACAAACATAATCCAATATCTATTTTTGGAATTCATAATCATATTAAATTGCTACACCACTGCAAGTGAGCTGCAGAGCAGAACACAATGCCTTCCTCCAAGAAGCTGCCAAGTTCTTGTCTCCTAGGCTTGTTTTCTCAAGCAGGAGTAGAAGGATCACCTGGATCTCCTATTAAAAAACAGAGATGCCTGGGTACCAACCCAAAGAGGTTCTGAATCAGTAGGTCTAAAAAGAGGTCCAAAAATCAGTATATTTTTAAAAGATTTTAAAAATTTCTTTATTCCCCTTCCCCTGTTGTTTGCACTAGCTGTCTGCTCTCTGTGTCTGAGCATAATGTGCTCGTCTTTTTTTAGGAGACACCAGGCACCAAACCCAGGACCTCCTATGTGGGAGGGAGGCACCCAATAGCTTGAGCCACCTCCACTCCCTGCTTGTTGTGTCTCTCATTGTGTTTCCTTATTGTGTCTCTTCGTTGCGCCATCTTGTTACATCAGCTCCCCATGCCAGCCTATCACATCAGTTTGCAGTCTTGCCTATCTTCTTTAGGAGGCACTGGAAACTGAACCCAGGACCTCCCATGTGGTAGGTAGGTGCCCAACTGCTTGAGCCATATCTGTTTCCCAAACTTTTTTTTCAAGGAGTTACCAGGGATTGAACCTAGGACCTCGTACATGGGAAGACAAGTGCTTAACCACTTGAGCTATATCCAATCATCCCCTGTGTTTTTGAAGATTTACAGGGATTCCAAAACACACAGCCAGTTTTGATAACCACAACTCTAGAGATTACCTTCAATTCTACTCTTTGAAGCCTGAAGGCCCCAAAAGACTGTTGATTCCATGAAGATAAGAATCAATGGAGAGAACTAATCCTATCCTCCATCCACCTAAGAATATCTCTTTCAAAGCTCCAGAACACTCAAGAGCAACAATCCCTTTTAACCAAAAGCCAAAATCACTGATTTCTAACCCAAGGACAATTAATAATTATAGGTACCATTTTCTGTATTCCTTCTATGTGGGTTAAGGACTGTGTTAAGTGTTTTCCATTTATTACATCCAATCTCCATCACAACCCATGAGGCAAGTATCCTTATATTCATTTTACAGTGTGGAAGTAATATCAGACTATGGAACTAGATTGTCATAAGTGACAGAACTGGAAATTAAATCCAGATCTCTCTCCCCTCGGACCTCTGAAAGCCTCAAACAGTCAATCACATAATGCCTCTCATAATATTCAAACTCAGCCACAATCTATAACATATCTCCTATCCTCTCTAATCTTATTATCACCAGTCACTGTGCTTTCCCTCCAAGATTCTACCCCTTTTGAATCTCCATTCCATTTTAAATAAACTTCATTGTATCTTTAACTTCTTTAAAGATTGTGCCCTTCCACTCTCTAAGCCAAACTCAGCATGTAAATGCATTACCTTCCCCCCAACGTGGGACATGACTCCCGGGGATGAGCCTCCCTGGCGCTGAGGGATTACTACCAATCACTAACTGGGGATGCAACTAGAAAAAGACCTTGGATGAAAGGGGGAAATGGTAAAAATAAATGAGTTTATATAGCTAAGAATCTTCAAAAAGGAGTTGGGCGGTCATCAGAGGGATTGCATTTATGCACACCTCAGCAGGATCCCAGAGACAGCCAAAGTAGATACAACCCCAGGTAGTGGTGCTCCTGAAGGCTAAGGAGACACACAGGTTCTATAGTCATGGAAGTTGGCCCTGGAGTTCAGTGCCTTGTCAGTGGGCCCCACTTCGGAATTTGTGCTCCTGAGAGTGATGAAGTTGGACTCAGATGTGACCTTTCTACCCACGGCACTTCTGTCACTTTTACTGAACCTGTGATTGGTGCTGGGGTTGGTGTATACTCAGGAGACTGGAATTTCTGGTCTGGCCATGTGCCAACTGGGCCCTGAGCCTCAGCAGAGTTGCAACTCCTACTCTCTGGTTCATTGGACTTACTCAGATCAGCTAACAAGGAGGTGAAGATGGTCAACCATCACAACAGGGAACTGAGTGTGCCTACAACTCCAAGCAGGAGAATCACATCCATCAGCCGTGTGGGATCTAAGTCTCCTCTTAATATAGAGGTGAAATGGACATCACCATCACAGGGTCCACAGGATGGAGGAATAAAATATGGATTAGAGTAGACTTACTGGTATTCTACTATAGAACTATTGTAACTAGTAATGGAAGAAATTGTATCATTGATGTGGAGAAAGTAGCCACAGTAGTTGCTGAGGACAAGGAGAAAGAAGAAGAGATGTGATGTGGGGGCATTTTCGGGACTTGGATTTGTCCTAAATGATATTGCAGGGCCACAACCCACTGAATGTACTGGGGGAGAGTGTAAACTACAATGTGAACTATAATCCATGTGGTGCAGAAGTGCTCCAAGATTTATTCACCAAATGCGAAAGACGCGCCGCAATGATGAAGGAGGTTGTTGATGTGGGAGGAGTGGGGGGAGGATGGGGGAGTATGTGGGAACCTCTTATATTTTTTAATGTAACATTTTTTGTGATCTATGTATCTTCAAAAAATACAATAAAAAATAAATTTTCATTAAAAAATTCTTAAAAAAAGGATGCATCCTTAACTAAACTATTATCAAATTCAGCCCAAGGGGCAGAGTTTCCTCACAAATGTCTACAAATGAGCTTTTTATTCTCCCCTCTCTCTCTCAAACAGGGCAGGTAAATTGTTTTAGCAAACTCTTTGATTCCCCCATTACTGCATCAGACTGTTATTCTTTTACACTCATGAAAAAAACCTTTTCCTTAATCTGATCCATTTCATCCATTTATTTAACACAATTTTGAGGGCCACGTATGTAGCAGGAATAAATAGTACTAAACAGTAGTGATACAGCAATGAAAGAACAGACATGATCCCTGCCCTCAAGGTAGATGTTCAACAAGTGTTTCAAGTGATATAAAAATAATTAAGGAAAAATGCAAGTTGCTATGGGATCATGACCGAAGGAACTGATTTAATCTGGGAAATAAGAGAGGAAACTGTCATTTAAGGAATGACCTAAATAAGATAGGTAAAGGAGTTAGGTAAGGTTAGGCAAAAAAGGGCTTTCCAGGCAGTAGGAATAGCATATAGGAAGGCCCTGAGACAAGAGAGCACATGACATAGTTTGCGAAATCAAGAAGTTCCATGTTGCTGGAGAAGAGAAAAATGGCCAGATGAGGATGGAGAAGAAGGGGACATGATCATGGAGGGTCTCAGACATGATCACATTTGTGTTTTTAAAAATTGAGCGTTGGCCACTCCTTTCTTATACCTTTGGCATGGTTTCCACATACCAATAATGTAGAATCTATATCACTTCATGGCATTTTGTCTCTTTACTACAACGTAAGCTTCTTAAAATTTATAAAACTTAAGAACACCTTTATTATTAATATTTATATATTTATAATATTTATGAGTAATAAAGAATATCATTATTACTCATATAAATGGCAAGACTTTTATTCCAATGCCCATTTACCACTGGGATTAACTTGCATCTTGTAGATAAAGGAGTTATTTCATGGAAAAGTCAGAGCATATGCGAAAAATACTGCTTTGTTCAGATTAAAGTTAGAAAATGATGAAAAATTAGAAACTATATTTAACATGGTTCTATTTGTGTCATATGGAGTATCAATAGAAACTCAAAATCATAATCAACTTCCAAAAGGTAGCTAAGGGAAACGGACTTTGGCCCAGTGGTTAGGGCGTCCGTCTACCACATGGGAGGTCCGTGGTTCAAACCCCGGGCCTCCTTGACCCATGTGGAGCTGGCCCAAGCGCAGTGCTGATGCGCGCAAGGAGTGCCGTGCTACACAGGGGTGTCCCCCGCGTAGGGGAGCCCCACGCGCAAGGAGTGCACCCATAAGGAGAGCCGCCCAGCGCGAAGGAGGGAGCAGCCTGCCGAGGAATGGCGCCGCCCACACTTCCCGTGCCACTGACAACAACAGAAGCGGACAAAGAAACAAGACGCAGCAAACAGACACAGAAAACAGACAATCGGGGGAAGGGAGGGGAATTAAATAAATAAATAAATAAATAAATCTTAAAAAAAAAAAAAAAGGTAGCTAAGAATCACTCTACTGTGTCAATAGAAAACTGAAACACAATTTTATTAAAGCTACTGAAAATACAGTCAAGTTAAAATGATAGAAATAAAAAGCAGAAGGCACCTATAAATCAAGAACAAATCTTTAAATATCTATTTGACTACTTAATAGTAAATACAATCTAAAGCCAACAAGGAGTCCACACTTCAAGCATCATCAAATATTCGCCTCATATGAAAAGTACAAAGGTTCACACAAAACTAAAGTTAGCAGTCAAGAAATTCAAAAGAATTACATTTACCATTTAACTGTCTTATCATGCAGGCTTAGAGTTCATAAATAGAATGGGAAAGAATGAAACAACTAACTTTCATAGAAAAGGAGCCATAAGAATATTTCACCTATTTCTGGATCTCCCTGCCCCCCTCCAAGTTCTCTCAGAAAACTTCTATCATAAATTATATTTTCCTCACTGGTATCTCCAAGTTTTTCCCCTCTCCAGGATTCTTTCCATTATCTTTTATACCTATACAAGTCTTCTTACTTTAAAAACAAACAAGCACAATATTTCCTTCAATTTCAACACCCTCCTCTAGCTACTGCTCTTTTTTCCTTCACAAGATTCTCAAAAGAGTTGAACACACTCAGTCCCCATTTGGAGATATACCCTAATCAGTCTTCAACTAACTCAAGTATGGCTGTCACCCCCATTTCTCCACAAAAACAGAACTCCCTAAAATCAACAAAGACTATTTCAGCTCTAAATCTAATGCACATTTTCTGCCTTCAACCTATTTGACATTTGCTCATTCTATTGAAACACTTTTCCCCTGACTTCCATATACTACATTCTCCTGATTTTTGTCCTACTTCTTTAGTTTCTCTCTGTGTCCCTTTGCTAGCTAGTGCTGCTTTTAAATCTTAGTTCAGGAGGATTTAACAGTGGGCTCATTTCCTTGCTAACACCATACTCTCTCCCTGGATGACCTCACCCTTGCCCAAGGCTTTGAGCACCATATAAATGCCAAGGATTGCCACTCCACTCCAAATCTTAGCTCTGATCTCCTGACCTGCATACCCAACTGCTTAGCCAGTATTTCCAGGTGGAAATCTCAAAGACTCATCAAACTTGAGGTATTCCCTAACTCATCCAGTTATACAAGGCAGAACATCTATAAGAAGAGGTGATTGTAGTATGAGCTCTAAAGATCTTTTCGACTCTGGATTTATGTCAGCAGTACTTAAAGTGTAGTCTAGGGAACCCTGGGGTTCTTCAAAGTCAAAACTATTTCTAAAATAATATTAAGACATTGTCTTTTTCACTGTCATTCTCTTATGAATGTATAGTGGAGCTTTTCAAAGGCTACAAGACGTGTGATATTACAACAGATTGAAAGCAGAAGTAGACAGGAGAATCCAGATGTTTTCCATTAAGCCAGGCATTTAAAAGATTTGAAAAATGTAAAACAATACCACTGTTCTCATTAAATTATTTTTCATTAAAAATGTTATTTATGTTAACATGCAATGGTTTTATTATTATTTAAAATAAATTAATGTTTAAAAATTTGAATTTGGTAAATATCGGAAGATAGAGCCCACATAATAAACATAAACTCTTTTGAGTCCTCAATATTTAAGAGTATAAAGTGGTGCTGACATCAACAAACTAGAAAAATATTGATCTATACCTATATTATATACACAAGTAAGATATAAGAATAACATTTTGAAATAGCCAATTCTCAAGTATTTTCTAACAACAAAACTCCCTTTCATATTTATTGACAATGCTCTCATTAGGTCCCATAGTCTCATTCAGTTCAATATTTATTAGACACCTACTCTGTGCCAGGCACTGGGAATACAAAGTGAAAGAAATTATTTCACTTTAGCTCTCACAAAAAATATCTTCTATATCTTAGTTACATTTCAGTTCTCTCATATCAGACCCTACATAACAATCATCTCTACCTGAAATGTCGAGAAAGGACAACCCTGCAATAGTCCTACTGCCTATTTTCAACATAAAAGGGACAAAAGGTAAATTTAGTAGGGATCAGGCCAGGGAAAGTGGTAAACATTCTATTACACTGTCTCAAGTAAATTCCCAGAATAATCAACACTCCCATAATACTGTGTACTTACTATACAAATACAAATGAGCTTAGTCTCATGTTTTTACATATACCCTACAAACTGCAATAACCACTTTTACAAATACATGGCTAACCTACTGTAATCCAGGAAATCTAAAAGAAGCTATGTAGCATTTGATCCCAGTTTGACCCTTGCAGTATAGTGCACAGGACATCGGAGGTGCTCCAGATTGGTTTGCAGAATGACTGAATAAACCCTAATGGTTAAAATGGCCTACTGATTGCCTCAGAATCCAATGCAAACAGGCCAAAACAACAACAACAACAAAAAAAAACCCACCGGTTATGCCAGATATTTCATACAATATAAAGCGATTAACCATTTCTAGGCAGAAATTTTTATATGGTAATGTTAAAAATAAAGTAATAAGATAATTATATGTGTATATATAGATTTTGTATTTTGAAAACAACCCCAAAACTAAAGGAAATTCATTAATACACATTTCTTATCATGAAAATTATGAATGAAATGAAGCCTGTTAACTTGTAGCCAGTGTTATTGCTCATGAATGATTTTTTTTCATGAATGATTTTTAAATCTACTTTAAAAGGACAGAGATGCCACAATTCCAGAAGCAACTTCGTCAAATCCATTTACAGCAATAAAAATTGTAAGAATCTAATTTTATAAAAATCACCAAATCTCAAAACTTATCAAAGATAAATCAGGGGAGCAGGTGTTGCTCAGTGGTTGAGCACCTGCTTCACTTGTACCAGGTCCTGGATTAAATCCCCAGTACATCCTATAACACACACACACGAAAGATAAATCAGATTCTTCTGTCTGCAAAAATATCATTTTGATTTGTGAAAAGATGTGCTTTATATTGTTATTTCTCTAAAGCACTTAAAATAATTTCAAAATGTACACAAACTTTTCAGAGATACACCTATTGTATAAGAGTATAGTTTAATTTTATAATTAATCAGAAAAAGAAATAAAGCATATTAAAGCTGGAAATTGGGGGTCATCTAGCCTCATGTTTTTCAAATGTGTACTCAAAAATATTGTAGATGAACCAGCATTTCTTAATGAAACCAAATAGAATTGAATGGAAAATATTAGGGGGTACTGAAAGTAGTAGCAGGTAACTATTTTTAAGTGAAACTTTTGCTTTATTTTATATATAGATATAGATATATATATACGTATATTGTGTTCCCAAGTAAAACATATCTCTTATTCTGACTTCAGCTAAAAAAACTTTGAAAGGCTCCGAAGTTTCTTAGTTCACAACACCATTAGTGCCTCAGTAACTTTTTTATAGCATCCCCAGGCCTAGAAAAATACCCAAAAGTTCCATTTATTAAGTACTTAGGTCCATACAATCTACTAAGTATTTATGCCCTAAAAACTTTTTAATTTTTTTTTAGAAAGATTTAAATTTTATTTATTTCTCTCCTCTTCCCCAACCCCCCAGTTGTCTGCTCTCTGTGTCCATTCGCTGTATGTTTTTGTGTGTCAGCTTGTATTCTTGTCAGCACCACAGGGAATCTGGATCTCTTTTTGTTGCGTCATTTTGCTGCATCAGTTCTCCATGTGTGCGGCGCCATCCTGGGCAGGCTGCACTTTTTTCACGCTGGGCGGCCTCCTTACAGGGCATACTCCTTGCATGTGGGGCTCCCCTACTCAGAGGACACACCTGCATGGCACAGCACTCCTTGCGCACATCAGCACTGCACGTGGGCCAGCTCATCATTCGGGTCAGGAGGCCCTGGATTTGAATCTTGCACCTCCCATGTGGTAGGGAGACGCCCGATCCATTGGACCAAATCCACTTCCCCTAAAAACTTAATAGCAGTTTAAAAATTAAATACATATAAGTTGAAAGAAGTGTTTTTATTTCATTCTTAACTACAATTACTTAATAATGGAATATACGTATCTACTAGACACTGCACAGCTTCTCAAATCTTGGAATCATTTTGGACACCACCAACTTCATTTATTGTTTCACACTGACTTTTGCACAGTTAATGCTTTTTATCACAACAACCTCCACCCCATCCCCACCAAAAGCTAGGTTTTCAAAGACACATTATCTTCACTATCCTTGAAAGGAATGTAGCATGATGTCATGTGCACTACTTCAAATTAATACTTTAAGCAGTGTCTCACAGATGTCAAATATCCCACAAATGTCAAATATTACTGAATTTCCCTTAAAATTTAAAAAATGCCTATGGTACCCCTGTGAGTTCACTATGGTGTTTCAAGGTGCCTCAGGGCACAGTTTAGGAACTGTGAGTTTAAGAAACACTCATCTAGGGAAGCAATGTGGCTCAACTGAAAGTGTCCGTCTACCATACAGGAGGTCCAAGGTTCAAACCCAGGGCCTCCTGACCCATGTGGTGAGCTGGCCCACAGGCAGTGCTGCTGCATGCAAGGAGTGCCATGCCATGCGGGGCTGTCCCCTGCATAGGGGAGCTCCATACACAAGGCGTGCGCCCCACAAGGAGAGCTGCCTTGCGCAATAAAAGTGCAGCCTGCCCAGGAGCAGCGCCGCACACACCAACAGCTGACGCAGCAAGATTACACAACAAAAAGAGAGATTCCCGGTGCCACTGAGAATGCAAGAGGACACAGAAAAACACATAGCAAATGGAAACAAGAGAACAGACAACCAGGTTGGGGGGGGTGGGGGAATAAATAAATCTTAAAAAAAAAAAAAAGGAAACACTCATTTAGCCCATGTCCTAATTTTATAAATTAAAGCTAAAAAATGTAACATGGAACTGCATAGCATAGTGAAACCTCATGTGAAACACAGTATGGGCAATACTGCATATATAAGACTTTTAAGTAACCAAATGTATGTTAATGTTACAAGATGTTAATGTAGGGCAAAAATACAACCAAAGCAAATATGGACAGCAGTGTATAGTAACATATTAATAATTTTCCATTAAGGATAAAAAGAAAATTTCCTAAGTGAAAGAAACTAGACAAAAGGTGCTATATATTGTTTTGACTCCATCTATGCAAAATACAAATACAAATAAATTAGAGAGTCAGAAACAGAATAGGAGCTGAGTATAGGAGGGGAAGCACAGGGAGATTGAGAGGTGATTATTAAGGGATAAAGCCTTCTGTGCTTGTCTGTTTTTTGTTTATAATAATTATTGTTGGAATAATGAAAATGCTCTAAAATGACTGAAGTGATAAATGCACAACTATGTGATTATACCAAATGAAACTGATTGTACACTTTGGATGGACTATATACAGGAAAATTAATATATTAGGGTTTTTATAAATTAATTTCGACTTTCCATTAATAAAAGGTTTGAAATAAGATTTAATCAGGGAAGTGGATTTGGCTCAACTGATAGAGCATCCTTCTACCACAAGGGAGGTCCAGGGTTCAAACCCAAGGTCTCCTGACCCTTGTGGTGAGCTGGCCCACACGCAGAGCTGATATACACAAGGAGTGCCATGCCACGCAGGGGTGTCCCCTGCATAGGAGAGCGCTACATGCAAGGAGTGCACCCCATAAGGAGAGTCGTCGCCCCACACGAAAAAAGTGCAGCCTGCCCAGAAGTGGTGCTGCACACATGGATAGCTGACGCAGCAAGATGACACAACAAAAAGAGACCCAGATTCCCGGTGCCGCTGACAAGAATACAAGCAGACACAGAAGAATACACAGCGAATGGACGCAGAGAGCAGACAGTTGGGGAGGGGGGAGGGCGGGGTGGGGAAGGGGAGAGAAATAAATAAAAAATAAATCTAAAAAAAAAAGGTTTAATCATGTGATATTTTGTTGATGAAATGGGTAATCTATTAAAAATATTCAAAAATAAATTTATTACAAAGCTACAGAAATCAAGTGTGGTATCAGTACAAGGACAGACATACAGACCAAGAGAATTTAATTCAGAGTTCAGAAATAAACTCTCACACCTATGACCAGCTGGTTTTTGACAAGGGTGCCAAGTCCACTCAGTGGAGAAAGAACAGTCTCTTCAACAAATGGTGCTTGGAGAACTGGATAGCTATATGCAAAAGAATGAAGGGGGACTTCTACCTCAAACGTATGCAAAACTTAACTCAAAATGGATCAAAGACCTAAATATAAGAACCGAAACTATACATTTCCTAGAAGAAAACATATGGAAGCATCTTCAGGACCTTGTGTTAAGCGATGCTTTCTAAGAATTTACACCCAAAGCATAAGCAACAACAGAAACATCATCAAAAGTAAAACCTTTAATACATCAAAGGACTCTTTATCAAGCAAAAAGACAACCTACAAATTGGGAAGAAAATATTCGGAAACTATATATCTAGTAAGATTTAATATCCATATTATATAAAGAATTCCTACTACTCAACAACAAAAAGGCAAACAACCTAATTAAAAAATTGGCAGAAGGTTTGAATAGACATTTCCCCCAACAAGATAATACAAATGTCCAATAAATACATGATAAGATGCTCAACATCATTAGCTATTAGGGAAATGCAAATCAAAATGACAATTAGATATCACCTCACATCCACTAGAATGGCTACTATCTAAAAAACAGAAAATAACAAGTGTTGGAGAGTATTTGGACAAAGAAGAACCTTTGTGAATTGCTGATGGGACTGTAAAGTAGTGCAACCACTGCAGAAGACATTTTGGCAATTCCTCAGAAAGTTAAGTATAGAATTACCATATGACCCAGAAATCCCAGTTCAAGGTAAAGACCCCCCCAAAAATAAAAACAAGGACTTGAACAGATATATGCACACTGATGTTTATAGCAGCATTATTCACAATTGCCAAAACATGAAAGCAACCCAACTGTCCATCAACAGATGAATGGATAACCAAAATGTATATCCCTACATCAAAAATGAGGGTGAGTTTGAAGTCTTTACAGACAAACTGAGACAGAGTTTGTCACCAAGTTATCTAAAGATACTAAAGGGTGTATTACAGTCTGAAAGGAAAAGACAAGGGCAAAAGGCTTGGAGAAGCATGTAGAAATGAAGACTATAAGTACGGTAACTAAAAAGGTTAAAAGACAATAGTAAGATATGACAACAGAAAGTAAAGGGTTAAAATGGACAAAGTAAGTAATGCTTTTACAGCTGACACAGCAAGATGACACAACAAAAAGAGACACAGATTCTGGGTGCTGCCGACAAGAATACAAAGCAGACACAGAAGAACATACAGCGAATAGACACTGAGAACAGACAATTGGGGCGGGATGGGGGAAAGGGAGAGAAATAAATAAAAAATAAATCTTTTTAAAAAAAAGACAAAGGCTAACAGAATGGATAAAAAATATATGAGCCATCCAGATGCTGTCTACAAGAGACCCACCTTAGATGCAAGGACACAAACATGCTCAAAGTGGAGTAGTGATACTAGTGTTGGACAATATAGATTTTAAATGCAAAAGTGTTTTAAGAGATGAAGAAGGTCTTTATATATTAACAAAAGGGAAAATTCACCAAGAAGAAATAACAATAAATATTTATGCACCAAGCCTGATGCCCCAAAATACATGAGGTACACACCGGCAAAATTGAAGGGAAAAACAGTCATATCCACAATAATAATTTGAGACTTCTCTATACCATTGTCGGCACTAGTTAGAACATCCAGACAGAGGATAAATAAGGAAACAGAGTTTGAATAATATTAAATAAGCGAGACCTAACAGACATTTGTAGAACATATCACCCCAAACAACAGGATAAACATTCTTCTGAAGTGTTTACTGATCTTTCTCCAGGAGTGACCATATGTTGGGTAGTAAGTCAGATCTCAATAAATTTTAAAAGGTTGAAATTATACAAAACACTTTCTCTGATCCTAATGGAATGAATCTGGAAATAAAAAACAGACAGGAAAAGGAAAAATTCACAAATATATGGAGATTAAACAATATACTGTTAAATAACCAGTGGGTCAAAGGAGAAATTACAAGAGAAATCAGTAAATAACTTGAAATAAATGAAAACGAGAATACAATGTATCAAAACTTATGAGCTACAACAAAGGTAGTGGTGAGGGGGAAACTTATAGCCCTTGAGGTTTACATTAAAAAAGATGAAAGAGCTAAAATCAAAGACCTAACTGAACAACTAGATGAACTAGAAAAAGAACAGCAAACTAATCCCAAAGCAAGCAGAAGGAAAGAAATAACAAAGATTAGAGCAGAAATAAATCAGGAACAAAAACAAACAAACAAACAAGCAAATGAAAAAAGAGATTCAACAGGCCAAAAGTTGGTTCTTTGAGAAGGTCAACAAAACTGACAAACCCTTAGCTAGATTGACAAAGAAAAAAAGAGAGAAGATGCAAATAAATAAAATCAGAACTGAGAAGGGGGACATTATCACTAACCCCACAGAAATAAAAGAGATCGTAAGAGGATATTATGAAAAACTGTACACCAAAAACTGGTTATACTTGATGTACACACATTCCTAGAAATACATGAACAATGCATACTGATACCAGAAGAAACAGAAGACTTCAACAAACCAATCACAAGCAAAGAATATGAAAGTCATCAAACAACTCCCCAAAATGAAAAGCCAAGGACCAGATGGTTTCACAGGTGAATTAGAGCAATCATTTAAAGATCTAATACCAATCTTGCTCAAACTCTTCAAAAAAACTCATTCTATAAAGGAATACTACCAAACTCATTCTATAAAGTCAACATCATCCTAATACCAGTGCCAAATAAAGATATTATGGGGGAAAAAAACTACAGACCAATTTCTCTAATGAATACAGATGCAAAAATCCTCAACAAAATACTTGCTAACTGAATCCAAAAGCACATTAAAGGAATTTTACAACACGATTAAGTGGGTTTTATACCAGGTATGCAAGGATGGTTGAACACTAGAAAATCAATTGGTATAATACACCACGTTAATAAAATGAAGAAGAAAAGTCACATATCATCTCGATGCAGAAAAGATATCTGACAAAATACAACATCCTTTCTTGATAAAAAAAAAACACTCTGAAAGACAGGAATAGAAGAAACTTTCTCAATAGGATAGAGTGCTTATATGGGGAAGCGGACTTGACCCAGTGGTTAGGGCGTCCGTCTACCACATGGGAGGTCCATGGTTCAAACTCAGGGCCTCCTTGACCCATGTGGAGCTGGCCCATGCGCAGTGCTGATGCGCGCAAGGAGTGCACTGCCACGCAGGGGTGTCCCCCGCATAGAGAAGCCCCAGGCGCAAGGAGTGTGCCCCGTAAGGACAGCCGCCCAACGCGAAAGAAAGTGCAGCCTGCCCAAGAATGGTGCCGCACACACGGAGAACTGACACAACAAGATGATGCAACAAAAAGAAACAGATTCTCGTGCCGCTGACAACAACAGAAGCGGACAAAGAAGAAGATGCAGCAAATAGACACAGAGAACAGACAACTGGGGCAGGGGGAAGGAAGGGGAAATAAATAAATAAATAAATGAATCTTTTTTTTTTTAAGTCCTTATATGAAAACCCACAGCTAACCATGTATTCAATGGTGAAAGACTGAAAGCCTTCCCACTGAAATTGGGAATAAGACAAGGATGCTCACTGTTTCCACCACTGTTACCCAATATTGTGCTAAAAATTCCAGCTAGAGCAATTAGGCAAGAAAAATAAATAAAAGTCACCCACATAGGAAAGGAAGAAGTATAATGTTTGCTATTTGTTAACATGATCCTATACCTAGAAAATCCCAAAAAATCCACAATCAAGTTACTAGAACTAATAGACAACTTCAGCAAAGTGGCAGGTAATACACAATAATCAGTAGCGTTTCTATACACTACTTTTGAGCAAACTGAGGAGGAAGTCAGAAAAAAAAATTCCATTTATAATAGTGACTAAAGAATCAAATATTTAGGAATAAACTTAACCAAGGACACAAAGGACCTGTATTCAGAAAACTACAAAATATTACTAAAGGGGAGTGGTTTTGGCTCAATGGATAGAGCGTCTGCCTAACGCATCGGAGGTCCAGGGTTCAAACCTGGGGTCTCCTGACCTGTGTGATGAGCTGGCCCACGCGCAGTGCTGATGTGCACAAGGAGTGCTGTGCCACACAGGGGTGTCCCCCGCATAAGGGAGCCCCATGCAAAAAAAGCTCAGCCTGCCCAGGAGTGACACCACACACACGGAGGGCTGACACAGCAAGATGACGCAAGAAAAAGAGATACAGAGTTCCAGTGCCGCTGACAAGAATACAAGCGGACACAGAAGAAGACAAGGCAAATGGACACAGAGAACAAAGACAATGGGTGGGGGGAAGCAGAGAAGGGGAGAGAAATAAATAAATGAAAGGAAAAAAAGAAAGAAAACAGCCTTTTAAAAAAATTACTAAAGAAACCAAATTAGACCTAAATAAATGGAAGGACATTCTATGTAAATGAATTGGAAGACTAAATATCATTAAGACATCAATTCTACCTAAACTGATTTACAGATTCAAACAATTCCAATAAAAATTCCAAAAGCTTCTTTTGCGGAATTGGAAAAGCCAACTGTCAAATTTATCCGGAAGGGTAAGAGCTCCGAATACCCAAAATACCTTTAAAAAGAAGGAAGTTGGGGGAAACGGACTTGGCCCAGTGGTTAGGGTGTCCGTCTACCACATGGGAGGTCCACGGTTCAAACCCGGGGTCTCCCTGACCCGTGTGGAGCTGGCCTATGCGCAGTGCTGATGCGCGCAAGGAGTGCCGCGCCACGCAGGGGTGTCCCCCGCGTAGGGGAGCCCCACGCGCAAGGAGTGCGCCCCATAAGGAGAGCCTCCCAGCGCAAAACAAAGTGTAGCCTGCCCAGGAATGGCGCCGCCCACACTTCCCGTGCCACTGACAACAACAGAAGCGGACAAAGAAACAAGATGCAGCAAATAGACACAGAGAACAGAGAACAGACAACGGGGGGTGGGGGGGTGGGAAATTAAATAAATAAATAAATCTTAAAAAAAAAAAAAAAGAAGGAAGTTGGAAGACTCTCACTTCCCAATGGAATCAAATTGAGAGTTCAGAAATAGACCCTCACATCTATGGTGAAGTGATTTTTGACAAGGCTATCAAACCCACCCAGCTTTGTCAGAACAGTCTACCCACCAAATGGTGCTGGGAAAACTGATTACCCATATCTTTAAGAAAAAAAGAGGACCCCTATCTCAGACCTTACACAAATATTAATTCGAAAGGATCAAGGACCTAAATATAAGAGGTAGAACCTAAAACTCCTGGAAGAAAATGTAGGAAAACATCCTCAAGATCTTGTGGTAGGGGGAAATGAACGTAGCTCAACCAATTGGGCTCCAATCTATTATATAGGAGGTCCAGGGTTTGATGTCCAGGGCTCCTGGTGAGGCAAGCTGGCCCACACAGCAAGCTGACCCATGCGGAGTGCCGGTCCACACAGGAATGCAGCCCTGCACAGGAATGCCGCCCTACAATGGGAATGCTGTCCTGCATGGGAAAGCCACCCCACGCGGAAGTGCCAGCCAACTCGGAGAGCTGGCACAGCAAGATGACACAAGAGACACAGAGGAAAGAAAATAAGAAGACGTAGCAGAACAGGGAGATGAGGGCGCAAGAGAGTAATCACCTCTCTCCCACTCTAGAAGGTCCCCGATCAGTTCTTGGAGCTGCCTAAAGAGAATACAAGCAGACATAGAAGAATACACAGCGAATGGACAGAGAGAGCAGACAAATGGGGGCAAGGAAAAATTTTAAAAATGAAAGAAAAAAAAAAAAGATCGTGTGGTAGGTAGTACTTTCCTAAATCTTACATCCTAAGCACAAGCAATGAAAGAAAAATATAGATAAATGGGACCTCCTCAAAATTAAACACTTCTGTACCTCAAATGACTCTGTTGAGAAGATGAAAAAGTATATGAAATAACTGAACATTTAATTTTTGTCTAAATTACAGCTGTTTTATTACCTTTATAACTTCTAGGACATTTCAAAGCTTGGAGAAAGACTATATACACAAACCATTTAAGTGATTCTGTAATGAAGTTCTTGGTGCTGCTTTTGGTTTATATCAAGCATTTAGGAAGAACAAAAAAGAATTCCAAAAATGAGTTGGGTTTACCTTGCTTTATAAGAATTAACACCTTTATAGTAGATTTATTGTGTTTCTGGATATATTACATTTTGGCTGAACAGAAGCTTTGTATCTTTCCCTGAGTGTTAAAGGATAAGGACTGATTTTCCCTTATTTATATTCAATGTAACTATCAAAAATAAAGGATTTCTAGTGATTCATGTTTACAAATTGGAGTTTAAATGTTTTCAGGATTACCGTACTTCCAAAGAAGACTAGAAGTGCCAGTTATACTCTTCGCTGAGAAAATGAATAAAGTCTGTCTTAACGGTCATTGTGCTATAGTTTTCTGATGGAAATAACATCATTTTAGAAATTTTTTTTTTTAAGATTTATTTTTTTATTTATTTCTCTCCCCTCCCCCCACCCCGGTTGTCTGTTCTCTGTGTCTATATGGTGTGTCTTGTTTCTCTGTCCGCTTCTGTTGTTGTTAGTGGCAGGGGAATCTGTGTCTCTTTTTATTAAGTCAGCTCTCCGTGTGGGTGGCGCCATTCTTAGGCAGGCTGCACTTTCTTTCGCGCTGGGCTTACGGGGCTCATTCCTTGTGGGTGGGGCTCCCCTACACAGGGACACCCCTGCTTGGCAGGGCACTCCTTGCACGCATCAGCATTGCACATGGGCCAGCTCCACACAGGTCCAGGAGGCTCGGTGTTTGAACCGCGGACCTCCCATGTGGTAGACGGACGCCCTAACCTCTGGGTCAAATCCGTTTCCCATCATTTTAGAAATTAAAACCTT
This sequence comes from Dasypus novemcinctus, assembly GCF_030445035.2. Classification (NCBI taxonomy): domain Eukaryota; kingdom Metazoa; phylum Chordata; class Mammalia; order Cingulata; family Dasypodidae; genus Dasypus; species Dasypus novemcinctus. The sequence continues at coordinate 60,257,950 of NC_080685.1, read as the reverse complement.
TTATCTTACAAAATACATTTTGAGTTATGGACAGTTTCCTTTGTATTTTGAAACATTTTTACAGTTGATAGTTCAGATATTGGCTTTTTGTAAAAAGACTTTTATTTCAACTATTTGTAATGCAATATCAATAAAATTTGCTGCTTGGGCAGTTTTAGTTATTAAAGAAAAAAAAAAGATGAAAAGGTAGCCTACTCAACAGAATGTGGGTTAAGAATGGGGAGCTGAATCTGAATGTATGCAGAATTTTAATAGGAATGTTTAATATTACAAATATGAGGAAATGGGTAGAGTTAATGGTAACACATTATAATGAGTATAACAATTGCTGATTTATAAATGGGATTATGGCTGAAAGGGATAGTCTAAGGAGGTTAAAGTTAATTAAAAGACATCTAGAGGGCAATCTAGGGACTATATAATAGTAATTTAGGTGGTAGATAAAGATTGTGGTTAATAATAAAAATACAAGAGTGTTTATTACAAATTGTTAAGAATATGGTGACAATTTCAAAAATACAACTAAGGTAAAAAAACGTAATATTTTTGTAGCAAATTCAAAAAAGGCACTATATCAATGGTAAGGGTCAAAAAAGAATATGATATTTAGTTTTATGAAATGCAAATATAATTAAACTTTTTTTTTGTTTTTTTCATTTTCTTCATTAACAAGGAGACCTTGGTCATGTCATATAATCAATCTGTGCTTATTTATTCATCTTTTGGAACAACGAAAAAACAACTGAGTTTGTTTTTAGGACTAAATAAGATAAATGAGCCTGGACAGAATTTTTTAAAGTAATGCTTCTATAATTTGTTAAGTTGCCTTTTGTCTGTTATTTACTTTTTGAAGTTGAAATAAAGTTTATTTTTTAAAATGTAGTATATACATATAATGGAATATTATTTTGCTTAGCTGCAAAAAGGAATGAAATTCTGATGCATGACACAACATAGTTTTGAACCTTGAAGATATTATGTTGAGTGAAATCAGCCAGACACAAAGGGACAAATATTCTATGGTCTCACTTATAGGAAATAAGCTGAATATTCAAATTCATAGTCAGAAACTAAAATAAGGATTTCCAGGGCATGAGGTATGGGTGGGGAATGGGGAGTTAGTATTTAATTGGTTCAGAGTTTCTGTTTGGGGTGATAGGAAAAGTTTTGACAATGGATGATGTGATGATGGAGGAACTTTGTGAATGTAATCAATACGACTGAACTAACATTTGAAAGTGGATAAAATAGGAAATTTTAGGTTGTATATAAATTACCAGAAAAGACAGAACCCATAGAAACTGTATAACACAAAAAGTGAACCCTATGTAAACTATGGGCTGCAGTTAATAGTATATTTACAATAATAATATTTTGTCAACTGTAACAAAGGTGCCACACTAATGCAAAATGTTAATAGGTAAATCTATGTGTGAGAGGGGAGCTCAATACTTTCTCCATGATTTTTCTGTAAACCTACAAATGCTCTAAGAAAAGGATACATTTATATCACTGTATAATAGAAGAAAAATTCTACTTCATATTTCTTCTTTGGAAAAACAATTTTTAAAATCATAAAAGTGAAACAAAATAAGCTAAAAACAAAGTCATCCACTTACCCAGGGATAACCACTGCTAACACCTTAATGTCTATCATTGCAGACCTTTTTCTATGCACATACAAAATTTAAAAATCAAACTACACTTCTTTTCTATGTTTGGTTTTGCTTATAAAATTGAATATTCCACAATGTATTGCAACTTATTGTTTTTTTTATTCATTATACCATGAGCATTCTTCCGTGTAAGTACATAATAATAGCCAACACCTATGTGGTGCTTACTACTTGCTAAGCTCAACTCTTAGGACTTAAACATGTACTAATTTAACTCTCACAACAGCTCTGTAGGTAAGAATTATTACTATACCCACTTCATAGATGAGGTTAAATAACTTGCTAATAGTCACAGCTAGTAAATGGTATAGTCAGGATTTTAACCCTCAAAGTCTGATTGCATGGCCCATATGTTTAAGGATACACTCAGCTGCTTCTCTTAAAGTAAATATAGATATCCCTCAACCTGTTCATAACTGCACAGTATTCCACTGCATAAACATACTATAATTTTAACTATCCCCCTACCAATGGACATTTAGGACATTTTTGTTATTTATAAAGGTTATTAGTATTTACTTAAAATAATGCTACAATGAACATTCTTATAGATTTAATCTTTTGTTGGTTTAAAAGTTATATAGGATAAACTCCCAAAAGTGAAATTACTCTATCATAGAATATGTGCGTTTTTATTTTTTTAGGGGTACTAGGGATTGAACCTAGGACCTTGTACATGGGAAGCAGACATTCAACCATTGACCTACATCTGCTCCCCAGTGAGAGTTGGGTTTTTTTGTTTGTTTGCTTGTTTTTGTTTGTTTTTAGGAAGTACCAGAGATCGAACCCAGGACCTCGTACATGGAAAGCAGGCACTCAACCACTTCAGCTACATCTGCTCCCCAGTATATATACTTTAAATTTTGATAAGTGGGTGTGGATGTGCTCAAGCAGTTGAGCACCGGCTTCCCACACTGGAGGTCCTGGGTTTGGTCTCCTGTGCCTCCTGAAAAAAATAAAAACCAAACAACAAGCAAACAAATGAAAAACCCAACTCAGGGGAGCCTATGTGGCTCAGTGGTTGAATGGCAGCTTCCCACATATGAGGTCCCAAACCTGGTACCTCAAAAAAAAAAAAAAAAAAATTGTGATCAGTGATGCCAAACTTCCTTTCAGGTTGTTCTACTTGTACAAATTTATAGTCCCAATAACAAGGGAGAGGGTTAAGGTTCATTTATGAATTAACAAATATTTTTGATTAATTAAATCAGTCCCATTTAAGTTTTTAATTAAACCAATATAAAATAAAATAGACCGTGAGGTTGATCACAATTATCCAAAGGTTAAGTCATCTCTGATTTGTTATTATATGACATAGTCAACAAATAAATGTAGATTCAGCAGTTATGTTGTGGATTCTTCTTTCAGTTATGAAACCAGCTATGAATGAGAAAGTTCCCCTATATGATCCTCTGTTTTATCCATATATCATGGGAATTGGACTAGCTGGTCTTTCAGTTAAAATTTCCAAAGCTGTTATTAAGAAGTGATTTAACATCATTACAAGTCTATAATTATAATACTTCTATAACATGTCAGGGTCTTAAAGTTTCTATAAATTATAATGACTATTGCCATAGCAACTAGGTAAATCATTAAAATAGTCAATAAAGTTATCAGGATCCACCTGTGGCTTATTCTCAGCAGCTTTTTAATTCTGGGCTGTCATTTCCCTGCTTCTTAAAAAACTTGAACATACCTCTAGAGTATATTTCTAAGAAGAGCAGAGGTGTGGCCCATAACTGTGAGCCAATTTTTGTTTCATTTTTAAAAAGACAATCCTAGGTTCATTCTTTAGTCAATTTATTCAACAAACATTTATTGGCCACCTTACTATGTGCTAGGCATTGGAGGCATAGTAGTCAACAGAGTATCTCTGTTATCATGGAATTTACAAACTAAACAAGAAAGGCAATAACCAAAAACAGAAGTAAATGTATAATCATACTGTGATAACAATGGGGGAAAAATAAGTGCAGAAAAAAAGCTATGAGCTTTTTTGATTTTTCTTTTTTTTTTTTTGAAATATCTGTGACACTAAAAATTGCTTAACATAGGAAAAAAAGTTAATAAAGAAAATTTTATAGCTTGCCCATATTGCGAAAATAGCAATCACAACTGTAGAAAGTTAACTTTGTAAATCATCAGTTGTCTCCACCATAAAATTACCAAGATATTATTACTTTTCAGTTATGCCACTGATCATGTGGCTTGAATATGTTTTACATAACCAAGAGTATAAATTATTTGAAGAACCAAATACAAAAAAACTATGAGTAACAACACAAAATGAAAGACAATAAATTAACTGCAATTTCTTATGAACCTTGTCCAAACAAAAAGCACACGTAATAAGTAATAACCCATTACAATAATTCATGACTTGTTAACAAGAAAATGTTCGGAAAATGTTTTTTTAAAATTGACAATTATCAGCATAAGGAGCAAGTGGTACATAAAAAGGAACAAAAATTGAGTATTTTTTCGATTTTGTAAAATAATATTAAATGCCAGAAGTTTATTATTTAATTTAAAATAAAATTAATTCTAGGTTATCTACAAAATAAGAACAGAATTCACATAAATAAGTGAATTTCCTTATCTGTCATTTCCATAATTGCAAAATAAGGGTACTATCCACACTACTACACAAGACTATTATGAAGACTAAATAAAATAATGTACATGGAAGCACACCAAAACTGATGTTGAGTTATTTCAGACAATGGTTTCTCTTTTTTCGCACTCACTAAAACTTAAAACAATTTAACAACAAAATTGACTATATAGGGTTTTCCTCTCCTTTCTTCTGTCCATGATGTGGTAGATATACTATAAAATGGACAATCAAAAGCTGAAGAAAACATTCAAAAACTTCCTAACTCATAAATTGATTATTTAATTATCCCCCAAGATGCTGGTTGTACAAGAACTAACCCTCTTACCTAATGCTACACACACATCTCAAATAGAAACAGAGAAATTTTTTCATATATGTACAAAATTGTTTACATATTATAACTCACCATCATTATAAACACAAGTACATAGGGACTATGACTAGACAAGATACACATGTATTTATCCACACATACAATGTATTCTAGCCTGATACTCATTTTCTGATTAAGGTGTTTTAAACTTAATGCAATAACGATTCAACGGCCAGTTTATTTTATTACGCTGAATGGAGTCTGTCAATTTAGCACACAGAAACCAATTATTATATGTCCAGGAGTTTGAAGCAACTTCTAGCAAACAACCCAAGTCACAATCCCATGTTATTAACAGCAGCCTTGTTTAAAAACAATATTTTAAACTAAGGAATTTTAAAAATGGAGGACAGTTTTCAGTACTTCATTATTGCTTCTTATAAAACATTTTGAATTGTTTCTAGGTCTACCTAAGAGTCTTTCCTTTATAACCTTTAAAATACAGGGCAGGAGGTATCGTTAACATGGCAACATAACCATTAACGGCTTCTTCAAATTCAAAACAAGAACCGCCATTAAAACAAAACAAAACAAAATCAGATGGAGTACATGAGAACTGATCACTATTCACAACCTGTTTTTTCTTATATGAAGGATTTGTTAACTACACTAAACCATTAAAATCTATGCCTTATGTACAACTTTCTATTTGAAAACTAAAACTCCAAACTCCAACCCATATCTGTGGCATTAGCTATTATTATTTATTACGTAGGGCTGCCTTTAAAAAGTGGGCGGGGGGAAATACTGACAACTTTCAAAGCGCAAAGCTTTGTAAATCTCTTAAGTCATCTATGATTAAACCAGCAGACTACATTCAGCAGCAGCTAGACTATAGCAGAAAATCAAAGTTTTTCCCTATACTTGAGAATGTTACCCCACCAAATGGAAAAACAGAAACTGGTAGCTCCAGTTCCCCGGAATTTCCCAAAATAAGCCTGATCACCAAATGAAGAAAGGACACTTCTCAGGAGACCAAGGCGACAGAGGTATCTTAAATCTTTTTGCAGGCGAGAAGACGAGGGTACACTGGCAGGTAAGGAAATCCCGTCTTCGACAGGCACCGCTGGGACCTGAAAACCCGGTCTCAGGATGGTCCTCCCCGCAAAACCTCAGGATCTAGAGAGATTCCCCGAGGTGACACCAGGCTCCCCGCCCCACCCCGCCTGTCTCGCCTCCGCCAGAGACCCGGGACCGCGGACAGAGGCAGCAGAGGCCGACTCAGCCTTCGCGGTGCCAGCCGAGTCTTCCCGCAGCTCACCTGAGTGTGTCGCCTCCGCCCTCGGCTCCCACGGTGCATCCCGCGGGGCCTGGCGGAGGGTACAGTGACGCCGCCCTGACCGGCCCCAGGGCTGCCAGGCCTGGCCTCCCCGCTCTGGGAACGCACAGGGCGCCCGCCTCGCACCGGCTCCCGGGATCCGCCGGTCAACAGGGAAGGAGAGGCGAAAAGGCTGCCTCCCCTCCCCCACAGAAAGCCACCCCCTGAGCTGCAGCTCTCTGCAGTTCCGTCAGGCGCAGGTCTGGCCCCGCTCCCCCGCCCGGGAGTCACTTCGGCAGCGGCGGCACAGGCGCCATTACAGCCCAACAACTGACACGGAGGAGGAGTGGCGCCGGCGACCGTGGCGGCGGCGGCGGCGCGAGGCAGGGCGGGAGCAGTCAGAGGCCGGGGAAACCTCGCGAGAACCGCCCCGAGACCGTTCAACAAGAATGCTACCTTCGGTAAGGGCCATGTTGAGTGTGACCAGAAGGTGAGGATGAGCTAAAACGGGGAGAGGAACCTTGAGACCGCCATGTTTGGTGTGGCGAAGCTTGTGCCTTGCTGAACTCGGGAGGAGCCAAAATGTATCTGCAGTGGACACCCCGGTCCTCTTGGCTCTGTCGCTAATTGGGCCTTGTGGCTGCGCTTTTCACCCCCGGCGGAGAAGACAGGCTGAGGGTTTTCACGGGGATGAACTCGAAATCTGGAAACGGCAGCTTCTGAAGAGTTTACAATGTTTCACCGATTGTTGTTCAAATATATCTTCTTTACTCCTGTCAGTTGCAGAGTATTCCAGCTCTGCGGCTGCTGCAGTTACCCAGTGCTGTCACTGTGACCCTTTTATTCGCAGGGGTTACAATTCTGTTTAGCATGCACTCTGTTTAGTAGCTTAAAACTCCAAAGCAAGTAAAACGGAGTTTCCTCCCATTAGATTTAGGCATTAACATTACTGTTCTTTAAGAGACTTTCTGTAATTACCGTATCTTCTAATATCTTTATCATCTTTCCCCAATCTCCGCATGACGAATTCTATTGAGACTTAGCTTAAATGACACCTCTTCTGCAAATAATGCCACCTTCCGCTAGGTGCTCACCATATGCTAGCTCTCCCCTAGTCACTTTTCTTCACCTTCTGAACACCCATAGTTATTTACTCAGATTATTTCTCCTCTTGAAGTATCTTGAGAACTTTAAATTCTGTTTCATCTCTCTGTACCCCAACAGCGCCTAGCATAGTAACAAGGACCTTGAAGGTAACCAACAAATGTTTACTGAAGGGATGATATCAGTAATAGGAGGAGGCAGTGACTGTTCCCTCTTTGTAGGGCCTGTGCCCAGTAAAAGTGAAGTGGGTGTACAGAAATCCTACACATACGTAACACGTGCACTCTGGCTTCAAGAAGCTGTACCGGAGGAAAGAAGAGGAAATGTGGGTATCCCAAAGGTATAAATGGTAGCAAGTAAAATAGCCTAAGGAGGGTTATTTAGGTTTCCCCCAATCTTTTATGTAAAGCAGTGAAAATGATTTTCCACCTATTATTTTACTGAATTCATACAACCTTATAAAGTATTATACTCTTTTTTTTTTTTTTTAAGAGGAAATTGAGTCCAAAAAGCTAAGTAATTTGTGCAATATTTTACCATCAGTAAAAGGCAGATACAAGATTTGGGGTCTTCCTTGCTTCAAATCATATTTATGCTTTTCTCACCCCACCCACTCCCACACTACTACCTAAACAACAGAGAAAACACCAAAAGTTACTGTCAAGGTTTCTGGAGCAGTGGTACACTTGTATCACCCTATGCACAATATCTACATGTTATGGTTTGTGATTCTCTCCTCCCTCTCCCTCACCTTCCAAATACCTCTAACCACATCAACTTCTCTCCTTTCTTGACATCCATAACTCTTGCTGTTTATACCCTACAGAATGGCTCTTGAGTATATTAAGTCCTGTTTTATTTGCTCATCCCTGGAACAAAATTGTGCTAGGTACATAGTAGGTGTTCAATGTGGCTCCCCCTTTTCTTTCTATTTCTCAAGTAAACACCAAGATTGGATTTTTTCTGCACTTTTTCTTTTCAATTTATATTCTCTCATCTCTCTGTGGATAACTGGATCTTGGACGCAAACTTCAGATTTCAATTTCCAACTTTTTCTTTTCGGTTTTCAAATAGAGACAAAATGTCATTATTACCTCCAACTCCTAAATTAAGTTCATCCTTTACCGTCTTTTCAGACCCAAGAAGCTAGCTCCTCATTATGCCCTCTATATTTCTCCTAATGGTACCACCATTCTGAGAACTGAGAGTCTCAAAAATTCAAATATATCATACACTCCTCTCTCTGCCTTGCTCCTACCCAATCAGCTATTAAGTCTTTAACCTCCACATATGCATGTTTCCTGAATCTACTCCCTGCTTGCCTGGATGCACCATTGCCCTTCTAACTCAGGCTCTTGTTTCTACTGCCCAAATGATTGCAGAGCCCAGTTTTGATTTTGTCCTTGCCCTGCCTCTGCCTGCCAAGGTAAGTATAAATTTATCCCCTCATCTATAAAGACCTTTCTCAATATGGCACAAGCCTAGGTTTCAGTCTCCCTGAAGAAAGGCAGCCTGATAAAGCAGGAAGATCAGGTTTGTGGTGTCAGGAAGACTCTGATTCAAATCTTGGTTCCATCAATTACTTGTCCTATGACCCCTCCAGAAACTCCATTTTATTTTATATAATTTGAGACCAATGATATCTACCCCATAGGGTTGTCTTAAGGATCAGACACACAAAAGATAGAAAGCTAGAAATAAATAGTGCCTATTATTACTTCCCTAATTGGGTGTTACATTTGAACCAAACTGGATCTCAGACATGACCTGCTCATTGTCACCTCTAGTGCTTTGTTTCCTAACCTGGAGCACATACCACCCCAGCTCACAATTTCTGCCAGCTCAAAAGCTACTTCCTACAGGAAAATTTCCATGATTCCTCTTCCTTTGCAAGTACTCTTCCATCTCTGAACTCCATGTTGCTGTGTACTTCCTTTAGGAGAGTATCGACAATCAACAGTCCTACATTTTTTTCATGCATCATCAATAGACTGTAAGGACCTTTGTCTCCTTCATAGTAGATTAAAAGCTTGAAAAATGGAGTGAAACAGGGCTGGGTATGAAGCCTGGCTGGACTACTTACTAGCTGTATAACTATGGTCAAGGTACTTTACCTGTTTGTACTTCAGTTTCCACATCTGTACAATGAAAATTGTGATAATACCTACTTCATAGGGCTGTGTGAAAAGTAAAAGAAATAATTTATTGGGAAACGGACTTGGCCCAGTGGTTAGGGCGTCCGTCTACCACATGGGAGGTCCGCGGTTCAAACCCCGGGCCTCCTTGACCCATGTGGAGCTGGCCCATGTGCAGTGCTGATGCGTGCAAGGAGTGCCACGCCACGCAGGGGTGTCCCCCGCGTAGGGGAGCCCCACGTGCAAGGAGTGCACCCGTAAGGAGAGCCACCCAGCGCGCAAGAAAAGTGCAACCTGCTCAGGAATGGCGCCGCCCACACTTCCCGTGCCACTGACGACAACAGAAGTGGACAAAGAAACAAGATGCAGCAAATAGACACAGAGAACAGACAACCGGGGTGGGGGGGAATTAAATAAATAAATAAATCTTTTTTTAAAAAAAGAAATAATTTATTAAAGGATATAGCATGATAACTGACACACAGTAGCTACTCAAAAACGTTAGCTATTTTCACTATTTTTTTATAAATGGATTCAGTGCCTTGTACAAACTAAGCCCTAAATCAGTATTTGTTGAATGCAATGATGTCTGTTGAATTTAATTACATTTTGGGTGAATAGCTGTATGTTTTCTCTCCTGAAAATGTAAAATTTGACATTGATCTCTATAACAAATTGAGTAGAGATAAAGCAATGGTCATTTAATGATGTCATTCACTATTCATAGTTAATTGGATAAAATTATGTGTCAGGGTTAGTTAAAGACACTTCAATAGGAAGTTAAAGGACTTATTGAAGTGTCAAGCCTGCGTGCCAAGCCTGATCTGTAATCTTGCCCATCATCATTTTAAAAAAAGATTATTAGCTTTTTTTTAAGGATACATGAATCATACAAAATTTTGCATTAAAAAATATAGGGAAGCAGATTTGGCCCAACGGATAGGGCATCCACCTACCACATGGGAGGTCCAAGCTTCAAACCCAGGGCTTCCTGACCTGTGTGATGTGCTGGCCCTCTCAGTGCTGATGTGCGCAAGGAGTGCCGTGCCATGCAGGGGTGTCCCCCGCATAGGGGAGCCCCACGCCCAAGGAGTGTGCCCCGTAAGGAGAGCCGCCCAGCACGAAAGAAAGTGCAGCCTGCCCAGGAGTGGTATCACACACACACACACACACACACACACACACACACACACACACACACACGGAGAGCTGATGCACCAAGATGACGCAACAAAAAGAGACTCAGATTCCTAGTACTGCTGATAAGAATACAAGCGGCCACAGAAGAACACACAGCAAATGCATACAGAGAGCAGACAACTGGGGGGGCAGGGGCGGGGGCGCAGGGAAGGGGAGAGAAAGAAATAAAAAATAATAAATATTTATATATATATATAAAAGTTTCCCATACCCCCCCACTCCTCCAACATCAACAACTTCTTTCATTACTGTGGTATGTTCATTGCATTTGATGAATACATTTTGAAGCACTGCTACACAGCATGGATTCTAGTTTACACTTTCTCCCAGTCCATTCAGTGGGTCATTGCAGGATATATAATGTCCTGCATCTGTCCCTTCAATATCATTGAGGACAATTCCAGGTCCTGAAAATGCCCCCATATCACATCTCTTTTTCCCTCTCCCTGCCTTCTGAAACTCCCATGGCCACAGTCTCCATATCAATGATATAATTTCTTCCATTGCTAGAGTCACAATAATTCTGTAGTAGAATACCAATAAATCCACTCTAATCCATATTTTATTCCTCCATCCTGAGGACCCTGGGATGACAATGTCCACTCCACCTCTAAATTGAGAGGGAGCTTAGATCCCATATGACTAATGGATGGGATTCTCCTGCTTGTAGCTGTAGACTCTCTCGGTTCCTTGGTGGTGGTTGACCATTTTCACCTCCTTGTTAGCTAACCTGGATAAGTCCAACAAACCGGAGAGTAGGTGTTACAACACTGCTGAGGCTCAGGGCCCAGCTGGCACATGGACAGTCCAGAGATTCAAATCTCCTGAGCCTGAAGCAACACCAGCACCAATCAGTAAAAGTGACAGAAGAGGCATGTGTAGAGAAGTCACATCTGATTCCTACTCTATCACACTGAGGAGCACAAATTCCTACGTAGGGCCCACTGGCAAGGCACTGAACTTCAGAGCCATCTGCCATGACTGTAGGATCTGGGTGTCTCTGTAACCCTCAGGAGCACCAATACCTGGGGTTGTATCTACTTTGGCTGTCTCTGAGTTTCTGATGAGACATGTGCAAGTATGACCCCTCTGATGACCTCCTGACTCATTTTGAAATCTCTAGCCATATAAACTCATTTGTCTTTAACATTTACCCCTTTTATTCAAGATCTTTTTCTAGTTGCACCACCAGCTGGTGGTTGGTAGTAATCCCTCAGCACCCGGGAGGCTCATCCCCAGGAGTCATGTCCCATGTATTTACATGCTGAGTTTGGTTTAGAGAGTGGCCACATCTGAGCAACATGGAGGTTCTCAGGAGGTTACTCTTAGGCACCCTGCAGCTCTAGGCCAAGTTGAAATTTCAAGCACACAGGCTCATAAGCATAGTCATCAGTATCAAGGGCCTATCATTGACCATCCTTCTTCACTGGTCTTTGCTTTTGCATTTGGGGGATTGTTGCTGTTCCATTAGGGAATGCAACAGAGCTCCCAAGGATGTGAACTCAGCACTCCCTCAGTTGTTGTGTGAAACTCTACCCACTATGCCAATACCCAACAAACATCCAAACCTATCTATTTATCCTATATGCATGCCCTGGAGAACTCCCTCCCACCCATGCCCCCATCAATAACACCCCACATCAATACTCCTCCCCTGCCACAGTTGAACCCCTCTGTGATCCAAAACTTCTTCAAAAATGAAGCCTAATATATTGCCAAATTCAATTAATAGGAAAATGAAATAGTAATGATAGGTTTAAAGATTAGAAATAAAATGGATAATAATTATAGAAAAATTAAAATAAGGTAAAAAATAAATTGGGGTATTAAAAAATTAAAAATATCATAACAATTTTTTTTACATTTTGTCTTTCATCACTCTAATAAGTGTTGCCCTATATGTACAGTGGCAAGGCAATCTTCCATTTATTCCTCAGTGTCTTACGTCATTTTTTTAAAAATGTCTTCAAAAAACTTTTAGGTCACAGGAAAGTCACATATAGAATGTAGGGGACTCCCATATCACCAACATCCTCCCCCTTTTTCCACTGGCCCAGCAATGATCTTTTCACATGTGGCTGTTACATTTGCTACAACTGATGTACAACTGTTGAAATATAGCTACTATCAATAATAAATGCAATCATTCAGATTGCAAATCTTCCTTCAACTTTAACAAGCTAAGTAAATACGAAATTTCTGGTTAGTTTCTTTTTCTAGATTCAGTCTTTTGGCTTATTCTTCAATTTTTCTATGAGGTTTGGTGTCCTGGGCAGAATTATGGAAAAACTGAAACTTATCAGTAAGATCTTTCTCTGGTCAAAAATAGAGATAGAGCCATCTGTCTAATATATAAATATTTGCTTATGTGCACACAAGCCAAGGAAATATTGGTCAGAGAAATCTCTGTGACATTAAATCAAGAGAGAACAAGAATATCTACAAAAGCTATGTTTAGCCGTATTTGACTGTTACTGGATATCAAAGTGGAATTTTTGAGTGAGATCCTAAGATAAACTGATAGAAGCAACCAGAACAGGTTGTGAGACAGACCTCCAAGTTGCAAACTCTCAAAGGAAAAATATGAGACCAGTTACATGGCTCTTGGGCCCCTCACTCAGGGCCCCCAACCAGGTCATTAATGTGAAAATATGGAGTGATTGTCAGTTGAGAGGATTTGAGAGGAGGATTTCTTTGGATAGAACTGGCAGTGGGATGCAGAGGTAGCTTCTTCCTTACCTCAAGTTAGTATGAGTGGCTTCAAGGAGACAATATGGAGAACTTGACGTGTGTGCCAGAATCTGAGAGGCATAGTAGCCTAAGGCTGGATTCAGGCCTGAAAAACCTAGAGCAACCTTCCCAGCAGGTTAGAGGAGGATGGTGCCTGAGAAGTTAACTGTTCCCATTCCAAAAGGGGGGTGAGATTGACCAACCCCAGGGATCTGATGAGGGACCTGATGTAGGAATGTTGGCTTTAGATCACCATAAAAAGAATCATATGTGAATAGTATTCTACTATTTGTGTTGCACATGCAAAAAAAGTGGGTGTATATAATATTTGCTTGTACATGTATAAAATATCTCTACAGGGATACACAAGAAACTACCAACCCTGGCTGTCTATGTAGAAGGAAACCAGATGACTGGGAGGAAGAGGAATGTTTATTCACACCCTTTTGTACTCTGAATTTTGAGCGAACAGTGAGAATATATTAGTCGTTCAAAAACTTTTTTAAAATTTAATTTCATTGAAGTATATCACACAGGAACATACACAAACAATGAGTGTATATAGCAAAAGTTGGGAACAAACATACGTATCATTATACATGGCTCCCAACATCACCCCACCATAGCACCTTGCACTGATGTGAAACATTTGTTGCAAATTATGAAAGAGTCTCATCAAAATATTATTATTAACTTATTGGTGTATTTTGCCTCCAACCTACCCAATTATTAACACTATATATTTGTTAGTTCATGAGAGAATGTTCTCATATTTGTTCTGTTAACCACAGTCATTCATCCATGGCAGGACTGGCTGTTATACAATCCCAGGCCTTGTCCAATCCATTCAAAGTGTATCCTCAGGGAAGCAGATGTGCCTTAAGTGATAGAGCTACCACCTATCATGTGGGAGGACATGGGTTTGATCCCTGGGGCCTCCTGGTGAAAAAGAAGAGAAAGAGTGCCCACACAGCAAACCAGTGCCCACGTGAGGGCCTGTGCAGTGAACCAGTGCCTGCACAAATGCCTGTGCAAGTGCCCACGTGGTGAGCCAGTGTCCCGTGCAAGTGAGTCACACAGCAAGATGATGATGCATCAAAAGAGAGACAAGGGGAGAATCAAGGTGAAGCATAGCAGAAACCAGGAACTGAGGTGGCGCAATTGGCAAGGAAACTCTCCCCATCAGAGGTCTCCAGGTTTGAATCCCAGTGAATCCTAGAGGACAGAAAATGAGAAGGCAACACAAACAGCAAACAGCAGGGCAAGAGGAGGGGAAGGGGTGGAAATAAATAGATAAATCTAAAAAAAAAAGTATAGTCATGGACTCTCATTTTCATCACAGAGTTGTGCTGCAATACTGCAGTCATTTTAGAACATTTTCATTATTCCAAAAGGGAAAAATCCTATATTCTCCCCAAAATAAAATTTTTTAAATAAAAATAAATAATAGGCATTTGTCTGAAAGACAAAAGAAATTAATATTAAAGCCATTTTCCCAAGATGGCTGGCCTGTAGTTAATATAAAGTTAATATAACATTTTCCCAAGATGGTGTGTGGACTGCGGAGAAAGAGGCTGTGGGGTATTTGTTTGAAGAGAAGAGATGAGGGAGGATTGGGAATGGTCAGCTGAATGAGAGGTAATACATACATCCAAAGAATTGCAGTTGCAGATGTCTGGCAGGGAAATCTTTTAAGAATCCTTGGAAATACCCTTAAGAGAAAGAATTGACTTCAAAGGTCTCCTAATTCTGAGGAGAACAAAGCCATCTTAGAAGAGTAAAAATATTTCTTTATCCCTTGCAGCTCTTCCTTGCCTTCCCAAACCCTTACCTTACACCTAAGATGTGGGAGAAATTGCAATTAGCAAACCTCAGAAAAGGAAGATAGTCCAGACAGAAAAAGAGAAACGGACCATGTGGCCTCCTTGGAAGCAGACAGCCCAACTGCAGGAAGCCCCAGAGAGGAGAGGGTAAAGAAGTTGTACCTATGAATAAAGATCAAAATGCTGATCCTTATATTGGGCTGGGCACAAACACGATCTTTGCAATCTAATATCATATATGACTTTATATTAACTACAATTGAAGAGAAAAGTCATGAAACCAGTCTAAGTTTTGTCTAGGAGTAAGATAAAGATTTCCCCCATGGTACAGGACATAGAAGGAGAGTGGGAGAACAAAATTAAGTTGCTTTAATGAGTAAACCCCAGGAGTCCTGCCCATGCAAGATATAGTTACATGATAAATTGAAAAATGTAAAAGAAAAAAAAAGATATAGTTACAGGGCTTTATCAAAAGTAGAAATCCCAAGATACCTTGAGCCAGCAAAGTGGCAGTAGAGCAAGAAAAACAGAAAACCAGTCATCTGAGCATCATAACATTCCACTACCAAAGATTGGAATGATAGAAGTGGAAAAAGATAGAAAAAGGTAGGGATAAAAAAGCAATAAACAGGGAAACGGACTGTGGCCCAGTGGTTAGGGCGTCCGTCTACCACATGGGAGGTCCGCGGTTCAAACCCCGGGCCTCCTTGACCCGTGTGGAGCTGGCCATGCGCAGTGCTAATGCGCGCAAGGAGTGCCGTGCCACGCAAGGGTGTCCCCCGCGTGGGGGAGCCCCACGTGCAAGGAGTGCACCTGTAAGGAGAGCCACCCAGCGCGCAAGAAAAGTGCAACCTGCCCAGGAATGGCGCCGCCCACACTTCCCGGTGCCACTGACGACAACAGAAGCGGACAAAGAAACAAGACGCAGCAAATAGACACCAAGAACAGACAAGGAGTGCGCCCGTGAGGAGAGCCGCCCAGCGTGAAAAGAAAGAGCAGCCTGCCCAGGAATGGCGCCGCCCACACTTCCCGTGCCGCTGACGACAACAGAAGCGGACAAAGAAACAAGACGCAGCAAATAGACACCAAGAACAGACAACCAGGGGAGGGGGGGAAATTAAATAAATAAATAAATCTTTAAAAAAAAAAAAAGCAATAAACAGTTTTGGTCTGCTTTTGGAACATTGAATTAAAGGAAGAAATGAAAAAAAAATGAAAATTGGAGCAACCATCCAGAAAAGTTCCATGACTTAAAAAAAAAAAAACAATTAGGGGATTGGGGGGTATATGGAGACCTCATATTTTTTAATGTAACATTAAAAAATAAAGACAAAAAAAATCTTTAAAAAAAACAAAGAAATATAACAAGATGCTCTACATCACTAGTAATCAGGGAAAGACAAAATAAAACTGTAATGAGAAATCATTTCACATCCAACAGATTGGCAAAAATTAAAAGGTCCGATGACAACACATTTTAACAAAGATGTAAAGTAACTGAAATTTTTATTTACTTCTGATAGCAGCGTAAATTGGAACAATGATTTTGGAGAAGATTTTGGAATATGAAGTAAAACTGAAGTTGTGCCTGTGACCCAACAATTTCGCTCAAAGTAGTGCACATCTGCAAATTCTTTGTTACTGGACCACAATAAGATAAAGAGCTTGTGCAAGGATGTGAATCTCCTGTCACTAAGCATACTGTTTAGGTGGCTGATTATCTTTTCAGATAAGACTTTGATGAAGGAAATAGCATATTGATTTATATTCTGACACAAGCTTTTTTCTCATTGCAGACATGTATTAAATGGTTCACTGCCATACGAAACTCACCTAGGTATACAAAGAAACAAGTAAGAAGAATCTTTATGGAAGCTCTGTTTATAATAGCAAAAATAAGAAATAACATGCCCGCCAGTAGGATAAAGAGTAAGTAAGCTGAGGAATATTCATGCAATGAAATTCTAAGCAGCAGTGAAAATGAGTGAAAGGATATATTTCACACATAAAATTTTTTTTTCTTGAGGTGCCAAGGCTGGGGATTGAGCCAGAGATCTTGTATGTGGGAAGCCAGTGCTCAACCACTGCTTCCCCTGAGTTGTTTTTTTACTTCGTTTTGCTTGTTGTTGGTTTTTTGTTTTTTCAGGAGGCGCCATGAACCGAACGCGCATGTGGGAAGTGGACGCTCAGCTGCTTGAGCCACATCTGTTCCCACAAATATAATTTTTAAAAGGCAAGTTTCAGAAGGATACATACAGTATGATACCAGTGATATAAAACTTTAAAACATGGGCCAAAATGCTATAGATAATTTAGGGGTACAAGCAAATGTAACAGATTTAAAAATGCAAAGGCATAAAAAATGCTAAACAGAGAAAAAGTATTGTCTCTGAGGGAGTGGAAAGGAAAGGTTATTAATGAGTGTAAGGGGTGGGGGTGGGAAGTTGGGTGTGTGGTAATGGGTGGGAGCAAGTACAGGAAGCTTTAACCGTCGTAAAGTTTTATTTCCTAACCTGTATGTTGAATATACAGATGTTTATATTACTATTCTTCATAGCATTTTTATTTCCAAAATACTAAATGACACTTTTTTAAAAAAAAGAAAAATAAACAATAAGAATTTAAAGATCTATGTGGGGTGGAAGGAGGAACAACCAAGATGGGAGAGTAAAACGGCACATGAATTTTACTTCAGTCAGAATGGTATCCTGCCAATTGGAGGCTCAAGAAACTTCAACTTTCTAATACTAGACAGAAAACCTTAGTTTTTTGGGTTTTTTTAAAATCGGAATTTATGCCAACCTTTATACCCAAGAAAAAACTAGCAGCAACATCCTTTGGGCAAAATTAGCTGTAGTACAAATAAGGAGCAACTCTCGCCTAGGAAATGGGGGTCAGCTCACCTCTGCCCCTCTCCTGTCCCTAAGCTGCTGTCCCACACTGGTAAAGAGAGATCACCATGTTGCCTCAACCCAGCCCCTTCTCTGCCTAAACTCTTACAAGAGGAAGATTGTTGGTGGAAAAACAGTACGGCTGGTTCGAAGTAAAAAGACACTCAAGATAATGCTAATGTTGTCCAAATTTAGATGAACACAAGTCAAGCAATTCAAGTGACTTCTATGGCAATTTTATTAATTGCATTCCCATTGCAATTCCCATTAATTGCATTCTCATTTGTATTCTTTTGTCAAAGATTTTCTAGGTCTAAGGGTCAGACAGAAAATTGTTAGTTTTACTTTGTACTTATTTTATGTGCCTTTTCAAAAAGGTACTAAAACTTAGGGGGATTTAAAACTAGAAATCAGATTTACATGTTTAGATTTCTCTGATAATAAAATAGCTATTTCAAGTCAAGGAAAAAAAGAATAGTCAGTAAATGAATCTATTCTAAAAGTAGAACAGCAAGAGTTATTAATTCTAAAAAACTCTTAACAAAAAGTTATTGTGGCAAATGGTATTTTCCAGTGATGGTGGTAGCCATATATCTCATTCCACATGTTCTTCTTACAACGTGAAGTTGACATCCCTCTGTTGATAGATGGGCTCTATATCCCCTTCTCTTGGACTTGGGTATACTTTTGTGATTGTCTCAACCAAAAGAGTACAGCAGAAGTATGCTCTGTGACTTCAAAGGTTAAATCATAGGTGGCATCCATACAGATTCCGTTTGCTGCTTTCTGTCTCAGGACATGTGCCTTGGGAATATGATCTGACATGAAAGAAATCCAGTTGAAGCTGCCATGCTGAAAGGCCACACAGAGATAGAGAAGTCCAAGGAGCCCCAGGTATTCCCACTCTCCATTGTTTGAATCTTTCCAGAGTGAAACACCAGACATATGAGTGAACAATGATTCCAGATGAGTCCATTCTCAGCCTTTAAACCACCCCCACTAACTTCAAATGGCACAGAGACAAGCTGTGCCACAGAGTTGTGCCCAAACTATAGACTTGGGAGCAAAATAAATACTACTATTATAAGTCACTAAGTTTCAGGATAATTTGTGCAGCATTAGTGACTGGAAGTTACATTTATAAATCACAACTAATTTATTTGTAGATACACTTGTTAGGTCATTTACTTTTATTTTCACTAGTGTAATGGGCAGGAGTGATATTAAAAATGTATAACAACCAGTGAGGTTTTGGAAGCCATTTAGAATAGAGCAAAGTAAGAGGCCTCCTGTTGTACAAGTATAAACTACTTAGTTGTTAGATCTTACAAATCAGGTTGTTGAGGGAAAGCAGCTATTTACCAACCATGGTGGAACTCTTAATATATTAACAACCAAACCAGTGCATACAAGTTGAGTGTCAGATGAGAATTAGGTATGATGCCTCATTGTGGTATTGGCAGTGGGCTTTGGCCCACTTGCTTAATCATTCTAGCAGCCCTGGAAGAAAAACACAGCAAGAGTTTATCTGCAGTAAGAATGCACTGGATGACCCACTCAGAGTCTGTGTTTCACTGGACAAGCCTCAAAGTATAACAGCAACATTGTGTTTGCCTCATGACGGATGCTACTCAGTCCTGAGACTATTACTCAGCTCATAGGAATTGGCCTGAGATTTTGAGAGTCGGTGGGAGGTTACATGATGGAACCTATTGCTGGTCAGAAATACTTACGTAGAATATACCTTAAAGTTCTTTGAGGATTCAGTCATTCAGTGTCACAGATAAAATACACCAAAAGAGGCAGTAGAGTTTCTCCACCCCAGAGAAAAAGAGAAAGTTGGCATTTGTGCTCATCAGTGTCTCACTAGGGACATTTTACTCTTTTTAAACATGAAATGCTATTGAATCATTATGGAAAGCCATAGCTTATAGCTTGGCAAGAGAAGAAATTCTAAATAAGCAAGGTCTAGTCAAATTAAAATAGTCCTTTTCCCTGACTTAATTTTACTTACAATCTCTGTTGAGTAAATATTAAAACAGATTGGTTTTGACTTATTGTTAGGTAAAAGATTTATTACTGTCTGTGATTGTTGAGACAGCACTCTTTTAAAAAGAGGACAAAGATTTTCAATCTACGTTTAAGTCAAATGAATTTAGCAGCAAACAAGCCCAAATAAGCACAAACTTATTTTGGATGGTATGGGAATTTATTTTATGACTTTAAAAGAGACCTTGAAATCCCCATTCCAAATAATCTATAAACAATTAATATTGATTTTGCATGAACCAGTTGTTGAGATTGCAGTTCTTGTAATAAAATACTTCAGGGTTTATAAGGGCCTGAAACTTTCATATTTGAGTAGCAGGGCATTGTTGATCCAACCTACATCTATGACAATAGAACAAGGAATTTAACCCATTTGGATCTAACATTAGCAGGCATTCTGGTTTTAAGGTATGTGTATATTTTTTGATGTACAAGATAGGACTTGAAGCTTTGTTGCAACTATGGGAAAAACAGCTGGATTAGTGGTAGCACCTATACTTTCTCTCACCCTGTTTTCACATTATTGGTTCATTGAGGCTAATAAGGGAAGGGTAACTAGGATTTAGGAAGTACATCGTATAATGTGTGAAGTTGACATGAAAAGGATAAGCATTCCCTTCACAAAGTTCTAAGCTATTTTCACTATCAGAAATAAAATAAATCTGTTTAACGCAGTGCTTTGAGTTTAGAAGATAGTTAATAAAAACTCATTGAAGGAATGAATGGATTAATTCATTCCATCAGTGAAGTGAAATTGGAGGAACTACCTGTCCAAGACAGAACAAAATCCACTTCATAAATGTCTGGTTGTTCAGATCAAAGTGTTTTTTTGGGATTAAATTATCTGGAAAATTGCTTCAAATCTATACTTCACTGTGGTAGCGAGTGCCTCCCTTAAAATGAATATGTAAGTATTTCTGGAATAAAGCCTGAAAATAGAGTTAGTGAGTTTCTTTCTTCTTGTTTCTGGTAAGACTTCAGATAAGGTAAAAAAAAACAAACCAGGAGAGGTCCGGGAAGACCTCCTGGGACTGGAATAAGCAGATAGGGCTCTACTTTCTCACAAAAACAACAGTGAAAGAGCCTAAAGCTGTCTGAGGGACCTGCTTTGGGGTCAGCAGACCAGGATAGTGCTAAACAACTTCCAGGAGGTTGAGGGACAGCAAGGCAAGAACCTGAAACAACAAACATGAGCCCCATGGCAGCCAGAAAGTCTCCCTCCCCCACCCCCACCTTCAAGGTATTTAGTCAGGGTAAAAGCTCTGGCTCACTGCAGCTAGGGAAACAGACATCCTCCTCCCTGTCAGCTGTTACAAGGGAAAGGGGAAGGGAGTCAGGGGGGTTCTTTTCAGTGAATTAGGCCAGGAAACCTGCTTTGAATCTCAGCTCTGACTCACCAAAACAGAGGAAAGCAGAGATTGAAACTCCAGTGTGGAAAGGTGCACTATGAGCACCATCTGCCAGTCAGTCTGGAAATTGCATGGACAAAAACTGCTTTGGGGTCTCTCTGTACTCTAACTAATGGAAGAAAATCTGTACCCCATAACGAGTCCCTGGCCTGATTTTGGTAACTTAAGCTGGGCAGTTTTAAAAACTTAGAACAAATTGAACCAAATATCAAAGAAGAGCTGTGGAAAAAAAACAAAACAAAAAAACAATAGGCAAGATAGAGAAATTGGCCACCAGAGTAAATTCACCAACATGTTCAGATGCCTAGACATCAGCCAAAAATTACAGGCCATACTAAGAAACATGAAGAGATGGCCCAGCCAAAGGAAGAAACCAAATATCCTGAAAACATAGAGGATTTAAGAAAATTAACCAAGGAAAATTATACAATTCTCTTAAATCAACTCAAATAATTGAAAGAAAAGGTGACTAAAGAGATAAAGGGTAGGGAAGCAGATACAGCATCCACCTACCACATGGGAGGTCCAGGGTTCAAACCCAGTGCCTCCTGACCTGTGTGGTGAGCTGGCCCATGCACAGTGCTGATGCATGCAGGGAGTGCTGTGCCACGCAGGGGTGTCCCCAGCGCAGGAGAGCCCCACATGCAAGGATTATGCCCCTCAAGGAGAGCCGCCCTGCATGAAAGAAGTTCAGCTTGCCCAGGAGTGGCACCATACACATGGAGAGCTGATGAAGCAAGATCATGCAGCAAAAGGGAAACACAGATTCCCGGTGCTGCTGACAAGAATGCAAGTGGACAGGGAAGAACACACAGTGAATGGACACAGAGAGCAGACAACGGGGGAGGAGGGGGGGAGTAGGGAGAGAAATAAATAAAAATAAATCTTTAAAAAAAGAGAGCTAAAGAATATTAAGAAGACACTGGGTGAGAATAAAGAATAATTTGAAAGCCTGCAAAGAAAAGTAACAGACTTCATGAGAATGAAAAACGCAAAGAATGAGATTAAAAATACATTAGAGGCACATAAGAGCAGATTTGAATTGCTCAAAGACAGAATTAGTGATTTCAAAGACAGCATCTGAACTGGAAAAGACAGTAGGACAGAAAAAGAAGAGAATGGAAAAAACAGAACAGAGTCTCGGGGAAATGAATGACAATGCAAAATGCACAAACATACACATTATCGGTATCTCAAAACTAGAAGAGAATGGAAAAGGGGCAGAAAGAATATTTGAGGAAATAGTGGCCAAAAGCGTCCAACCCTTATGAAAGGCATAAATACCAATATCTAAGAAGGACAACACACCCCAAACAGAATAAATCTGAATAGACCTACCTCAAGAATAACAAATATCAGAGATAGAAGATTCAGAAAGCAGCAAGAGAAAAGCAAAGCATCACATATAAGGAAATCTTATATGATAAGATTAAGTGCTGAACTTTCATCAGAAACCTTGGACATGACAAGAAAGTCGTATGGTGTATTTAAGGTACTGGAAGAGAAAAACTGCCAGCTAAAAATTCTGTGTGTGGCAGAACTGTCCTTTAAAAATGGGGATGAGTTCAAAGTCTTCACATACAAACAAAAACTGATAGAATATGTTACCAAAAGGCCAGAATTACAAGATATATTAAAGGTAGTAGTGCTGAAGCCTGAAAGGAAAACAAGAGACCTGAAAAATGTAGAAATGAAGATTATTGGGAAGGCTAAATTAAAGGGTAGAATGAAGAATAGTACCATATGACAACAGAAAGCCAAAGGACTCTCACTTCCAGACTTTAAATCATATTACCTAGCTACAGTGGTAAAAACAGCATCATTTAAAAAATTAAAAATAAAAATAAAATAAAAAATCATTAAAAAATCAAAACAAAAAAAAAACCACCACCACCATGGTACTGGTATAAAGACAGACTCATAGACCAAAGGAATTGAACTGATGGTAAAGAAACAGACCCTCACATCTAGAGTCAAGAGATTTTTGACAAGCCTGTCATACTCACCCAGTTCAGGCAAAACAGTCCATTCAACAAATGGTGTGGGGAGAACTGGATATCCAGAGCCAAAAGAAGGAAGGAGGTCACCTATCTCACACCTTATACAAAAATTAACTCAAAATAGAACATAAACCTAAATATAAAAGCAAGAACCATAAAGCTTCTAGAAGAAAATGTATGAAAAGATTCTCAAGACCTCGTGGTAGGTGATGGATTCTTAAAGGAGATAAGAGGAGGACTGAGATGGACTATTGATGTTTAACATATGGAGTTTTAATTAATTTTACTGTAAAAGTATGGAAAGGTATAGAGTTGATGGTAACACATTTAGTGAGTAATAGCTTATTTATAAATATGATTGTGGCTGAAAAGGGTAGTCTCGGGATGTAAATACCATTTGACAGAAAGCTGGAGAATAATCTAGGGACTGAATAGCAGTTAATCCAGAGGTGGATGATAATTGTGATTGATGGTATAGATGCAAGAATGTCCTTTGTGAACTTGAGCAGAGGTATATCACGCTTGCAGGGTGGTGAGAGGGTGAAGAAGCACGGAAAAAATACAACTGGAATGACCTATAGACTGTAGCTAACAGTAATAATATAATATTCATGCATCTATGCCAAAGACATACTGTGTTGATAATGGGAGAGTATGGAAAAAGTGTGCCAAATATACGCTGTGGACCTGGTAAGAATATGATGATATTATCTCATAATCTGTAATAAATGCACCACCACGGTGCGACGTGTTGATAGAGGTGTGTTGTATGGGAATTCTGCACATGGGCATGATTGTTTTGTAAGTTTACAACTTCTGTCATAAAAAAAATATTTAAAAAATTGTGATAGGGTCGATTTGGGGGAGAATACACCAAATGTAATATAAGGACTATAGTTAGTAGTAAGATTTTGATGATATTCTTTCATAATTTGTAACAAATGTCTCATAACAATGCAAGGTGGTGGTGGTGGGTTGATGAATGGGACCTGTCTATGATGTTATGCATGTTGGCTTTGTAAGTTCACAGTTTTTACTATATACTTATTGTTTATGTATGTTCATATATAAATGATATAATAATAATAAAAGGGTGGATTGGGGAGAAAACATAACCGACTGTAAGATACTTTGGTTAATAGTAATATTTTAAGGTTACTCTTTAATCATTAGTTAAAAATATTTCACAACAATGCAAGATATTGATGGTTGGGTGACGTATGAGAGCCCTGTGTGATGTTACGTATATTTGTTTTGTAGATTCACAACTATTACTATACACTTATTATTTATGTATGTTTATGTATGAGTGCTAGCCTTCAGTAAATGAAAAAAAAGGAAAAACAAAAAAGAAGGAAATTTGAGGACTCTCACTTTAAAACATACTACTTAGTTACAGTGGTAAAAACAGCATGGTACTGGCATAAAGACAGATTGATCAATGGAACAGAATTGAGAATTCAGAAATAGAACCTCACATCTATAGCCAAGTGTTTTGTTTTGTTTTTTGAGGTACTGGAGCCAGTGATTGAACCCAGTACCTCATATGTGGGAAACCGGTGCTCAACCACCAAGAGCACATTAGCTCCCTCAGCTCCCCTCAAGTGATTTTTTAAAAGATTTATTTATTTATTTTATTTATCTCCCCTTCCCCCTGCTCCCGCCCCAGTTGTCTGTTCTCTATGTCTATTTTGCTGCGTGTTCTTGTTTTTGTCTGCGTGTTCTTGTTTTTGTCTGCTTCTGCTGTTGTCAGCTGCTTGGGAATCTGTGTTTCTTTCTGTTGCATCATCTTGTTGTGTCAGCTCTCCGTATGTGTGGCACCATTCCTGGGCAGGCTGCACTTTCTGTCTCTCTGGGCAGTTCTCCTTATGGGGCGCACTCCTTGCGCGTGGGGCTCCCCTACACGGGGAACACCCCTGCGTGGCACGGCACTCCTTGCTCATCAGCAATGAACATGGGCCAGCTCCACACGGGTCAAGGAGGCCCAGGGTTTGAACTGCGGACCTCCCATGTGGTAGACGGACGCCCTAACCACTGGGCCAAGGCAACTTCCCTCAAGTGATTTTTGACAAGGCAGTCAAGCCCTCCCAGCTGGATCAGAACAGTCTATTCACAAATGGTGCTGGGAGAACTGGATAGCCATATCCAAAAGAAAGAAACAGGTTGCCTATCTCACACCTTATACAAAAATTAATGCAAAATGGATCAAGGACCTAAAGATAAAAGTGACAACCATAAAACTTCTAGAAAGAAATGTAGGAAAACATCTTCAAGATCTTATGGTAAGTGGTAGTTTCTTAAACATTACACCCAAAGCACAAGCAACAAAAGAAAAAATAGATAAATGATACCTCCTCAAAATTAAACACTTTTACACCTCAAAGGACTTTGTCAAGAGTGAAAAGGCAGTCAATTCAATGACAGAAAATATTTGGAAATCATATATCCAATAAGAGTTTAATATCCATGATATATAAAGAGATCGACAATTCAACAATAAAAAGACAAACTACCCAATTAAAAAATGGGCAAAAGACTTGAAAAAACAATTGCCCAAAGGAGAAATAAAAATGGCAAAAAAAAACACATGAGAAAATGTTTGTCATTAGCGATTAGGGACATACAAATCAAAACCTCAATGAGGGGAAACAGACTTGGCCCAGTGGATAGGGCATCTGCCTACCACATGGGAGGTCTGCAGTTCAAACCCCGGGCCTCCTTGACCCGTGTGAAGCTGGCCCATGTGCAGTGCTGATGTGCACAAGGAGTGCCCTGCCACGCAGGGGTGTCCCCCCGCGTAGGGGAGCCCCACGCGCAAGGAGTGTGCCCATAAGGAGAGCCGCCCAGCGTGAAAGAAAGTGCAGCCTGCCCAGGAATGGTGCCGCACACACGGAGAGCTGACACAGCAAGATGACACAACAAAAAGAGACACAGATTCCCGAGCGGCTGACAACAACGGAAGTGGACAAAGAAGACGATGCAGCAAATAGACACAGAGGACAGACAACTGGGCTGGACAGGGCTGGACGGGGCTGGACGGGGCTGGACGGGGCTGGACGGGGCGGGACGGGGCGGTGGGGGGGCGGTGGGGGAAGAGGAGAGAAATAAATAAGTAAATAAATCTTAAAAAAAAAAAACTTCAATGAGGGGGAAGCGGACTTAGCCCAATGGATGGAGGGTCGCCTGCCACATGGGAGGTCTGCGGTTCAAACCTCGGGCCTCCTTGACCCGTGTGGGGCTGGCCCATGCCAGTGCTGGTCCCGCAGGGAGTGCCGTGCCACGCAGGGGTGTCCCCCATGTAGGTGAGCCCCACATGTGGGGAGTGCGCCCCGTGGGGAGAGCCGCCCAGCTCGGAAGAGGGTGCGGTCTGCCCAGGAATGGCACTGCAGGCACGGAGAGCTGACACAGCAAGATAATGTAGCAAGGGGAGATGCAGATTCCTGGTGCCGCTGGTAGGGATGGAGGCGGTCACAGGGGAGCGTGCAACAAGTGGACGTGGAGAGCAGACAGTGGGGGAGGGGGGAAGGGGAGAGAAATAAAATAAAATAAAAATCTTAAAAAAGAAAACTTCAGTGAGGGAAGCAGATGTGGCTCAAGCGATTGAGCTCCTGCCTGCCATATGGGAGGTCCCACGTTTGGTACCTGGTGCTTTCTTAAGAAGATAAGCAAGCCTGTGGGCTGATGCAACAGGCTGGTGAGATGGGCTGGCACAGTGGGCTGATGCAACAAGGTGATGCAACAAGAGACACAAGGAGGAAACATAATAAGAGACCCAACAAAGCAGGGAGCCAAGGTGGCTAAAGCAATTAGGTTCCTCCCTCCCACATGGGAGGTCCTGGGTTCAGTTCCCGGTGCTTCTTAAAAAAGGAAGATGAGCATACAATGAACAAACACAGTAAGTGCAAAACAAGGAGGGGGTGGGGAGAAATAAATTTTTCTTTTTAATCTTAAAAAAAAAAACTGCAATGAGATATCATTTCAAACCTATTATACTGGCCACTATTAAAAAGTTAGAAAACTAAATGTTGGAGAGGATGGAGAGAGAGAGGAATGCTTATGCACTATTAGTAGTAAGGTAGAATGGTGCAGCCAATGAAGAGGACTGTTTGGCAGTTGCTAAGGAAATTGAATATAGACTTGCCATGTGACCTGGCAATACCATTGCTAGGTATATACCCAGAGGAATTGAGAGCAGTAGCACAAATAGACATTTGCACACTGATATTCACAACAGCATTATTCATGTTTGCCAAAAGTTGTAAACAACCGAGGTATCTATCAACTGAAGAGTGGATAAACAAATTGTGGCATATACACATGACAGAATATTATGCAGCAGTAAGAAGAAATAAAGTCGTGAACCTGAGGTTCAGCCTCAGGATGAGCCTTGAGGACATTATGTTGAGTGACGCAAGTCAGACACAAAAGAACAAATACTGTATGATTGTGTGCCTATGAATTTAATATATTATGAAAACTCATGGAAGTAATATATATATATGCATAGATAAATTTAGAATATTTAAATATTTAAAATACAGTTCACCAGAAAATAGAATGAGGGTAGAGAATGGAATTCTGAGGGTGAATATGTGAATTGGTTAAATTTTTAAAATAAATCTTTGGAAATGAATGGAAATGGTGAGAATACTTTATGGTGTTTGTGACTAGAGGTATTACATGGGTATGACAGTGGTTGAAAGGGAAAGTCTAAGGACATGTATATTACTAGAAGAAAAGCTAAAAAATATAACATGGAAATGTATAGCATAGGGAAACCTCATGTAAAATATGAATATGGGTGATATTGCATATATAAGACTGCTTTACAAAATATAAATACATATGTATTAGAAAGGGAAACAGAATTTGAGAAGTGTTGAATTTTGTTTGTTTTTCACTTATTATTATTATTATTACTAGAATAATGAAAATGCTCTGAAATGATTGAAATGATGAATGCACAAATGTGATTATACCAAATATCTTTGTATTTGGGTGGATTTATGCTTTATTAATATGTATCAATAAAATTTGTTTGCTAAAAAAAAGCAAACCAGGACTTAGCACAAACTTGAGGCTAACTTTTGATCATTATACTGCTATGATTTGTTTCCATCTTGTTTAGGTTTCCTCAAGATTTGCAAATGAGACAACCAATATATTTAAAACTACACACCGTATTTATTATTTCCCCAATTTAAGTTGAATAGTAGGGTGCTTTGAAATGTGTAAGTCTGAAATGTTTTTAAGTTTTTTAAAATTTTTATATTTTCCTACATTTAATCTTCATGAACCTTTGAGATTAGTTTCTTTTAATGTTGACTGCCTTTTTTTCTTCAGTATTTTCTCTATTGGGATTCCTCTTAAATACCTTAACTAACAGACAAGCTAATCCACTTAACCATACAAAGGCAACCCCTTTTTCTTAGGATACTCTTAAAGAGAAGCTCCACTCTGTTTTGACCCTGATTAATGGACTAATAATACACATGAAATATGCAGTGGAATATCTTATAGCAAGACAGCTGCAATTAAAAAAAACAGAAGGGTGTAAGTTAGAACGAGGTTTTATGTAACCCAACTGGGTTATATTTTGCAAGGGGTAAATCACCCTATTTATGGGCAGTGGAAACTTGTAAACTGTTGACAGATTTTCTGAAGCCCTTCCAAAAATAGAAAAAGCAGCTGTGTGCCCAGCTTGAAGAAGACCCACAGGTTTTAGTGAGACTTATCAGCCACTAAAAACACTCCTGGAATCCTGGGACTGGATGCTCCCCACCTGCTGAACAAGTAATGAGAACATTTGAGTATTTGGTTACAAATCCTACTGTATCAACAGAAGGCCCACATAATATTATAAGGGGACAAAACAGCTGAAAAACCTATAGGCAGAAATAGGAGTGAGAAATAAGTGCAGAGGCAGCTGGTTTGGGAAATATTAAGGATTACAGGCATATATTATGCCAAACCAGAGCATGAATGGAAAAACTTATGCAAAGCAAACTTACTATTCTAACACATATGCCAGTAATTTATTAAACAGGTATTCACTTTCTAATCTAAATTATTTTACATATATAAATGGTTGTATTATAACTAATAGTATATGTATGTTTATAAAACTACTATATATTTACATAACACATATAACTAATACTTGTATAACCTCTAAACATTTGCTCAGTACTTTCACACACAGTGTCTTGTTTGATTCTTCCCATAACATGTGATGTATTATCATCATTAGTCTTTCCCAGATGAGGAAACAGAAGCCTGGAAGGATGAAATGGCTTGCTCATGGTCACAAGGTGGAGAATAGGGGAGTTAGAACTTAAACCTCCACCTTCTGACTCTAGAGTATGTGTCTATTCCACTATATCTCATGGCTGACCACAGCAGTTAGATGCTCATTAGAAGAGACTTGGATGTGTATTTTCATGCTTTGGTTGCCTACAAAACATTTGAGTCATTATGTGAAACATAGTACTGTTTGCTGAGTTCATGATATATTTTCCCCCAACTATCCAGCCACCTCTTCACCAGCTTACAGAGGTGATAAGACAAAGATGTGGATTTCTTTGGTTGTTTATATGCATATCTCTGTCCTGAATTAATTTGTCTTCCTGACTGTAACCTTAATATTGAGCTCAGGCAAAAAATGACAGAGAAATTTATTAATCTCCATTTCGAAATGTGGATGGAGTTTATATACAGTTAATATTATAAACCTTTATTTTCATCTTGTGGTTACACTTTACTTTCAACACAAGTATTTGTTATTAGTAGAATATAAACAATATTTGTGCTTTTTTGTTAGAAGTATTAATTCAACTGCACACTGAAACTTAATTTTTGTGTATGAAGCAGACTATAAAAGATTTATAAGAGCTTGGAGATTAAAACAAAGTTAAAGAAGGTAGCATTCTTGAAAAGACAAGAACCAAAACTTCCCCTCTCTCCCATCTCCCCAGAAATGTGTTCCCATAAGAATTACAGAAAATCTTTGAATTCAAACATTTGCAGTATCAATTCTGAGTTGGGTGGAGATACAAAGCTAGAATATGAAATTCTTAGATCTCCCCTGCTCATCTCCCCACCATCCCAAAATACCCTAACACACTTGCACAGTAACCATTAGAATGCTGGATGCTAACATAATTTCAATGTGATTCTCTATTAGATATCTAAAATGGGTTTTACTAAATAACCTAAACCTAATGGGATATCTTCTTTACCCTTGGAGAGTTTATTTTTAAATCAACCCTTAAATTTATCCCACAAAAAGCAATCACAAATTACAACAAAATTATTTTCATTTAATTGTCTATAAAAGATCCTATAACTTTAAAAAGTACTTTTAGTTAAAATTTACACCAATAAATGTCTTTTGGTATCTGGAAAGCTGACCTAGTGATTCAAACAGAAGTAGATTAGACTCCTGAAATAAATTTCTAGTTCCATCATCGACTCATCTCACATGCTTAAGCAGGCTATTGGATCTCTTAGTATCTTAGTTCTCCACCTATAAAATGGGGATAATAATATTTGCTATTAGATAATGTCAGCAAAACACTTGGAGAACCTCAGATGAAAGGCACTAGAAGTATTTTGTTATCTGAAGTATGACCTCATACTGTCTGAGAAATGTACTGGATTAATTCAGCATCTTATTTCCAAACTTTTCTTTTCCTGTTCAACCTGCTCTTTGACTTTATTCACTTCTATTTTATACTCTTTTTGTATTTCAACTTCATTGCACTGTTTGTGTTGTTTTGAGCATATTTGGTACTGTGAAGAAAACATGAAATTGTGTGTTAAGTTTTTTGGTTCTCTGTATTCTTTGCTTAAAATCACAGGCTTGTGTTTAAGATTTGAAACAAATGAAAAAGCATTAAAATAACTTTCTAATTATGGGAGAGAGCTACAGCTATGAGAGTTACATTAGCCTTATCCATTCATTCTTCTTCTTTGAATTATTTGTATCTTATTAATTTCATTTAAAAGCTCATTTTTAGCTTGCATGAATATGTTTACAGTCCTCCCAATCCATTTTGTGAAGGATTTAAGGCAGTGTTGAAAATGCTATAAATTTTGATGATTCTGTGTCCCTTTTCTAGAAGAACAAGATAGCCTGATATAATGGCAAAAGATTAGTTGCTTAAAACTAAACCAGAGCTTATACTACAATGCGACCAACAAATACATGTTGATCTCCCCAGGAAAACTGTGCAGTGCAAAGGTCAAAGGGCCACTTTTGGAATAAGTAGATGCTTCATGAAGCAGAACTGCTGATTCAGTAATAATGAAATCTTAGAGGCAAAGTCAGAGATGTGAAGTTGGCAGTATTTCCAGAACGTGAATGCACTTCATTCCCTCACTGGGCTTACGCAGCTTGGTGTCTGCCAGCCTGCTTACTCAAGGCCGATAGAAGCATTTAAGAGGAGCAAATCATTGGTCTTTGGAACCTGCCAGTTAAAATCAGAAAACTCAATTCTTTAGTCTATTTCCAAAGGAAAAGATTTCACTGGAATCTGCCCACTATGATGTCATATTTCATGCAGCAAGCATTACATCACTGAAACACAGCTTCAGTCATCTATTGAACTATAGATGGATTATGGACTATAAAAGATAAAGATTTTCAGAGGAGACAACAAGCAAAATACTTGGGACTTTACAATATTTTCAGGTAATATAACCTTTGATAATTTTATAGAGTCAGCATTAATGGGAACTTTCAATATTATATAGTCCAACCTTTAAGTTAGGAAACCAGAACCACACTAGGCCATTTTTTTTTTTTTAGAAAGGTATCCTCCCTAATAGAGTTTCAAACATTACTGCCAGGCTTTATATCTATAGAGAGGTATGAATTTCATCAGTTAATCAAGTGATCTATGGGCCACACAATAGCTTCCTCAACTTATACCAAGTTTTATGATTTATAAGATATGGTTCAGTATCATTTTCACTCCCGAAGAAGTGGACATTATCGTGGAATAGAACATAGTATGTTGGTTAAAAAGGAAGGTTCTGGGTTAAACTGAGTTCAAATTCTAACTCTTACCAATAACTGACAATATAATTCTGGGTCTTCATTTCTGTATCTGTAATAATAGGTAATAATAGTACCTACTTCAAAAAATTATTATGATTAAATGAGATACTGTATGTATAGTGCCTAACATGGTACCTAGTGCATGTTAAGTACTCAATAAACAACTATTCTTATTTATTCCATTTATATACTACACTAACCTCAGAATGGGACACAGGTTGGGTTCTCCAATAAGTGGACTCTGAGACGATACTGAGTGGGCAGGATATTTGCTAAGTAGTGCCCCTGGTATGAACACTTGTGGAAGTGAGGAAAAGGGAGCAGGATGGGGGAGAGGGAGAAATCCAGGTGTAACACTGGGTCTACAGCCTTAGCCAGCCCCATGCAGGAGCTCATCTAAGCTGTGCTGCTGAGGGCTGATAAGGCAGGTTCTTTTCGCCCAGACTCAGTTCTTGGATGTGCGCTATGCTTCCCTCTCAGGACGTGATGATGAGCGAGATAGGTTTCTACAGTTGAAGCAAGCCAGGAAGGACGGACAGCTGAAAGCTGTCCACTGACCACATTCCCAGCAGCTGGTGCAACAGATCCTTCTTTGAAAGGGGATCTGGGTGGCACATCTCTGTTCATCACAAGGTGGGTCTGTGCAACACTTGAAAAATAATCTCAACAAATTACAGTTGCTTGAATAAAAGAAAGTGAGGTTGACTTCTGGGAAGATGGCAGACTAGAAAGACACGGGACTCTCTTCTCTCCCAGAAAAATAGCTAGAGGACAGGCAGAAACGGCCTGGAAAAAAATCATCTAGGGTTTAGGACACCAGGGGAAGGCTGGACACCATCCAGAAGAGAGAGGGTAAAGGAAAAGAATTGTGATGGCAAAACTGTGAGTTAAATGCAGCAGCTGCAACGGCTGGCATCCTCCCCCACCCTATAGACACTTGAATTCTCAGGCCTCGGAGCTGGCAGCTAAAGACAAAGGGGGCCCCAGGTATCACCTTTCCAGGAAAGGGGAGAGAGAGAGGGACACATCCTACGCTGACTCAGCTTTTGACCCACAGTTTTGGTCTGCTCTGTCCCACCAGTCCTTCAAGGCCTAGTGGGGCCATGCCATTGTTTAACTTGGGAGTCAACAAGGGATTAAAGAGATTGGACCCTCTCAATTTCCCTCTCTGCTGATTGGGACTGGTTGTTGGAGATGCAGAGGGAAGTGGAATTATTCCCCACCTGGGGAAAGGGAGGTTGGGTGCCAGCAAAGGTTGGGAACTTGCCTCCCAGAAAGTTTGCATAACTAGGCTCTTAGTCTCCAGGCAGGATCCTCTATCACATTGATCTTGTCTGAGTTGCAGCAAACACTGCAAACAAGCCTTGAACTGAGGGGCCTGCCAAAGAGCACTATGTGCTGGTGTAACAAGGAAGTGCACATGAGGAAATTAAAAGTAAATAAGAGGGAAGAGACTGTGGCTCAATCAACTGGGCTCCCGTCTACCATATGGGAGGCCCTAGGTTCATGTCCCGGAGCCTCCTTGTGAAGGCAGGCTCACCCACAAGCTGCAGAGTACTACCCAGCCTGCAAGCACCACAGAGTGCCTCCCAGCCTGCAAGCACCACGGAGAGCCAACTCGGCAAGTTGATGCAACAACAGCAAAAAAAAGGGAAGCAAGCAAAAACGCAGAAGAGCACACAGTGAACGGACACAGAGAGCAGACAGCAAGCAAGCCACGGGGGGGGAGGGGAGGGGAAATAAATAAAAATAAATACAGACAGAAGAACGCACAGCAAACAGACACAGAGAGCAGACAGCATGCAAAAAGCAATGGGGTCGGGGGGAGGATAAAACAAAGTAAATAAGAAATGGGAAATGGATGTGGCTCAAGCAATTGAGCTCCCACCTATCATGTGGGAGGTCTGGGTTCAGTTCCTGGTGCCTTCTAAAGAAGACAAACAAGATAGTGAGCTGATGTGACAGGCTAGTGTGGTGAGCTGACACAACGAGATGATGCAACAAGAGACACACGGAGGAATACACAAGGAGAGACACAACCAAGCAGGGAGCAGAGGTGGCTCAAGTTATTACGTGCATCCCTTCCACATGGGAGGTCCCAGTTTCAGTTCCTATTGCCTCCTAGAAAAAAGAAGACCAGCACATAACAAACAGACCCAGCAAATGCAAACAAGGGGGAAACAGATGAATAAAATAAATCTTTAAAAAATTTTAAAAGTAAATAAGTAAGATAGGCTTTTTTCCAGCCTTTACATTCTCCCTCCCCAAGGCCCTTGGGTGTGGGTCTGCAACCCATTATGGGTCCAGGGCCTAGATTTGAGCAACTAACAGGGAGAATCCTAAAGACCTAGATCAGGTTAAACCAAGAAGCAAAGAAGAGCAGTAACACACAGTGGCCTGCCATGAAATTCCTATAAAAAAGATTAAATGAGCATCTGAGTAAACTCACCATCCCAATCAGATGCCTAGACATTAGCAAAAAATTACAAGTCATACTAAGAAAATGGAAGACATGGCCCAAGAAAAGGAACATATGAAAGCTCC
This sequence comes from Dasypus novemcinctus, assembly GCF_030445035.2. Taxonomy (NCBI): domain Eukaryota; kingdom Metazoa; phylum Chordata; class Mammalia; order Cingulata; family Dasypodidae; genus Dasypus; species Dasypus novemcinctus. The sequence goes on along the minus strand of NC_080685.1, from coordinate 60,223,077 downwards.
AGAAGAGACACAGGATTTGAGGCAACTAATAACTCAGATGCACACAAATTTCCAAAATCAAATTAATGAGTTGAAAGACAATATGGCTAAAGAGATAAAAGACATCAAGAAGACACTGAGCAAGCACAAAGAATTTGAAAACATGAACAGAAAGGTAACAGAGTTCTTGGAAATGAAGAACACAATAGGTGAGATAAAAAAACATATTAGAGGCTTGCAAAAGCAGACTCAAAATGATAAAAGATGAATGTTCACATTCTTTTTTCTTGGAAATTTATCTGTGTTACTGTTTAGTCCTTTGTATAAGTTCCTTTCCTCCACAGAGAATTTAAATTTACTTTTAAAATGTAAAATAATTTTTATCGAGGTATAACTTACATACAATAAAAATAGAAATATTTATTATATAAAAAAAGAAATGATAGAAGAAAAAAATAAGTGATACAGAAGACAGAACAACTGAAATTGAGGATAGAAAAGAACAGAGAGAAAAGAGTAGAAAAAATTGAGCAGGGACTTAGGGAAGTGAATCATAACATGAAACACAACAACATACGTGTTATGGGTTTTCCAGAAGGAGAAGAGATGGGGAAAGAGGCAGAAAGAGTATATGAGGAAATAATGGATGAAAATTTCTCAACTCTCATGAAAGAAATGAATTTACATGTCCAAGAAGTGCAGCATCCCCCAAGCAGAATAATTTTCAATAGACCTACTCCAAGACACATACTACCTAGGATGTCAACCGTCAAAGATAAAGAGAAAATTCTGAGAGCAGCAAGGGAGAAGCTAACCATTACATACAAGGGATGCCCAGTAAGACTTAATGCAGACTTCTCATTAGAAACCTTGGAGGTGAGAAGACATTGGTATAATTAGGATACTGAAAGAGAAAAACTGCCAGCTTAGAATTCTTTATCCAGCAAAACTGTCCTTCAAATAGGAAGGTGAGTTTGAAATATGCACAAATGAAAAGAAACTAAGAAAGTTCATCAAAAAGAATCTACCTTTGCAGGAAATATTAAAGGAAGACTTATAGCCTAAAAGAAAAAGACAGGAGAGAGGCTTGGAGGAGGGTGTAGAAGGCAAGAAGAGCAGAAAAGATAACCAAAAGAGTAAAAAGACAGATGAAAATAAGACATGACATATGAAGACCAAGGAATAAAAGGGTAGAAGTGAATAATGCATTTACAGTAATGTCATTGAATGTGAATGAATTAAACTCCCCAATCAAAATATGTAGGCAGACAGAATGGATAAAAAAACGAGCCAACCATATGCTGCCTACAAGAGACTCACCTTAGACCCAGGGATACAAACCAGCTGAAAGGCAAAGGTTGGAAAAGGACAATCCACAAAAAAGATAACCAAAAAAGAGCAGGGATAGCTATACTAATATAGGACAAAACTATTTTAAATGCAAAAAAAAGTTATAAGATATACAGAAGACCATTATTTATTAATAAAAGGGAGAATCCACCAGGAAAAAAATAGTCATAAATATCTATGCACATAACCAGGGTGCCCCAAAATATGTAAGGCAAATCCCGGCAAAATTGAAGGGAGAAATAGACATCTCTACAATAAGAGTTTGAGATTTCAACATACCACTCACATCATTAGATAGAAGAACTAGGAAGATCAACAAGGAAACAGAGACCTTGAACAATATAATAAATAAGTTAGACCTAACGGATATATACAGAATTGTGCTGAAACTCAGCAGGTTATACATTTTTTTCTCAAGTGCTCATGGATCTTTCTCCAGGATAGACCACATGTTAGGTCACCAGGCAGGTCTCAATAAATATAAAAATATTGAGATTATACAAAGCACTTTCTCAGATCATAATGGAATGAAACTGGAAATCAATAATAGAAAGGAAAGTAAAAATCACAAATATGTGGAGGCTGAACAACACACTCCTCAATAATCAGTGGGTCAAAGATGAAATTGTGGGTGAAATTACTAAATATATTGAGACAAATGAAAATGAGAATACAGCTTATAAAAAGTTATGGGATTGTGATTAGTAATCGAAGAAAATGCGGCATTGGTGTGAAGAAAGTGGCCATGGTGACTGCTGGGGATAGGGAGTGGGAGGAAGAGGTGTGATGTGGGGGTGTTTTGGGGACTTGGAGTTGTCCTGGGTGGTGCTGCAGGGACAGTTACCGGACATTGTATGTCCTCCCATGGCCCACTGGGTGGACTGTGGGAGAGTGTGGGCTACAATGTGGACCATTGACCATGAGGTGCAGTGGTGCTCAGAGATGTATTCACCAAATGCAATGCATGCCTCATGATGATGGAGGAGGTTGTTGTTATGGGGGTAGGTGTGGGGTGAGGGGGTGGGGGTTATATGGGGACCTCATATTTTTTTAATGTAACATTAAAAAATAAATAAAGACAAAAAAAAAAGTTATGGCGTACAGTGAAGGTAGTGCTGAGAGGGAATTTATAGCCCTAAATACCTATAATTAAAAAAAAGAGCAAAAATCAAAGATCTAACTGAACAACTGGTGAAACTAGAAAAAGAACAGCAAGCTATTCCCTAAGCAAGCAGAAGGAAATACATAATAAAGATTAGAGCAGGAATAAATGAAATTGAGGACACACACACACAAATAGACAAAACCAGCAAAAACAAAAGCTGGTTCTTTTAGAAGATCAATAAAACTGACAAATCCTTAGCTAGACTAACAAAGGAAAAAAGAGAGAAGATGCAAATAAATAAAATCTGAAATGAAAAGGGGAAAATTAGGACTGACCTCACAGAAATAAAAAAGATCATAAGAGGATATTATGAGAAACTGTATGCCAACAAACTAGACAACCTAGATGAAATGGACAAATTCCAAAAAATGCACAAACAGCTTACACTGACACTACAAGAAATCCATTATGAATTTATTCCTGGTATGCAAGGGTGGTTTAACATAGGAAAATCAATTAATGTAATACACCACATTAACAAATTAAAGGAGAAAAAAACCACGTGACCATCTTGATCAATGTAGAAAACTCATTTAACAAAGTCCAACATTTCTTTTTTTTTTTTTAGAAATGGAAAAGCCATTTATGAAATTTATTTGGAAGAGTAAGGGGCTCCAAATAGCCAAAAAATATCTTAAAAAAGAAAAACAAAGTTGGAGGACTATCACTTCCTGATTTTAAAGCAGATTACTTAGCTTCAGTGGTAAAAACAGCATGGTACTGGCATAAAGATAGACAAACTGACCAATGGAACCAAACTGAGAACTCAGAAATAGACCCTCACATTACAGTCAAGTGATTTTTTTAAAGGACCGAATTCCAAGATCCAAAAGCACCTGCATGGAGAATGAAAATGCAATTAATCATGTCAGCATCTTTTCTTGATAAAAATACTTCGATAGATAGGAAGAGAAGGAAAATTCTGCAATATGGTAAAGAACATATATGGTAAACCCATAGTCAACATCATACTCAATGAGGAGAGGTTAAAAACTTTCCTTCTAAGATCAGGAGCAAAACAAGGATGACCACTGTCACCATTGATATTCAACATTGGCCTAGAAGTTCTAGCTAGAGCAACCAGACAAGAAAATATAAATAAAAGGCATCTGAATAGGAAAAGAGGAAATAAAACTGTCACTATTGTTGGATGACATGATCTATATTTAGAAAATTCTGAAATGTCTACAACAAAGCTATTTGAGCTAAAAAATGAGTTTAGTATAGAGGCAGGATACAGGATCAACATGCAAAAATCAGTAATGTTTCTATAACTAGTATTGAACACTGAGGAGAAAATAGGGGGGAAAATTCATTTACAACATCAACAAAGGGAAGCGGATGTGGCTCAACTGATAGAGCATCCATCTTCCATATGGAGGGTCCAGGGTTTGATCCCCAGGGTTTCCTGACCCGTGTGGTAAGCAGGCCTGCACGCAGTGCTGCCACATGCAAGGAGTTCTGTGCCACGCAGGGGTGCCCCTGCATAGGGGTGCCCCACGTGGAAGGAGTGCTCCCCATAAGGAGAGCCACCCCGCGTGAAAAAACAACCCGCCCAGGAGTGGTGACACACATATGGAGAGCTGATGCATCAAGATGATGCAACAAAAAAGAGACGCAGTTTCCCAGTGCTACTGGGTAATGCAGGTGGACACAGAAGAACACACAGCGAATGGACACAGAGCAGACCATTGGGGGGGGGGAGGGAGAGGAGAGAAATAAATAAAATACATCTTTAAAAAAATCAACAAAAAGACTCAAATACCTTGGAATCAATTTAACCAAAGAAGTACAGGACCTATATGCAGAAAACTACAAGGCAATGGTAAAATAAATCAATTAAGACCTAAACAAATGGAAAGATATTCAATGTTCATGAACTGGAAGACTAAATATCATGAAGATGTAGTTCTTACCCAAACTGATTCATGGATTCAATGCAATACCAATCAAAATCCAACAGCCTACTTTACAGAAATAGAAAAGGCAATTACCAAATTTATTTGGAAGGGAAAGGGGTCCCACATAGCCAAAGCATTCTAAAAGAGAAAGAGCAATGTGGGAGGAATTTCACTATCTGACCTTGAAACATACTGCAAAGCTACAGTGATCAAAACAGCATGGTAGTGGTATAAAGACAGACACATCAATCTATGTGGAATAGAATTGAGGGTCTAGAAATAGACCCTCAGCTCTACGGCCAACTAGTTTTTGAGAAACCTACCAAAGCCATGTTAATGAGACAAAACAGTCTCTTCAGAAATGGTGCTGGGGGAACTGGATATCCATAACTAGAGGAATGAAAGAGGATCCCTATCTCACTTCCTATACAAGAATCAACTCAAAATGGATCAAAGACCTAAATAAAAATGCCAGGATAAAACTACTAGAAGAAAATGTAGGGAAACATCTTAAAGATATTTTGGTAGTTGGAGGTTTCTTGGATCTTATACCCAAAACATGAGCAACAAAAGAAAAAAATAGATAAATGAGACCTCCTCAAAATTAAACATGTTTGCGCCTCGAAGGACTTTGTCAAAAGTGTAAAAAGGCAGCTGACTCAATGGGAGAAAATATTGGGAAATCACATATCTGATAAGGTTTAATAACAAAGATATATAAGAGATGCTACAACTCAACAACAACAACAAAAAAACAACCCAATTTAAAAAATGGGCAAAAGACATAATCTTCATCTCAGATTGTGTACTTTTCTAGTTTTCTTGTTTCTTAATAAACTCTTTACAACCATGCCCCACCCCCCGCAAAAGGGGGAAAGGCTTGAATAGACATTTGTCAAAAGAAGAAATACAAATGGCAAAAAACACATGGAAAAATGTTCAACAGCACTAGTGATTAGAGGAAAGCAAACCAAAGCTATAATAAAATATCATGTTATGTACCTATTAGAACAACCACTTTTAAAAAGACAGAGAACTGCAAATGTTGGAGAGGATGTGGAACATTTGGAACACTTATTCACTGCTGGTGTGAATGTAGAATGATAGAGCCACTGTGGAGGACTGTTTGGTAGTTCCTAAGGAAGTTGAGTATAGATTTGCCATGTGACTCTGCAATACCACTACTGGGTATATACCCAGAAGAACTGAGAGTAGTGACATGTTCACAGTGACATTATTCACAATTGCCAAAAATGGAAACAACCCAGGTGTCCATCAACAGATGAATGGATAAACAACTTGCGGTGTATACACATGATGGAATATTATGTGGCTGTAAGAAGAAATGAAGTTGGAAAGCATATGACAAGATGGATGAACCTGGAGGACATTATATTGAGTGAAGCAAGCCAGACACAAAAGGACAAACACTGTATGATTGTGCTACTAGGAACTAAATCTACTGTGTAAACTCATGGAGTTACTAACTTGGATATGGGTCACCAGAAAATAGAATGAGGGTAGAGAATAGAAAGCCGAGGGTTAACTTGTGCAGAATTGGTTAAAAGAATGTGTGTTAATCTTTAGGAATGAATAGAAAAGGTGAAAGCACAACATAAGTTGGTAACTAGCAGTACTATTATATGGGTATGATGGTGGTTTAAAGGAAAAGTCTAAGGTCATGCATATTACTAAAAGGAAAGCTAAAAAATATAACATGGGAATGTATAGCATAGTCATACTGTATGTGAAATATGAATATGAGTAAAATTGCAGATATTAATTTTTCTTTTAAACTGAATTAATATATGTTAATACTACAAGATGTTAATATCAGGAAAAAATTATGTAAGTGAAATAAATCAGACACAAAGTGTTACATATTGTATGATTCCATTTATATAAAATGTAAGGATAAATCAACTTATAAATATGAAATTAGATTAGTGGTTATGTAAGGCTGGGGAAGGATAGAGGGATTGAGAGGTGACTACTGGGGTGTGGGGTTTTTCTTTTTGGAGTAATGAAATTGTTCTAAAAATTTTGTGGTGATGAATGTGGTGATTTATACTAAAAGCCACTGAGTACACACTTTTTTTTTTTTTTTTAATTCCCTCCTCTCCCCCGGTTGTCTGTTCTCTGTGTCTATTTGCTGCGTCTTGTTTCTTTGTCTGCTTCTGTTGTGGTCATCGGCAGGGGAAGTGTAGGCGGCGCCATCCCTGGGCAGGCTGCGCTTTCTTTCGCTCTGGGCGGCTCTCCTTAAGGGGCGCACTCCTTGTGCGTGGGGCTCCCCTACGCGGGGGACACCCCTGCGTGGCAGGGCACTCCCTGCGTGCATCAGCACTGTGCATGGGCCAGCTCCACACGGGTCAAGGGGGCCCGGGATTTGAACCCCGGACCTCCCATGTGTAGACGGATGCCCTAACCACTGGGCCAAGTCCGTTTCCCGAGTACACACTTTTGATAGATCGTATGGTATGTGAATATAGCTCAATTAAACTGCTTCAAAATAAATAAATAATTGTGCAAGAATAGCCAGAAATAGCAGTTATGTACAGCAGGGGAAACAGAGATATTGAGAAGTGAACAATATTCTTGTTTGCTTGTGTTTTTTATTATTATCATTGAAATATTGAAAATGCTCTAATAATGATTGAAGTGATGAATGCACAACTATGTGATCATACCAAATACCACTGATTATATACTTTGGATCAATTGTATGCTTTATTTATATATACCAATAAAATTGATTTTTTTTTAAGGTGAGGTTCATTAAGGATAAGAGTAGGATCGTGAAGCTGCACAGGAAGAATCAACCATAAAAATATGAGCGAAAAGTCTATATATGTTATATGGAAAAACTTTCTTGTTCTTTATAATGCCGCTGATTTCTGGAGAGGGTACATTCTGGTAACTGGAAAGCCCTTTGTTAGATGGACACTAGGATGACTAGGGTTTTGTAATGCAGGTATAAACTGGGGTAAAGTCCAGGTACTCTGCCTGATGAGTCACATAAGAGGGTGGAAGTAGGAGCCAACCACAGGTGATATTGCTTAGGAGAAGATGAGAGGAGAACCATTGATGGTGAGAATTCTGGTAAACCAAAATGGCTAGCTTATTGTACCCTTTGGATGTGCTCAGCATTTTCTCAGTCCTTGCACATATTAATGAATTTAATCTTCACAAAAACAATGTAAAATAATAGTTACACTATTTGCCCCATTTTAGAGTTGAGGAAACTGAGGCATAGAGAAGTTAAGTAATTTGCCAATGTCCTGCTGTGAGAAAGATGTGGAGCTGGGATTTGGAGCCTGGCAGACAATTCAATACCACCTCTCATTACAATAGGGATGAGAAAGGTTTAGCTCCTGTGGAGTGTGTTATATGTATGCTATAGGCAATCCTCCCTCTCCTATGAAATTGCTGATGCTTTTGATGCAAATGGGTTCATTCTCAGGAATTCAAAGAGGTTGAGTTTTGCATCAAGGCTGAGAGAGCAAGAGCAGAGGCTGTGTGGTATGCAGGGACAACTAATACCTAGGTTACATGTGGGCACTTCAAAAAGATGAACAGTGAGTCAACAGCATAGGCCTTTAGTTACAAAAGCAAGCACGACATCTGTGAATGCAAATATGAGCCAACAGGTAAGACTGTAATGATTGCTTCATTCCACTCAAACTTAATCAGACCCTTGGTGTATGCAATGTTGGATTCCACAATATTGAGCAAAAGGAAAGAAAGCAAAGAGTTTAAAGAGCAAAAAAAAAAGAATATACAAGTTGGAAAAATACTCCCTGTGGAGATTGTAGAGCCTGAATAGATAGGGGAAAGATTACCATAGATGGGGTTCTACAGACTATATATTACAGTGGTAGGAATAGAAGTTCTAAAGCCAGATTTCCTGGGTTCAAATCTCTGCTCCATCACTTGTTACTTGGGTATTCTTTTTTTTAAAAAAAGATTTATTTATTATTTATTTCTTCTCCACCCTCATTCCCCTCCTTCTCTGCTCTCTGTGTGCATTCGCTGTGTGTTCTTCAGAGTCTGCTTGTATTCTCATTAGGCAGCTCTGCGAACCAATTCTGGGACCTTCCAGAGTAGGAGAGAAGCAATTACTGTCTTGTGTTACCTCATCTCCCTGTTCTGCTATAACTTATTTTCTCTCTTCTGTGTCTCTTGTTGCATCATCTTGCTGTGCCAGCTCTCTGTGTCAGCTGGCACTCCTGTGTGGGGCCACATTTCTGCATGGGGCAACTCACTGCGAGGGGCAGCTTGCCCTCACCAGGAGGCCCTGGGCATCGAACCATGGACCTCCTATGTAGTAGATGGGAGCCCAGTTGGTTGAGCCACATCCGTTTCCCTACTTAGGTATTCTTTTTTATTTTTTAGATTTATTTATTTCTCCCTCCCCTCCCCCTGCCATTGTCTGCTCTGTGTCCATTTGCTGTGTGTTCTGCATCTGCTTGCATTATCTGGCGGAACTGGGAAACGGTCTCTTTTTTTGTTGTGTCATCTTACTGCATCAGCTCTCCAATTGTGCGGCGCCACTCCTGGGTGGGCTGTGCTTTTTTCACATGGGGTGGCTCTCCTTGTGGGGTGCACTCCTTGAGCATGGGGCACCCCTATGTGGGGGTAGCCCTGTGTGGCATGGGACTCCTTGCATGTGGCAGCACTGTGCATGGGCCAGCTTACCACATGGGTCAAGAGGCCCTGGGGTTTGAACCCTGGACCCTCCATATGGTAGACAGATGCTCTATCAGCTGAGCCACATCTGCTTCCCCCTACTTGGGTATTCTTGAATGTCACTTTACTACCTCTCCGTGCCTCACATTCCTGAAATTGGGATAATAGTGCCAGCTTACAAGGTTATATTGAGAATCAAATAAACTAATCCAAGTACAGCACTTGGAACAGTGTTTGCAGCATTAAGAAACACTCAATAAATTGCTAATCATAAAAAGAAAAGATTGAGGGACAACTTATTACATATTCAAATACATAAAGACTTTTATCTAGATGGTCTCCATCTTTGTTGTAGACATGAAGGAATTAATTTAAACTGAGAGCTTGGATTGGATAAAAGAATTGTCCATCAAGAAAAGCAAATCTGGAATGGATGAATGTCCTTTATAGAGGACTGTAGAGGGTGGAGTAGCTTCTCTTATTGAGTTTAGGCTAAGAATGGTACTCTCTAAAAGTAGGAAAACAAGGCCTAAAAAATCAAGTTTACAGGGGCAGTCTCCTGGCACTGGTGTTACAAAATATGACTCCTGGAATTTTTAATTGTACATGGTTGGGCATCTACCACCTCACTTGTCTAAGAAACAGACTAAAATCAAAGCTCAGTGTTCTATTAAGGGATTTACAACAAATTAATGGTAATAGTTCGTAATTACAAGAGTTTCTTGAAGTATTTATAATGGTTCCCTTTTTTCAGCATAGAAAACACAGTAGCATTGAGAATAAATCACATTTGGAGCCGAGTTTAAGACTAGCCCCAACTTTTTTTTAAGATTTATTTTTATTTATTCCTCCCCACCACATTGTTTGTGCTCATTGTCTGCTCTCTCTTTGTTGTGTACTCTCTGTGTCTGCTCATCTCTTTAAGAGGCACCAGGAACTCAACCTGGGACCTCCACATGGGAAGGAGGCCCAGTTGCTTGAGCCACATCTGCTCCCTGCTTGTGTCTCTTGTTTTGTCTCCTGGCTGTGTCTCCTCATTGTGTCATCTTGTTGTGTCAGCTCGCTGTCTTGTTCATCTTCTTTAGGAGGTACTGGGAACCAAACCTGGGACCTCCCATGTGGTAGGTGGGTGCCCAATTTCTTAAGCCACATCCATTTCCCTGGCTTGTGCTCTTAAATGAGGATGTCTTGAAAATATCAATCACCTATTATTGTATAAGACACAATAGATTGCAATGCACTTATTTGTAGAGTTATCAGAATGCTTAGAAGTATTAGTGGAAATTGTACTGAATCAAAATTATCTACAGTAATTATTTTACGAGTAAGAAACTGTAGTCCAAAGTGAAGGATATGCTTAAGTCAAATTTATCTAACCAGAGCCATGACCAGGACCCAGAATTTAAAATTTCCAGGACCATTTCTTTTCATTGATTAAAAAACAAAACAACAACAAAAAACACAAACAAAAAAAACCAAACAAGATGAAATGAGTTGACCAGTTTATTATCATCACATTATATATAAAAAAAATCTTTATATATTTCAAGCTGTATTCATTTGTCCCTTAACCTTATGTGCCCATTCCTTGGCCTAACCTTAGGAAACTGCCTCATTCATATCCACAACCCATGCCCTCTGTTAAAGAGGTGACCTAGGCAGCTTGTTTGTACTATACATTCTTCTCAGGGAACATCCATACACTGTACTGAAACCATCAGATTCACCTTCTTGGTGTTTAAGTCACAAAGAAGTTGCTAACTGGTAGCAAGCCTGAAGTAGGGGAGCAGGTGAAATGATTGCTGAGCTCTCTCCATCTAGAACCTGCCTTCCCAGGCCCTGCCACATTTTCCTGTCCTTGGAGTTTGAGATGTATATTCTTTAGTCTCCACACACCCCTCCATTTCTCTTTTGTTAGTAAGTTAGGGTTTTTATTCTTTATAATCAAACTATTCTTGAATAATTTTGTGGCTAGCTCTACTTAAAACTACTAAAAGTTGACATACAGACATAGAGAGAGAAGGAATTAGTTTATCACTTTGTAATTAGTATTTGGGGAAAGAAGATACATGAACTAAGAGAATATTTTTAGTAGCATAGCACTTTAAAGAGTCCTCTATGAGGTGTTTTTTCTGCAACATTATATTCAATTATCAAGCCCTGTCAATTCCACTTCCCCAATATTTTTTTATCCCTCTTCCCTCCACATCCACAACCGTCTCTTATCTGGACTATACTACCCTCTTAGGCAAAACAAAAGGGTGTAAAGAAACTTGTGTCGCTTTTAAGAAAACTCAAATTCCAAATCTCACAGTGGAAAGTCCTCATGGTCTTGCATTTGCCCTCTCATCATGATCATGATCATTGATCCATTAGCAATGATCCATTGGCCAGTTTCACTTCTATCATGTGGAGTCACAGGCAGACATAGTCCCCTTCCTCTTTCTTTACTCATGGCACTGTTGAATCCAGGCTGAAATAGTTAAAGCTTTAGAGAATGCTCAGGAATAACAGAAAGAAAAAAAAACGCAAACAAAAAAAGAGAGGCAACTCACCTGTTTAACTAGGTAGGGCTTGTTATTTATTTACTTATCTCTATCTATCTATCTATCTATCTATCTATCTATCTATCTATCTATCTATCTATCTATCTATCTCCCCTGTCCCTTCCCCTTCCCCAGTTGTCTGTTCTCTGTAGGTCTATTTGATAACTAGGTAGGGCTTGTTATTTATTTACTTATCTCTATCTATCTATCTATCTATCTATCTATCTATCTATCTATCTATCTATCTATCTATCTATCTATCTCCCCTGTCCCTTCCCCTTCCCCAGTTGTCTGTTCTCTGTAGGTCTATTTGATGCGTCGTCTTCTTTGTCTGCTTCTGTTGTTGTTACCGGCACTGGGAATCTGTGTTTCTTTTTGTTGCATCATCTTGTGTCAGCCCTCCATGTGTGTGGCGCCATTCCTGGGCAGGCTGCACTTTCTTTCGCGCTGGGTGGCTCTCCTTACGGGGCGCACTCCTTGCGTGTGGGGCTCCCCTATGAGGGGGACACCCCTGCGTGGCATGGCGCTCCTTGTGCGCATCAGCACTGCGCATGGGCCAGCTCCACAAGGGGTCAAGGAGGCCCGGAGTTTGAACCGCGGACCTCCCATGTGGTAGACAGACGCCCTAACCACTGGGCCAAGTCCGTTTCCCGAGTACACACTTTTGATAGATCGCATGGTATGTGAATATAGCTCAATTAAACTGCTTCAAAATAAATAAATAATTGTGCAAGAATAGCCAGAAATAGCAGTTATGTACAGCAGGGGAAACAGAGATACTGAGAAGTGAACAATATTCTTGTTTGCTTGTGTTTTTTATTATTATCTAACCACTGGGCCAAGTCTGCTTCCTGGCTTATTCTTTTTATTCAACAAATATTTGAACACCATATGTGGCCAGTACTGTGCATAAATCAATATGACACTCCTCTGCTCTCAAGAGGTGTATGGTAGTAGGTGTGCTAGCTGCTATGTGAGGGGTAATATAGGATGAATGAGAGCATAAAAGGAACCTAAACCAGTATTTGTGGCAAGGGGCTTAAATATTTCAATGAAGTTCTGCCTAATAAACCATGGCCTTTAGAATAAGACTGAGCAGAGCATGAGACTGGGGAACTATTCCAGAAATCTAAGAATGTGGAAAAGACAGAAGCACAATGTGTTTAGGAAATTTTAAGTAGTTCATTATATCTGTAGTGTAGTGTAGGGAATTTCTCCCTGTTTATGTTCAGATAACTGGCTGTATTTCCCCTACCACCCAGAAGAAACCTTGAATCTTCGGACTTTGAGTCTTTGGACTTACCCTGGCCAGCTGACAGGGAGGTGAAGAGGGTCAACCACCACACCAAGGAGCCAAGAGTGCCTACAGCTGCAAGCAGGAGAATTGCATCCATCGTCCATGTGGAATCTAAATCCCCTCTTGATGTAGAGGAGGATTGGACACAGCCATCCCAGGTCCACAAGATGGAGTAATAGAGTATAGATTAGAGTGGACTTACTGGTGTTCTGCTGGGGAACTATTGTGATTAATAAGGGAAGAAATTGTAGTGATGTGGAGAGGGTTGCCATGGTGGCTGCTGATGCTTGGGAGAGGGAAGATGAGACACGGTGTGGGGGCATTTTCAGGATTTGGAGTTGTCCTAGGTGGTGCTGCAGGGATGGATGCTGGACGTTGTATGTCCTGTCGTGGCCCACTGGGTGCACTGAGGGAAAGTGTGGACTACAAAGTGGACCACTGTCCATGTGCTGCAGAAGTGCTCCAGAATGTATTCGCCGGGTGCAGTGGATGTGACACAATCATGGAAAAGTTTGTTGATGGGGGAGGGGTGGTATGGGTGGGGTGGGGAGAATATGGGGACCTCATATTTTTTGAATGTAACATTTAAAATAAAATAAAGAAAAAAAAAAGCCTTTGAGTCCAGGCCTGAGAGAAATAGGCACTCGAGCTAGGAGTTTCCCCTTCTTTCAATGGTACCCTTCCCAGTTTGGTTTTCCAGACTCAGAACTCATAGCTTCATTCCAGGTGGCTAATGCCGATAAAGCCCTCTTCAGGGAGCAGATGTGGTTCAATTCCCACCTCCCACATGGGTGGTCCTAGGTTCGGTTCCCAGTACCTCCTAGAGAAAAAACAATGAGCAGATAATGAGCAAAAAATCAAGGAGCAGACAATGAGCACAATGAGCAAAAACAACAAGCAAACAGACAAGGGAAGCATCTGGGGGGCGGGCACACAAAAAAAGGCCTCTTCATTTCGGAAGGACCCCACTCCCTCACACCACAAGACTTTTCTCTATGATCCTGAGGACAATATGGTAAACTAGTCCATTACCTCCATGCATTCAATGAGAACTGCTTCATTACATTGCCAACATTGCCTACTTTATGAAGACCCAAGATCTCAAGAAAATTGGGACTTACATCTTTAGTTTAGGCATTAACTAATGCAATGAACTATATAAATACTTTCATCTCTAAGTTATAGTTCTCTTTATGGAAGGGAAATCAAGTTCATTTCCAATCTTTGAGAATTAGAAGTTTGAAAAACTTCCTTAAAGATATTATTAACCAGGGAAGCAGATGTGGCTCAAGCAATTGGGCTCCCATCTCCCATATGGGAGGTTCAGGGTTCCATACCCAGGGCCTCCTGGTGAAGGCAAGCTGGTCTGTGTGGCAAGCTAGCCCACATGGAGTGCTGCCCTGTGCAAGGAGTGCTCCCCCATGCAGGAGGGCTGGCTCACACAGAGAGCTGATGCAGCAAGATGACACAACAAAAAGAGACACAGAGAGACAATAAGAGATGCAGCAGACCAGGGAGCTAAGGTGGTGCAAGACAATGATTGCCTCTCTCCTACTCTGCAAGGTCCCAGGATCGGTTCCTTGAGGGCCTAATGAGAATATAAACAGACACAAAACACACACAGTGAATGGACAGAGAGAGCAGACAATGGAGAGAGGGGGGAGAAATAAACAAATCTTTAAAAAAAAAACAACTATTAATCATATCTTTAAGTCATTAAAAGTAGGGAAGCTAATTAAGTTTCTAGAAATTTTTAAGACCAGTACTGTATTGTGGTTTTCCCTGGGCCTCTATTGTCATTCAGAGTCACAATGTGCCCAATATTCTAGAGACTCTAGTTCCAATTATTAAATCTTCCCTTTAATAAGGATCTAAAATATAGATGCTCTTGAATATGTATTCTCCACGGAGGCAAAAATTGATTCTTGGGGGGGGGGTAAAAAAAAATCTTGACTTTCATATGCATGAAGCACAAATATATATACAATACATAAAAAGATGAACAGTATATGTGTGGTATTAAAATTTCATTGGGAATGATTAGGAAAAAACATCTAAAAAGGCTTTTTAGGGGATAATGAAAAAAATTTGAGAAGCACAGCTCTAGAGATTTTTTTTGTCAAGTCTTTCATGTGTAAAGGACCCATAATTTACTACCAAGCAAACATGGGAATATTTAAATTAATTCCATTTTAGTAATAATTCAAAAATCCCTGAATGAAGTAAAAAATCAGTTATTCCATTTCAACTCATTATACTTGTGAATGGCTTTAATCATTTGGCCTTTGTTTCTCCTAGCAGAAGTCACTAAAACTGTTCGAGTGTAAGGAAATCTCTTGAATTTTTAAAAAGTGTATAAATCATTAAATTTACAACACAGAGTACAAATCAAGAAAGTAACTTTATTTAAATTACTAAAATAGCTTTTAAAGTCATTTACAGATCAGCTGCTAAATTATTTTTCGTGAAAGATGTAACATATTAATTTCTTTAAAATTATTTTGGTCAGTGAAACATTTAATAAAAACATTTATTTCTCCAGATAATATGTATGTATAAAAGAAGCCTTTTCAAAACCCCTACTTTAGATGCTCTATAAAATAAATCAGATAATCTAACTTTTGACAGTCAGGAACAAATTACAGTAAGGGGTATGGATTTATGAATACTGGTAGTCCTAGTAAAACAAATGAGGCCACTCTCTACTAGTTGTAGAACCCTCAAAAGGCAAACAATGAAGCCAGTGATTGGCTCTAGGACTCTAAAAACTGTATTTTTGTTTAGAGATTTGTGGACAATAAAAAAAATGAGGTGAATCTAGAATTATAAGACTCCAAGAAAACCAAAGCAGTAGATAGAAAAGAAAACTCAGTTATAGATGTAAAGTTACAATGAAAATATTATAGCAATACAGAAACACATTTGAACAGTCTTCATATGTGATAAGGTCCACTTTCTTTTTGGCTTGAGGCACTCTTACTAAAATTTATCATGTGCATAGTAAACCTTTATATTTCTTGTAGAGTGTCATTAAAGGACTTAAGCTGCAACTAGTAGATACACACAAAAAAATCTTTCTTCAATAGCCCAGAGAACCTGGTTAACAAGAGCTTTACTAATTCCTGAAATTATCTAAATTCAATACAAAAGCACTGGGATATGTCCAAAATAAATGGCTCTAAAATTTACCCACACTTAAGAGTTAAATGAGCAAATACTAAGCCTCATGATACTCATGCTTCAAAAATTCTTGGGAAGAAAAGAAATTCTTAAAAGAAAAATAAAGGACATGTAAAAACACAAATCCCAATACCATTCACTGAGATAATGGAGTTCATATATCTACATCTGACTAAACTAAGTCTCAACTGCTTATTGTAATATTTCATCTTGAAGACTTTTTCTCCCTTTTCCTTTCCCATTCCACAATTTTTCTTTTCATTTGCCTCCTTCTTTCTCACTCTCTGAGAAAAGTCCAAATGACACCCCAAATGACCTTTCATTTCTTGTTTTTATACACAGCAGCTGACTAAGAAAGTCACACCTAAAATGACATGAAAGGGAACAAAATGGGAAAACCTACTTGCATTTGGGAAGTTGCCTTACTAATAACGCAATAAACTTTGTGAAAAATCTAAATTAAAAAATTGGGAGGATTTGCTGGAAAGGAGTTCAAGATCTCCCACTGGTCACACACTATGTCAATAATGATTCAGCTCAGAATCTAAAGAGATATGCTATAAAACTGCATATAATTTACACTCCTAAGATACCCTTTACATAAGCCCTCTATGGAAATAGAGAAAGGACTCTCTCAACATGTAATTAGGTTGAATAAATGATTTAGATGTTCCATGTTTACATAAGAACCTAACTTCCTTTAAAAAGAAACCAGTTCATTTAAAAAGAGTTTTAAATCTTGTTTCTGGTTATAAAGTCTGAAAAATTCTCAGAACTTGAGATGAGATTTTCTCTTCTCTCACCCTTTATAAGCAGATGCCACTTTTCAGGGCATTTTCAGGTTGCACAGGCAGGACTAAATGAGAAATACGGCTCCAGAGCCCACTTAATTTGTCTGGGTCCATATGATTATAAGAGTTGGGCATGTTAGAACTGGTGAACTTGGCTCTGAGGAAATCCCTCACTTTTTCTTCAATTTCCTTTAGGTCTAGACTGGTTCCAAGTGTCTCCTCCTCCAACAAGACAGTCAGGACTAAGGCTACATCTTTGAAGGCTGCATTTTCATGATCACAATACTTGTAGAAGATCAAAGTAGAGCCTGCGGGCAGTGACTCAAAGCGGTGTACCACAGCTGCATTCTGGCCATTTTTAAATCCATTGCTTAGTTCCCGATCTACCTCTAGTTTGACGGTATCGCTGTCTTGAGCAGCTTTGTCTGCCCCATCAATCCGGATGGCACGGACACTACGGAAGGAAGAATAGGCATCAGCAATTTGTTCACTCAGACATTTAAGTGCTTCTTCAGCATCTCTGGCAGCAGTGAGTAGCAAGATAGCAGGCTGAGGCTGGGGATGGGAGTTATTCAGATGTTTTTCCAGGAATGTTAGACTCCTTTTCCACAACTTCTCATCTTGACCTCGGTACTTATTCATAAGTTGTTTCATCTGGTTCTGGAACTCTTGAACAGCAGTGGTTTCTATCTCAGGAGTATGGATGGACCAAAAACTCCCAATGACAAGAGCAGCTATCAGTAAAAAGGCCCACCACCACTTCATCTTGACAAAAGATGTATTTTTCGGTTGTCCAGTCACTTCTACTTAGAAAAAAAAATGACAGATATAAATACCTTTTTGATTCAAGGGAGAGTGACTTTTAAAACATTAGCTAAAAGAGGAAAGAATTTAAAGAATGGGGCTGATAATTTACTTCCTTAAATAAAATAATCACATCTTCAAGAAAATTTCATACCCATAAGCTTTAAGTTATATGTATAAATATGCATATATCTGGAGAATAAATATAGCTCAGTGATTGAGTGCCTGCTTCCCATGTACTAGGTTCTCAGATTCAATCGCTGGTACCTCCTAAAAAAACAAAGCCCAAAAGAAAAAAAAGCTACTTATCCATGGTAGAATGTTTCTGAAGTAACACTAAGGGATAAAGAAAAGGACACCACGTAAGTGAACATCTTCTATACAGTATAATAGGTAGCTGTTCCTTTAGATTAATAGCACTGTTGCTTATCTTTTTGTAGAGTGCAAACTAACACTGGTAAAATTTAGTTTGTCTCTCATCCCTAATTACTGATGGCAATAGTGATAACAATGTTAACTTTTACTTTTGGTCTCATGGACAATATAGTAAAGGGGAAACCCAGATGTTATATATAATTTGTCCTTACAGAGTTTGGCTGTCAGTAAAATACATACTTTTTCCTCTGAAGAGCTTAAAATACTATTCTTCAAATAATATAATTTAAAATTATTCTGCTTTGAAAAAAATTAAGAACAATTATGGATCACCAATTCTAGAAACTCCATAAAAATCGAACAGATGAACTTACGTTGGCTGGAGGTTGATGGGGACTGGTTTCCAAGCTGTGATTTCTGAACACTGTCATCTAATGATAAGAGTGGTACAAAAAAAAAAAAAAAAAAAAAAGACTATGAATTTCTATTTCATTACTTGAGTATTAATTTCTAGTACAGAAAAAACCCACAAATTCCACCAAGAGTAAAGAAAGCAGAGATGGGTTAGAAACAGAAGAAACAGCAGATTATCCTAATACCCATTAGACGAAAGCTTCTTGAGGCATAGATCTATTTTTTCATAATTACTAAATGGGATTCGTGAAACTTCTCGGACAAAGAGGAAAAAGAAAACAAGCACAACTAACTATAACGAAAGAAAACACACATAATACCATCAGAAAAACTGCCGTATTTTGAAATCTTGCTTGGTGAAGATGCTGTAAAGGAGGGAAAAAGGACAAAATGTAGATTGTTTACTGAGATATCTGGATAAGGCATTTCAAAATAAAACCCAATCTTACTCCTTACTATTTTCTACTCCAAACTGATATAAATATTTCTTCTGGGGCTTCTAATCATTTCAAATATTAATATTTTAAAAATGACATTATAAAATTATTTCAACATTTTTGTTAACAGACAAGTCTGTTTTAGGTCTGTGGCTAAACAATAGATGTCAAAAAGAATTTTTTGACAACTCTATCAAATCTCACTTCCATCATTACTTTAGAAAATACATTAAAAGCTCTCATCATAAGCCCTCCCTTTTTAGATGCAGCAGGGTTTTTTTTTTTTTTTTTTTTTTTTTTTAAGACACCAGGGATTGAACCCCAGACCTCATACATGGGAAGCAAACACTCAAACCATTGAGCTCCACCTAATCCCCTGCAGCAGGTTTTAGCATCTAAGAGAGAGGAAAGAAAGGGACAGGGTTCAGAAAGTGGAAAAGGCTTATTTATCTCACTTATATGACCTACATTTACCAGGCTTGCCACCTGTCAGTTAACCTGGAGTATTATAACTTTACGTATGTAAATGATCTTCCTGGAGTTTATCAACAGCTTCCATTTGAGAAACACTGGGCTAAACTGGAGGAATAAAATTAGCACTGCTAAGATACAGAAATAGCCTCATTTTTGGCTATATTTATGACCCAAAACCTCAAACAAGACAAAATTACATCAACCGTACTAAACTGAAAGATGCATAGTATCCTAGTATAGCCTAGGAAAGTTCATAATTTAGAAGGCTTCTAAGTTAGGTCACCAAAGTTACTACTGTAAAAAAAAAAATTCACCAGATAGTAATGTTTATCCTGAGTACCTCATTCCATGGTTGTGAAGATCAAATGAGATAATATTTAGGAAAATGCTGTGGAGTGCTATTCTATGATGATGTTAATGATGAAGGATAGCTAAAAGATAGTTATTATGCAATATATGTGATATTTATGTAATTCATAGAACATAAGCACACACTTAGCAGTGTTTATACTGATGAGGCAGGACATTGTCTAAAAGGCGATTTCTATCTCTCTCATTAAAGTATTATTAGAGATGATAACGAAAATTCCTAAAAATACCTTTTTAAAAGATAAAGTTGGGAAGTGGATGTGGCTTAAGTGATTGGGCTGCTGTCTACCATACATTCCTGTGTTTTGTATTATCATCCAACTCCCTGAACCCCTGCTTATTTTTTTTCCATTGCTTTTTGTTTCTAGGAGGCACGGGGAACCAAACCTGGAACCTCCTACGTGGGAAGCAGGCACTCAACTGCTTGAGCCATATCTGCTCCCCTCTGTAGTATTTTTTTGTTAATTTCTCTCCCCTTCCTCCCCCCCCACCCCCTGACTGTCTGTCTTCTATGTCCATTCACTGTCTGTTCTTCTGTGCCCACTTCTATTCTTGTCACGCGGTATGGAAAATTTGTGTCTCATTTTGTTCCATCATCTTGCTGCATCTCTCCGTGTGTGCAACGCCACACCTGGGCAGGCTGGATTTTCTTTTGTGCTGGGCGGCTCTCCTTACGTGGCACACTCCTTGTGTGTGGGGTTCCCCTACACAGGGATACCCCTGCATGGCATGGCACTCGTTGCGCACAGCAGCACTGCGCATGGGCCAGCTCCACATGGGTCAAGGAGTTCCCTGCAGGCAAGCGGACTTGGCCCAATGGTTAGGGCATCTGCCTACCACATGGGAGGTCCGTGGTTCAAACTCCGGGCTTCCCTGACCTGTGTGGAACTGGCCCACATGCAGTGTTGATGCATGCAAGGAGTGCGGTGCCACGCAGGGGTGTCCCCCACGTAAGGGAGCCCCACATGCAAGGAGTGCACCCCGTAAGGAGAGCTGCCCAGTGAGAAAGAAAGTGCAGCCTGCCTAAGAATGGTGCCGCCCACACGGAGAGCTGACACACCAAGATGATGCAACCAAAAGAAACACAGATTCCCGTGCTGCTGACAACAACAGAAGTGGACAAAGAAGAAGACACGGCAAACAGACACAGAGAACAGACAATCAGGGCAGTCAGGGGGAGGGGGAGAAATAAAATAAAAAAAAAGAGTTCCCTGGGTTTGAACCATGGACCCCCCATGGTAGGCAGATGCTCTATCCGTTCAGTCAAGTCTGCTTCCCATAGTAGTTTTCATCTCGCTTATTGTGTTTTTCATTCACATAAGCTGTTAGCTGTTATTTTTCTCTCCAAGATTGGAAAATTTTTTGTGCTCACCCATTGTCTTCTTAATGTCTTTTATTTCTTTATCTATGTAGTATTTCAACTCCATGATTTGATTTAGGAGATTTGTATGACCCTCACTGATCAGCTGATTCAAGTCCTGTGTCTCATCTGGAGCTCTGATTTGTTCCTTTGAGTGATATCTTCCTTTTTCTTTGTCCATAAAGGCAGTGTGGATTTCTCTTCAGAAACCATGGAGGTAAAAAGGTAGTGGTATGATATAATTAAGATACTGAAAGAGAAAAACTGCCAGCTAAGAATTCTTTATCCAGAAAAAATAGTCCTTCAAATATGAGAGTGAATTTAAAATAGTCACAGATAAACAGAAACAAAGAGAGTTTGTAAACAAGGATCCAGCTCTGCAGAACACACTAAAGGGAGTTCTATAGTCAAAAAAAGAAAAGAGAAAGACTTGGAGGAGAGTGTAAATGTGAGACTTTTGGAAAGGATAACCAAAAGTATAAAAAGATGGACAAAAATAAGATATGACATATGAAAGCCAAAGGATAAAATGGCTGAAGCAATGGCCTTAACAATAATAACATTGAATATTAATGGATTGAACTCCCCAATCAAAACACATAGGCTGGGAAGTGGATTTAGCTCAATTGATAGAATGTCCACCTACCACATGGGTGGTCCAGGGTTCAAACCCAGGGCCTCTTGACCCTGTGATGAGCTGACCCACACACAGTGCTGATGCGTGCAAGGAGTGCTGTGCCAAGCAGGGATGTCCCTCATGTAGGGGAGCCCCCATGTGCAAGGAGTGTGCCCCATAAGGAGAGCTGCCCCATGCGAAAAAGTGCAGCCTGCCCAGGAGTGGTGCCACACACATGGAAGGCTGAAGAAGCAAGATGATGCAACAAAAAGAGACACAGACTCCCAGTGCCACTGACAAGAATACAAGTGGACACAGAAGAACATACAGCGAATGCACACAGAGAGCATACAACTGGGGGGGGGGGAGGGGGGAAGGGGAGAGAAATAAATTTAAAAATAAATAAAAAAAGAGAGCATTCTCTCACGAACTATAACAAATATACAATATTAATACATGTTGTTGATAATGGAGGGGTATGGAAAACAAAAACAAAACATAGGCTCAAAAATGGGTAAGAAAACGTGAGCCATCCATATGCTGTCTGCAGGAGACTTACCTTAGACCCAAGGATGAAAACTGACTGAAAGTGAAAGCTGGAAAAAAGATATTTCCCACAAAAAGTAACCAAAAGAGAGCAGGGGTAGCTATACTGGTGTCAGACAAAATAGACTTTAAATGCAAAAAAGTGTTAAGAGATGCAGAAGGCCATTTTATATTAATAAAAGGGACAAGTCACCAGGAAGGTCATAAATATCTATGCATCTAACCAAGGTTCCTGAAGACACATGAGGCAAGCTCTGGCAAAAATGAATGGAGAATTAGACGTCTCTACAATAATAGTTGGAGACTTTAATATGCCACTCAGATCAATAGATAAAACAACTAGACAGAAGATCAACAAGGAAACAGACTACTTGAACAATATGATAAATGAGTTGAACCTAACAAACATACATAGTATACTGTACCCCAAATCAGCAGGTTATACATTCTTCTCAAGTGCTCAAGGATTTTTCTCCAGGATAGACCACATGTTGGGCCACAACACAGTTCTTAGTAAATTTAAGATAGAAATTATATAAAGCAACTTCTTTGATCATAATGGAATGAAGCCAGAAATCAATAAAAGTTGGGAAAGGGAAAAATTTGAAAATATATGGAGGCTAAACAACATACTCCTAAACAATCAGTGGGTCAAAAAAGAAATTGCAAGAGAAATTAGTAAATCTATTGAGATGAATGAAAACAAGAACACAACTTATCAAAAGTTATAGGCTACAACAAAGGCAGCTCTGAAAGGGAAATTTATAGCCCTAAATGCCTATATTGAAAAAGAAGAGTGAAAATCAAAGATCCAACTTAACAAATGAAGAAACTAGAAAAAGAACAGCAAACCAATCCCAAAGCAAGCAGAAAGAAAGAAATAACAAAAATTAGAGCAAAATAAATAAAACTGAGAACAACAATACCAACACCAACAACACCAATACCACCACCAACAACACCCAATAGATCTGTATCATTGATTCATGTGTCTATCCTTCTGGCCATACCATATTATCAATGCAGCTACATAATGAGCCTGAAAATCAGATATGGTGATTCTTTTCACTTTACTTCTGTAAGAATCTGACTATTTGTATATGACATGATCCTATTAATATATTTAGAAAATCCTGAAGTATCTACAACAAAGCTCTTAGAACTAATAAATGATTTCAACAAAGTGGCAGCTAAATTTACAGAAATAGAAAAGTTAATTACCAAAATGTTTTTAAGGGAAAGGGGGCCCAAATGCCCAAAATCATCCTAAAAAAGAAGAGTAAAGTCAAAGGACTCATGCTTCCTGACCTTGAAGCAAATTATAAAGATATAGTGGTCAAAACAACATGGTATTGGCATAAAGACAGACACATTGATCAATGGAATTGAATTGAGAGTTCAGAAATAGACTGTCACCTCTTTGATCAATTAATTTTTGATAAGCCTATCAAGTCTACTTTTCTGGCAAAGAATAGTCTCTTCAACAAATGGTGCTGGGAGAACTGGATATCCATAATCAAAAGAATGAAAGAGGATCTCTACCTCACTCCCTATACAAGAATCAACTTAAAATGGATCAAGACCTAAACATAAAAGCCAGGACCATAAAACTCCTAGAAGATAATCTAGTGAAAGATCCACAAGACCTTGTAGTAAGTGGGGTCTCTTAAACCTTATATCCAAAGCATGAGCAACCAAAGAAAAAAATAGATAAATGGGATCTCTTCAATATTAAGCACTTTTGCACCTCAAAGGACTTTGTGAAGAGGGTAAAAAAGCAGCTCACTCAATGGGAGAAAATATTTGGAAATCACACATCCATCAAGGGTCAAATATCCATGACATACAAAGAGATGCTATAATTCAACAATAAAAAGACAAATGACCCAATTAAAAAATGGGCAAAAGACATCAATAGACTTTTTTTTAAAAGAAGAAATACAAGTGACAAAAAAACACATGGAAAAATGTTTAACATCACTGGCTATTAGGGAAATACAAATCATTTCACACCTACTAGAATGGCCACTATTAACAAAACAGAAAACTAAACGTGTTGAAGAGGATGTGGAGAGATAGGAATGCTTATTCACTGTTGGCAGTAATGTAGAATGGTTCAACTACTGTGGAGGACTGCTTGGTGGTACCTAAGGAAGTTAGATATAGATCTGCCATCTGACCTGGCAATACTGCTACTAGGTATATACATAAAAGAACTGAGAGCAGTAACACAAACAGACATCTGAACACTGATGTTCAGAGTAGCATTACACAAAATTGCCAAAAGATGGAAACAACTCAAGTGTCCATCAACAGATGAATGGATAAACAAACTATGGTATATACACACTACGGAATACTATGCAGCTGTAAGAAGAAATGTAGTTGTAAATCATGAGAACATGGAAGAACCTATAGGACATTACATTGAGTGAAGAAAGTTAGGCACAAAAGAACAAGTATTGTATGATTTCGTTATTATGAACTAAATATAATGAGCAAATGCATGGAGTTAATAGCTAGAATATAAATTACCCGAGAATAGAATGTGGTTACAGAATGGAAAGGTAAGGTTTAATCTGCAGAATTGGTAAAAAGTTGTTTGGAAATGTTTGGAAATGAATAGAAATGGTGAAAGCACATCATAGGATTTGTAATTAGTAGTGTGGAACATATGGGTATGATAGTGGTTTGCTTTTTGTTGTTTTTTATTTTTTTTTGAGTAATAAAAATGCTCTAACATTGATTGATGTGATGAATGTGCAACTCAGTGATTATACCAAATGCTGGTTGTACACTTTAGATAAATTATATGGTTTATGAACAAAAAATAATAAGGTGGGTTGGCGGAAAAATACACCAAATGTAAGATATGGGCTATAGTTAGTAGTAATATTTGACAATGCTCTTTCATAATTTTTTACAAATGTTTCACAGCAATGCAAGATGTTTGTGTTGGGGTGATGTATGGGAGCCCTGTATGATGTTATGCATGTTTGTTTTGTAAGGTCACAACTCTTACTGTATACTTATTGTTTATGTATGTATACTTGTTTATCATGTATGAATGATATACTTCAATAAATTGTTTTTAAAATGAAAATAAAGTTGTAATACTAAGAAAATATATTTTTAAGTGATCCTAGATTGAAAAGAAATCTATGATAAATCTGTTTGAAAATCACTATAGTTTTCCCCATTTCTACGGGAAATATTTTTTTGTTGTTCATTGATCTTATCCTCATGTGGTT
The DNA here is from genome assembly GCF_030445035.2 of Dasypus novemcinctus. Classification (NCBI taxonomy): domain Eukaryota; kingdom Metazoa; phylum Chordata; class Mammalia; order Cingulata; family Dasypodidae; genus Dasypus; species Dasypus novemcinctus. The sequence continues at coordinate 60,197,536 of NC_080685.1, read as the reverse complement.
AAAAGTCTAAAAATTGTTATCTGTACCTTAATATGCAAATTTCTCATATCTTATTTCTACGTAACTCTCAATACATTACCTGTACATGGTAGATGATTATCAACCAGTATAAATCTATTTAAACCATAATAAATATACTAGCTTATGACAAAGTAGGAATGTAAACAGATAAACTACCTAAGACTAATTATCCATTCAGCAAGGAAAAAGATCTATTTCTACATTCTAATCAGATCTTCAATATAATTTTATATCTTTTTCTATTGCATTTGCAGTGTCTCAGCAGAAATAAAAATTATACAAACATTTTCTAACAATGTGTATTACTTATCTTATTTGGCGTTCATTTATTTGATATTATTTAAAATATGTAGTTAAAAACTAAGAAATAACTAAGTCTCTGAGCTTTTCATAGTATATATAAAAAAACACATTTTTACTTTCAGGAGTAGCTCTCAGGTTTTTATTCAAAGTTAATTTTATTTTTGATTCTGGGTAAAAACATAATTCTAATAAGCTGCATTATTAATATTTGCTTTCCTAAGTATAATAGGACAGAAAGAGCAAACTATAAAAAGAAATGGTCTTCTAATAGCAGGTACATACAGAAATAGAAATGACAGTCAATAATAAGGAAAAGGCAAAAAGCTCAGTTTTAGACAGATGGAGATTAAATGTGGGTAAACTTCTCTGTCTGCTGATACTGGGAAAAATGAATTGTGATCACTACTACTTTAGTGATGTAAAAACAAAGCCACCAAGGTTATTCTGTTTAATTATAAAGTTAGTCATTTCATGAGCAAGAGCTCTTTTGGATTTTTATATTATCTAAATAAAAGGGGATACCTGATGACCTTAAGACCTCTTGTGGTTATATAACTAAAGAAGGGGAAGAGGTTAAGGGTCACCAAAGGGAGAGAATATGCATGATTTTCTTTAATACAGTTAAGGTTTAATGTGGACACATTTCTTCGTAAATTATGATAGGCAATGAGTTTAGAGTATGATTGCTTCATCAATCAATTTATAGTATTTCTTAAATTCTGTGCCATTTAATTCACCCTAAACCAAAATATAAAAGTACAATTTGTGGATTTCAGAGTTTATTACTTAAAATTATGGGTATGCAAAGGTGCTCCAAGTGATAGAGGTTATTTACATAAACAAAGTCTATAGCAATAAAAAACAGAAGAGCACAATTTCATTATCAGACACAAATTGTACTGCTGCAGGAACTGACAACTTGTCGAGACCCAACATCCACTGATTTTCTTATAACCACTATCTATCTTCTATATTCAATCCATCTCCTGCCAGTCCAAGGAAATAAATATTAATAAACCAGTAACCATAACTGTCCTTTATTAATAAAATCACAAACAACCAACATGCTTATCTGAGGAACTATTTTGATGTTAGATAATAAAGAAAAACTTAGCAAATAAATTATTTCAATAACAGGTAGAAATCTATCCACTTACTTTGCATCCTAGTCCTTTTTCTTGTGGTTTGTTCGACCCACTCTTGAGGATTTTTTTGATATCCTGAGCCTGAAGTAAATACACATATCAAAATGTCATTTCATATACTTAGAAAATTTATACCATACTCCAATATTATAAAGTAAATATATCAGAATGGCAAAATGAAGCGGGGTAGGAAAACAACAAAAGCAACAGATTCAGAAGTAAAAATTAATTCCAAAGGATCACACATGCAAGGAAAAATGATTTTCCACAACAAAACAGGTAGCAAATATCACCTGTAGATAAAACTATGTAGAAGTCCTTTGTTCTGGTCTATGAATGACTGAGTCCAATTAGTACTTCATCAGATATCAAAGTTATTTAAGAAGAAAAGAATTAACCATTTATTCTTACAAACATATTACTTATCGTAAAACAGTCCTAAGCACATTTCCATACCACAGAGCAAATATTACATATAGAACTAATGAGTCATGGATTGAGAGGCAGAGGTTAAAATGACAAAAACTCTATTAGAACATTTTGTTGCCAGAATAAGGCAGGATTAGAACAGTTGAGAAAAGAGTAGGGATTGACCCACTTACTCAGCATGGAAGGCTGCTTCTCATGAGCTATGAAGTTTCGACCTGAAAGTAAAACAGGGATAAAGTCATAGAATACTTGGGAATAAAAACAAAAAAGATATTGTACACACATTTTGCTTGTATACTTACTGATGGTATAATCCCTACCCAAATCAAACCCTTTTCTCTTTTACCAGTCCCAAATATATACAATAGATATATTTCTCCCTTTTCTAAATTTCAAAATGTTCAGAAATTGGATAATAATAAGAAATTAACTTGAGGATTAATGCCATCAAAATAATGGATAAAAATGTATTGATTTAAGTATTACAGTTGTACTTAATTCTCATATGCTATGTGGAAGGTACTATTATCCCTATTCTATATACGAGGAAACAGAAAATGACAGTTTGCCCAAGATTACATATCTAAAAGCAGTGGAGCTTAGATATAAACTTGTGCTGTTCAATTGCAGGATCCATAATCTTAATCACCTTAACACAATGCCTTCCTCATAAAGGGGACTGCAGATTGAACACTACATACTATATAAGCAAATCTGTGTATTAGCAAACATAGATACAAAGTGAAAGGTATTTGTGGTAGATTAAGACTGTATGTACCCCAGAAAATCATGTTCTGAAATCTGGTCCATTCCTGTGTGACTCTATTGTGGATGGGACCTTTTGATTAAGTTGCTTCAGTTAAGGCATGGCCCAGGGTAGGTTTTAATCCTCTTACTGGAATCCTTTATAAATGGGATGAATATGGGGAAAATACAGACAGAAACCCACAGAAGCTGAGAAAGAAAGCCATGGAAGCCAGAAGCTGAAAGCAACGAAACCTGAAAACAGGGAGAGACCAGCAGACACTACGATGTGTCTTGCCATGTGACAAAGGAGTCCAGGACTGCTGGTAGCCGGTCATCAGGGAGAAAGTATAGCCTGATGATGCCTTGATTTGGACATTTTTCTCAGCCTTGAATTGTAAGCTTGTAACCCAACAAATTTCCACTGTAAAAGCCAAACCACTTTTGCTATGTTGCTTTTGGTAGCCTAGCAGACTAAAACAGTGCTACTTGAAGTTCTGGGATATATTTAAAGGCAGTTGTAAAATGATACAGTAATGATGTTATATATCCATTGTAAAAATATGAAAAATACAGAAATGTATAGAGTAAAAGAAAAATGTCACCAATGATTCTAGCACCCTGAGCAAACCATTGTTAGCATTATTTTCCAGTCTTTTTGTGTTATATTTTCCCAACATTTTATTATGAAAATTTTCTAAGTTGTAATACTTTTATAGTAAATTCTTGTATACCATCTAGTTTACCATTAACTTTTTACTATTCTTATTTTATCACTATCATCTTTTCAAGCTTTTACAAAAGAGTTGAGATCATACTGCATATAAATTTTTATCCTTATTAGAATATGCCATTAAGTAGCCTCATATTAGAATATGCCATTAAGTAACACATTTACATAGGTTAAACTAAAAATAATCAACACATTTATACTGCAAACAAGGACACTCAACAAAACACAGAAAGCAGTGTTGGTGTTTGTTTTTCCTTCAAATTCAGGTTTGAATACAAACATGAATAACTCAAGGGGCTAATTCAAGGCACAGAGGGACACTGGATGTCTTTGTAGCATTCACTACACCTCCTTACATTAAATTGCAAAAGAGGATCTTCAAAAATAAGAAGAGCATTTGGCCATGTCCACAGGCAAGACCTGCAGGAGTGTAAATAAGGGTTTTACTTACTTTGTGATAACTGCCAAAGTGATTCTGAATATTGACTACTAGCTGATCTGGTGTTTTGATCTAAAAAAGAAAAAATAAATATACAATATACTTAACTTTTTAAACAACCACTTTACAAAAGAACAATGAGCACTTAATCAAAAGAGCAAAAATATTCAGATGAATCCCAAGGGAATTCAACACGGGTTTTCTAAAGAGTCATGTTGTATTTTAAAAATTAGCAAATTAATTATGTCTTTTCCCTAATCATTTTTTTTTCAGGAGGTACCAGGGATTGAACCTGGGACCTCAAACATGGAAGCAGGTACTCAATCACTAAGCTACACCCACTCCCTTCCCTAATCATTTTTTTAAAAGAAAAAAAGTGGTAAGATATGGAACATGGCATGAAGTAAGGGAGATAATGAAACTTTTGAGTTGAGGAACATTTTCAAAGTTTATAATGGAAGTGGGTGTAGTTCAGCGGTTGAGTGCCTGCTTCTCACGTACAATGTCTCAGGGCCAATCCCTAGTATATCCTAAAAAAAGCAAAATTAAAAATATATAGATAAAAGTGTACAATGAAGGATCTTCTTGAAATCATATCCATTTTTGCCTTAAATTTTTCTTCAAGTGGGCAATATTATATATTCTAGTCTAGTCATCTTAAACACTTTTTTCATATAAAAAGTGAAATTTATAACTAAATTTGTTTAGAAGAGATCAGATAGCTATTTTGAAAACAGAAGCATTTGATACAGAGTTGTAGTGCTTAAATATTTTTAATAGTGTACTCCTATAACAAAAAATTAAGCATCGACATCTGATAGATACACTTTCAACATAAACTACTGAAATTTATTTATTTTTTAGGAGGTACTGGGAATTCAACCCAGGACCTCACACATGAGAAGCAGGTGCTCAACCACTGAGCTATACCCACTCCCCCCAAAACAGACATTTTAAATGGATGAAATAAAAAAATGGAAGTCTAATATTTTCTTTCTGAATTCCAATGGCTCTTCTTATACTTCATTGGTGATGACTAGCCTAGAAGATAATCTGGAAGATTAGTATTAACTTTTTTTTTTTTGAGGTACTGGGGCCAGAAGTTGAACCCCGGACCTTATATGTGGGGAAGCTAGTGCTCAACCTCTGAGCTACAGTGGCTCCCCCAAGTTGGTTTTTTCATTTGTTTTGTTTTTAGGAGGGACCAGGAATAGAACCTGGGACCTTGTACATGGGAAGCAGGTGCTCGACCACTTGCACTACATCTGCTACCTTTAGAGCAACAGTATTCTTAATATGCTGAATCAACTCCTAGTACTTTAACAAGTTTTCTTCTGCGAGAGACTATACTCCAATAAGGTCAAGAATTTATTAGAATTCTACAGGATCAGAGTCTGGGGTTTATGTAGTTCTAAGCTTCTGCTGGTAGCAATAGCAGTACACTGTTGGCTTTATGAATGGTTTAATTAGCCTCTAATTTTTAGACCTTTCTGCATACATATATTAAAACTAATAATAGCACTTAATTTGAATGCTTACTATGTGCCCAGTACTTTATAAATGCTTTACATGTATGAATTAACTTTAACCTCACAACAACCCAGATGAGGAAACTGAGGAATATACAAAGTATATAACTCCTTAAGAGCACGTATCTACTAAATGGAGAATGGAAACTCAGGGATTCTGACTCGGGAGAGCCCATGTTCTTAACTATTGTGCTAGAATGTTCCATATTTCAGAATTTCTATATCATGAAAGAATGGTGAAGGAAGTGGATATGGCTCAAGCGACTGAGCTCCCGCCTATCACCCGGGAGGTCCCAGCTTCAGTTCCCAGTGCTTCCTGGAGACAATGAGCAAGACGGAGAGCTGACACAACAAGATGATGCAAAACAGAGACACAAAGAGGAAACACAATGAGAGGAACAACAAAAGCAGGGAGAGGAGGTGGTTCAAGCAATTAAGTGCCTCTCTCCCACTTGGGAGGTGCCAGGTTTGGTTGCTGGTGCCTCCTAAAGAGAAGACAAGCCAATACAGACAGCAGACAGCAAATGGACACAGAGAGCAGACAGCAAGTGAAAGTAATGAGGGATGGTGGGAATAAATAAATAAATGCGGAAATATGAGAGAGCTTGGAAGATATATAGAATACTGAATGTCTATAAACCAGTTTATGATGATGTGAAACATAGGGACTACAGAAATTCTCAAGAGATGATATAGAAAAGTCGGGAATTATTCTTCCACAGGGACTAAAATATAAAATATTTTTTATGGAGTTTACAAATTCATTTAGCATTCTCACGTATCATTTTGGTATTTACTCTCTTTAGATAGTTCTTTCCTTGAGTAAACTTTGAGAAAATTCATAGTAATCGGTAACTTATTATAAATGGTGTGAATTTGAACAATTCAGAGATAAAAGTAGCTATTTAAGTCTATTAAAACTTCCTAACAACTAGCCAACACTCCTGATAATATAGTGAGTCCCAATGCCAATGTGATCAGTTTCTCTGTAAAATTAAAACACAACACAAACTATTAAATAAACTCTTCTTTTGAGCACATCATGTTATTTTCTGCATTTATCAATGTAGGCCAAACCTTTTTTAAAAAAAGCATATTACTTCTTTTAAAGACATTTTTACAAAATATCTTAAAGTATTTTAGAAAGCAAATTTGCAGAAAACTTTCATATTTTAACTAAAAAGATAGTTCCTAAGGCAGGAAGGAGTCATAAATAAAGGAGTTATTACCTCTGGACTCAGTAGAATCCCTGGATCTGACCTTAACAGTAGTAACATCACTGTCAGAGCTGTCTTTGTCTTCTTCCTCAGTTTCTCCTAAAAAGAAGTAAAGAATATACTAACCTAATCTTTATTCTGATGTGTATCTGGATTTTTTTAAAAAAGTAATTTGACTTTAAAATGAAGCCTATTTAACTAACAGATAAAGAATTGCCATTTCTTTATTATGCTTACTATTTTGAATCATACGTCTAAATGTGTTATTTTCTGTTCTTCAGGCACAAATATTCAGAGTAATATAAAAAAACTAAGAGACTTCAATGACGAGTCAAAAATGAACAAATGAGCATTAAATAGTGAAAAAACTTAACCTTATTTGGGGGAAAAGCCACCCATTGTTGATGTGTAATTAAATTCAGACAAGATCAGTTTATCCAGGTTTGTGTGTGTGTGTATGTGAGGGTGTATATATGCAGATCCACAGCACTGTAGTATTCAGGTAACTCAGATTATGCTAGCCTTAAACATGAACTAAATTTTATCTGTCTACTATTCAAACATACTTTGGTTATGAAAATACGGAAAAGTGATCATTTTAATACTAAAATCAAAGGCTAGCACATACCAGAAATGAAAATATTTGTTTAAATTATTAACCCAAATAGATAAAGGATGAATTTAATGTATATAAAAACTATCAGCACACTATCTTATTTTCTTACTTTCTCACTCAACAGTTCAGATAAACATGAATCTGTTTTTCTGGAGAAAAAGACTATTTTCTGCTCTCATCTCATAAGTACCTATTAAAATTGCCTCTAAAGTAAGAAGAAAAAGGTTTAGAATATAATTGCATGATATGTAAAAAGAAAATACCTTCTTCGGAGAAATTGACCTTCTGTTGGACACTGGTGGCTTCTAGAAGAAAAAAGCATAAATATTTTATGTAACATCAAGGGCTAAAGCTTAAGAATAAATAAGACTACTTAATTTGGGGAAGTGAACATAAAGACACATTAAGTAAGCTTTTTCGTTGTTAAATCATAAAGAATCTATTATTTCTCCCTGGGCTATAGGTATGATATCAACTAGAATCAGAAATAAAGCATTTTTCCTTCAGCCACAGGTCTATTTGTACATTAAAATGTAAACTGTGTATGTGGAAAAAATTAAATTCTATGCTGACAAATATTCTAGTCTTTACATATTTACTATATTTTTATTCGCCTATTTGTCAGTCTCCCTTGAAAATTCTACCTGATGAACTAGTTATTTTAGTGCACAGTGTATTCAAGAGTGAGAGAGGTAAGAATGCTGCTTTCAGGGTCCAGCAGGTCCACACACATCATGGTTTCTGGGAGCAATAGAGAAGCTGAACAAAGATAAATTAGCAAAACAGAGCAAACATAAATGTTAAATGCAATATTTTTACAGATTCTCGGGCTACTCTGAACCTATTTTAGATAAAGGGAGACATACCCAAATAGAGGTATTGTACAATTGGGCAAAATATTGCTGAATGATCATATATAGAGAAGTAGCACAAATTAGACTCGAACAAAGCTGAGGAAATTATTTTCTTTCTAGATTTATCTCCATTGCTTTCAATTCTACTCGTCTTTTTTAAAAAGGAAAACAGTATTATGGAAGGCAACTGCCAACACTCCTTTTTGCCACATTTGCCAGACATTCCCTTCCTCCCTATTTCCCTTCCATTCTTTTGCTTTCTTTCTTTCCTTTCTCTCTATTTTCTAAATATTTGAGTAGGTTGCATACATACTGCTCCTTGAGCACTTAACAGTTGCACATACTTTTCCTAAGAACAAGGATATTCACTTAAGTAACTACCTTAAGTACAGTTATCAAGTTCAGGACATTTAACATTGATAAAATGCTTACAGTCTATACTCCAATTTTTTCATGTGACCTTCATATGTCCTTTTGGGCATTTCTCCCTCCATTATTAGATCCAGTCTAGGATCACATATTGCACTTACTTATCTCTTCAGTCTCTTTTAAATTGTGGAAACATATACACTACACAAACTTTCCCTTCTCAACTACTCCGAAGCACCATTCAGTGGCATTAATCACATTCACAATGTTGTGCTACCCTTACCACCCTCCATTAATTACAACTTTCCCACTGCCCCAAATAGAAACCATGCACCCATTATGTATTAACTTCCTATCTCCCCTACTTCCATCCTGTAAGCTGTGGTCTATTTTTTGTCTCTATGAATTCGCACATTCCAGCTATTTCATATAAGTGGAATCATATAAATATCTGTCCCTTTGTGTCTGACTTCAGTTCAACATGACTCTAAGGTTCATCTATGTAATGGCATATATCAGAACTTCATTCCTTTTTAAGGTTGAGTAATAATTATTCCATTGTATTTATGTACTACATTTTGTTTATCCATTCATCTGCTGACAGACATTTGTTAGGGTTGCTTCCACCTTTTGGCCACTATGAATGTTGTTTGTTATTAACATTGGTGTACAGATATCTGTCTAAATTTCTGCTTTCAAATCTTTTCGGTATATACCTAAAAGTGGGATTGCCAGATCATATGGTAATATTATTCTTAACTTTCTGATGAAATGCCAAACTGTTTCTACAGTAGTTGCACCATTTTACATTCCCACCAACAATGAAAGGGTGTGCCTATTTCTCCACATTCTATTTGTTATTTTCCTTTTTAAAAAATTTTATAGTAATCATTCAAAATTCAACAAGTGCCATCTCCTCCATAACCTCTTCGTTCTTTCCTGCAGAGCAAGTCACATGTATTCCAGGCTCCCACATACATATAGCACTCTTTTAGTACTTACCATATTAGAATGATTTCTTAAATTATTTTTCTTTTCCATTAGAAAAGGTAGAGGAAAAACAAACCTTATGGCTCTTAATGTTTCTAGCAGTTAGGTCACTGACATACAGAAGACTGTTCAATAAACAGAAAGATTTTTTTTTAGGAGGTACCAGGGATTGAGCCAAGACCTCATACATGTGAAGCGGCACTCAACCACTGAGCTGCATCCACTCCCCTGAAGAGATTTTATGATCACAGAATTAAAGCTTTTGCTAGTATTTCTCATACTATGATAAACAACATTACTTAGCAACTTAAGAAAATAGTCTGAAACTAGTGCTCAATAATTAGATTTCCTTTCAGGTTTTAAATAACCCATCTGCCTTCTTCTTCTTAACTTAAGCTGAGACTTTTCAGATAAATATTTAAATAAATTTGATGATGAATCAGCAGCATCTATGACTACACAAGTTTTAATTTCATTTCCCTCTTTTATTCGGCTTCCTTTATTTTAAACTTCTTGGCTCCACATGTGCAAAGTAGAAGGATTAAAACAGAGTGGGAAAAAAAAGTCTTACTCTTCCCAATGCTTGTGTAGTGACTTTGAGAAATAAAAATACTATTTGGAGCCAAAATATCCTTAATAAAGAAAAGTTAATACCATGGTGTTAAGGAGGTTTCACTTTTCCAACACCCTCAACCAATTAGGGAAAAGCACTTTCAGAAGTCTTAGATCTTAATATTTGTTATAAAAATAGTGTTTGTTATAATTATCTCCTCTGGTAGAGTCCAACCACTAATTGTATCACATTCTGTTCACTTTCTTTTGATGGCCACGTTTTGTTTTTGTTTTTAGGATATACTGAGGATTGAACTTGGGACCTTGTATATGGGAAGCGGGCATTTAATCATTGAGCTACACTCCCCTTTGGACACAGTTTTTAAAAGGAAAACATAAAATTTCAAGTATATCCCAGACTGTAAGAGACACAAAATTTCCCAGATATTTTGAAAGTCAGGTAAAAAAGTCAACCCGGGACCTTGTATGTGGGCATCTATTTTTTAACTATAGACTTTTCCTATTTCTAGAGCTTAATGGATGTGCTCCATGTGAAGAGTGAAGAGTACTCAAGAAAACAAATTCTACTTATTTTGTGTTACTGTCTGGGGACAAAGATATGAAGATATTATAAATGAGACTATCATGCCTTTTCAAAGAAAAGAAGGGATAGAATATGGGAATCATTAAGTATGGTATTTCATTTGTGTCCACTCTTCTTGTGCTGCTAGTACAATCTGGTGTGGAGTGCTGTAATAAATATTTGTCCAGGTAAGTATAACTCTGAAATTCCTCTTAGAAGAAATGAATATTTTTTAGTGTTTGGATGATTTCCTGTCTTTATTATTGCCATTGGTATAAATCAGGGGAACAAACTTTTTCCATTAAGAGCCAAAGAGTAAAATATATTTTAAACTTTGTGGACCACATGAAGTCTCTGTAATGTAATGCTTGTAATTTTAAATAACCCTTAAAATGTAAAAAAAAAAAAAAAAAAGGTCCAGGTTTTATCTGGAAGATATAGTTTGCTGAGCCCTGGCGTAGATATCTTTAAGCATGTTACTTTCAAGACTATTCAATTTCAATCATGTTTAAGAATAGAGTGGGAGTGGGCAGCAGGAAGGAGTGAGTAAAGAATAGTTAGGGATATCACCACTGTTCAAGTTCCATGCTAGGCCATTTCACATATTTCAAGATATACTAGCATTACTATAAAAGAAATAAGAAGGTGCCATTCTCTGTATTAGTCTCACAGAAATCTTACTTAAAATGGAAGGCACTAAACAAGAGTTTTTATTATAAACTACATATAAAAATTATTTCTAAATCTAGCATTCAAATAAGATGATTGGATTATTTCAGATCAAAGTTCTTTTCCAGTGAAGAGTCTATGACTTGGAGAGCCAGTGTAGCTCAGTGACTGAGCACCTGCTTCTCATGTATGAGGTCCTGAGTTTAATTCCCACTACCTTCTAAAAAAAAAAAAAGTCTGTGACTTAAAAACTTTTTAAAAAATGGTTTTAAATAGAGAACTCGAGAAACTGTGGTATATAAAAGGACAGATGATAAACTGCATGCTGCAAGGATTATTTTCAGGACCTAAACACTATAAATCCATTAGTCTCTAAAGAAACTGGCCTGAGCATAAATGAAAGATGAATTTAATAGAGGAAGTTGCAACTCTTCACTAAAAAAAAAAAAAAAAGACACTTCCTTCTTTTTTACTCATCTCCAAATTTAGAAAAGAAATGAAACTTAAAAACCAACTCCAACCACAATCAAGGTAGATTCACTTAGAGACCTAGGCTCTGGTAGCCCACGTCCTACACAAAGGCAGGTACTGAAAAGAATGTAAACCAGTTCAACAAACATGGCATTGCACATTGGACTATGAAAAACAGCTGAAATTCAGTGTAAATCAAGAAAAACTTTAATTTCTAAGTTAATATCCTCTTGCTCTCAGTTGTGTGAATTTAACCAAGGCTAATGAAAACTAAAACATATTGTTACTACATGTTCTCATATGAATTTAGCAATAATGTAACTAAAAAGACATAATAAAAAACAATGTTATAAAAAAAGGTCATGGTCATAGGGACAGTGTCTCACATGCTGAGATAATGAACAAAATAATAATCTCAAACCTGTGATGAAATATGTGTATTATTATATTCTACCAAAAATCAGAACCCACAAAGAGAGCCTATAAGAATTATAAACAAACCTAATTCACTCATTTCAGTACTTCCATTTGTTTTGTATGCCAAATCTGCAAGAGAGATAGCAAGAAAATGATTAGGGCTGAAAAGGAAATGAATTATACGGTCCTTTATCACAACTCACCCTTAATATTTTAATAGCACTTCATTTTTATACTTTAAAGGTTAGTCACCTATCTATTTTAAATTCATTTTTATACTTTAAAGGTTAGTCACCTATCTATTTTAAAGACTCACTAAGATTTTTTTCTTAAAGGGAATGACTAATGAGCAGTAGAAACAGAATGAAAGGATAAATAAGTTTCTGTTTAGTTCCCATCATAAAACATCCTTAAAGGCCAATAAACACTGAAAATGAAATGGAAGCAGATCACTTGGAATGAGCTTACTAGTTTTCTTTCATGGCTATGCAATCAATTTAATGGTAACACTTCTAAAGGTACAGTCAAAAAGAAATGTAATTGAGGTAGGGAAATTTTATAGTCTTGAGCCGTAAATCTTCAGTCTTGAATTTTTTAATTAGTACTATACTGAAAAGAATAAAACATTTCTCACCTTAGCTTAAAATCATCATGCTAACAAATATAACCATAGCAAAATAGAGAAACAATCTCTTAAAAAGGATGAGGAAGCTCTCCTATCAGAAATCTTTCTGATACAGAAAGATCTCTCAATATATGTTAAGTAAAAAAAAAAAATACAAAAGAAGGTACATAAAAGAGTGTTTTTCATGCTGAAATGCTGTGAAAAGGAAAAGATAATTTATACACAGATTTCCCTTTATCTCCATAAAACATCTCTTGAAAACTAACTACCCTAAGAAACTGATAACATTAGTTGCTTCTGATGAAGACATGGAAGCTAAGGGACAAAGGTGGCAGGGAGACTTTTCATTGCTATTTATGTAACTTTTGAATTTTGAACTATACATGTACTATCTTATTTAAAATAAATTCATATTTATACAAATGTTAAGCCAATAGAAAAAATAATCTCTTACCAGATCTTGAGCTTCTTAGAGGAGGTCTACACAAGCTGACTACAGGATCTTCACTCACCACTAATATAGGGAAAGAAAAAAATATAAAATAATATAAGATGATAAACATACTAACTTTACTTTATAATCATCCCTTTGTTCATTCAACATAGGTTTACCGACCTTTTCATTATGCTAGGTGTGGAAATACAATAGGGAACAAGGGACAAGTTTTCTACCATACAAACTATATGGGCTAGTTGTAGAAATTTGCAATTTTTTTCTGCAGACCATGCTCATATACAATGAAAGGAAATGTCAAGTGAAATTCTTCCAAATTTCTCAATTAAGAACCATATTCTGTAACATACCACAACTCTCTTCCATTTGCAATTAACACTCATTGTGGATTATTAACGACATATTTTTATTTTAGGGTTAACTGCCAGAGAGTTAATACATAGCATCCCTCCAACTATTTAACTTTGTGTGTGTTCAGGAAATGCAAACTCTAATTTTAAATAAGATGCTAATATTAGCCTAAAAAGCCATGTATAAAGGTGTATTTTTCCAAAAAAAAAAAAACCCCTCACACAACATATTCCCAAACCAAATACATATCTAAATCTAAATTATCTTATGTCTTGTTTCATTCACTGCTGTAGAAAAGCATTGCATTTAGGCTCTGCATGAGAACTGCAAAGACCACATTCTGAGCTGGCTATCACTAGGCCCCTTCAATCTACTAACTCCCCATGTTTATTTTCACAAAATGACTTAACCCATCTTTCCCTATAATAGTTATATATAGAATTTAAATATGATAGTGAAGGTAAAATTTTATCATTACTCCTCCCATTATTATACCTACCTTCTTTTTCACCTCTGTATTCCTACCCTTTTCAAATTTAATTAAACCAAAAGCTCAAAATCAGTCTTTTAAAAGATTTTTTTCTTTTTGTCAAGATTTCTTTATTATTTATTTCTCTTCCCTTCCCCTCACCCCCCCCCCCCCCGCAGTTGTCTGCTCTCTGTGTCCATTCGCTGTGTGTTCTTCTGTGTCTGCTTGTGTCAGCGGTGCCTGGAATCTGTGTCTCATTTCCTTGCAGTCATCCTGCTGCGTCAGCTCTCTGTGTGGGCGGTGCCATTCCTGGGCAGGCTGCACTTTCTTTTGTGCTAGGCGGCTCTCCTTACGGGGCGCACTCCTTGCACGTGGGGTTCCCCTATGCGGGGGACATCCCTGTGTGGCACAGCACTCCTTGTGCGCATCAGCACTGAGCATGGCCCAGCTCCACATGGGTCAAGGAGACCCGGGGTTTGAAGCACAGACCTCCCATATGGTAGGCGGACGCCCATCCATTCGGCCAAGTCTGCTTCCCCAAAATCAATCTTTTAACGCTATTTTGTTTTTTAAAAGTTAGTCTGGGGAAGAGGATTTGGATCAATGAATAGAGCATCCGCCTACCATATGGGAGATCCAGGGTTCAAACCCAGGACCTCCTGACTCATGTGGTGAGCTGGCCCACACGCAGTGCTGATGCATGCAAGGAGTGCCGTGCCACGCAGGGGTGTCCCTTGTGTAGGGGAGCCCCATGCGCAAGGAATGCGCCCTGCGAGGAGAGCTGACCGGTGAAAAAAAATTGCATCCTGCCCAGGAGTGGCACCGCACACACAGAAAGCTGATGCAGCAAGATGATGCAATGAAAAAAGAGACACAGATTCCCAATGCTGCTGACAAGAATACAAGCGGACACAGAAGAATGTCACACAGCAAACGGACACAGAGAGCAGATAACTGGGGTGGGTGCAGGGGGAAGGAGAGAGAAATAAAAAAATAAATCTCAAAAAAAGTTAGTCTGTAGGCATCAATACTACTTCAATTCCCATCTTTTCATTTAAGAAGCATTTACTGTACACTCTATCATATACATAGCCCTATTTAAGGAACTCGGAGGAGACCAAAAATTGGAAATAACTAATTCCAGTCCTTTCAAGGTATGAGAGAATAAAATACCAAGTACCTTTCTTTGGTAGTAGTCTACAAGATAACAAATATCTGGAAAATGAATGAATGCTGCAGCTAAAGAACCAAAAGTTTTAAATAAAATAGCAGACATTCAAAAGTATTTGTCATGGGGAAGCAGACTTGGCCCAACGGATAGGGCATCCGCCTACCATATGGGAGGTCCATGGTTCAAACCCCCGGCCTCCTTGACTGGTGTGGAGCTGGCCCATGTGCAGTGCTGATGCGCACAAGGAGTGCCACGCAGGGGTGTCCCCTGCGTAGGGGAGCCCCACGCGCAAGGAGTGTGCCCCGTAAGGAGAGTCACTCAGCACAAAAGAAAGTGCAGCCTGCCCAAGAATGGTGCCACACACATGGAGAGCTGACACAAGATGACGCAACAAAAAGAAACACAGATTCCCAGTGCCGCTGGTAAGGATAGAACAGTCACCGAAGAACGCATAGTGAATGAACACAGAGAGCAGACAACTGGGCGGAAGGGGAGAGAAATAAATAAATAAATAAATCTTTTTTTAAAATTTTATTTTAAAGTATTTGTTATGGAGCTGGTGTAGGTCAGTGGTTGAGCAAATGCTTCTCATGTACAAGATTCCCAGGTTCAATCCCTGGTACCTCCTCAAAGTAAACACACAGCAGTTATCCATGATTATTTAGCTAGAAACCCACAATTGTTGGAGCAAAATATGCAGTGAAAAACATGAGTTAGGAGTATGCCAAGTACTAGATTTAGTATGATTTTTAAAAGCATCTTTTAGAGGAGAAGAACCCCAAGTACCTCAAATCGCCCAAAGATGTGTATGACCTTATTTCTAGTTATACTGTGTGCACAGTGAATCACTGATATATTCCAGGCAGCCAATACTAGGGTTCCATTCAATCTGTCATTTATATTGGGGAATTTTTTTCAAACTTCATTTCCAATTATAGCATAAGCTTCTAGAGGAAAAGGATATGCTTAAGCAAAATTTTATTACCTTTGCATCTCTTATTAAAGTGCCATAAGAAAAAAATTACCTTCTATCTGTAAATTTTACTGTTTACAAAAGTGATTTTGCTTGTACTATCTCACTTTTACAGGGAACATGTGAGTTAGGCAGGGCAGATAATATAAAGGACCACAGGCTCGAGGTAGGTGGTGAATTATGTAATTATGTACCTCATAAGTAGTTCTATACAAATTTCAAAAGACTATTCAAGATAGTCTATCATACAATATTTTTATAAATGATTAACAGGATGGTATTCCAATAGTTTTCCTTATCACAACTTACTTCACTCCATAATTTTTATAATTTACTCTAGATTTAAAAACTTAAGATATTTTTGCTTCTTCAGGTTTAAGAGACCTGGATAAAATTAAATCCATTGTAAATAAAATTTGAAGATTATGGTTTTTCCAAATGGCCTGGAAAATCTGATTATAGCATCCATTACTCAAAACATTTTTCTAAGGAATTTCTGAGGAATAAAGCATAAAAGTGTGTTTATTTGCAATTGAACCTGAACCAGAAGAACCTTAATCTAAACTGAGAATAGTTCAAATTATCAATCATAATTTTATTAGAAGGGATGGATGAAGAAATAGGACCTAACACATACACACACAATTAGTGATGATTCAGTAGCTACAGACATTTATTGTGGAACTTTCCTAATATTCCAAAAAGAAAATTTAAAATAAATGGAACTAAAAATCAAAATATACTAAGCATTAACAACTTAGCTGAACTTAATCTTTCCCCCTACTTTTCAAAGTGTTTTAAACAGTTTTTAAAACTTAGGGACTATTAAATGAGCTTTCTCCCATGTTTCAGGGATTCTGATACAATTTTTAAAAATACTTTAACATTTCTGAAATTGTGATGCATCTCACAATCGATCACATATTACAATTTAATTGGGAGCTTTTTTATCCTATAAGGTGGTACATGAAACGATAATGTTGCATCTTATAACTGATGGCATCTTAGATGTGATGAAATATATATTCAGCTGGCAAGACTGACCAAATTATGTCATGATTTTATCTTGCAGAACACTCAATTCATTTTGAATGGAAATCTGTGCATATTCATTTATTCAACACAACAAACATTACTTAGTAGCTAATTAAATGGGAGAGTGACAGTAAAATACTTGGGGAAAATGAAAGACTTTTGGAGAAGACAAAATCTTCTCCAAATCTTCAGAGTCCTAGCTACTCTGAGCTCCAGTTTTCTTATCTATAAAATGGGTGTAATTATCTTGTAAGGGTTGGTGGATTAATTAACATATGCAAAGTTGCTGGTATTTAGTAGGTTCTTAGAAACTCTGCTTTGGGAACCTGGAAGAACCAGGATGTAATATGTACCAAAAAAAAAAAAAAAAAAAGAAAAGAAAAGAAAAGAAAAGAATGATAGTTAAGGAGAGAAACGTAAAAATTAACTATCCTTACCTGGAACCTCTTGTGCTCTCCTGACACTTTTCTTTGAGACTGCTTGGCTTAAGACAGTTTGGGGAGATGACTCATCCTCTGAAGAATACACATGACATGAGTTAAAACACAGAAGACATGATCAGGAGGATCATGATAGAAATTATGCGTATTAATAATATATAAGCAGAAATACAAATAAGTAATTTCTTTAGAAATACGTAGTTTTACCAAAAATTTGGAATTAAACTAATCAGAACTACTCATAAGACAAAATAGAGTATTGTATGACAGGAGAGGAGGTTAACACTTCCCTTGACAAGGATGGAAGAAGCCCTCGGGTGCACAACATGCATATGGTTAAGACAAAATAGAAAAATAAATGAATTCACCAGAATATAAAAATAAACTATTTTCCACTGATGCTTTCCAACTAAAATACATTACTTCTGAAAATTAAAAAGATGGCCTAGAATCATTAAAAATGGCACAGACAAACGCAGAAGAGGGAAAAACGTTTAGATCCTTATAGATTTACTAAAACAAACCTAAATCCCTTACCGAACCATTAAAAAAAAAGCCTTTCTAACTCTGTGCTAGGTATTGGAGTCAATACATTGTAACATATTTATTGCCATACACCTGCGCAGCATTCTCGTGGTAAAGACGGAGATACAGAATTAGCCCAGGCACTGAAGTATAACATGGTCCTTCAAATATATATACGATAGGATCCTTGCCTTCAAATTAATAATTTTTCAAGATAGATAAAACATATTGAGTAAATCTGTCTCGAGTGCTACATACAACAGTAACTTACATATCTTTAACATATAGTTTCCAAAATCAACAAATCTTCAAATGTGTTAGCATCTCATGTGCCAGCAAGTAAACTTCCAGTTATCAATGGTCTACCATTATGTCATCTCATTGTGACTAAAGGCCCCTGATTTTTATCTCATGGGGCTAACATGAAACTTCACCTGTGACTCAATATTAGATCCCAGGGGGCGGTTAAGGGTGTTGATTCACCTGTGACTTACCTAAAACTATACATTCACTTTGTCAGCATCCGTTTGGTCCATTTAAACCTTCTACTTAATTAACATAGGCTTGCCTTTTGTAAGGCTACTAAACCTTTACGCCAAAGAGAGGGTCCCAGCTTGGCGAATTTTGCCAGAGACCACCGCACTGGAGAAAGGGCGATCAACTCAAGTTAATAGGACCCTGGAGAGCTTCCCCTTTTGGGTGTAGGGTTTGGGTGGGGTCTCAGGTCCGTTCACCAACTCTGCTATCCCTGAAACATCCACTCTTGACAAAATTTCCCTTCCCTCTTTCCACCTGGGTGGGATGGGAAAAGACTGCAAGGTTGGATTAGAACCATAATTCTGAGCTGGGGACTTCTGGCCTCTGAAAGTTAAGGAAGGAAATGGAAGTGGCTTCAGTAGAAACAGTAGGACAGAGGGGACCTAAATGACTAGCAAGCCTGGAGTTAGTCAGGGTTCCCAATGCTGCCTAATTCGCTGTCCCTTCAAGGTCTACAGAAAGGCAATTCTGACAGCCCTGATTCCCAAGGATGTGCAGCGACTCCCCGGCTCTGTCCCGGTCGCCCCGCGCGACCGCCTTTCCCGCCCTCCTCTCCTCCTGCTCCCCTCTCTTTCACGTGTGTATCAGGGTGAACCCAGCGCCCTGCACATGGCCCAAGCCCAGCGCGGGGTCGAGGACGACCTGCAGCGCGGAGGAGCTGAGCTCGGGGAAGCGCCCGCCCGTCCGAGGCGCGCACACTGTTTTGCGCGCCCCCGTCCGCACAGTCCGCGCGCGCTCCTGGGCTGGCGGCTCTGACTGTTAGCTCCGTTGTCCTCACCTTCAGAGGACTGAGAATCCCATAACCCTCTCCTAGTCGTAACCGGCGACCGCTGTAGCAGAGGCTGCTGTGAGATCTGCTGCTGTGAGTGCGGCTGCTGAAGGCGGGTAGCTCTTCGTGTCTTCATCTCCACGGCTTCCTGGAGAAGCGGCTGCCTCCGCTGCCGAGACCGTAGGTTGTAAGCGCTTTCTCTCACTTCCTCTTTCGCAGAATCGGGCCGGAACTCTTTTGGTGGGGTTCGTCTTCCTACCGGGGACCTTTCTTCAGTCACCCGGGGCTCGAAGTCGCCGTACACTTCTGGCGGCTCCTCTGAGAACCTCACTTCCCGCCGGCCGTGGCGCGACGGAGAAAGAGTTCTGTACGCAGGCGCGCCGCTTCCGCGGCCATTTTGAGCGGCGAGCCGATGCCTCCCCTCTCGAAGGGGGGCTCTGGGCGTGACGTACACCTCCCATCCTTCCCTCACCGGCTCTGTCCGCCGCGCCTCGCCCGCCATAGTTATTGACGTAGCTTGAGTCGATAGCGAAGATGGCTTTGGAGTTCCCTAGATTCGCCAGCCGGTGGTCGCGATGGGTTCTCGGTGTGTTCGATTGTGGTTGCGGCAGTCAGGGAGGCAGTTGAGAGTCGCCGGGGCTGCCACCTGCGTCGTCGCTGCTGTACTGCAAACCTGCCTCTGGGCCCATGGTGGCTCCTGTGGACTGTGGGAGAGGCAGTGCCTGCGCTGGGCAGTGCCTAGGCTGGGTCAGCTGCTGCGGGTCACTCCCGCCTCCTGGCCGGAGGCACCAAAGAGGAGGAGAAGGAGGAGGAGGACGTCGCTGTCCTTGGTCTTGAGGGAGGGAGAGGAAAGGGCGACGAAAGAGGGACAACTCGCCGGACACATTGCCTGTCCTGAACCCGGCGGTCGCGGCCAGTGTTGCCCGAACGCAGGAGACGCCGATCCTGGCTGCCCAGGACCGGTTCTCCGCGAGAGGCCGAGGGGAACGAGGGTGGAGAAGAGCAAGTTTCAGTCCTCTCCCTAACCTGTTGCGCAGTTCCTGGAACCTTCCCGAACGATCAGAAAGATAACGTTTGCTCCCGTCCTCTTTACATGGCGGAAATTTCAATTTCAGGCTCCTTATGAAGGCGGTTACCGAGTTTTAAATATTGTTGTCTGTTGTGTACAAAGGTATTTACAGACATACTCATTGGGAGGATCTTATTTGCGAAATGTACATGCAGAAAACAGCTTTATGCCTCGCCTTTCATTTAACAGCTGTATTCCAGAGGAGGTTCCGAAGTCCGTTGTAGTTGGTAATGCACAGTGAGAAATGAACAAATACTTTTATTGAAGGCAACGCTGTAATTTTAGCTTGTAATCGCTTACTTTCAGTTTGATTCAGGGTATGACTTTATATACTGCATTTGATTTAGGGTTCCTGCTTTTAGTTCACTGAATAAACCAAGTTAAAAGCCATTTGTTTCACCTCCGTATACACACACTTACGGGTATGAATAATCTGCAAATGTCTAATCAAATTTAGACAAACTGAGGGAAGGTGATTAAGTTATTGTTAAAGTGTTACCTTCAGATATACACACTTGTCTTGGAGGACTTTTCTATAATTGATTTTAGTGAGTATATTTTTAAAAGTTTGTAAGTTGATACCAATTACAGAAAAACTTGAAGGTGCCTTGTTTATTCTTTCAAGCATTTTAAGTAATTACTTTAGAATGTTTATTATACTCATTTGTTGCTCAAAATTGGCACAGACTTCAATTTAACTAAGACTTGAGGTGAACTGTTTTGACCTGAGATACAAGGAATTACATGTTTATAAATTCACCTAGGTTGTAGCTTAATTTTACTTTGTTTCTTGTATACAAAGAAAAGGAAAGAAACTGTAGGAACAGTAATTAAAAAGAGAGGTGCTACTTTAAAAAAATCTTTCAAGGGAAAATTAAAAGTATGTTCTTCCTTGTTAGCCTAGAGTAGGTGAAATATTTGGAAAATTTGTGGGACTCATTTGCTGACAAAATAACTGAAGTATTGATACTTCGTAATACCTGACATTGATTTGTGTTTTAAATAATTTCTTCAATTCCTTCTCTATAGGGCGGATATTTTACTCATTAACACAAAGTTCAGTAATAGGAGTCATTATTAAAGGATATAAAACTTTATAATATTAATATACTAAGCTCATTATAAACATTAATGCATATATTAAGAGTCTCTTTAAAACATTTGGCAGAGTAGATGACTATAGAAAATTGGATACAGGCTTGTAAAATTTAGATCTAGAGGATATTAAAAGAGAGATCAAAGATTTTACATATTATTGAATAATGAGTACATGTGTTATTTTGAAATAAAAAATGCTTAGGAATGGCTCTCCAAGAAAATAAATCATGAGAATCTTTAAAAGTAGAGGCAGAGTAACTTCAACACATCTATTTTCCCTCATTTATCTAGATGATAAGGATACATAATCCTAGTCTGCTGTAACTGCTTCCCACACCTTGCAGCCTTACAAATACCAAACTTTGTGAGTCAAACCGGATACTCTGTAGTTTTTCAATCTACAGGATTTGCTCAAAACAGATTTATAGAGACAGTAGGTCCATAGCCATTATTATGAGGGAACTGCCACTGATACTGAGAGGTAAGCCTGAGCTCTGGATGTTAGGAATTTGATATATGGAAGAATTTAGTGAAACAAAAGACAAAACAGGTAAGAAAAGGAATGATTATAGAATACTGTAATTCAGTTGAATTCATATATTTATTAAACATCTGTGTCAACTGAGATAGACAACTTACTCTTACGTAATTTGCCATATATCAGGGATGACAGACAGAATATTATGATTCAGATAAAATGACTGGCATTGTCACATACCTAGTTGTTAGAACTTGATCTACAAATCCAGGATTTTTGTCACTAAATTTCTAAATAAATCGGCTATTTTAAGTGAAATTTATTTAAAATATTTAATAAAATAGTTTTTGGACATGAGTTTTTTGTTTTGGTTAAGGAACTGAATTAAAGACATAGCTGGCTCCATTTTTCCTCCATTCTCATAAAAATGATTGAAAAAACCATCTTTTTTTTTTTAATATTTATTTATTTTTTTTTAATTACATTAAAAAAATATATGAGGTCCCATTCAACCCCACCGCCCCCGCCCCCCACTCCCCCCACAGCAACACTCTCTCCCATCATCGTGATAAATCCATTGCACCTGGTAAGTTCATCTCTGAGCATCACTGCACCCCATAGTCAATGGTCCACATCATAGCCCAGACTCTCTCACGTTCCATCCAGTGGGCCCTGGGGGGATCTACAGTGTCCCGTAATTGTCCGTGAAGCACTATCCAGGACAACTCCACGTCCCGAAAACGCCTCCACATCTCATCTCTTCCTCCCGTTCCCCACACCCAGCAGCCCCCATGGCTACCGTTCCCACACCCATTCCACATTTTCTCTGTGGACATTGGATTGGTTGTGTCCATTGCACACCTATGTCAAGCGAGGGCTTAGATTGCACATGGGTACTGGATGCACTCTTCCCGCTTCTAGTTGTAGACACTCTAGGCTCCATGTTGTGGTGGTTGACCTTCTTCAACTCCATGTTAGCTGAGTGGAGTAAGTCCAATAAGTCAAAGTGTAGGAGCTGAAGTCTGTTGAGGCTCTGGGCCTGGGTGTCATATTATCAGTCCAGAGATTCAAATCCCCTACATATATCTTAAACCCAGCACCAACTACAATTCCAATAAAGTAGCATGCAAGTCTTGTGAAAAGAGATCCCCTCTGAGTCCATTTCCATCACGCAGAAACACCAGCTCCAAAGAAGGGCCATCTGTCATGGCAGTGAACCCCTTCTGCCATGACCATAGAACCCGTGGGTCTCTTTATCCCTCAAAAGAACCAATACCTGGGGTTGTATCTACCTTATCTGTCTCTTAGACTCTGTTCAGTTGTACATAGGGGTATTCCTTCTGACAACCTCCAGACTCTTTTGAAAAAACCATCTTAAAGACTTAAGACTAATGAAAATGTCTACCTGGAAATATACTGAAACTAAGAAACTTAAACTCAATGAGGTGAATGGAATATTCTTCCCCTTGCTCTTTGTTGAATTAGAAATTGAAATTATGTAATGAACAGCATCTAAGAGTGTAATGAAATCCTGTGACTTTTGCCAAAAAAAGGATAGTTGAAAGGTGAAGGCATTGAAAATCAAATTAATCTGAAGAATAATAAATTCAACAAATAATTGAACTTTTCCCATCTAGTTGCCAGACGTTGTTATAGGTGCAGGGCCTACAGCAGTGAACAAAATAGATCAAAAGATAAATTTAAAACCCTTCCTGCCTTCTTGGAGTTTATAATCTATGGTAAGAATCAGACAAAAATCAAACAAGTAAAACAGTGTGTTGGTCATACATGTTATGGAAAAAATGAAGAAAAGGGAAGAGATGGTATTGATGTGGAGCAGCGAGATTTCCTTTATGTAGTCTTGGATTCCTCTAGGTCAGGAAGAGGCACACCTGAATTAGACGTGTCTACCAATTATGTGTTCTTGGGCAAACTGCTTTCATTTATATTAATGTATATAACATTTCTAAAATAACATTTCTAACACTAATAGATCACATTAGTAGCTACTTTTTATTGATCACTACCTGCTATCATTTAGCAAACACCACTACATTTCTCAATTATTTTTCACAACCACCTTATGAGGTAGGTAACGCCGTCCCCATTTGATACATCAACAAACTGAGGCTTAGGTTAAACAACTTTTTTGAAGACACGCACCTAGTAATGGCAGAGGCCGGACTGCAAGTCACGTCTGACTGTGCTTGCCATTCCCATTCGGTTCTGCGTCTCGCTGTCGTGGTGCCATGGGTCATCATGAAGGGTTAGGGCTGTCAGACGTTTTGCAGACATGCCCGCAGGACCCGGAATATCTGCGGCTCTGTGGTGCGCGCTCACTTTGCATCTTGCCCGGGCGTTGGCACGGCCGGGGTGGTGGTGGTCGGTGGGGGCTGGGACCCAGGGGTGAAGAGCCGGGAGAGAGGAAAGCCGGGGCCGAGGCGGAGGGACTACGAGTCCCAGCATGCCGCGGGCGCCTCGCGGCAGAGGTCGCCGTCACGCGGGCGGCGCCTGGGATTGTGTCGGAGTTCGGCCGCTGCCGCCGCGGGGTGCAACCGGGAGTTGTGAAGCTGAGAGAATACCGAGAGGCTCTCCTGTCGTTGACTGTCGACGATTTAAAACCCCGCTAGAATTTGTAAGTAAATAAAATGAATAGTCAACTTTCCATGTTTCAGTATTTGAACTGATGATACCTTATCCTTTCAATAGCTCTTTCAGAAACGATCCCTCCCCACCCCCACCCCCTACCGCAAAAACATTAAACGGGGTAGGGTGGTCCTGTATTTTTGCTTTGAATTTAAAAAGAAAACCTTAAAAACCATTAAACGGGATAAGGTGGGAATAAGTTTTTATTTTGGAGTTTACGATGAGAAGCGGAATTCTTAAGTGGTTCAGAATATACGGGAAATCCTACTACTATACCATCGTGAAAAAAGTTAAAGGAACCTCGCAGGATCCCATCATTCCTCATCTTAAATCCTTATAAGATAGTAAGGCCCCACCCCCCTCCTTTTTTAAGCGTTAATGGTGCTAAGAAGGGTAAATTGTGAAGTTTCAGGAAGACCCTACAGTTAACATTTTACGTATTATATATGTACCCTCAGTGGTATTTCACACTTGATGGAAAAGTTTACCCTTCTTTCCTTCTTTCAATCGTGCTAATTAATATTGTTCAACAGATAACAAATTACCTTGAGCTGATTAAACATACTGTTTTTGTTCCAGTTTTATCTGACTTTAGGTTTAAAAAAATATTTTGTATCTATATGAGAGATCGTTTTCCATGTCTGTTTTTTAAGAATTTAGTTGTGGCAGCTATCCATACTTGTATTTTATTTTTTAAGCATACGATTAGTATATAAACGACCGGTGTAGAAAACCATTTAGTTTAAAAAAAAAAAAAGGAACTTTATGGTAGAAGAAACAAAAAATATTCTTGGTAGCCTTTGTGTGGATTAGAACACTTTGAAAGCCGACATTTGCTTATGAAAAAGCTTTCAGAGCTCCTCCTCCTTAAGGTTTATTATGCTGATTGCAGAGTCAACAACTCGATAACCGGTTTTGCTGCTGGTTTATCTGGTAACCTTGAGTGATTCATTTAAACTATTTTGCCTCATTTCCTAACTAATGTTGAAAGGATGTAATACATTAATAGCCTGAAGAATTTATATAATTCACTGATAAAGTAATTTCAGAATTCAATTATTTGAGAATTAATGGACATTTTAATAATTTATGATATCTTATATATAACTTATTTTTGCCAAATATTTTTGCCTACAGTCATTAAAAACTGTATTCCATGGAAATCCACATTTCTCCGGAATGCCACTTGAATTTCCTGGAGGAAAGTTTGCTCAGGAATCCTTGTCTGCTTTTATCATTTTGGTGGTGTGCACGAACCCGGTACTGAAAGGAACGATTCCAAGTGCGACAGCATTCCACAATCTCCAAAAAAAATTAAAGATAAAAAATGGGCTGTTTTTCCTTTTGCTTTTAGAATTCATCTTGTAAAGGACTTGTGTCCCACAAGAGATAAACAATATGATGATAATACCTTATCATAAATTTTGCACAGAAAATCAAGCATTTGAGAATAAGGAAGGATGTCCTCGATATTGGTTATGATCATAGACTTTGAAGTCTGAGCTGGATTTGAATTCCTATACTGTTCACTGTGTGCCTTTGGCAAGTTACCTCATCTCTCTGAGACCATCTCCTCATCTGTAAAGTGGAGTTCATAGGGTCGTTTATAGTATTAAATGGGATAGATTAAGGACTCAGTAAATGGAAACTGTTGTTATTGATTTGGCCTCTTTCCTCTTTACTAATATTAAAGGAGTTGCTACTTGATTTTGGTAATTGAAATAGAAAGGAATAAAATTCACCTATAATTCCACAACTTCAACAAATCAAAATGTTTTGAGTTTTATATAGTCTCTGTCACCCCTTTGCCATAGGTATACATTGTGTATATGTAATAATTTTTTAATGAAAAGTCAAATTTAAAACATTTGTTAACTTATGAGGGGTTTGTTTTAACCATGTGTATATAGGGCTTTTCTTTTTTTCTTTTTTTCTTTTGCATTTTAATTAGATTGTATTTATTTTAGATAAATGAAATTTGCCCCCAAACTGATGAGGAATCATACATTACCTTGGACTAGAGGGAACTGCTAAGCTTGAAGCTTTCTTTACATTGTAAATAGGGCTTGGCAGCAGAACTTTAGCACAGTTTGCATTTACTTTCTTCATTCCAAAAAATAAAACCTTTAGTTGCACTTTTATTTAATCATTTAAATAAAAATAATGAACAGCTTTTTTAGTACTTCTTTTGTGTCCCAAAGGGGTGTTCAAGTTTCATCACAGCGCCCCTTTCATCTAGAAAGTGTGATTACCATTTTGTGATTAAAAAGCCAAGGCATATAGAGATACCAAGTCAGGCCCTGGAGAAGTCATTCATGCCTAGTCAGTCTGGCTTAAGAGGACAGTGCTATATAAGGTTCTGAATTTATAGGTTCACCATATTGATACTAGGTCATATGTGGGTAGAATAAATTGATCCTGGTAGCTAGCTAACCTACTACTTCTTTGTATAGATATATTTGTACTATATAACTTCTTTGACCACCAAGTTAGTAAAAATACGTTATGGGAAAATAATAAAGAGTAATAGGGAATTTTAGGGCCTAAACAAATGAGGCATTCACCTATAATTTTATTAGTTGTAGCAGTAAAAATATTATACACAAGGCAAGTTATTAAGACTAAACATTCCTTTTTTAAATTAGAGGTTCATAATTTGAAAAGTAAATTAAATACAGGTTTAAGGTTTAAGTGAAGGGAAATAATTTTTCTTTAATGCAGTGCTTCTCATCAGTATCAGAATCACCTGGCAGATATGTTAAACACAAATTCCTGCACCAGCCTCTCAGTGATTCTAGTCTTGTAGGTCTGGAATGGGGCCCAAGAATTTGCATTTTGAACATTCTCCCAGTGATGGTAATGATTCCAAGCGGAAGAGTTTGGTAAGGGAACAGATATTGGCAATTGTGTCCAGCCGGTGATATTCCAGTGTCACTCCATGAGCACGCAGATCTTGGTTTCTAAACACTATTTCCTCATAAAAATGAACCAGGACTCCTTGGAGAAGTGGTTAATTCTAGGGCTGGGGCAGAGAAAATACAAGATGAGTCTGGCACATCTTTTGGTGCTTGAAATAAGGAAATGCTCAAAAAAGTTTGGAGCTTATTGAGAGGACACAGGAGCCAATTTGGAGGAGCTCCTAGTGGCCAAAGTTGGAACAATATTTAAAGATTTATTTATTTCTGCCCCCCTCCCCCCATTGTTTGCGCTTGCTGTCTGCTCTCTGTGTCTGTTCCTTGTGTGTTCTGTGTCTGCTCATCTTTTTAGGAGGCACTGGGAACCAAACCCAGGACCTCCCATATGGGAAGGAGGTGCACAATTGCTTGAGCCACTTCCATTCTCTAAGTTGGAACAATTTGAGCAACAAAATGAATATTAGTGTTAGATTTTAACATGGAATAATATAAATATCCGTGAGTCCATAATGATATAAATAATTGAATAAGTAAATGGGGAGAAGAGACCACTCTTTGTTACAGAAGAATTCCAGTTAGTAAATACGAAAGGAAAGAGGGAAATAGAAAATCACCGTTAGGTCAACAGCTCAGTAGTAATTGTTGCAAGCAAAATCCCATCTGTGTTGCTGGTGGGTGAAAATTTTGAGGAAAACTAGGGTAATTACATAGTCTCAGAGTATCTCTCCCAAAATAATTAACTACAAAGGACCAATAGCTAGTAGAGATACCATGTTAACCAAGTGAGAAGATTAACATTACCGTCTTCTATGGTATTATTCTTGACAAAAATGCATAACATCATTCGAATCATTAGACAAACCCAAATTAAGTGACTTTCTGAAAAATAACTGACCAGTACTTTTCAAAGTGTCTACGTAAAGAAAGTGTCTTAAGTCACAAAAGAGAAGACTGAGGAACTGTCACAGATTGGAAGAGACTGAGGAGAAATAACTAAATGCACTGTAGGATCTCAGATTGGATCCTAGAACAACAAAAAGGACGTTAGTGGAAAAACTGGTGGAATTTCAATATGCTCTGTAGTTGAGTTAATTGAATTATACTAATGTTAATTTCTTTGTTTTTATCATTGTTCTTTAGTTATATAATTGTTGACTTTAGGAGAAGCTGATGAAGAGTGTAAGGGAGCTCTGTGTACTAATTTTACATCTTTTCTGTAAGTCTAAAATTAGTTTAAAATTAAAAGTTTGATAAAAAGGTGTTGGCTTAAAGTAGATACTAAAAATGCTTAGAATAGTTGAGCTAAAACTCAGCCTGATATGTCAGCCATTGTTGGACATCTTAGCAAACTTTTAGATTCTTTTTGGATTGCTTTTTGCCTTTACTTGATTACCCTTAACCAGAGGCACAAGTCAAGGTAGTTCTAGGGAGGGATTAAGGGAGATGGGTAGGTAGGGAAAGGAAGACTTTCTGTACTCAGAAAGCATAGTTCTGAACTGCTCATGGCATCCAGTCACCATGTGAAAAACAGTTCCTTAGGAAGTAATTGGAGGGCACCTTGTTCCTAGTTTCATACTTTTTCAAACTCTCTTTAAGAAATATGGAATAAGGAACTAGTTAGATAGTTGAAATACTGGAAAATGGATGGAAAAATTGTGAAAATAACAACACTGGTATATGGGGTAGAGGAGTGAGCAAGACAGTAGTTTAGTTTTAAACACAGACATTAAAAAAACAGGTAGAACAAGTACAGAAAAAACTAAGCTTGGCACTAGATCTCACTGTTGAATGCTGCATATTAGTTTAAAGGTTTGGCTTCCAGTACATTGAAACTAGACAGACTTTGAACCATGGACTTTGGTCCACTAGGGCCAGGTTACATTGAAATGTACCAGTAAATTTCTAAGTCAGTTCTCCTTTATGGGTCACCCTCGCTTCCCCCCCATCTCCTCTGCCCCCCAAAAAAGCATGCTAGCCATGCACACACGCATAAACACACCTGTTTTATTTGACAGTTCCTGAGATGAGAGGACATTCCACAGCTATTTTTTACTCAGGATCTTATTTTTCATTTGGCTTATGTGTTCTTTAGCAGGAACACTATGTGTGCTAAATAGTAGTAAAGATTGTTATCCATATGCCTTCTCTCAGTTTTCTCAGGAATTTGCCAGGTTAAAAGTAGTTCCTTACAAAACCAGTTGAAGACTAGAGCATTTATTTTCACAATATATTTTCAAAAAGAAGAGTTACTCCTTTTTAAAAAGATATTACTTAGTCTGCTGTCACCTAAATTCAGAGCTAATTATGAAGTATATTTAAGATATCACTTTGTGTATGAAACTTTTCTGAGAAACTCTCTTGCATGAAAAACAATGATAATTTTTGATAACCCTTAGAATTTAATACTCCATACCAGAAAATGTGTAAAATGGGAACTCAAGAGGGATTAAAACATTTATTTTTATGTGCCTATCTCTATATCATGTGAGGAGTCAGTTAAGGCTGAAATCTAAGGAATATATTGCCTAGAGAAAGTCACTCCAGATTTGTCTTGGCTTGAAAATTTTTAATCTGCCACTAAAAAGAATGAAGTAATTTTTATCTATCAAAGGCAGAATTGAGCTTGTTTACTAATAACCACTCAGGAAATAACAAAAGCAAAGTAAAGTGAGGATGTTTACAGAAAGTAATTATTAAATATTTAATATAATGTATAAAGCTCCCATGGTTACTAGATGTAAAATTCAGTGGATTAAATAGAACTGCAATTTAAATTTTGGTATTAAAGTGCTCTTCTCATCCAAATTTATTTCTTCTAATAAATTTTTATGAAGAATCTTTAATTAATTTAGTTCTCACACACAAAACACCTGACTTGTATTTTTGTTTGGATAGCTTTTTTGGGGGGTAGGAAAAGGCTTTAAACTGTTTTTTGCCCACTCTTGTTGTTCAGATAGTTGCATTCCAGCTTCTCCTGTGGGCTTTCCTATAGAGTCACCTATTTATAAGATCATCTTATCTCCACCTAAAAAGCCTAAAGCATTGGTTCCTCTTCTGGATTCCCTGGGGATCCAGTCCTGTAAGAATTTTCGTTCTGTATCTACAGTACTTGACATTGGGCCTAGCTTGTGGTGGTTCTCTAAATAACTTCAACAATCATGTTTAATAATCAGGAGAATAATGATGGTTCTCAAGGAATTTTTAGCATTTCCAGAAGACTAATGGTAGTCATATATTTTCCATCAATCAGCTGCTTTTGATTTAAGCTAATGGAGTTGAGGAAGGAAGCAAATCCAGGATATCTAAATTTTTTCAACTTTCTGGCATTTTGATACTGCATTTTGAATGTTATCTCGAGTTTAAAATGTTGAAAATTTCTAAACCAAAGGTAATAATACTGGTTTTATTTTTGTCTTATTAGAAGTTCTGATTGGCAGATATATGTGTCTGATTAATAAAAATTGAAAAATGAAATTATGAAAACAGTGTACGTATTTAGACATCTTTCCAAAATGAGTTCTGGGGAGGGAGATTCTGGTAATGAAAGTTATCCTTAATAGTGAGAAAGATTAGGGATATGGATGTGGCTCATGCGATTGGGCTCCCATCTACCATATGGGAGGTCCAGGGTTGGGTTCCTGGGGCCTCCTGGTGAAGGCAAACTGGCCTGCGAAGTGAGTTGGCCCGAGCAGAGTGCTGGCCTGCGCGGCAAGCTGGCCTGATCAGAGGGCTGGCACAGAAAGATGATGCAATAAAAAGAGACACAGAGGAGAGACAATAAGAGATGCAGCAGACCAGGGAGCTGAGATGGCTCAAGAGATTGAGCACCTCCTTCCCATTCTGGAAGGTCCCAGAATCAGTTCCTGGTGCCCCGGTGTGTGTGTGTGTGTGTGTGTGTGTGTGTGTGTGTGTGTGTGTGTGTGTGTGTAAATAAATAAATAAATCTTAAAAAGAAAATTAGGAACCATTTAACCCCTAGAGATTCTGAAACATTTCAGAGTCACAGATTCCTTGAGTCTTTCCAGAAAAAACAACAACAAAAAACGCACACATGTACATAAAATTTTTGTATGTAATTTTAGGGTATTCTGGTCCTATACCAGGTCTTTTTGTGTAGAATTGGAAAACTATGAGGGAAGATTTCCTTCCATTCCGCACTCCAATATATATACACAGTTGTAGTGCACCCTGTAGCTTTGCAAACAGCTTGTGTGAAAGACTTTCTAAAGCTTATAGCAATTTAAAGTGCGGGCTGTGGAGCCTTTCTTCCAGGATTCAAATCCTGGTTCTTCTACATTTACCTGTACAACCTTGGGCAAGTTGCTTAATTTAACCCCTCTGTTTTCTTAACTATAACTGTAACAGTATGATAATAATCCCTTGTTGAATTATTTAATACATGTAAAATATTTAGAACGAAGTGACAGTTGATAAATGTTAGCTATTGTTATAACATTTTCTCCTCTGTCAGTCAGAGGGTTGTTGTAGAGACTACCTGGCCAAGTGTAGTTCTCTGGACTGTTATCTTGCTGGAGGAAGGGTGCCTTTTTCTAATTCACACAAAGGCATCATATGAAATAGCAATATCCCTGCACACAGATGCATGCCTTCCTAATCATGGCAGGTTATTAGTGGCAGTTGATTGTTGGCTCTAATTCGATAGTTAAGCATCTACTTAATTTAAGTAATCATCCTACTCTCATCTTTCCTATGAGTAAGGGGGCAAGCCTTCTCTTTTCCATGCCAGCATTAGGTAGGGCTCTTTTACTTTATTTCTGTGAAAAAGATGGATATCTACAATTTCATTTCTCTTCCCAATACCATTTTTACTCTACTTTTTTTTTTAAAATGATAAAGTATTGAGTAGAGATTTAGCTGTTAGGACTTATGATGCAATGTACATTCTTATACTTTCACCCAGATATAGAAAAATAATTACCATTACCTTTGAAATGCCCAGTATACCCTCTCTGAACCCATTCCCATCCCTTTCAGAGATAATAATTATCCTGGCTTTTGTGCGTATCCTTTTTATAGTTTTATTGAATATTTAATTATTTGAATATTTATCCCTAAACAGTAAGTACCTTGGTTAATTTTATAAGTTTTAAAAATTTTATGTAAATCGAAACTTGATGTAAGAGTGTCCATATATATACTCTACTGCTACTTCCTCCCCCAACATTTTGTTCTTGAGTATTATCTATGTTTATATGTGTAGTATTCCATTGTATGGCTATCCCACAATTTATGAATTCTATTGCTGAACATTTGGCTGGCTTTTTTGCTGTTACAGTGCCGCCATGAATATTTTTATTCATGTTTTTAGATGCTCATGTGCAAGTTTTTCTAGGGTATGTACCCAAGAGTAGAGTTGCTTAGTAACAGGAAACACACATCTTCAGCTTTACTAGATAGTGCCAAATTAATCCAAATAGTGCCAAATTAATCCAAAAGTGATTTTACTAATCTACACTCCTATTACGAGGGTATAAGGATTCAAGGTGCTCTTTATTCTTTCCGTTTATTCATTCAAGAAATATTTATTGGGCATGTACAGCAGTAAATAAAAAGACTAAAACCCCTGCTTTCAGAGTTTATATTTTAGTGAAGACAGATAGTTTAAATATATATCAAATGATAGTACATGTTTTCTGGAAAAAAAAATAAAGCAAATCATATAGTCATATAGGGATTGGAGTGTGAGGGAATGAGGGATGACCATCCTGTCTTGGGCTTCATATAGTGATTGTCATGGAGATAGAGGGTGTAATGAGATTGGTCTTGATGCTTTCAAGCAGGTAATGATAGTGAAATTAGGAATATTGCTGAGGGTTGGGGAAGGAGGAGAATCTTGCCAGGCACATTTCTGTGCCTCCCCGTTCAACTCCTACCCATCAAGTAGTGAAGAGCCTAGGGAATGAGTGAGGAGGCTGATAATGGTGGTGGTGGTCTGAGCGTTAGAGTTTGGGGCTCCCTCTGGAATCCTGCCGATGGTGATTTAGAGGACTGGGGGAGTCTTGTCTGGAACAAACGGAACAGTGGAGTTCTCTTGCTTTCAGGAATACTTGGAGCTCTGGTGCTTTCTTGACACTGAAAGTTACAAGAGTGAAGGTTAGGAGAAGAGTGGACTAAACTGAGTACTTGGAGCCCTGGGGCTTCCTCTTGACTCCTGCCAGTGGAGGTGTGGAAACCTGGGAGGGGTGTTTTGGCCTAGAGCATGTGGATCTTCCATTGTCATAGTTTGTTATTTTTGCCAGTCTGGTGGATGTGAAGTGGTATCTCTGTGTGCTTTTAATTGCACGTCTCTGATTTTACTCTAAAAACCCAAAATTTGATGTCTTTTTAATGTCACACTTGGCCCTATAATTTTACTCCTAACTTCTGTGTTTAGTGAATGCCACATTGTGTGTATTTTATTATCATCTATCAGTATAATGTTTAGATACCCCAAGTTTCCCAGTTCAACAAATGAAACTTTTACTCTGGTGGCTCTTATTAGTTAGACCCTCAG
Organism: Dasypus novemcinctus; assembly: GCF_030445035.2. Taxonomy (NCBI): domain Eukaryota; kingdom Metazoa; phylum Chordata; class Mammalia; order Cingulata; family Dasypodidae; genus Dasypus; species Dasypus novemcinctus. The sequence continues at coordinate 60,163,386 of NC_080685.1, read as the reverse complement.
TAAAATTTGTTATCCCCATTGCTGTCACCTCCATGTGTCAGGTCGATTGAGCCAGGAACTCTCCCTTCTGTCCATTCTGCTTGAGGATCTGAGTTGGTAACTTTTACTCATGCTTTGTTATACATAACTAAGCTCAAAAAGCACATCAATACCTACTCTGGCTCTAAACCTCATTTCCTCCACCGGGGCTGTCATTAAAGCATGGGTCCCATGTTGCAGCACTCTCTCATAGGCTCTTCAGTTGCCTTTTATACTTGCCATTTTAAAATCCGAGAGAGTTGTTATTGTTAGTCTGTAAGGAAAACGTTTTGACCACAATTAATACTGTAACTCTCTACTTTTCAGGCCTAATCTTTATGTAGTTGTAACAATACTCACAGTCTCACCAGTATTTCTAGCACTCTCACAAGACTAAAGTTCAAAAAAAAAAAAAAACAACACTGGAGAAAGGCAGGGTGTACATTGTACTCTGATTATCTGTGTCATTTCCTATGTGGCCAACTAGTTGTTCTGTATATCCTACTACCCCATCCTGCTTGCATGTTACATTCAGAGTCATGAGGGGGGAGTATAAAGATGACAATGTATCTGCAAATTGCAATTGATTTACTATACATTTCCCAAGAATAACTCAGAACTCGTAAACTTGCTTTCTCAAACTTAGAGTATGCATAAGCCTATAAATTAGACAAGGCAACAAGACCTGTTCTTTTCGATTTCTTCATCGTCTTTCCACAGGATTTCATCCAACTTCCTGTGGTTAGGTACTAGGAATATTACCTACTAATTTTGTAAGTTTTTTCCTGATCGATTGAAGTCTGTAGTAGAAAGGCTTTCAGTGTCATTAAGAAACATATTGACATTATCCTACTTAGGAATATCATATATGGCCCATTCACAAAAGAAGTATGCAAGAAATCTCAAAGTTTTTCCAGGTTAAACATGATTTATTATTTACCTTATTATTCCCAAAGTGCAAAAGCAGTAGAAAAAAGAAATAGTCTGTAAAAATTAAGCTAGTGCTAGTAGAAATCTTAAATGAGTCAAAACCCTTCCTAGTGCCCAAATAAGCATAACAGTAACTCCCAACAGATAAACTGGTTTGAATGGGGAAACCCATAAGGCAATTCTCATCCACCTTGACTGACTCAAATAATTTCCAAATGCATGTTAATAATAATAATAATAATGATAATAATAATGTTGTGAGCAACTACAAAGCCCATATGAGCCGTCTGAAGTTTTATCATTTTCAGGTATGTGAAGCATTCCCAGACCCACCAACCAGCTCACCACCACCTACTTCCCTGTTCCTGGGTCCTGTAAAAGGTCTCTCAAGAAAGACTTCATTGGATCCACACTGGAGAGAATTCTACCAGGTTTTCCTGACCTCTCTACATTGCTGTAAAGTGCCAAGGCCTTAAGACTTGGGAACGTGTGTTACACCAGCAAGAGTTCCAGTGCCAACAAAAGACCCATTGGACTGTTAGCACCTCTGTTTCACCAAACAGACTTATAATATACCTTACCAGCGAAGCAGAATAGCTAAGTGCCTCTGCATGATACCATCACGAACTGATAACGTGCAAGGAAAAAAAAAAAAACTAATTTAGACTAGTGCCTTATCTTTTCTTGAGAAGCTGGGATTTGAAGGAGCTACTCTGAGATCTGTGCTACTAGTAAGTGACTGATAAAACTATAGACTGATTTGGGTCCCTGAGTTCAGAGACTGTGTTGCAATTGAGTAAAAAATAGACAACGAAACCTTGAAAAATTGTACAGAGGTGCAAGTCAAATTTAACTCACTCCAAGTAATGTGGGTTGGACTGAGAAATTGCTAAACTAAACCTGTAATAGCACTGGTTATTTGAGTGTCTTTCTTTGCCATTGTTGCCTCTTGCCATTACATTTCTCCCCTTGTGTTTTCTTTGTAGGCCCAGATGTTCTCAGATAATTCACATTGCCCTGATTGTGGACAACAGTGGTTCCCTAGTTTAGAACTAGGCCATTGGTTGTACCAAACTGAACTTGTTGAAAATGAGTGTTACCAAGTATTCTTAGATCGTATTAACAGAGCTGATTATTGCCCTGAGTGTTACCCTGATAATCCTACCAACAGAAGCCTTGTTCTTCCTTGGTCTTTCCCACTTGAGTGGGCTCCCCAAAATCTCACCAGGTGGACATTTGAAAAAGCTTGCCATCCATTTCTTCTGGGTCCTCCACTGGTTAGAAAAAGGATACATGACTCTAGAGTAGCTGGTTTTAACCCTGCATTACAGTTAATTTTGACCAGAACAGATAAAACCTTAAACAAAAAACTTGGCCAAAATAAATAACTTTTAAACAGGCAAAGTGATAGACTCTAGTGAGTTTTATGCTAGTAGCCCAAGGAAGATGGAAAAATAACTCATTTCTAAATCTGACCCAGACCTTCACTATTTTGGGAAACTGCTTAAATTGTTGAATTTGTGTCCATGGCCTAGATGTATTTGTTCAGCATGACTTTAGTCAGTATTCCTGCCAGACTGTTTATCTAGAACCAAAACAATCTATGTTCCCAATAAATGATGTTTTAGAAGTAGCCTATATCCTCCCAAAAAGTTACACAGTCTAATTATTTATATATGATGTTAGTCCTGGAGGCAAGCCTCCGTACTATGTGCTCCATAATGGTATTTCTCATGACAACTTTTGTGGGAAAGCATCCCCATTGCAGCTGGATCCTAGATTATTCCAGTAAAACACCTTGACATTTTAATAAGAAAATACACTGTTCTAAATTCCATCTCATATATTGATCAGGATGGTGATGATGATGACACACAAAAGCATACACATTTACTCTATAAATCATTTATTCACTTGGCTCTCCTTGGCTCATCCTCAAAGAAGTTGTAATATTGTTGATAATTGGTCAGTCAGAGAAACCACATTCTATCAGGCAGCACTTGTCCAGGTTATACAAAGGCATGCAGAAATGAACTGCCTACACTTACCTGGTTCTACATAAGTAAAGACTGTCCTGTCTTTGTGGTGACTGGACTAACAGTATCCGCCCCTGGAAATGTAAAATACCTGTACTATGAGATATATCATAGAATGAGCCATCATACCTGATTTCATAAATATTATGAACAGTCTAGGGGAAACTTGTTTCTTCGAACTAAGAAAGTCTTGCTGGACATTCACTTGAGAATCATGGACTCAAAATGGGGGTTAAGCAAATTAGAAAAAGCTGTTGAAAACATCTCAGAGACCACTGAACAAATTTTAATATTGCCACTAAAGATGGTAAGTAATTCAGTACTTGTTTTATCACATTCAGTGCTCAATATTATCAGGGACCCAGGTTCTTTTCTGTCTTTCCCCCTGGGATCCCTATCATATTCCCTTGTCCTCATGGTGGTTTCCTCATGAATATAATAGGTTTGTTGCTGCTCCAGATATTTCTATCCTGATCAAAGACTGGAAGTGGGAGCAAAGGACTTCCTTCCTTTCATGTTTCTTTTTTTATTTTGGAAGAAAATCTTCCCCCAAAGTCCTTAGCAGAATTTCTTCATACATCTCATTACTAGGTACTGGTTCACAAGGGAGCTTCGGAATGCCCGACAAATTGGGCTGGACATTGGCATTGCTTGGACAGGACACATTTCATCCCCTAATAAAAGAAGGAAGGGCTCTTTTAGGAAGGAACCAGTGGGGAATGATGGCTCTTGGTAGCAACAAATCATGCCTGCCATGTGTTGTAAACTTAAATTTGTTAGTCTATGTGAAGAATGTACCCGGAGATCCATCCTGTATCTGCCTTATTTCTGTTATGATGGAGGTTCTTTCCTGTTACATTTCTGAATAAACTGTGTGGACTGCTAAATTGAGTGAAGGTGAATTAGTTTATCACTGACCCTTGGTTAAGAAGTCCTTCAGTATCCTAAAGCTCTTCCTAAAAAGTGAATATTTACTTTGAGATAGTGGTTTTGAGGGTAACGTCATTATCGATATTATTGTCCCCTAAAATTTTTCAATTATTAAAAAATACTTGTGCTTCAGGGACGTATTATACTAAGAAACACTCTACATGTGTGAAATTTTAAATATCAAAATTAATAAAGGTTTTGTTTTTATTTTAATCATTCTCTTCCTTGAAGTAGGACAAACTCAAGTTGATTCTCAAATTTTAGTATGCCTAAGAAATACCTGGGAGAACTTTTAAAATGCCGATTCTGTGTTCACTCATGGGGGCCCAGGAATGTGCATTTTATAAATAGCACCCCTGGTGATTCTTATGCAGGTAGTATATAGACCATACTTAGAGAAACTCAAAAGCAGCATGTTCAGGGTATTTAGTTATCTGGCTTAAAAGGATGTAAATTAAGTACTCTTCATACTCCAAGGTAGTAATATTTATTATACTTTACTTTGGTGGTGACATATCTGAAGATACCATGTCAGACTGAAGGTCACTTGATATTTCAGATTATGACTCAGTCACATATTTCTTATTAATTAAAATAATTGAGATTGTTTTCTATCCATCCTTACAAACAGTTCTGTTTGGTGTCATTATAAGCCACGTAAATATGTGGAAAAAAGAAAGGAATAAAAATATTTTAATATTATATTAAGCAGGGTACTTTGCCTTTAACATGATTACATTATCACATACCTGTTATGTAGTTGGCTCTTGGAACATTGTGTGGTAGAATTTATAAAACTGAACAAAGGAGAAAATTTAGGAGACTTTGTAGCTTTCCAGCTCAGGTCTTTTTAGGATGACTTCACTTGGTTTGAAATATTGCAGATTATTCTACAATAGTAACTTCATAGTTGATATGAATAATGACTTATTAAAATATAAATATTTTGCTAAAATTCTGGTGATAAATGATCTGGGGATTATCAAGTCTTTTAGATTGTTCAAACTATGTTAGTCTCTACTTTGATAGTGTGGAAGAGTTGATAATATTACTTATGCATAATGATGGTCATTTTTAAAATGACCTTTATAACTGATACCTGTTCTTTTATGGCAGGCATGGGAATGAAAGGGTTAATGGAAACGTGCTGGGGCAGGCTGGGAAGAAAATATATCCACCCAAGAGGTGCCTATGATGGGATGTAGATGATGGGGTTAAGATTCATCTCTAAGTCATAGGAGAAGGAAGCCCAGAAAAGGAAGCAGGCACAGGGTATGTAGCTATGCTGTAGCAATCTGTAAAAGTGAGGTGAGCCATACTCCAGCCCTCTCTTCAGTCTCTCCTGGCAGCCTGAGAGTCTTCATGGAATTTTGGGAACACAACTTGAAAACTGCTTGTTATATAAGGAAAGTAATGGCCTTGGAGCCAGCTGACCTGAGTTTGTATTCTAGTTTTGACCCTTAATATTAAATGACCTTGGGAATTTTAAGCCCACTATCCAGTTTCTTCTGTGAAATAGTATAATACCTTCCCTACTTTGTTATGGGCCTTTAGATGTGATAACACATACCAAACATATGACATAATACAAGTTTTAGGACTGAGAAAGGTTTAGGGAAACAAGGTAGAAGCTAGAACTAGGGAATAAGATAGAGTCTTAGTTTTAGGACAGAGATTAAAGCCAATTGCTAGAACTTGATGTAGAATTATTAAAAATTTGTTAAATCCCATCCAGTGAAGGATAAGATTGATCTTGGAACTGGGATTGCCTTTGTATTGGTGAGTTAAATGGTCTTAAGTGTAAAGATTAAAAAGTCTGGAGGTAAATTTTTAATCATAACTATTAATCATTTAGCAATTACATCTCACAGTATCTGAGACTTTGCACAATACTGAAATATTCAGGTTCAGAAAAGTTGAAGGATATGTACTGTATTAGCCAGCCAAAGGGATGCTGATATAGAGTACCAGAAATCTACTGGCTTTTATAAAGGGTATTTATTTGGGATAAAATTTCAACAGTTTCAAGGCCCTGAATAGTCCAACTCAAGGTTGATTTCTCCTAAGTTAGTTGCCACATGTTGAAGCAAAATAGTTGCCATTCTCTTTGAGGGTTTAGCCTTCCTCTCTCTCAGCTTCAGGCTGGCATAGGGCTTGTTTCTTTCTGGGCTTTCTCAGCACTGTTAACTATCAGGCAAATGGCTCACCTCTCCTCCCAGTGCTGCAGTATCAAAGTTCTCTGCCTTACCATTTCTATGGTACTCTCTTCCTCTTGTGTCTTTGTGTCTTCTTGAGTGTCTGTTTATATCAGCCCACCAAGGGTGGGGGGAGGGCTCAACCCTGAGTCATGCCCTACTGACTCGAATCAAAAGCCCTAAATTGATTTAATCAAGTTAACTTAAAACTTGAATTTAATACAATTAAAGGGTATCACACCCAGAGGAACAGACCAATTTACAAGCATAATCCTTCTCTTTTTTAGGGTTCATAAATAATCTCAAACCACCACATGTGCAGATTTATTCAGGTGGTATGTGCTAGAGTTATAATTCAAACCTAAAATCAAGTATTCCAGATTCAGGGTGATTTATAGTATGTTTGTTCAAAGTTGGGACCTATGGCCAGACTGAGTTCAAATCCTGACTGCCACTTAATGGTTGAATATTCTTGAGTACGGTTCTTAACCTTTCTTTATCTTAGTTTTCTCGTCTGTAAAATGGCAGGAATATTAATAGTTGTGAGGATTAAATGAGTTATATTTTATTATGAAGTGGTTTGAATGTTGCCTGGCCCTCAATAAATTTTAGCTGTTGTTATTATTGTTGTGTATGTTTTATATGTTGATTCCATAGCAGGATTACAAACAACTTTTTGATGGCTAAAATAACTTCTTTTGATCCCTAGAGTTTAAAATGCCACCATTCACTAAAATAAAAGGTTGTATTTTTTTAACAGATACATATTTGACTTGTTGTCTCTTGACATATATTTGTCATGATGGTTTTTATATCTGAACTACCATCCTGGTATATCTGATTATCTTCCTTTCCTAGCTGCCAAACTTATAATTTCCCTTCCTTTTTTTTTTTTTTTTTAATTTCAATGTGGCAGGTCCTGGTGCTTCCTGATACATACAGCTTTTCTTTTCTCCATGTCTCCATCCCCTCCCCTCCTTGCTGTACTGCTGGGCAAGACTAGAGTTTTCAGGAGGGGTGGAGGTTGGGTGAGGTCCTGCTGCTCTCCCAGTCCCAGTTTTGATCTCACAGGCAGTTTTTCCTTGTCCTGTCTACTCCCAAATGATTGTGACCAAAGTATAGGAGGCTCATGTGGTTGAAGTGTGCCTCTGTAATATAAGTACATTGTATATGGACTCAGAGTCACCTTTTTTTTTTCTCTTACCTCCCCCCGTGTCTGCTCTCTCTGTCCATTCGCTGTGCGTTCTTCTGTTGTATTCTCATTAGGCAGCTCGGAGAACCCATCCTGGGACCTTCTGGAGTCGGGGAGAGGTGATTATTCTCGTGCTCCACCTCAGCTCCCTAATTCGCTGTGTCTTATATTGTCTCTTCTCTGTGTTTCTTGTTTGTTGTGTCATCTTGCTTTGTCAGCTCTCCGTGTGGGAGGCATCACTCCTGGACAGTCTGCTCTCCTATGTGGGGCTGCAATCCTTGTGTAGGGTGCACCCCTTTGCGGGGCAACACTCCTTGCACACGGTAGCACTCCATGTAGGCCAGCTTGCCACACAGGCCAGGAGGCCCCGGGTATCGAACCCTGGACCTCCTGTATGGTAGGTGGAAGCTCTATCCATTAAGCAAGATCTGCTTCCCTTGGAGTCACCTTTATAGGCCTTTACTTTTAGTAATTTTCAGTATTTTTTGTTCACCTTTAAAAATTATAAACTACATCAAGCATTTAGAAAAGTTTGAGGGAATACTATAACAAACACCTGTGTACCCAGATTATTTTGCCACATATACTTCAGTTCTTTTTTCTTTTTTAAGAAACTTGACAGATGTAGTTGACACCCACTCTTGTTTCCCTCCTATTTCCTCTCCTTCCCTAGAGGCAAGAACTAAATGGAAATGATTGTGCACCTTTTTTGTTCATGTGTTTATTTTTATGATATACTTATGTATGAGTAAAAAATGTATAGAGCAATAAAAAAAATAAAGTAAAATGTATTACTCAGTAACAAATTTATATTTATAAATGTGTAATATGCCTCAGCTTATAGAGTTAATTCTTAATATTTCTCAGTTTCGTATTTTGGCGCTGGTAAACGTTACTGTGTGACAGCAGTGCAAAGGTCATTTGGTATACCAGACAATGAACATCATCCAGGTTGTAAAAGCATTTACCGTTGGTACAGTGATTTGCATTTCAAAAGACAACACTGCCACACGTGCAGAGGAAGCAGTGAGGCAAATTTTGTCCCTCTTCACATAAGTCCCAGGAAATTGAAATTGAGCAAGGCATCCTTCATTCTGCTGTGGTGTGTCTCCATAAACAGAATTAAACCTTACAGCTTTAATCTGTTTCAAGCCCTGATAGAGACAGTTTAGCAAAATCATATGTTTTACTGCAGTTTTCAGTTTCTTAGGGAAGTGGAGATGACTGCTGTTGATGAGGTTGCATTTTATTTAAGTGGAAAAATGAATCACCATAACAGCCACATGAGGGACTGAAAATTTACATTTCACATTTGAACTTACAAAGGAGTAATTAAAAGTAAATGTCTTATAACATGTGAAGCACACTGATCTACATCAGTTACTTTTTGCAGAAGATAGCACCAAAGATGGTATCACTTTCATTATGTAGTTCACAGGTCCCTAAGGAACACATAATGTGTTGTTGATTGGACACAATGTTCAAAAGATTGACCTCTTTCTGGAACAGTGGCCTCCAGATTTCCTAGGGTCCACTGTGTGTCAAGAATATTTAGGTTGGTACCATTTCTTCCTTGGAGTCTAGAGGAAATACAATTTCAACTGTTAACAATGGTATGTTACAAAGGATCTGAATGAGATGGGCTAAAGGACTGATGTGTTGCCTTATGACAGGAATGGTGCATTTTAAACCTGTAAGATTATAGAAATACCTGTGATGATTCCTTTCCAGACTGCTTTTTGGCTACAACCAAGTTACTGAGTAATACACATTTGAAAGTGTTTGAAATAAAGTTTATTGACGTTAATCTTACATACATTAGAATGTACAGATGTTAAGTTTGATGACAAACATAACCACCATCTCAAAAAAGATAGGAAATGGGAAACGGACTTTGGCCCAGTGGTTAGGGCGTCCGTCTACCATATGGGAGGTCCGCGGTTCAAACCCCGGACCTCCTTGACCCGTGTGGAGCTGGCCATGCGCAGTGCTGATGCGCGCAAGGAGTGCCGTGCCACGCAAGGGTGTCCCCCGCGTGGGGGAGCCCCACGCGCAAGGAGTGCGCCCGTGAGGAAAAGCCGCCCAGCGTGAAAAGAAAGAGCAGCCTGCCCAGGAATGGCGCCGCCCACACTTCCCGTGCCGCTGACGACAACAGAAGCGGACAAAGAAACAAGAAACAAGACGCAGCAAATAGACACCAAGAACAGACAACCAGGGGAGGGGGGGAATTAAATAAAAAAAAAAAAAAAAAAAGATAGGAAATGCTTCCATTGCCCCAAAAAGTTCCCTTGTGCCCTTTTTCAGTCAGTACTCCTTCCCTTTTAGTAACCACTGATCTGTTTATCATCCTAGATTAGTATTGCCTATTCTAGAACTTCATGTAAAAGGAATCATTTGGCCTACTATGCCTGACTTCTTTCCTTCATGTTTTTTAGATTCATCTAAAAATGTTGTGGCATGTATCAGTAGTTGGTCCTTTTTTTTTTTTTTTTTTTTTTTTAAGGAGATAACAGGGATTGAACCTGGGACCTCGTACATGGAAAGCAGGCACTCAAACCACTGAGCTGCTATACCCGCTCCCCAGTTGGTTTATTTTTGTCATTGTACAATTTTTTGAATCACTCTTTATAGTATTTTCTATTTTTAAATTTTATATAAATTTGATAATACTGTACAGTTTCTTTTTGAGGTTCATCCATATTAATATATGTATATCTAATTCATTTTACTTGCTGTATTTAATATTACATTGTAAGAATATGATGCAATTTTTTTAATCTACTTATTGGTGGGACTTTAGATAGTTTTCTGTTCCTTATTTTAAACAATAGGCATCCTTGTACATGGCTTCTTGGGCAAATGAGAGAAATTTTTTTAGGCTGGGTATGTATATAAAAGTGAAATTGCTGATTTGTAGAATATATGTATCTTCAACTTTAAGTACATATTGCCATATTGCTCTCCAAAGTTCTAGTTAACATTTTAGCTCATTTACAGTAGGGCTTAAGAGCTCTCTATCTCTAAAAACCTCACAACACTTGGTATTGCCTGAATTCTAAGTTTTGCCAACTAACAGTTGTGAAAGATATTTCATTATTATTTTAAAGTTGCATTTTCCTGACTACTCCTCTCATGTATCACAGAACTTTTTAGGATTCCTCTTTGTTGAACTACTTGCTCATCTGTTTCGCCTACTTTTCCATAGGATTAGATATTCTGTATTTTTTTCTGAAAGTTTCAAAGCTTTGCTGTTTTTACCTTTAAGAGTTTATTCTGGAATTCATTTCTGAGTGAGGTGGGAGGTAGAAATCCCTCTCCCCCTAATTAGGATTGCCATTTGTCCCAGAACTATTTATTCAGCAATCCATTCTTACCCTTTACCACTTGCCAATTTATTTTACATATGTATGCATATGTTTCTTGGCTCCCTATTCTGTGTGTGTTGTTCATTTGTCTATTTCTGCACCAATACCCCATTGCTTTTATTACTATAAGTTTCTAATAAGTCTGGATATATGATAAAGATAGCTGTCCTCCTTCAGAATTATCTTGACTGTTGGCACTTTTCTCTTTTTGAATTTTAGGGGCAGCTTGACCATTCAGCAAGTAACAACAATCAAAAAACTGTCCTGAGATTCTGTTTTAAATAGTGTTGAATTTATAAATTTGGAGAGACTTGACAGCTTCTTTAAAAAATTTTTTTTATTTTTAAATTTTTACTTTTTATTTTTTAGAAGGTACCAGGGATTGAACCTGGGACCTCCTACACGTGAAGCACATGCTCAACCACTGATCCGCACCCACTCCAGCTTTTAATGGTTGTGAGTCTTACTGTCTGTGCGTATCCTATATCTCTATGTATTTAGATCTTTTATGTCCTTTGGTAAAGTTTTACACTTTTCTGTCAAAAGTTCTTTTTTTGAAAATAAAACAGCTTTAAGGTATAAATTACATACCATAAAATTCACCCATCTCTATAAAGTTTTTGCATAGTGGTTGTTAGGTTTATTACAAGGTTCTTTGTTACTAGGTGCCTTGTAGTTATTGTGAATAGTGTCTTTGCTTTCTAAAATTTTGTCACTGGTGCATAGAAAACTTCTTCATTGTTTTTCTGTTTTGGGCTGGCAGGAAAATAATTTAAGAAATCTGAAAAGGATTGGGGACTTTTTATATAGTTTCTGTCATGAACCAGGGTAGGAAAGAAACTTTTGCAATATATGATAGCAATGAAAAGAGCTGGAAGCCCAATCTCAGGAGCCTGAAGAAGATAAAAGGGGTGATAAGGAACCCTCCAAGTCTGAGACATGTTCCTGAGTGTCCCTAATTTCTCCCTCCCTCCCCAGTTTATATATGGTATCACACTTCTTTGATAAATTTGTTCATTTATTCATATATTACTTAATTAAAGAGTTCTTCCTATATACCAGGTATTCTGCTAGGCATTTGGAATTAAAATTTTTTAAATTTTACCATAGAATGCTGTGAGAAAAACTCTTAAGGCTAGTTGGATAGTCTCACAACTGGGCTATCGAAAAATATAACACTTTACAAAGCTCTTTGACATATATTTTTGTATTTAATCCTCATAACAATCTTTAATTCATTTTTACAGATAGTGAAGGTTATGTAATTTGGATAGTATTGTTTTTGAGGTATCGGGGACTGGGGATTGAATCTGGGACCTCGTGTGAGAAGCCAGGGCTCAACCACTGAGCCACACTGGCTTCCCTGAGTCGGTTTTATTGTTTGTTTTGCTTGTTTTGTTTTTGTTTTTTCAGGAGGCATGGGGAACCGAACCCGCAACCTCCCATGTGGGAGGTGGGTGTTCAAGAGCTTAAACCACATCCACTCCCTGATAAATTGTTTTTGACAATTAAGGTTTGACTGTGAAATGATAATTTTTTTACTGCTTATAAATTGTCTCTGATATTTATTCCTTTTGTATAATTTATATATTTTTAAATCAGTCTTCTTTGAACATCATATAAGAAGACGTTGCACAAAGGGATATCTGTCTGTGAGAAACACAGTAAGACAGTGACGTAACTGAAAGTGTATATTTAAAAGTCATTCTTTCCTAAAACTTCAAGGCAACCATTTTAGTTTAACAGTTGTACATTTTTAATGATAAATGAAAACTCATGATAGGCAGATTGTAAGAAAATTATACGGGACAGAAACTGAAAACATAAGGGAAGTGTTTTATTAAAAGATTCTAGTCATTTGGTCTTACACTCTTTCAACCCATACTGGAATGTATTAGGAGATTATAGCATTTAGGCAGGTTAAGATTCTGGAGTTTTTTTCTGTTTGTAGTCTAGGATATGGTATATGATCCTCATGAAAGCAGGAAAGCATTTTTTCTTCACTAAAAAATTGCAGAGAGGAAATTGCCAAAACGAAAGCGATTTAGTAAAAAAAAGCTGATTTATTGATATTTCTCTGTTGTATATATAAAAGGTCATTTAATTTTTTGCATTTTATTTTAGTCACTGTATATATGCCTTGTTTCCTGGGTCCACGGAAAGCATGAGTCTGTTGGGACCTGGGACAAGAAGAAAACAAGACATCTTCAGAAGGAAAACCAGACACTAACAAAGAGTATCCCAAACTCTGAAGGAGATAGAACACAAACATGACCGACAGTGGACTTAGGGATCCTCCAGAGGGTAAGACTAGTTTGTACAGCACTGAAGTTTGTGCTGTAGGAAACTAGGGCTGTGCTAACAGAGAAAATCTCTGATGATTAACATCTGAAGTTTTGAAGTGAAGAAAAAAGCTAATTCAATTAATATAGTTTTAATTTGTTACGATTATACTTATTCTTACATATTTACTGCCTTTTATCACAATGCTAGATCCTAATCTTAGTAGATAGAAGATAAATGTGTTCGAGACTCCAGTTGTAGGAACCTAAGGCACTGGAAAAATATGCATCTTAAAAAAAGATGGCACAAAAATCTTTAGAGTTAAAATTACAAAATCAAGAAAAGCATAATGGGCTATATTTAGAGGGGCTCTTTCAATTCTAGGAACGAATAAAGTAAAATTCTTTACTCTGCTTAATACATGTATATAGTAGATTTGAAATAGATTTTTCAGAAGAGAGGATATATTATAAATCTTTTATTATGGAAAGTTTTGAATATACGAAAATACAGCAGTATAATGAATCCCCGTGTACTCAACATCTAACTTCAACTATTGTCAACATAGAGCTGATCTTGTTGCCTTCCCTGTATTATTTTAATATAAATCTCAGACATATTTTATCTGTAAATAGTTTATATCTTTTAAGATGATTCTTTTTTTTAATACAACCAAAATATTATCACATCTAAAAAATAGTTCCTAATATAATTTTTTTAGCTTTATTATAAAAATTTCAAACACAAATAAAAGCAGAGAGAAATGTGAACTGAATCCCCATGTACCTACCAACCAGGTACAATTACTTTCAACATTTAGCAAATAATGTTTCATCTATACCCTTTTGCTTTTCTCTCCCCCCATACCATTAAATTGAAGCAAATTCTAGACATCATGCAATTTTAGCCATTAGTGCTTGAATATGTTTCTCTAGAAGATAAGGATTCTTTTTTAAAAACAATCACAGTACCTTTACAGCACCTAAAATGATGAAAAATAATTCCTTGGTATCACCAAATAACATGTTTGAATTTTCCTGGTTGACTAATAAATGTTTTTTAACAATTGATTTGTGTTCAAAACTGGATCTAAACCAAGGTTCAAACATGACATTTGCTTGATACATCTCTTACATCTCTTTTAATCTACACATTACCTCCCCTCCCCCGTTTTTTCTTTTCTTGCCATTTATTTTTACTTCTTGCTATTATTTAACAAAGAAAGACTTTGTCCCTTGGAATTTCCCATACTGGGTTTTGCTGATTATATTCCTGAGGCATAGTTTAATATATTCCTCTATCCCTGTGTTTCTTTGAAACTGGTAGTTAGATCTAGAAGCTTGATCAGATTCCGATTTAATTTTTTTGGCAAGAATACTTCATGGGTGGTGTAGTGCATTTCCTATTATTGCTTTGTATCATGAGCTTAATGATGTCTGGTTTTCCCTCTTTTTGTGATTGATCCATGGGTTCATATGTCATCCTGGTTTTCCATTATAAAATTTCCATCAACCTTTTGCCTAATAGTTCTAACTGCCATTAATGATCAATTCCTAGATCCGTTATTTCATTAGGGAAGAGAATGTAGTTAATATAACCAAAAATTGGTTCTGTCATCCAAATTGTTTTGCATTGGTGTTATTTGTTAGATGTGCTAACATGATAAGTTTTTTTGTTCATTTAATCACCTCTAGTGGGAGTCAAGAGAAATACTGTTTAGGTAGGGTGCCTTGTGAATCATAAAAATCTATATAAATATTACTTATTAATTAGGGGCCTTCTTAAAATACAAAAATATAGGGAATTTTTTTTTTCAATAAAAATTATAAATTTTTATCTCAATAGACTTTCAAAAGGATTTGGAAAATGACCAATCAATAAATTCTCAGGCGCAGGAGACTACAGTCACAGCAAGTGCCTCTGAAGAAGCTCAGATCCCAAATCCTGCCTCTGATCTTAACAAAGACCACCAAGAGGTAGAGACAGGAAGTCCAGGAAGTGCAGATACATGTGATAAATCAGGAAGTCCAGATGAAACAGTTGATGGGAAATATCCAAAGGATAAAACAGAACATGAGAACATCAGGAGTTTTCCAGGTGGAGAACAAGGGCATCTCCTTCCAGAAAGTACGGGTGAAGAACCCCTGGATCCAGATCCTAACTGTTCTCCAAGTGACAAGGTAGAAGGAGCAGATGCATACTTAGGGAGCAGCTATGGAGACATCTGTGAAGAAGTGAGTGGCAGAACCGAAGCTTCACAGGAGCCACCTGCTCCAGACTCCCAGGATGCCCAGGGTCCTGGTCATTCCACTGCGGGGCTGGGGAGCCAGGACATACTGAGGAGGCGACTGCTGGCGTCAGGTGAGAGAAGCCGCTGAATTACTGTCCTGTGTGTATTGTTTAGTTACTGAGAACATAGCATAGTCAAGGCCCTTCTATTTGGTGAATTTTTGCCCTTCTTTCATAGGATTAAAGTGGAGTAAACTTTTAAAAATAATTTCTGTAGAGAAGCATGAGCTTTGGCATTATGTGGCTCTGCAAGGTTCCTTCTAATTTGTAGGCATTTTTCTTTGCACATGCTCCTATGTGGACCTGAAAGCAGTCTCTGTGGGTGCACGCTGGTAGTTTTAAACCCAACCCTAGAGACTTTTTGTAGATGTTTTGCCATGCATTCACCACCATCTACCTTCTGTAAGGAATTGTGTTTCTGGGCTTATGGTTTCCTAACCACTCCAATTGGTGCTAGCTCCCACCTCCTTCCAAGCAGGGCAAGGAGAGGGAAGGGAGGGCTGGGAACTCATCAACCTTAAGGATGGGTACAGAGGAAACCTTAGACAAAAGTGCTGTAAGGAGTGCCTCTCTAACTCCTGTCATAAGCATTACCCTTGCTCCTTTTGTCCCCTGCGCACCGCCTATGTCCCAGATTATCTCCCCTTCTCCTTCGCATCCACTTCTCCAAACTCTTAATTCCTTTAACATGAATTGTGATAAAATACAAGTTGACCAAAATACGTTAAAAGCAAGGTCGAGGCTTTATTGGTTAATCTTTGTGATATTTGTACCTTCAATATACAAACAATGTGATTGCATTAGAGTGCTGAATTGAAAAATGTATCTGTTCTGTAAACTGACCTTCCTCTCTTCCCTATCTGACATCCTCTTCCCACAGGTTGCTTTTGGTCCACAGGAAGGTGGACTTTTCTTTAGCTGCTTGACTAATTAGGAAGATCTCCTCAGTCACATTTGTTTCCTAAATGATCTCTATAACTAGTTTCTGGAGGCATCTATTTTTTCCTCCTTGCAGGGCTGAATGCTTTTATTCTGAAGTCTCAAACTACCTAAGTCCTCAAAAAGTGGAAGTGAATATTTCTTTTTCCTATTGTGACAAAACACTGCTTTTTGCACTTTGTAACTAATTCTGTATTTTGTTTTCTTTTGCTTTTGCTGTCTAGGAACTTAGACTAACTTATATTCCGAAGACTCTTTAGTGACTCAAGGAGTGAACCAGTTAGGAGCTGAGTCAAGGAACTAGCTTGGCACTTTTCTCTTAAGTCCCCACCTGGAAAGCCGAAGACCTCTCTGTTCCAGCTCCTTCCTCTATCTGAAGAGAGGCCAGTGGCTTGGACTGGAGACCACATTAGACTAATGTAGATCTCACTGGAGACCTTACCCCTACCTTCCTTCTGAGACCAGGCCAAATGACCCCAGAAGCTTAGTTTAGATCTTTAAACTCAAGACAAATTAGTCATTTAAGAGAGTTCTGATAGCTTTTTTTTTTTAAAGGTTTATTTTACTTTATTTTATTTATTTATCCTCCCTCCTCCTTTTGCCGCTTGCTTGCTGTCTGCTCTCTGTGTCCATTTGCTGCACGTTCTTCTGTGTCTGCTTGTCTCCCTTTGTTGCGTCATCTTGCTGTGCCGCTCTCTGCAGGTGTGGGCCATCAGCTATCTACGGGCGCAGGCCATCACCTATCCCCAGGCACGGGCCATCAGCTCTCAGCAGGCATGGGCCAGCTTGCCTTCACAAGGAGTCCCTGGGAAGGGGACCTAGAGCCTCCCATATGGTAGATGGGAGCCCAATCCATTGAGCCATATCTGCTTCCCAGTTCTGATAGTTTTTGTTGTTTTTTTTAAGATTTATTTTATTTATTTCTCCCTCACCCCCCCTCCCCCATTGTCTGCTCTGTGTCCATTCACTGTGTGTTGTGTTCTTCTGCATCCACTTGTATTATCAGGCAGCACTGGGATCTGATAGCTTTTTATTCCTGATTTCTTTGCAACACAATTATAATTATTCATACCATTGAATATTCATTATTTTTTGAACGCTTGCTGCATGCCAGATCCTAGATTCTAGGGATATAGGTGTGAATAAAACATAGACTCTTTTCTTTGGACATTTACATGTAAGTAATATGTGCCACATTAGCGTGACATTTTGTTTAATTTTCACTATAAATCCTGTTCATAAATGCTCAGGCCTCAGCGTTTGCTGCTCATATAACAGAGATGCTCATTTCTAACTTACAGAAAATAAAGGGAATATTTTATTGTTTTTGCTGTTTAACTTCCCAGTTAAAACCTCAATTCTTTGGCTACCACATTATGTCCTTCTTACTGCTAGAAGTAGTCTTTTCAGACTGTGAAAAACTTTGTAATACCTGGAGAGTGTGATTCATAAAATACCTTTTTGTTAGCACTTTTAAAGAAAGTCAGCCTTAAGTTGGTTTTACCTTTCCAAGGAAATTTATTAAGTGTGTTCATCCAATTCATAGATAGCCTTTATGTGCCTTTTAAAAGTGTTAAAATCCAGTCCTTATCCTCAAAGTTTATACTTAGTTAAGAAGACAAAATTGAGTATTTTAATAGTTATATCATCTCTCAGTTTACATATAGCTGATTCACACATTTTGTGAAATAAAGCAGTGAAGAAGTAAATATCTTTTAAAAATGATTTGTTTTCAATAAAATGGTCTCAAATTGCTGTCTCTGCACTTATTAGTGCCTCTGTCATTTGTATACTTGGAGGTCTTGAGGAGCCACTTGAGACCTGAACTCTGGAATTAGAGCATTGTTACTTTATGATGTTGTATCTTGTATACAACTAACATTTCTTATAGTCCTTCTTAATTTTGTGCATTTTGTTGAAACACATTTTTGATAGGTTTAGATGCAATATTAGAAAAGCTTGTTCCTTTGTCCTTGATGTGTAAGGGCCAGTAGGGAATTGTGAATATTGTAAAAGTAGCCTTAAGTGAATTTCACAGCACTTTTATTTTATTCCTCTATGTAGAATAAAAGCAATAGTAAGTCTCAAGGAAAAGAAAGACATGGGAAAAGTTTGCTTTGGAAAAAGAAGAATTTTAAAAATACAGAAATCCTTTCAGTCAAATAATTCTTTGGTTTGGTAAGAGCTAGAAAGGTATACATACTCTCCTTAGTGCCTTAGTGCTCTGTTTAAAATAATACTGTTTTTTTTTTCCCCCAGAGGCTGGAAGTCATCAACAAGAAACAAAAAAATTGGAAGAAAACAAAGAAAGTGCACAGGACATAAGAAAGATTAATAAAAAGGATTTTCAGAGCTATGGTGAGAACAAATCTGGTTTTACTGTTAGTGTTCATTCACATTCAGGTGTCCACAGTGAACAGTGATTACTAGCAGGTTTAAAGTTTTAACACTGTGTTAATATTTTTCTTAATTGTTTAATAATAAGTTATAGTAAAATAGAGCCATATAGAGTTTTAGAAATTTTTCTACCAGTGTTAGCTGATACTTTGCTGTACTTTACAAAATGGAAATTCTCATAGTAGGAAAGGCTTTTCATAAATAAGAAACTAAAACTGCCTTTTTAGTTAGAGAGTATTAAATTCCCAAGTGATGTGTTAAGTTCTGATTCTTAAGAAAAAAAAGATCTGCATTTAGTAGGGACTTTGAGAATATGAAAGAATATTCTGATAACTCATTTCTAAATCACATCATTAGTTAAAACAACAAATACCTAAACTCAGCTTTTATCTTTTTTCAATAACAGTATTGTATATTTTTATTATTACTTGTAAATTTTACACATCTATATTAGTAAAGTCGATGATAAACTTATGTAAGTATATACATGCATACATATTTTTCCCTGCAGAGTCAGTTGTTAAACATTTATTAGGCTACCACTCAGTGGTATACAGCCCCAGAATTGTCCTTTTCCTTTACTGCGTATACTTTCTGAGACTTGAAACTACTGGGAGACAGTTCTCTTTGCTTTTTTTCTCATTTTTACACATCTTATGAGCAGAGGCACTGACTGCTTTTCTTCCTTACATGCATATTTTTATAGGAAGCAGGCAAGGAAGATAGAGATTGTGTCTCCTCTGGAGTAAGGAGATGCTTTTTTATGGTCCACTATAATAAAGCCAGTGTCTCCCATTTGGGTTTTGCTGCCACTACCCATTATAAAAGACTGAGGTTCCCTAAAGTGATTTCTATTCCTGTAATACAACCCACTATGTGTGCAGGTATTCCCTGGCCGCCTTTGTCACCTTGTGGGTGTGAGGCACTAAAACCAGTGCAAATGCTGATACTCTGGCTACTGATGTTGCTGTGAGTAATAAAGGTCTTTATCTCTGATCCAGGAGTCTCTTGTCTTATGCCATCCTCCATGAAATTGTGGCAGGCTAACTTATTAACTTGTAAGTAGTCAACATTTATCTTTTAACAAAGATGTTGTATCTTTAAATAATTAAATCTTTGAAGATTTTAGGAAAAGGTATTTCTGGTAGGTTTTAAAAGCAAAAAGTTTAAAAGATTTAAGAAAAAGAAACCCAACTACCAATAAAATCTGGCAGTATCTCTATATGCTTTCATATTACTACATGCTTTGTTTCTGACGCATGTTTTTTCTTATTTTCTCTTTTTTTATTTTCCCTTTCTCCAACAGGGTCCATCTTTCTTGCCTTCCTGGCTATGGTTCTCATTTTTGTTTTGCTAGGCTCTATTAGTAGCTACTATTCCTCTCAGGCCCACCAAGTAACCAAAAATCCAGCTTTGGAGGCCTTCTTGGTTCATTTCAACCAATTGAAGGATAAATTTCCAGGCCAGAGTTCCTTCCTCTGGCAGAGAGGACGTAAGTTTCTGCAGAAGCACCTTAATGCTTCAAACCCCACAGAACCAGCCACCATCATATTTACAGCAGCTCGAGAAGGAAGAGAGACCCTGAAGTGCCTGAGTCACTATGTTGCAGATGCCTATACTTCTTCCCAAAAGGTCTCTGCTATTCACATTGATGGAGCTGGAAGAACCTTGCAGGACAGTGACACAGTCAAGCTGTTGGTTGACCTGGAACTGAGCTCTGGATTTGAAAATGGCCGGAAGGCTGCCGTGGTACACCACTTTGAATCCCTTCCTGCAGGCTCCACCTTGATCTTCTACAAATATTGTGATCATGAGAATGCAGCTTTTAAAGATGTGGCCCTAGTTCTGACTGTTCTACTAGAGGAAGAAACATTAGAAGCAAGTGTAGGCCCAAGGGAAACTGAGGAAAAAGTGAGGGATTTGCTCTGGGCCAGGTTTACTAATTCTAACACTCCCAGCTCCTTCAACCACATGGACTCAGACAAATTGAGTGGGCTGTGGAGCCGTATTTCACACCTGGTACTGCCTGTTCAGCCAGTAAGGAACATAGAAGAATGGGGATGCCTTTTATAAAGCTAAGCGTGGGGTTGGTTATAGAAGGCATAGGTTTATTTTTTAAGAAGTCAGTTTAAAGGCCTTCCATTTATCTGGAAGGAGATTAATAAAAATGTGAGGGAAATATCCTGAAAAGCACAAATTGGCTACTTTTAGAAAAATATGGTTCATGTTTTGCTTTTTGTAGAATCTTTCTAATCAAAGCATGACAAAGCTAAAAGTTGACCTGATTTTTTCCCCCTTGTCTTTCAAACAGGCAGGTTTTGACATATTAGAATGATATATATATTTGAGGATTTTTAAAAATTCCGAAAGTATCACAACAGAGTCCTTGCACAAGAAGATAGCCTTACTTCTCAGAATAACAACAGAGTGATTTTTTATTTTCTTGAGTGAGACTGTAACGTGCTTTTTTGATCGTTTTTGGACTCTGACTAAAACAATTGCACTTATGAAGTAATGATAATTTTTAGAAAAATTTTCTGCCACATGTTAAGTATTTTAAAAACTCACTTTAATCTGGTTATGCGATTACATCTTATACTAATATGTACTTTTGAATAGTATGAAAAAAGGAAATATGAAATCAATCAACTACTTAATGCTTACTGTGTGTAAGGTGTTGTGCTTTTATTCTGTTAATGAGCTGAGGTAAAACCCAGTGTACTCAAGAAATGTTTTTAAAAAATGGAAGAGTGGAGCAGAGGTAACTCAAGTGGTTGAGGGCCTGTTTCCCATGTACGAGGTCCCAGGTTCAATCCTTCGTACCTCCTAAAGACAAAACAAACAAATGAAAAAACCAACTCTCATTGGGGAGCACATGTAGCTCAATGGTTGAGCACCTGCTTCCCAAGTACAAGGTCCTGGGTTCAAGCCCTGGCACCTCCTAAACACAAAAGGAAAGAATGAGGGAATTCTTAAATATCTTTACTTCGACTTTCTTGAATGACTTAGAGCAGTGATTTTCAGACTGTGTCGACCTGCAGATTTAATTGGAAGGTAGAGTTCCACTGATAATGAAGTTTGAAAACTACCCATTAAGTGGAAAAACATCTCAGAAAATTAAAAAATGGGTAGAAAAAAATGAATGTATTAAAGTTTGAGTAGGAAGAGTAAGGATTACATGTAAGCTTATTGTAGAGAAGCTCTGTTTATGAAAGATAGTACAGATGAACAGTAGAATGTATGAACTGTTATTTCCTAGCTTGTTTCAGGTACTTTTGTTAATTGTTAATCATCATTTCTGTCTCCACCGAATGGAATTTTATATTTGTTTAGGATGACAGTTTGATTGCCCTTTAAGCAGAACATATTTTAATAAGCAAGTTGACAGCTTTTATATGGGCACATTGACATAACTACAACACTTTGCTGTTCAGTGTTGGAACACTATAATGTAGCTCATTTCTTGACTAGACAGTCAGAAGTATCATTACATTAAGAATTAGAGAAATTTCAAGAAATGTAGTATTTAGTGAAAGAAAACAAATGGTAGATAGAGACTCAGAAAGAAGTGTTAATGGTCAATATCAATTGTTGGATCATGTTCTGTGATTGTAAGAAAGATTGAGAACAATATTGGAAACACTGAATGTCTCCAGTATTCATGGAGACAGCAGTGGTTGATGTGCACCTGAGCTCTGGAAGCAAAATTCTAGTAAAGTGAATGATCCTGACCTAATGAAGGGTCTGTTCTATTACATGGCATATCCAAGAATGATCACTGTGATCCTGAAATATTTCAACTAGGTTTTGACCTCTCTATTTCTATGAGAGAATATATATATTTACACATGTAAGAGATCATATGAAGTGATTCAGATATGGACGGATTTTAGGAAACACCAAGAAGAAACAGGGATCTTTACTGATAACCTAAAAAGAAATCAGAGATAGGGGGAAGAATCTATTTGAAAATAACTGCCACAGGAAAAACACATCTGTTGTAATCAAGGCCTTAAGTTGGGCTCAGTTGACTGTGGGGACATCCATAAAAGAACAATTAGCATTTGGCACTTCGTGGAGGAATATTCTAAAAGATCTGAGAAAAGACTTGAACAAAAAGTTAAAGTATAGTGTCAATCAGTATAAAATCCGAGAAAAGTGGAAGAAAAATCTGTATACCATATTCGGTTTTTTTCTATATGTCTATAGATCATAGATGCTATCATTACATCACACAAAACCAGTGGTGCCTTATGGAACCAACAAGGTGACCTACTGACCTGTGCTACCTCAGCTCTATGACGGGACCTTTAAGTAGTTTGCATATCTGATCTCTGACAGTGCCTCAGTTCACAGTTGAAACAAAGATTCTTGTTTGCTTCGTTCAGTTGCATATGGTTTTCATTTCCTTTCCATATAATTTAGGGAAGGATATTTCTATAAGTCACAATGTTTTGATTGTTTAGTCTTTGCTAAAAACATTTTTCCTTCCATGTGTAAGTGCAATTAAGACTGTTTTCAGTTGTCTGTCCGTTATTACAAAAATCGTTTTAAAAAGAAACAGTGTATTAGCTCTGGGTCTTCCCATGAATAAAATGATTATTTTTTAAAGCAAAAAACAATATATTTTAAAATGCACAAATAATTAAAATCTATTATCTGATGTACTCAAATTATTTTCCTTTGTATTCTGTTTTTCAAGTTTTCTTTAGCATATCTTTTATTGCTATAATAGATAATTTTCTTGCTTGACTTAGAAAAAAGGTTTGTGACCTTATACTACACATGATACCTAAACATCACCTTTTAATTGTTATCATAGGACAACTTTTATTAGATTATATATTAATATAAATTGCTTCTTGAGTAATACCATAGTTGTAGAAGCAGCTGGTGGAATCAGAAACTGTCTCTGGATTAGGTTGTGTTTTTTTTCCCTTAGGGTAAATTTTACATATTCCATTTAGTTTCCTAGGATTGGCAGAGATGTGTTCCAGGGTGATCATATCACTATAAAATAGTAATGCTTTTTGTTTCTGTTTTTTTAAATTGATAAATAATTGAATTTGAAAGCCTCTTAGCTTATGGTGGGTAGTGGATTTTGACCCTTCACACGGTTTTAGTTTATGCTTTTATCTATTATAGAAAGGAAGCATAATGCGCATTGATATTGAAGTGTAACAAATACAGCATGTGCAAAGTGATGATAATTCAGCGAGATGATCTTCACCAGCACTGTAACTTGCATATATCTGACCAAAATTTTTATGTAGTTCATACAGGTCTCTAGCACTTCAAAAACTGCTAAATAGAAAAATGTAATTATTATATCCAATTAGGGTTTTCTTTTCATGGAAATAAAGCATATATCCATACAAAGTTTATTTGTGGAGAAGTACTGTTATATAGTAACATGAAACATGATAATAAAACAACAATTATAAAAATAAATCAGTTCATCTTTCTAAAGAGCCCCAACATATCACTTTATAAAAGCAGTTTATCTGTTTTTCCTGCAGTAAATTTTCAGTTTTCATTCTAATGTTTTGTTCACTGGTCTGAGCATAATTTATTTAATTTTAAAATTTTATTTGTTGAAAATAAAGCCATTTTGGTTGTATTTTTTTGAAAAATTGAACCAAGTATCTTAAACTCTGTATCACTTGTTCAGTGGGAAAGTTAATGTTTGCCTTTATATATGTACTGTGAATATTGGGGATACGAATAAGTATCTGGGATTATAAAGACTCAGGTTTGTTAGTCACAAAGATTAAGAAATTTTGGTGGATAATATATTTTCCAAGAAGACTACCAATTCTAGAGAGAACCAGATAAGGAGATGCATGTAAAACAGTTTCTTCCGATGACTTTCAAATATGTCTATTTATGTTACATTTTAGGTATTAGGTTTTGAAATAAATGCTGATGTGGGCCTAAATTTGCATGATTCAGACTGAAGGTGGGCCGTACACTTAATTTCCAACTAACATACTGCTCCATAATGACACTTCTGTATCTATAAAGCATTGCTTCTCAGCCTCTTTTTAAAAAAATATATACACTAGTAAAGAGAGAGCACAACCAGTATCTCCTAATCTGTAAATAACCTGTACAGACATTAATAATTTAGTCGTCTTTGCCATTCCTTCCAGAATTACCTGCAGTGTCTTATTTCAGCTTCTTTTGATGTCTTTAGAATTCCATAGATTGGTTCCTGTGTTGGGAAATGTTGGCCCACTTTTTCTAATGGAGGTTCATAAATTATATTTGCCCTCAGCTAAGAGCACTGACGAGAATCAAAAGAATGTTTTGGGGTCGGGGAAGCAGTGGGCTGAGTAACAGTACTGCAGAGCATAGTTGATGAGGTGTTCAGCTTGTTCTGCTTGCCGCCCCTGGCCCCCAGTGATCCCAGCCTGCCTTCTGTGCCCACACTTGGCCTCCACATCCTTATCAACACAGAGCTCCAGGCTGTTGCTCCCAATTGGTCAGAGATGAGATGAGATTTAAATCTATGTGCCATCCCGTCATAAATGAAAGAAGCAGCACATTGATTTTGAAACCCAAAAGCATTTTGTTTTTTTGTACTTAAAAAGTAAATGGGTTTTGCCAGTAGTGGTGTTAAATTTCTAGGCATTCCCCTTTTTATGTAACCATGATTGCTTTTGCATTTGTTAGTTTTGGATGCTGAGGAATGTGCCTTATCTGAATTAACTGTCTGGTTATTACCCAAAATAAATCTCCTTAATTTTTCTCAATTGACTTTTTTTTTAAAGATTTATTTCTTACCACATAGGTTGTTATATATGTTTCTAAATACATTGGAACAAATCAAAGCCTTAGTACCCCAAAAACTAATAAGGGAAGTGACGTAAATGATTATATGGTTACTGTGGGGATTGTAATTTTAAGCAGAATACAATAAAAATGTCAAATCAGTGCAAACTGGGTCATGGAATGATGCAAAAACAGCTCTGAAGTAAAACTAAGAAAGCTACTGTAAGGAAATAAGTAGGTAGATCATGTTTTGTTTATGTGCAAGGGCACTCACTGCTCTGGAATCCACCTGAGTGGTATATGATTTTAGGGATCACAGAAGACCCCCTTAACACACTGTTACACTCAAACTGTCTTTTTGATCTCCAGCCTGATGGTTTTAGGATCTCTAATTTCTTATGATATAAATCAATTTTATATAAATTATATAAAAAAATCTCTTAGTTGCCACTCCTCTGTTCTCCAAATACATAACAATATTAATAGATAAAATATTTGAAGGGAAATTTAAAAAGGCAGATCCAGGCTGAAAAACAAGAGATTCATCTTAGAGGATCAAGAAGAGAATAAAAGTGATAAGTAAGACTGAAGCCACTGGCCTACTGGACTCTGTCTAAAGGCAGACAGAGGCTGCTGGAAGCTCTGTAAGGCCCACAAGATTACTTGTTGGCAAGTCCTGCAATATTGGTATTGCTGTCTGCAAATATTCAGTAATTCTTTTGTCTCAAGCAATCCTTTAAAAATCACCCTGTTTGACTTGTAAAACAGTTTCTTAATTTCTCATGTAGTTTGTCTTTAGCTGAAGAAGGTTGATTTGAAAGCACTTCCACTGTCCTTCATGGCACTTTACTAATTTTCCATTCTCTCTATATTTTTTCCAACCAGATTTTCACCATATTGTTCCCAAGTTTGAGATCCAGAAGTCTCTCAGAAAGCAAGAAAAGCAGAAACAAGGATTAATTCATCATTAATCCACCATGCTGTCAAAACTGTTAATGGTCGGTTCCACATGATCAAATGTCTTCTTGTACAGGATACTGAATGTCACTTAATAGGGGTAACATTTATATTGCACTTTGTATATTTTGAGCCATTTAATCTTCACAGAGTCTCTGTAAGTGCATACTTGTGTTCCATCTTAAGGGGTCTGAGGCAGAGTGACTTACCAGGGTCACACAGGGAGTGGCAGCATCAGGACTTAAAAAACGCCAGCCTCAGAGTCTGCCTCCCAACCACTACATCACAATGTCAAAGACATTAATATTTAATTTTGCCACTAATCTTTTTGTTCAAAGAATATAATTCAAGTTATGTATTTTTCTAGAAGAACATTTGTAGTATTTTAGTTTGGGCACATCTTAAAAGTTAATTTTCTATTACTATCAATGGTTAGCTAATTGTCTTCAGAACACATTCTCACCAAGTTTGTTTTAACTTACTAGCAAGAACAAAATGTTTCTTGGGTACCTTATTTTTCCCAACATTTTCTTCTTGTCTTCATCCTCCGTATTCTTTTATTATAGCTGCTTCGTGGATGATGTTTTTGTTTTTTTTTTTAATTTTTTTATTTTTTATTGACTTTGTAATAATATTACATTAAAAATATATATGTGAGGTCCCATTCAACCCCATCCCCCCACCCCCCCTCTCCCCCCCCCAACAACACTCGTTCCCATCATCATGACACATCCATTGGATTTTGTAAGTACATCTTTGGGCACCTCTGCACCTCATATACATTGGTTCACATCATAGCCTCGTGGATGTTCTTGTTTATAATTTTGGAGTTTTCCCCCCTCATGAAATTTTGAGGTGGCAAGGTTGACATTTTTACTTTTAATGCATTCTGGCAAGATGTGAAAAATTTCTAATAGGACAGTTTAAAAAAAAAAGACTCCTGGAGTTGGATCCGTATCGGGAGCAGAGAGTAGGCCCCAGAGCCCTGGGTCCGCCGCCTCCAAGCACCAGCACCGCAGCCCTGAGCGGCGAGCCGAGCCCCAGCAGCCGCGGGCGCCAACCCCGCGCTCCGCACCCGGCGCTGGGCGCGGCGGCCCGGCCACCCCACAGCGGCGGGGACTCAGAGCGTCGGCAAATTTTGGGAACAGTTATAACGGATGTGGTTCATCAACAGCGATGAAAACAAGGGAGATGAGTTTCTATGGCAGATTGCCCTTAAGAACAACCCCAGGAAGCGCCTTTGCACTGTCCCATGTTGTTGGAGAAAAGGGGACGGAGGCAGCAACCGTTGGGGTCATGGAAGAGCTCCAGTGCAAGGCAGTGAATTTGCTACAGACCATAACTTATCGAGGTTATCCACATCGGGGTCCTCCACGGCAATTTCCAGGAGAATTAACCAAAATAATGAAAGTGAGGAAAAGAGAGATCAGAGAGTGTAGTTGTAAGTTCTGTAAACCTATAACTCTTAAAAAAGAAAAAAAGAAAAAAGAAGAAAGGACCTGTTGGTGAGGGTGTGGAGAGGTTGGGACCCTTGCGCCCTGCTGTCATGGGAATGTAGAACAGCCGAAAACGGTGGGTCTGTTGCTCATATGAATGAATTTAGGAGAGTTGCGTTGCGGCCCTGCGGTTCCACTTCTAGGTATATACCCAGGAGCAATAAAAAAATATATCCGTTCCAAAGCTTGTGCAGGAGTGTTTATAGCAGCGCAGCTCATAGTGGCGGGAGGGTGGAAGCAGCACAAGTGGTCATGGAAGGATGCATGGATGACCAAGGTGTGGTATGTGCATGCTGTGGAATTTTGTTCTGCCATGCATGCTGCAGCTTGGATGGATTTCGAAGACATGGTGCTACTTGAGAGAAACCAGTCACAAAAGTCCATATATTATACAGTTCCATTCATATGAATGTCCAGAAGAGGGAGCTCTATAGAGGCAGCTAGTAGATTAGTGGTTGCTTTGGGGGGGGGAGTGCTTGAAAATGAGATCTTGTGGGGGGTGATAACTATAGAGTACAGGTCTCTTTTTCTTTTTTAAATCCCCATTTCCCCATCACCCTGTTCCCTTGTAAACTATAATCTGCTTTCTGTCTCTGAATTTGCTATTTCTGGAAATTTCTTATAAGTGAAATCATACAATGTGTGTCTTTTTGTGGCTGGCTTAATTCTCTAAGTATGATGTGTTCAGGGTTTGTCCATGTCGTAGTATGTGTCAGAACTTCATTCCTTTTTAGGGCTAAATGTTCATCGTATGTATGTGCAACATGTTTGTCTGTTGACAGACGCTTGGGTTGTTTCCACCTTCTGGCTATTGTGAATGGTGCTGTGAACACTGGTGTACTAGTATCTGTTCCAGTGCTTGTTTTCAATTCTTTTGGATGTGTGCCTGAATGTAGGGTTGCTGAGTCATATGGTAATTCTATGTTTAACTTTTTTAGCAGCTGCCAAACTAGTTTCCACAGCTGCACCATTTTGCAGTCTTACCAGCAGTATATGTACCAGCAGCGGATATCACCAACACTTGATATTTTCTCTGTGTGTATGTGTGTGTGTTTTATAAAGATAATAGCTATTCTTATTTCTAGTGGAAATAAGATGTTATCTTATTTTGGTTTTGATTTGCATTTCCCTAATGAGTAATGATGATGAGCGTCTTTTCATGTGCTTATTGGCCATTTGTAAGTCTTCTTTGGAGAAATGCCTGTTTAAGTCCTTTGCCCATTTTAAAAATTGGGTTATTTATTTAAAAAAATAGGTTGACATGTATGGAAAAAAAACAAGTTATCATAGAATGATTTGAATAAAATGATTATATTTATTACCCAAAATTTATACACATGCAGCCATATGTAATACATTTTGTAATTTAAAAAGAAATCTTGGTTACATTCGGAAAAGAGTGAGATTGGTAGTCATGAAGAGGACTTTTATTAAATAGACTTTTGCATTGTTAGATTTTTTTTATAAGCATGTATCAGTTTTGATAGTCAAAAGGTAGTATTGGATGGGAGGTCCGCGGTTCAAGCCCCGGGCCTCCTTGACCCGTGTGGAGCTGGCCCATGCGCGGTGCTGATGAGCGCAAGGGGTGCCCTGCCACACAGGGGTGTCCCCCGCGTAGAGGAGCCCCACGCGCAAGGAGTGCGCCCCGTAGGGAGAGCCGCCCAGCGCGAAAGAAAGTGCAGCCTGCCCAGGAATGGCGCCGCCCACACTTCCCGTGCCGCTGACGACAACAGAGGCGGACAAGGAAACAACACGCAGCAAACAGACACCAAGAACAGACAAACGGGGGGGGGGGGGGGGGGGGGGGGGGGATTAAATAAATAAATAAATCTTTAAAAAAAAAAAAGGTAGTATTGGAAAAAAAGTTGATTTGAAAGTAAAATATTTGTAAATAGCTGAGAGCATTTTGGAAAACAGCAATATCAAGGGAAAACTTTGCCCGACAGCTGCTAAAGAATATTATAAAATTATAATAAAAATAATGTGGCCCAGAAGCAACAATAGATCAGTGCAATAGAATAGACAGTAGAGGAACAGAGCTAGTGAGTACTGGAACTAAATGTATAAGAAAGCATTTTAAGTTAAATGAGGAAGAAATGGATTATTCAGTAACATACTTTGGAAAAAAATGGCTAATGGGGAAAATATTAATTCAGATTTTTAGGGCAATGTATATTTAGATGAATCAAAGACTTAAATTGTACAAATGAACCATTTTTTTTAAAACAAAAAAAAGAATATTTGATATCTGGGTATCTTTTGGTATGAGTTATATGCTTGTTACAATGTTAACTTTAAAAAGTAGTTTTTAGGGAAACGGACTTTGGCCCAGTGGTTAGGGCGTCCGTCTACCACATGAGAGGCCCGCGGTTCAAGCCCCGGGCTTCCTTGACCCGTGTGGAGCTGGCCCATGTGCAGTGCTGATGCGTGCAAGGAGTGCCCTGCCACGCAGGGGTGTCCCCGTGTAGGGGAGCCCCACGCGCAAGGAGTGCACCCATAAGGAGAGCCGCCCAGCTCGAAGGAGGGAGCAGCCTGCCGAGGAATGGCGCCGCCCACACTTCCCGTGCCGCTGACGACAACAGAATCAGACAAAGAAGACGCAGCAAAAAGACACAGAAAACAGACAACCGGGGGAGGGGAATTAAATAAATAAAAAATAAATTAAAAAAAATAAAAGTAGTTTTTAGATTTCTGCTAAAAATTGTGGATCGCATATACAAATTTATTCTACTCTTTAGCAGACCTAAGTAAGTTGAATATTAAGCCCAAAGCAGGGAAAGCTGGAAAGCCATTTGATTTGGATGCAGAACTGTCAAAATGATCTCAAACTGGTTCAAGGTACTTCTGGAAGGAAAACTGAAGGCAGGTGGATTGATTGTCTACTTAAGAAATATTTGGGGGAAGAGGATGTGGCTCTTGTGATTGAGCTCCCACCTACCACATGGGAGGTCCCAGGTTCAGTTCCCAAGTGCCTCCTGGAGAAGATGAGCAAGACTGCGAGCAGGCACAAAGGGCTGGAGCAGCAAGGTGACGCAACAAGATAATGCAACGAGATGACACAACAAAGACACAAAGAGGAAACAATGAGAGAGACAAAAAACAGAGCAAGGAGCAAAGGTGATTCAAGCAATTGAGGGCCTCTCTCCCACATGAGAAGTCCCAGGTTCAGCTCCTGGTGCCTCCTAAAGAGAAGATGAGCAGACAGCAAATGCAAACCATGAGGGGGGTGGGGGTGGGGAATAAATAAATAAAATAAATCTTTTTTTAAAAAAAGTATTTGGGTTTCCCCTAAACCCCTTTCCCTACTTTGCAGAGTTAGGAGACTACCCCTTCCCACACAGGCAGAGCCTGGATGTTTAATCTCTAGAAAGAATAAAATAGAGTGTGTCTCAGTTGTCATTATTGAGTAACAAGTCACGCAAAACATAGTGGCTTAGAACAAAAATGATCATTTGCTGTCTCTCACGATCTTCTGGCTGGCCTGGGATAAGATGGGTGTTTCTTTTTTTCATGTGGCGTTGGCTGGTGCTGCAGTTATCTAGAGGCTCGACAGAGTGGAAACTGCCAGGATACTTAAGTCAAATGCCTGGCAGTTGGTGGTGAATGTTGGCTGGGACCTCAGCCGGGGCATTTGATGGCAGCATCTTGGTTCTCTACATGGCTTGTCCACATGGTGGACTTTCCACAGCATGGCAGCTGGGTTCCAAGAGGGAGTGTTTCGGGCGTGCAAAGGCAGAAGCTGCACATCTTTTAAGACCTAACCTTGAAAGTTACTCAGCATCAGTTCTGCCACAGACTTTTGGTCAAAGCAGGTCATAGAAGCAGCCCAGATACAAGGGGAGGGAGAATCGGCTTTACCTCTCAATGGGAGGCACGGTAAAGATTTTGCAGCCATGACCAAGGGTCTGTGCCCTGGGAGACACCCTGCATCGCTGAGTATTGTTTTCACACTGCTGGAAGCAGGACATTCAAGTGAAGGTTTACTGTTCTGGGTGTTAAGACCCTTAGCCCTTCCTTATTCTGCTCTTGTAACATTGCCAACCAAGGTTTTTTTACCTTCCAGTTAGGAGCTGTGATGAGCCTTTTCTGGGGAAGCCAAGTGAAAAGACCTAAAGAGACTGGACTCGGGGATTCTATGCTAAACAGCCAGCCAGAGCACACTGTAGTGTTAGTCATGCCAAATAGCTTTGTAGCACCACTCTTAAATGTGAGCCAATAGCCAAGGACCGCCAGACAATTGAGGAAAGCCTCTAATATGAAAATAGAAACAAAACAAATAGAAAAGAAAGAAAAACAAAACAAAACACTTGGAGGAAACACATTATGCCAGGAAATAAAAGCTTAAAAAAAGCTCAAAGAGATTACATACTACATCCATGAAACAGAAACAAAATGTTTTAAAACAAGATTCTTTTAAAGTGCGAATTTTTAAAAATTAAAAATATAACAAAAATGGAAAATTACGTGGAAGAATGAAAAGATCAAAATGAAGAAAATATATATTTTTTTCATTCAAGAAATATTTCCTGGATACAGAATTTCTTTCTGGGGTGATAACAATGTTCTGGAGTTGGATAGTGGTGATGGTTTCACAGTTTAGTGAACATAATAAAAGCCACTGAACTGTACACTTCGAAAGGGTGAATTTTATAGCATGTAAATTATATCTTAATGAAGCTCATATTAAAAAGGAGAAGCATTTACTGGCTACCTATTATGGGCCAGACACTGTTTTAGGCCTTGAAATTCTTGCCCTTGTGGAACTTATTTGATGAGTTTAACATTAAATAAAATACGTGAATAGAACATATACTAAGCTGAATTGTGCTAGTGCTAGTTCTATATACGTCTGTTAAGTTGGCTAAAGAGGAACTTGAATGAGATTTGGAAGCTGCAGTCTGGGTAGTGATGCATCATGTATCCTTCCCTTGGGTTCCCCTTCTAGACCCTCATTTCTCCAGCACCTCCTAAACGTTAAAAGATCTAATTCCTTTATGAAATCCTTATTGTCATGATACTTATGATGACTTTACTTATCAAGTTAGCAGAGCTAAAGTCTTGGAAGGGATGCCTCCAAGATGCCGAAACTGTGAGATTATCTGAGGCATTGGGCTTTGTTGAGAAGACGATTAGACAACTGGGCGAGAGTTTGGAGTTGAATTCATGAAAAGTTGATTTAAAAAATGAAGGAAAAAACAAGGTCAGAGTAATTATTTTTATAATAAACTTTATTTTTAGATAAGTTTTAGATTACAGAAAATTTACATTGGAAGTTTAGGGGATTCCCATAAAATCTACCCCTCCCCCTCTCACATTTTCTCCTATTAATAACATTTTACATTAGTGTGGTACATTTATTACAATTGAACCAATATTGAAGCATTGCTACTAACCAAGGTCTATAGTTTACATTATGGTTTGTACTTTGCACTGTACAGTTTTATAGGTCTTGACAAAATGTATAATGGCCTGTATCCACCATTGCAAAGTCATGAAGAACAATTCCAATGCCTTAAAAGTACCTGTGTTCCACCTATTCTTCCCTACCCCTTCCTTCAGAACCTCTGATAATCACTTCCTTTATATCAGTGTTACAAGCTCTTCTGTTACTACAATAACAATAAGTCTACTTTGGTCCGTGGTTGCATTCCCCCCTTATGTTTGTTCATTCCTCAGTCTTGAAGATTCTGGGATGATGATGTCCACTTTGCTTCAGACTGAGAGGGGGATTTGATCTTCTAGGGCAGATGGAAGGAACCGTTTTGCTTGCAGTTGTAGCTACTCTGTTTTTTGGGATGGGAATTGTCCATCATCACCATGTTGTTAGTTGTCCTGGGTGAGTCTGATGAACTGGAGCGTAGGTGTTAGCGGCAACTCTGCTGAGATTCAGGGCTCAACCAGCAGAGATTTAAGTCTCTAGGACACATATTTAATAGGTATAGTACTAATTACAGGTTCAGATAAAAGAGATAGAAGAATCATGAGCGGGGAAATATAAATGAGTCTAACTGTTATACTGGAGAAATAAGTTATCATATTTTCCAAGATAAGGCCAACCAATGGGGTGTTGATTTTATGGGGTTTGTGCCTTGCCTATAGTGACCGGGAGTCAGTAGAGCCATCAGGAGCACCCCTTTTTGAAGCTTTGTTTACTATAACCTTTAGTGAGGTCTGCCTGAGATGTACATAAGCATAACCTCTGAAATGACCTCCCAACTCATTCTGAAATCTCTTAGCCATAAAAACTCTTTAATATTTAGTTTCCCCTTTTGGTCAAGGTCTTTTTCCAAATACATCACTGGTTGGCATGTGGTATTAATCTCTTGGTGCTAGGGAGGCTAATCTCGGGGAGTCATGCCCCATGTCGGGGGCGGGGGGAGGGGAAGGTAGTGAGTTTATTTACTCAATGTGGCTTAGAGAGAAGCCACATTTGAATAACAAGGAGATTTTCAGGAGGTAACTCTTAGGTATTAGTTATTATTAGGCTGACTTTCAGTTTTACAGGAATAAGGTACATAAGTACAAGCATTACTATCAAAGACTTGGCATATTGGCCAGTTGTTTTTTATTTATTAGTCACTGCCAGTATACTCCAGAGAGTTTTGCCACTCTATTCGAGAAAGAGGCAAGGCTTCTCAGGATGGGAGTTTACTATTTTGTTGGTTACTCTGTGGGTCTCCACCCACTGAGAAAACACCCTATGACCACATGAACACATTCATATTCCATAGAGGCATGCCCCAGGGGCACCCCTATCCACATATCCCCCATCACTGACACCCTGCCCGGGTGACCCTCTCCTACCACAGATCCTGAAGGAACACGCCCACACTTGTATTCTCAACCATAATTCTTGGTCTCCCTAGAGTTTCCCGAGCCACACATTCCCCTGCTCCTTCCTCCGGCACTCCCCTAGCTCCATGGATGGCCCAACCCTCCCTGCCAGCTCTGCTTACAGTCACCATCAACCACATTCACTGCACCAAGGCAATTATTAACTCCAGGGAAAATAAAAAGCAACAATAGCCATAAGATATCTCATGGCTCAGCTGTGAATAAGATTTACCTACTCAATAATGCCCGAATGTTATGATCCATCCATAAGGGGATGATGTGGGGCAGGAATTATCCACATATGTTGTTGCATTTGGAAGGGTTGGGGAGTGACCATGAGCCCAATCTTCACCTTTAATTATGGAAATTCAATACAAAATACTTAAAACTGAAAATCAAGAAGTAGCAATATCTGCATGTATTTAGAAAATGGAAATAAATACCAAAATAAATTGTTAAAAGAGTTGCCAATGGTTGCCTTTGCTGAGCTGGAAATTGGATGAGGGTGGGAATGGTGATGGTAGAGTCCAGTTGGGACCACTGTTTTTCTTTTTCTTTGTAAAAACATTTATTCTAAATGTCTTTTTAAAAATTTTTAAATTTTTTAGATAAGATACTTAAATGTTTTTTCTTATATGCTTTATAGAACTACTTAACCGTTAGAACTACTATGTGTGTGCACACTTTTGATAAAATGAAAATAAACAAAAGTAAAAAACAGGTTAAGAACTTAAATGTAACAATATGTTCAATTCCTAATGAAATACGCATTTTTATATAAAATGTATGAGTGTTTAATAACATTGCGTAGGGCTTTTATTTTCCACTTTGAAGTTAGGTTTTTCAAATATTATACAATAAGCATTTATTTATATAATTAGAAACTCCATATTATTGTTACAAGGGTGATGATAATCACTCTAAGTACTTGCTGTACTCAAAATCGCAGCTGAGTGTCTATCTGTGAAGTGTTTATTTGGGGGCGGTCACTGGACTGGGGGAGATGAGTTCTTCAACTTGGATTCCAACCCGGGAAGAATCTAGGGCATGGTTTGGTTGTGGGCTGGCAGACTGTGGGTGGGAGACTGTGTGGGGTCTCCAGCAGTTAGCAGTGTGTCCATGCCATAAGTGAGCATGATGATGAAGGAGAAGC
Organism: Dasypus novemcinctus; assembly: GCF_030445035.2. NCBI lineage: Eukaryota > Metazoa > Chordata > Mammalia > Cingulata > Dasypodidae > Dasypus > Dasypus novemcinctus. The sequence goes on along the minus strand of NC_080685.1, from coordinate 60,127,598 downwards.
CAAAGAGGACTCCTGTGATCCCCTGACCCACACCAGCCCCGCCCACGAGCTGTGCCTGGGGAGGAATTGCCCAGGCAAACTGGAGGAGACAGTAGAATTCAGCAGGGTTGCAGATCCCAAGAGTGCGACTTGGTGGATGAGCTGATTAGAAGCATCACAGGGTACCCAGAGCAGAGAGTTCTCAAACTCACTTCAGGTGGTGGCCTAAGAAGTGGGTGAGGTCTTGGAAAATAGGCATAGTGAGAAATAACAAGAACAGCCATCTATTAAGGCCTTCTTGAGCCAGGATCCTCATAAAATGCTTTATCTGATCACATCAATATAAGTTTTCATTCCTATTGAATAGTAAGGAAAACTGTTGTGGGAAACTGGCTTACCTGTTCCTTATTGTAAATGTTATACCTGTTCTATTGTAGATATTGCAGGTGTTAGATTTGCAGTTGTTCCCTATTATAGATGATGCAGTTCTAATAGCAAACAGCTGCTTGGTAGTTTCCAATAAATACAAGGTGGAAACTAGGGTCGGGGCTCTCAGTTTCGGAAGCTGTGAGTTCCCTGGTCCTACCTTTATTTCCTCTCTGTCCTTTATTTTGTGAAGTTCTGCATTGCCTTCCCTTGGAGCCAACCTATCACTTGAGCTGATCTCAGCAGAAAACGAGGCACAGAGCACTTCACTAACTTGCCCCATGCCGTCTGGTTTGCAAATGTTAGTGCCACAGTTTGGACCCAGGTATGTCCGACTGCAAGGCTCCTCCCTAAGGACTTATGGAGAAATGATCGATACCTGCAGCTCCAGACTTCAGGGGAAAAGTGAGGGTTTGGAGGAGTAGAAGACATTGATTTAAAAAAAAATATTTTTTGGCTCTTTATTATTACGTATCTCAGTTTGCCAGGACTGCTATGATAAATACAGCAGACTGGTTGGCTTAAACAACAGGGATTTGGTGGCTTACAGTTTGGAGGCTAGAAGTCCAAAATCAAGTTCTGGGCTGCCCATGGCTTCTCTGAGCTCTGTGGCACTGTGGTGTGGTGCTGGCAGGCCGTCTCTGCCTCCGTCACCTGGTGCTGTGTCTCCTTCTGGCTCTTCCTGCTGCTTCTACTCCTCGTCCTCAGTCGTCCGTGACTCTGCCTAGATTTCCCCCTGCTTACAAGGTCTTTAGTCATATTGGACTAAGGCCCACCCTGATTCGATTTGGCCTTGTCTAGTGAGATCTCCGAAGATCCCATTTACAAATGAGTCCACACCTACAGGGCCAGGAGCTAGGACTCGAACATGTCTTTTGGGGGACAGGATCCAATCTACCACGTTATGTTTAAAAATTTACATCAGTAACAGCATTCATGCTTTGAATTCAACTATATAGAAATATACACTTCCCTTTGACTCCACCCCTTCTATGTCAGGCTCTCGTGGCCACCTGGCTGCCCAGGCCCTGGAGAGGAAGGGGTGTGGGAGGGTAGCCTGTGGCCCCGGAGGCAGCTCTCTGAGCAGTCCAAGGTATGGCTCCCAGCAGGTGGCCTCACCCAGAGTCCCAGGAGTTACTCCTTTTGTTGCAGATTGACTGTGGAATTATTTTCTTTAGGGAATCAAAATTCAATTTCATTAAATCCCTGGCTATCATCATGTGTTTGGGTATATATAAAGCCCAGCATTTAATCTTTCCATATGCTATGACCTAGTGCCATTTAAAAGACACCTGAAAAGAGAATGGGGGGAAGCAGCTGTGGCTCCATCACTTGGGCTCCCGTCTACCATATGGGAGGCCCTGGGTTCGCATGCCGGGGCCTCCTTGTGAAGGCAGGCTCCTCCTGCATGTGGACTCTGCCGGCCCACAAGTGCCTCAGAGAGCCGACTCAGCAAGGTGACGCAACACAAAAGGAAGACAAGCAAAAACGCAGAAGAATGTGCAGCGAATGGACACAGAGCAGACAGCAAGCAAGCCACAAGGGGTGGGGGAAATAAAAAATAAATAGACACTGAAGAACACACAGCAAATGGACACAGAAAGCAAAAAGCAAGCAAAAAAGCTACAATGGGGGGATATATATTTTAAAAAAAAGAATGGGGACTTCTTTTTTCCCTAAATTTAAATCTCATGTCCCACCATATTTTTTGTATTTTTCTGTTTCTTCCTCTCCCCTCCTGAACACCCATCTTTTTTTTTTTTTTTTAAGGATTTGTTTATTTCTCTCCCCTTCCCCCCACCCCAGTTGTCAGTTCTCTGTGTCTATTTGCTGCATCTTCTTTGTTCACTTCTGTTGTTGTCAGTGGCATGGGAATCTGTTTCTTTTTGCTGCATCGTCTTGTGTCATCTTGTGTCATCTCTCCATGTGTGCGGCGCCATTCCTGGGCAGGCTACACTTTCTTTGGCACTGGGCGGCTCTTCTTACGGGGCTCACTCCTTGCACGTGGGGCTCCCCTACACGGGGGACACCCCTGCGTGGCACAGCCCTCCTTGCGCGCATCAGCACTGCACATGGCCAGCTCCACACGGGTCAAGGAGGCCCGGGGTTTGAACTGTGGACCTCCCATGTGGTAGATGCCCTAACCACTGGGCCAAGTCCGCTTCCCACCCCTGTCTTTTAAACTATTATAAGCTCCACCTAATGAAAGGGAGAAATGCACTTTCCTGTGGCCGTCTCTGGCTGATTGCAAACTGTAGGCAAAGCATTGTGCTAGCATTCAGGACCATGCCACGAATCCCAGCAAGGATGTCACAGAGAGGGAGAGAGAATGTTTTGGTTGGTTGTCCAGAAAAGGCAGAGTACTCCCAAGGGCAGCGGGGGACAGGAGGGGTAAGTCATAGAATCAGGGAAGGGTAGAATTTGAGTAGGACAGAGAGGTAGGCTTTGGGCGGGGTGGGGAGAGAGTTGTAATTGAAAAAATATTCCATGTGAGATGAGGAGGATGGAGAAAACCCCTAGTGCATTTTTAACTTTTGCTGGCTAACAGCCAGGGAGGAGGGAGCACGGGCTGCGAGCCTCCCTGCCCCCCCAAGCCTTTCCATCCTTCCTGCCCACCAGCCCCCCCAATCTGGCTCAATGTCTTCTCTCCACTCTCCAAATCCTCGACTTCTCATCTTAAAATATGCTGCCTGCCCAAGCCTTCCCACACTCGTCCCTCCCGGCAGGCTGTGAAGCTCCATTCTAATCCTTTTATCTTTGGAATTTCCTTGTAGCCAGTTTTCTGCTAGGAACTTTCATCCTGGCTGAAGGGAAGCCATGATGCCACATCCTCATGTCCCTCCGGTTCACTGAGCCCCATCCTTCTGGCAGGACCAGCAGGGTGATCCTTCATTAAAAAGTTATTTTCAAAATAAAATACATGGGTTCAAAATAATTCAAACAATATGAACCTATGCTGACTGACCCTATTTTTCACTCTAGTCTTCTGCTCCTCAGCTCATTGAGGAGAAAATTGCTCCGTGCTTGCAGCCTGCCAGGCCCTTTGCCTGGTGAGTCCCCGGGAGAAGCCCAGTGGCAGCTGTCTCCCAGCTCTAGCTCAGGAGGATCCGAGTGTGGTGGCATCTTGATAGACTCAGGATATGCCCAGATGCCCCCTCAGGTACCTCAAATCCTCTCAGCTTCCACAGGCTTGCCCAAGGCCATGGTCCCAGGTATGAGCCGGGGCCTGTGTTCACCTGCTTTGATTACCCAGAGTGCCTTCTCAAGTCTCAGGCAGAGTTCCGGTGTAACTTAACGGAGGAAAAATTCTTTCTGAAACAGTCATGAAAATCAAATAATATAGCAAGGCAGTCATTGAAAAGGCTTGTTTCTCCCCCCTTTTCATCTATTTCCCACTCCTTCCCCATAGGAAACCATTTTTTGGGGGTATATTCTACCAATGTTTCTCTATCTCAGGCACATTTTGTATTATAACACTTATTTTTTTCATTAATATATATAATATATACATAAAACACACTACCTTCCTTCAAGTGCTCAGATGCCTATAGCCAGGGCTGGATGAGCCTGTCATTTTAGGTCAACACCTGGAGAGAATGTGATCTCAGATGCCCATTGTGATCCAGCCACTCAACCTCTGACCGCCCACCCCTGTCACCGGAACTGTCCTGCCCGCTAGGTGGAGTTGTCTCTCCTACCCCATGAACCAGGCAGGCGTTCCCTGCCGGTGATGGGGACAGGCTAGAGAGAAAGGGAGGAGCCCTGGAGGCCTGATCAAAGCCTCCCTGCTCCCCAGCCCACCCATAACCAGCTACCTGGGGTCCTCCTGGGGAACTCTGCCCACGTGGGGTTGTGGAGAGGTAGTTTTCTGGAGACAGGGTGGCTTTTGCCTTGGTTGGGTCAGGGGCCCTGGCTAGATGTTCATCTCATAAATTTCAGGAGCAGTTCAGAGCTGCCCAGCAAATGGAGTAAGAAGCAGAAAATATAAAACATTACTCTTAAGGATATTCATGAGAAGTATATTTATCCTGAATGTATCTGAATATGTGCAGTGGACAATTTCAGTTGTGGAGAACACTGAGTTTTCCATAGCCGGCACATGGCTTCCTTCAACCATCTTGCCTTTTATGGATTAAGTGCAAGGCAATGACCTTCTGCTTTCCTTGAGCCTTCCTTCCACTCCTCCATCCAGGACCTTACCCAAGGGATTCCTGCCTGGGGAGGAGTTTGCGAGGCCCTGACACCCCCCGTGGTATGAGTTATGGCCTCCCTATCATCTCAATATAAACGGAACATTCAGGAGAAGGTCTTTCCCTTTGGTTGGGCCTATATTTTGGGGGGAAGTTCAGAAGACTGTGTGAAGAGGGTCCTGTCTCTGCTTTAACTTTGAGTTATTTCATTAGACACAGAATGAAACTCTCATAAGTTTCAAGGAGTATATTTAATGGTTTTATTTCCAGCCACCTAAAAAGATACCCTTAATCCCCAAAGAAAAGGGAAGAGCAGAAAAGGCAAAGGTACAATGTGCTGCTTCAGGGATGCCCTGTTCCATTTGTACCCATAGAAGAAAGAGGGAGGCAGATGTGTGCGGGGTTGGTGGGGCTTGGTCGGCTTGTAAATCCTGCCGGCCCTCCTGCTCTAAGGGTGCAAGTGGGGTGGAGGAGAGTGGCAATGGTTTAATGTCTTTTATGGAACTGGCAACTGGCAGAATTAGGTCTCTGGAGTGTTATTTCCCACATTTCAGTCTTCTAGCGCCAGCCAAGCTGCCATAACTCATCTTGAAATGGAAATAAAATCTCTGGATATGCTGTTTCCTCAAACAATGTAAATTACTTAGAAAACCTGCCTAAAGTCGCATAGAAAGTGGTGTGACAAAAAAGTTATTTGTCAGTTGAACAGGAGGATGGCAGGGTTGCAGGGAGTTGGCTTAGCCACCTTGTAAGCAGAAGTTTATATCCATTGGAAGTTTATATCCATTGGAAACAAGGGGTGCCAGTGATTATATGATGGTTAGTCAGGGCAAGAGTCCCCCGTCCCCTGTTAGGGGTTCTAGACTTGCCATCATTTCTCTTTGCTCTCCGTGGAGCCAGGCAGGAGGATTCAGGCAGAGGGATTGTAGGTCCCACAGAGCGTGCCCTGGGAGAGGTTATGAGGATGTGGCAGGTCCAGTCCTTCAAGTGGTTCCTCTTTGAGTTCCTAACTCTCAGTGAAGATGCAGATGGTTTCCTACATAAGCACATTCTCTTTCTGCCCTACCAGACACCTGGGCACCCTCCCTGCTGTTCTCTGTCACTCCCTCCCACCTCCCCACCAACACCTGGAGTCCTTTGCCTCTCCTCTTAGCAGAAACCCAGGGTCTGGCAGGTTCTGAGTAAAGCCTAGTGGAGCCAGGTATGGACAAGCTAAGGAGGCCAAGCTCAAGAGGAAGGACTAGAGGTCCTCTGAGTTCCATCAGCCCTGCCTTTCAAGCCCAAGCCTTGAACATGGAAGCCAGTGAAGCAAGCCCAGCGTCAAACAGAACTGTGTTCTTGAGCTGGAATGTGAATAGTCTCCTCCCTTCCTTCAGTTTCGTTAGGAAAATGTGAAGCAAAGAAGCAGCTGCTCCAGGTTGATGAGAGACTTTGCCTCTCAGAGAGTTGCAGGCGAAATTATGAGGGGGGAGGGATTCCAAGTGGAGAGAGGGGCCGCAGTGAGGGGGGAGGTGGTCCAGGCAATTCCTGGAATAAGACGGGGAGGCAAGGTGGAGCGGGAGGAGGGGCTTAGGAAAGGGCTGGACAAGAGCAGAAATGACAAGATGAGATGCAGTCAGGAGCCCAGAGCCTTCTGCCCTGATGCCTGGGCAGTCCCCACCTGGGGCCCTGCTGCCCCTTAGCTTGGATTTGGGTCTGCCTACTAATCCTATATGACAATAGGCACATGTGTGCCAGATGCCAGCCCACTAATTCTCACAACAATGGAATATGGCGGGTAGGTGTTAGTGACTTCAGTCTTACAGGTGATAAAACTGAGAGGCAGATCAAAGAAGTTACCTAAAGAGACAGGGTTCACATGAGAGCCTGATTCAGAATCCCGCTCTCTCACCACCACAACTAGATGGATTGCATTTGCTGGAGTGTTAGGTCCAGAGAGAAAAGATGGTGGCTTCGGGACCCAGAGCGTTCCCTTCCTCTCTTCCCACTGTGCCCTGCGCCACTTGTGGCTGGGGCGAAGGCTGGAGGGTGAGGTGCTCTGGGAGTCCCCCAGGCACTCGGGGACGGTGCTCGGAACCTGAGGTACAAGAGCTCCTGTACCACCTGCTTCTCAACAGCCTGGCCCCAGGTAGGGAGGTGACGGGGTTGATGGCTGCTGGGGATGCTAAAGAGCACAGAGAAGACCACACAGCGAGGAGGGAGGAGGAGCAGCTTGGACCGGTGAGGGGGTACGGTAGCTAGTGGCTGTCCCTGAGGTTATCTGGGGAAAGCCTGAGGCTGAAGCCATTTCCTTTTCTGAGCAAATATGGCTGGGAAGGAACTCTCAGTTATGCCTCTTCTTGCTGTGGTGCCATCCTCGGCCACCCCCAACCTTAGATGCTTATGGTTTGGTGAGCTTCTCTTGAGCAGCACTTGACATTTGAATGTAGAACATGGGGTGTGCATTTTTGAAGGTGGAAGAAGCTTCTCTTTGAAGTCTTCACAGAAAAACCCCAGGGACAGGGTGAGATTTGGGGGCCTGGGTTGGCAGGATGCAGCCTTTGGGGCTGATGGTGTCCTAGGGTGCCAGGGGCTGTTGATGAGAGAGACCCATGGGTATTGGGGTGATGGGCCTATGGCCTTTACCGCTTCTGCCTTCTCCTCTACCCATTGGGCCTGGCTGGGGCAGTGAGTCTTGTCGCCTGAGGCTGAGGCCATAGAGGTCAAGTTCTACCAGGAAGAGGAGCCAGGGCTGAGTCCCCCACCGCCAAGCCCAAGTAGACGTGCCAGGGGAAGCTCTGCCCCCATGAGGTGCCCAGCGAGAGGCCAGGGCAGGGCTGGGTATTGGCCTCTGGGTGGGCATTGCAGAAGATGGCGCGAGGCGGGGGTGGGCAGAGTTTGAGAGAGGATTGCCCCAGGGCCCGGTTTCTGTTCCCAGAGGCCAACTGCTCTCTGGTGCTGAGGGTGAAGCTGTGTTCCATCAGTCAGGTGGGAAGGAGCGCCCTCAGCTCTGGGGGCCTGGGTGCTGGACGCACAGGCCAGCTGTCCCCTGCTCCCCCAGCTGTAGTCAGGGATTGCTGTGGCCCTGAGGTGGGGAGAGAAGGTATCTCTCCTACGCAACCCCTGCACACAGGCACGCGTGCACACACACACACACACACAGAGGCTCACCCCCTCATTCTCGAATTCTCATTTTTACACACTAAGCTATTTTCTGTTTCTCTAGTTCTCGCCCCACACCATTCCTATGTTTTAGTCTCCGCTTGGGTCTAAGCAGGGGAACTTGCCCCAGTCCCCTTATCTCTTCTCTTTCTGCCCAGCATGCCCAGGGCAGGCTGTGTGACACTCTGGGTCTCAGGCCTCAAAGAGTTGGTGATTTGACCCAGAGCTATAGAGCAGGGACAGCACAGGCATGGAGGGTGACGGTGGGGGAGGCGGCAGGGAGGAGGGGCTGAAGCTGAGGCGGCGCCCCACCGAGGCTTACCACCACCCGAGGGTCACTTCAGCCTCAGGACGGCACCAGCTACCCTTCAAATCGCCTCCCCAGTAGTCAGTCCATCTTCCCTGGATGTGAGCTCCAACTATGGCAATGGGCAAACACCCGGCAATGTGGCAGAGGATTTGCTAACGTGTAAGGGAGGGGAGAGGGCACCAGTCGATTTTACTGTTGACAACAGACGTACTAGGTGTTGACAGGGTGACCCTGAGGCTGAAGCAATAGGGACCACTCATCTTAAATCCACCCTCCCCTGGTGAGGAACAGAGGACCCTGTGGGATTTTTATGTCAAATTCCTCATTTATTTCTGACATTCACTTGGCTGTGATTCCAAGTTTTCGGAGATGCAGAATGAGAAGAGAAATCCTTAGCAGGAGTAGGGAAGTGAGGTGGAGACAGAAGGCAGAGAGGAATGGGTGTTTCCACAGCCCCTCCTTCTTTTCTTTTCTGTTGAGGGTGCAGTTTGTGTATAAATAGTGTCCCATAGTACAGACTCCACAGCTAAAAAGTACAGCGCAGCTGAGTGCGGTGAGCTGCCTTCCCCACAGGTAAGGCCTGCACAGCTGCAGGCAGGCACCCAGGCGATGCGGCTGTGCGCCGAGGCAGGGTGGGGCCGTGTGGGGGAGAGCTGTGGCCCACCATTTCTCCCCTGCCCCAAACCCAGATTTTGATTTGTGGGTTGCCAGGCTTCAGGCTGGGAAAGCTACAGGAGACGGGATTGGACAGGATGATTTGTGTTCAGAGACCCCACAGGTCAGGGGTAAGAAGCCAGGGGTCCTTTACTGCGCAGTCTTGAATTTTCCAAAGGCAGGGAGGTAAGAGGACACTATTTGTGGGGAGGAGAGATGCGGCTGCCGTGGTGGATAGCATGTGGAATTCCGGGGGAGCAAGGCACTGGGGCCGGTCCTCAGTCAGGAAGTGGCGAGGGCGTCCAGGCCCAGCGGCTCAGGTCGGGGCCTGCACTGGGCCCAGCAAGGGCTGGCGGTGGGCTGTCTGGGCTGGCCCCTCTGGACTCGGCACAGATCTCATTGCCCCCGCCTAGCGCTGTCCCCTTGGACAAGTGTGACCAGTTGAGGTCACTCAGTAGGAGGGTCAGACAACTGTGTTGGCTTTCACTGACAAGGCGGGTTCGCCTGCCAGCCCTGCGCTGTACTGTGGTCTCTCCTCCATCAGCCAGCATCCCGGCCCACAGGGTCAGCCGGTTGTGTCCCCAGCCCCTGCGGTAGGCCTCTTCCAGGAGGTCTGAAGGGCCGTTAGCATCCAGCTGGGGGAACCTTATTTCCGTGGAGAAAACGGGAGTTCCAGAGAGGGTAAGTGGCTGGTCCTAGATTAATGAGGGATTGAAAGGTGGCCAAAACCCAGGTCCTCTGATTGCCAAGTCAGTGTGCTTTAATTAGAGTGAGATGCAAGAGAACCAGCTACCGCCAACAGAGCAGTGATGCAAAAGGTGTGGAGCCTCAATCCCCTAACCCAACCTTGCCCTTCATGAAATGCAAAATGAGGATTTCAGCAGAGGGGGCGGCCCCTTCCCTGCCCCCCTCCCCGCGGCAGATAGGCTCGAGGACTGGGGGTGGGGCGGGAAGGCAGCCACTCTTTACTGCCAAGGCACCTGGAAAGCGCTCATCAGGTGAATTTACTCAAAAAGCTTGAGGCCACTTCTGAGTGGGAAGTGGGAAGTGGGCTTGGGCTAGGGTAAGGGAGTAAGACCAATCAAATGGCCCATCCCTGGGAGATGTGTGTGTGCGTAAGGGGAGAGGGCAGCAAGTGTGGAATACAACTGATAAGTCAAATCCTCCGTCCTCAGAAGTGAGGGCTGCTGTCTCTGGAGGAATGAAGCGACCCTGGTCATGGTGTCAAGGGTGGAGCCCGCTAGGAAGCCGGGCTTCGAGAAGGGCTTTTGTGGCTCCAACAGCTGCAGCCTGGCTCCACCAGCGCAGGGCTGGCTGCCAGAGGGGATTGGCTCCTTAATCACCTGTCGGTTCATGCTGACTTGAGGTCAGATTTTTCCTTCTAGTTGGTACATCTAAGACCCTTCCACTCTGCAGGCCCCGAAGGTGACAAAGTCCTTGGTGACTGCAGGTGGTGACTGGTGCGTGTGCACACACCCGAGGGAATGCACACACCCTCAGAGGACTGCATGGCTCTCCGCATGGGGTACAGAGCCCCTAGAGACTCCCCCTCGCTCAGCTACTGAAACAGTACTTACTTGAAAGAGCCTCTCAGCAAGGGGCAGCTGGAGCCTAAGACAGAGGATTTGGGGGGAGACAAGGTGAAGCCGTCTCTTTTTGGTGCAGCCTCTGTGAATAACTTTATGCCACGGCCTTAAAGTTAGCTTGATGTGTTCCATGAGGTACAGATGTGGAGTGTCAGGAATCAGTGTCTGTCCTCGAGCTGCGACAGTGACTGTGATAGCCACAGAACAGAACAACCAGATTGTGAAGGAGCTGTGGGATTGGTTGTAGCCTGGAGTCCTGAAGAGGTCCCTGTAACATACCTTCCTTTTCCTTCTCAGATTCTAGAACGTTCAGTTCTCAGTTTTCCTTTTGCCCTTTGCACCCTTTCTTCTAGGCATGGCCATTGCATCTCCCAAGGATGCCGGAAGCCTCTAGAGGCTTTGCTTAGCTTTCCTTGGTCATCCTCCCCTCGCAGGCCATGGGGAGGTGGTGGGGGTGGCGGTGCCGAGGCTGGCCATACGGGTGTCCCAGCAGAGAAAGCGACAAAAACTGCCCATCCGACCCATCAGGCCCTACCCCTGGGCCCCAGGGTGGCGCAGGCCCTGCCCTGGTTCTCAGTGCACACAGGAGCTTGAATCCTGGTGAACTCTCTCCACTGTGGGGCAAGAGAAGCCATAGTTCCGGGGCTCATAGTTGAGGGGTCATCCAGTGCCCCCGCTGCTCTTGTGGGGGCAGCAGCATTGGGGAGTGTGTGGGTTGGAGGGAAGGGGGTTACACGTCTGTACTAATAGCCCTTGGGTTGGTGAACGCCTCGCGCCCAGAGCCAGGCCAGGTCACCGGGTAACTCTGGGGCGCTGCCGTCTTGAGGGATGGGGCCCCCCCCTCCTTATAGCACGTGGGAACCAAGGAGAGCCTCTCGCCTCCCCCGCCGTTGGGCACCATGTCAGCCGTCTGTATGTAGAAAGGGGCGCTGTAGAGGGAGCAGGCGGCGCAGTGGCTGGCGCCTGCCGCGCACGGCTGGCTGCAGGGCTCGCCGGTGGGAGGCGCCAGGCTGCCGCGGCCGTCCAGGGCTCGGGAGCTGCAGGCATTGCAGGTGGGGCCTCTGGGGTGCGCGGGCAGGTCGTGCTCCTCCTCCTCATCTGCGTCCTCGGCACCGCTCTTCTTGCAGCAGTAATACTGGGGCAAGGTGGAGGGGGACGCCTGAGAGGGGGCAAATGCCTCCGCACTCCCGAGCGTGTGCACGCCCCCACGCCCCCCACCCCCCTTCATCGAGCACCCAACACCAGAGGCCCGCGATCTGCAAGACCAATATTTCTGCCCCTTTCCTTCCCCCTGCTTTCCAGTACATTAACTCCAGGCGTGACACAGGGAGGGAGGGACATCCAAATCATTTTGAGGACAGAGCTGAGGGCTGCTGGGAGCCCTTTCCTGGATGGTGCCTTTCCCACCAGTCTAAGATCTCAGAGGGGCAGGAGACCCCACACAAAACTGCCACATCTTCCCAGCACTCTCTCTTTAGAGTGCGCAGAGGGTGGGGGCGGGGGCCACGGCTCCTCTCTGACCACCCTCAGTCCCCAGCCCCCTGATTGTCTCCCATGTACCACGACTTCGGCTTTGTCACCCCTCTAGACAGAGCCCTGCTTCTGCCCCCGAGCTGTGTGAGGGATTGCTGGTGGCCGCCTGGCCTTTGGCTGTGGGCCCAGGGGACTGACCTGGAGCCGACAGTAGCACAGGACAGCAATGATGCAGAGGAGGATGGCCGTAGCTAGGATTCCGCCAGTAATCACAACCGTTCCCGCTGTCATCCGCCCGACGCCCCATCAAACTCTGCAAAGCCTGTGGGTGGAGGGGTGGGGAGGGGCTGAGGCGGTCACACTGGGCCTGGGGAGGCTGGGTGTGGATCCTGGAGCACTGCCGGGGGGAGTAGGTGAGACCTGAGCACCTCAGAAGAGGGAGGACCCCAAGCACTGGGTGCCAGGGGCCTTCTGAAGACACAGGATGCGCTGGAGCTCCGGCCTGGGCCAGCCTAAGCTGGGGGCTCACAACCGAGGAGGGAGAGAGGATGCAGAAGGCTCACGGAATTGTAGTTCTGCTCCCTTGATTTTGTCCAGTTTCTAAAGCTTCTTCCTGTCTTTCTCCTTGAATCCTCTTCTCCCCTTTACTCTTTTCATATACCCTTCTTGGCCCCTACGTGGGTTCAGGACAGGAATAAGGGCTTCTCCGTTCTGCTCAGTCCGTGCCCAGGGCGGCACCAAGCATCCCCTGCGTTATCTCACGTAATCTTCACGATAACCTGGGGGTAGTTATTAATCACCCGCACTTGGCCCATGGTGAAACTGAGGCTTAGACCGATTTGGTGGGGATTCTGTGCAGCTGGGTTCACCCCAAAGGCCCTCGCCAAAGGTCCCGGAGTGCCTGGCCCTGGCTGGGGTCAGAATATCAAAAGCTCCATCTGATTCTGCCCTGGCTCAATGTGCAGTACGTGGTTTGCTTTTTTTTAAACTTTAAGGAGATACCAGAGATTAAGCCCAGGACTTCAAACATGGGAAGGAGGCGCTCAACCACTGAGCTACATCTGCTCCCCCTACACTACTTTTGGGGGTGTCTCCTCTCCTTCAAACCTTCCTGGAAAACAAGGGCAATACAAGCCCAGAGGGAGCTGTCCCGGCTAATGGGAGCTGTTCAGGCCTCGGGAGGACTCTCCTTTCCTTTAGTGAATGGGGTTTCGAGATCCCAGGCTGAGGCAAGGGATCAGGAGGATGCGGGGTGACTTGGCATCCTGAGGCTGGAAGAATGACTGTGAGCACTTACGTTCAGTAAAGGGAACGGGTGACCTGTAAGACAACAAAAGGGACAGAGATGTTGGGAGAATAGTGTTACCTCCTGGAAGTGGCCCCAGGGGTTATGGAGTATTCCCAAAACACCGCGCCACCCTCATCGTGCCTTCCTCACCTTGTGGTATAGCATCAATAAGCCTATGGATCCCAAATCTGGGAGATGTCCCCAGCTCTGGAGTCCCTTCACTTGGATGCCCCACAGTCATCTCAACCTAATTATGACAGGCTGAACTCATCACCCTGTTATCCAGACGGGCTCCCCCACCTCCCACCTCTCTTCTCTCTTGGCAGTTCCAGCAGGGCTGCTATGAATGGTTTGCAGGCTGTTCATTCTCAAAGCACGAGCAGGGGCTGAAACTCCACGTGTGCTCTGCTCACAAAGCTGTGGGCCCTGCTGTGCTTGCTGGCAAAGGGGAACCCTTCTCTTCACCCAAAGACACCTTCTGGTCACCACAGTGGGATCCCGGGGGACTGCTTCTGACCAGTGGCACTGTTTCTAATCCACTCAAAGGCATAGTAGCCTTGTTATTTGCAGCATGGTCCGTGGAGCTTGTTAAAAATGCAGACTCCATTTAAGAGCTCAGGTGATTAACTTGCACCTTAGGTTTGAGAAGCACTACCATCCAGGCCGCTGGGTGGTCTTGGGTTTCATTATTCCCCTAGTCACCTGGACTTGAAAATTCTCCAGTTCTTCTTTGGCTTCCCCTAGTCTTTTTCGGAGAAGCCTCCCCTGACTGCCCCATCCCCCAGTGCTCTCTCTCATCTCTGGATTTCCACCGCAATGCCCTGCCACGTGAACTGGTGGGTTGCCAGTCAATTTTTCATGTGGGAATGTCTTGACTTTTCAACTGAATTATGAGTACTTTGGGATTGGAAGCTATGTTTTATACTGTTTCCTATGCCCAACCTCTGCAGTATTATACACTGTGCTCGGCACACAGCAGGTGCTTAATAGAAGTTTGGCAATCATTTCTCTGTATTGCAATTCTTTCACAGGAGTGAAATGTCTCTGATCTACCACCAGGGGGCAGCAGGTCATACCTCAGTTCACGTCCCATCAGCAAATTTGAACATCCCTCACTGTTCAAGGCCAATTAGACTTTGCCCAGAAGCCTGGTGGGCTGCACTTCAGAGGTTCCGTGGGGGCATTTGCTGGGTGTGTGTGTGTGTGTGTGTGTGTGTGTGTGCCTGGGGAGGCAGGGCTGAGACTCGTTACCAGGAGGTGGTTTCACCTCACGTCTTTCTCCAGCTTCCCTGCTTGCTCACCACTGAGAGCTGCCTAAGGGACAGAGTCCTGTGGAATGACTTGAAGTTGGGGAAAGGAGCAGTGACTCCTGCTACTGAAGGTCTTGGCCTCAATCCCTGGGATGTCCCTCCCGGATGTTTAAGGAGACAGAGAACGAAACAGTGGCCTCTTTCCTTCCTGTCCTCCATGCCTGGCCTCCCCTTTTTCAGTCCCATGGAGGCTGGACAGTAGCAGCAGCCAGATAATGGGGGTGCATGGCAGTGCAGACAGAGCTAGGGGTCTGCTGGCCTGGGGTGAGCCACTTGGCTGCCACCCCATCTTGAAAACTGACCCTCATTCTCTGTTTCCTCACTTGTAAAAGAGAGATTAACAAAACATCCGCTTGCTGGTATGATTGTGAGGAAAAGTGAGATCCATGGACTCGAAGGCCCTTTGTAAACTGTAAAAAGCCCTATAAACATGGTTATTTATGGGGAACTAGATGGCCCAGATATGTTGACACTGCTCAGGTTAAACTTAAAATCATAAGTGAGAAAGTTGTGTAAAAAAGGCATGAAATGAACTAGCCAGGTCCCAGGCGGGTCTCCTGAGGAGCTGGTACTAGTGGGGCAGTTTGACATTTAATTCCCACATCAGTGGCCCTCTATTTCAGGTGAGTTTATTTTCTCTTTGCAACTATATGCAATGATATATGCCTGAACAGCACCCTACAGTTTCCAAAGTGCTTCCATTAGCATCACCTCCGAGAGTGCGCAGGCTCTAAGATGGAGCCCAGGGATCCCCGCCTCCTGACATTCGTGCCCTTGTGTGATCTCCTCCCCTTGAGTGTGGGTGGGACCTGAGACTGACTTCTAACCAAGAGACTACAGCAAAGATGATGGGATGTCACTTCTGTGAATAGATTATGTACGATTCTGACCTCCCTCTTGCTAGCAGACTCTCTCACTTGCTGGGTTTGATGAAGCAAGTTGCCTTGTTGGGGAGGCAAGGAGCTGAGGGTGGCCCCAGCCACGAGCCATCAAGGCTCTGAGGTGCTTAGTCCAACAGTCCAAAAGGAACTGAATCCTGCAAACAATCATGCAGGCGAGAGTGGAGGCGGATGTGTCTCCATCTGAGCTTTCCAGTGAAACTGCAACCCTTGCCAAACTTGGAAGCCTCAAAACAGACCCTGAAGGAACAAACCAGTTAAACTGTGCCTGGATTCCTGATCCACAGGAACTGTGAGATAGTCAATGTATGTTGTTTTAAGTTGCTAACTTTGTGGTCATTTTTGACACAGATAGTTAACACACCTCATTTGAACTTTACAAATCTTCTTCTGTTAACTTGGTCTGAAGTCACATGAGATCAGGTGCCTGAATCAGGACTCAAGGGCCAGTGCTATGGACTTCCCATCATAGCTGCTGCCTCCTGGTAGCTTTCCGAGGACAGGAGAACGTTGTGCCCGTGTGTACCCGTGTTCCCTCTGGGGCCTAGCAGATCTGGGACCGAATGACTCAGTGGAGGGTGACTCAGGCACTGGGGCAGCCAAAGGGGACAAAAGTGCTGCAAAATCAAGATTCCCAGGGGCCCAGACACCTTCTCCTGAAGAAGAGGCATGTACCTTACCCTTACATGGATCAGCTTGAGCAGCGACAGCTCAGTCACACAGACAGCGCTTGAGCAGACAGCGGGGGGCGTGTCATGGCCAAAGGTATCAGTCCCTGCCAGAGAAGAGAGGGGAAGGTCAGCCAGAACTCAACAGGGAGGCTGAGAGGACGGACAGGCTCACCCCGGCATCAGGCTGTGACCCAGTGACTGTGGAGTGGAGGTCCCCAGAGGGGCTGCTTCTTGACTTCCCAGGCTGCTCCGTTCTCCGGGGCCCTCAGACTAAGCACCTGAGGACAGAACGCTTCAGCCGTATCCTATCCTGACCTTGCTTCCCTCCCGCACTGCTGCTGTCTGAACCCTCTGCCAACGTAGTATCATCGGGATGGTGGAGAAGAAGCTCTAGGAAGTGAGGCTCAAGGGGGAAAGTGCTTCTGAGGCTTCTTTCACGGTGCACTTGAGAATTCACATTTGTTCCCTTGGCAGAAGTGTCCTTGCTGCCTGCACGACTGATCCCTCTCCCCACAGCCCCACATACCTCTTCCTCATACCCTTCTCATTCTTTCCAGGACCCAAAGCTACTCCTTTCCTTACTCCACTATCCCAACTCCCTTCAGGCCAAACATGCCAACTAGACAGTCTAGTAAACAAATTCAGCTGCTGTGGTGATGGAGGGGGAAGCAGAATCATTCTAAGACACTTAGTAATCCGAAGAAGTCTAATTATTGGGGCTCTCTTCAAACCAAAATTCTTTAAATACCTCTTCAACGTTATTTAGATAAGAGGCTGGGCCCTACACTGGGAACGGGGGAAGGGCGCCCTCTGGTGGTGATGTTCGGCCTCGGCTCAATTGCTCTGAGGAGCTGAGCCCCACTGACGTGTTTTGTATTGGGGAGCAGGGAACCCAACCACGTAACCAGATCCACAGAGCCACCTTCTAAGGGTTTCTAGGCCAGGAGCGGGAGGTCAAAGGACAGACAGCAGCATGCCTCAAGGACTGGTCCTTATCTGAGTTTGCAGGTCTCAGGATCAGACCTTCGGGAAAAGGTGAGAAGATGGCAGACGCTCACCTGCAAAGGCCTGCCCGCACCTTCCTCCCCCTCCCAGACCTGCATCTCCACACTGCCTCCCAGCTCCTCCTGCAGCTGTTCTGGGTGCTCAGGCTTTCTACTCCCCAAGGTGCTCTCCTCACGCTCAATAAAATGTAAACCATCCATAAGTGGATGTTAGAGTGGGACTCTTCTACGTAAGTTTGGATTAAGATGCCAATAGATAGCTGAATACTATCCCTCCTGCCATGTGCAGACTGTACAAGGGAATGTGAGAAAACCTCTTTCAGGATCCATGAACACTTCCACCCACTTTGTAAAGAAAGATGGGCCATTAGTTTGCTGAGGAAGCTTTCTGTGGCGAGAGCCAATGCTGAGCCACGAATCCCTCCATCCTGTCCCCAAGGGAGGAGGGCCGTGGTGGGATGCTGCCCTCTAACCCCACGCCTAGTCAGGGGAGCTTTCAGAGGTAACACTTGGGGAGGGTGGCAGTGAGTTTACTGCAGCTGGGAGACATGAAGCATGGCCCCGGACTCATTCATACCCGAGGACGCTGGAGTGGACTGGGAGCTGGGGTGGGACCTAGTGAGAGAAGTGTTAATGCCTTGGGGGCAGAGCTGGGAGAGCGCTGCAGCGCTGGCTGGCTGAACACCCTGGCTCTGTCAGGTAAGGATGCAGGAGTGTCTCCAGTGGACTGGCTGCCATGGGTTGGTGTCCAGCAGTGCCGCCTGGAGGGGTAAGAAGAGCCCAGCAGAAGAGGCTGGGAGTGGCCTCCAGATGCCCAGGGGCTGAGTAGGGAGTTGCAGGGGACCCCTAGGATAGAGATGATGCACCCCCTGGGGTATGGGAACTGCAGGAGAGAGGGGCCCAGCGGGGGGTTTCGGAAGAGTCAACAAAAACATGCATAAAAGCAAGAAGCCGGTTTTAATGTTCTCTCAGGCCCACAGAGCAGAAACCATTGAGCCCCGCAGAGCACCCATCTCAATCCTGGAAGGTGGTGAAACAACAGCTAGTGGGGGTGGTGATAGAGAGGGCAAAAAACAGGGGACATGCAAACAGCAGAGGGACATGGCAGCTCCAGCCGGAAGCAGATCCAAGCTGGAGGAAAGGAGACGATTAAGGCTGTCAGATTGGGAGTGCTTTGACTACTCTTCATGACGGGCATCCTAATTTCTGAATGGAGACTGCACTTATAGTTTAAAGTGACCATTAGACTATCAGTCACGTAAGAGTGCATGAAAAAGCCATGGGACCTGGTCATATTTTTATTTATGGGTAGGAGAAGATTTCTCCTACTGAGTACATTTTAAAGTAAATGGATGCTGGGAGAAATAATGTGTTTTTTTGGTTTTGTTTTAATGACAAACCATGCAACATGTTTAACATACCAGTTACTTCTAGAGGAATGAGCCAAGGAAATGGAAGGACACTAGGAGATCTGGCCCAATATATATTTTTTTCCTACACTAAGAAAACAAGTTCATAGAGGACAAGTGATTTGCTTAACCACACACACCAAGAAAGAGATAGGAACTGGATGGGGTGCTGGGAATGAGGCCTCCTAACTTGCAGACCACTGCCCTGCTATGAGGCTCCTTCCAGAAAATTAGAACTTAGTCCCCCAGGAGCCACGGTGTCTCCTGAAGTGAGGTTTCTCAAATTGGCTTGATGGTAATGATCACCAGAGCCATGTGTTCAAACAGAGTCCAGAGCCAGCCCCACACCCACTGAAGCAGCGCCTCTGCGGAGCAGCCCGGGGGTCTGTGTTGGTAAGAGGTTTGATCCTTGCCATCTGGCCCTTTGGGGAAATGATTTGGGGATGAAGGTCTGTGGTAGGATTTCGGGCTGGAGGCAGCAGGGAGGTGGGCAAACGTGTAGAGCCCCTGGCCTCACCTGCTGCCCACGACAAGACTGGCTCTGGGTTCTGCGTACTGGTAAGAGGGCCAGAAGGTAGAGGAGGGGGACGCCCAGGAGAGCCAGAGCCACGCGGTGCCAGCCTGGGAGGGGTGGGACCCAAAGAAGAAGTCAGGATGGGGGACCCTAAAGGACATTCTTCCAGAAGAGGCTGGGGGCTGCGGGTAGAATGAAAGCCACCCTGACAGAAGGCGCTGGGAAACGGGTCCTCCATGCCTCACCAGGCCAGTGTTCCTGTTCTCTCTGAAGGGCTCCTGCGCCTCAGTGACTTCAGCTTCAGCGAAGCAGGGTCACCTCACCTCACTGCCTGGGCAAATACTGACAGGAAACGCCAGCCACAGCTGGCACCAGCGCATGTAATTAACAATCCGGCTGCCCCCTGCTCCCGCAGCTCTCTTAGGAGAACGAATTAATTGAGTGGGGGCCTAAGCATCAGCTGATTCCAATTTCTTCTGATACAATTAAGCCTCTCCAATCATTTATTAACTCATGAAATTGACGCAGCCGGTTAGCAACAGTGGAAAAGAGGAACATTTTTCCCCTTGTTACCGGCCTTCCTGGGCTGCAATCCTTAGGCAAGGCTGGCAGAGGGGAAGGGAGCAAGGGGTCCTTGTTCTTTAACTGTACCTAGGGCCATGATCAAGCCTTGGTCCCCAGGATGAGGGTTGGGAGAGTTGGTAGGAATCAGAGAAAGGAGCCTCTTCAAAAGAGAAGGAACCTGTGCAAACCATCTGAGAGAAAAAAAGCCCCAATGAAATAATAAGCAGTGGGTATGGGCAGGGGGTTTCTAAAGGGCAAACCAAAAGCCTAACAAGCATTTGAAGAGTTGCTCAAACCATTAGTAACCTAAGAAATACAGACTGAGACCACAACGAGCTATTGCTTCACACTGGTAAGTTGACAAAAATTAGGAAGCTAGATGCTGCCAAGTTTTGATGCAGATGTGGGGACACAGAAGCACTGTTGGTGGCATACAGCTGGGGCAGTCATTGAGGAGAGAGACCTGGTACCACTTAGTCATAGTAAGTACACACATACCCCATGATACAGTGGTTCTGCTCCTGGGTCTACGTCCCCCCCCAGTTCTCAATACATCCTTTAAGGGTCATGTATGAAGAAGTACATTGATGTGTTGTTCATAGGGGCAGGGAATTGGAGGCTAACTCAGCAATCATCAGTGGGGAGTAGAGAGGTAAAATCAGGTATATGCACACCATGGAAGGTAATGCAGCTGTTGGAAACAATAGACATGATGTACCATAGCAACACACAGCAACGTGAGATCTTAGCACGGTGCTAAATGAAAGCAACCAACTAACCAGATGAAATATCTAACAGGACTGCTTACAAAATTTTAAAATACAAGTGTATAGAACAACAATTCACAAAACACATATGAGAAATGGATACACATTTGGGAATGATTGCCTATGAAATGTGGAGAAGAGAGAATAAAAGAATAAATAAATAAAACAAGAGAGCAGTTTTGTACAGACCAATGGTGAATGATAATGTCAGTGATGGTCTGAAGTTATTTTTATGAATCCTAACAAGAAAAAGATTATGTTCTTGAACTAAGCCATTGCAGTGGGTGTGGGCCCTTTTTTTTTTGTAAACAAGAATAAATTTAATTACTTTTAAAGATTTAATGATATACAAAATGTATATGTTATAATATCTTTAACTAATACACTTTCTTTCTCTCCCCCTTATCAATATTAAACACTTTTTAAACAGCTTATCTCTTCTTGTCTTATCAGAAGAGATACACTACTGAAAACAAATAAGCTGTACACAGCTACTTCCCAAATAAAAATTATAATTAGTACCTAGGAAACAAACAAACAAGCAAAAAAGCAAAGAAAAAAGAATGAAAGAAAAGGAAAAAAATCAAAGCATAAAACTTCAGTCAAATGAAAAGCTTTAGTCAAATGAAATACTTAAGTATTCAACAATATCTGGGGCAATTAAAATACATTTTATTGGCACTAAAGTGGCATTGCAATCTTCTGACATCACATGATAATCCAACTCAATTTCTTAAATAAGTACCACAAACAATATTCATGTTCAAATGTTCCTATACAATTGTAAATATATGCAAGAGTTCATATTTATATTCTGATTTGATATACTGGTCAATAAAATCTTTGGAGAAGTATATGACTTTCGATTGGACTATGTCAATGAAGTTTGACTCAGGTTGGGTCTCCACCTTTATATAAATGGAGCTTTATTTAAATGGAGCTTTATATAAAAGGCAGATACACAGAGAAAGGAATCCATCATTTTGATCCTGCCATGTGAGGGAGGACTGCAGGAAGACAGAGAAGCCCCAAGGACTGAGAGAGGTCTCAGGGTCTGGAATCAGCAGAGCACAGAGGCAAGGAAAGAGGTACCCGAGGAGCTGGGCCCAGGATGCAGCTCAAGGCTGAAGAGACAAGCCCTGCCATATGCCTGATCTATGACAGCTGAGTTCCAGGAGATGGTGTGCACTGAGGGGAAGGCAGGGACCTTGGCACAGATCACTTGCCATCTTGCTTCACCACGTGGCAGGACACCGGGATTTCCAGTAGCTGACTTTGGTGAGAAAGCATCTCTGATGGTGGCTTGATTTGGACATCTCACAGCTTCAGAACTATAAGCTTTTGCCCCAAATAAATCCCCTTTATAAAAGCCAACCCATTTCTGTGTACTTTTCATTGGCAGCCTTGTGGCAAACATAGACATGTTATGATCTGATGAGTATAGTTACATCAGCCTTCTGCACCTGGGGTCCAAACAGAACAAAAAGAGAAAAGAAGGAAGGGGATTTTTGCCTCTCCTAGGGAGCCTTCCATGATGGACTTTTTGCTGCATATTTCTATGCAGGTGCTCCAAAATACTTGATAATGGCTTGGTTCACCTAGGGTTTGTTTTAGTTTCCCTTCCTACTTATCACAACAATGTTCATTAGTATTTGAAGAGATTGTCCTGCGCTTCATCTTGCTTGATCCTTAACCAGGCGTTACAGTTTTTTGTTTCTCTTATTTTTATAGATGACAAAACATGTGTTCAGAAAGGTCAGGTGATTTGGCTAAGGTCCCACGGCTACTGCGGGGAGATCTGGGATGTTAGGTCTTCTGACTTAGAGCTCTTCGCTAGCCTAACCAGGCGGGAGGGATGGGGGTCGCCATGGCTGGGAGTTGTGGGAAGGGATTCTCGTCTGCACTTAGTACTTGATCTCTCTCCATCTCTACTTGATATCTGCTATTGCTTGGAAGGTGTGCTCAGATCCCCAGGCAGCAGCCCTCCAGCCCAGTGACTATGAAACAGGCTCACTAGGAAAGGCAGAAAAGAGCCTGTAGCAGGATGTCAGCAGACTGGAAGAAATCCAAAGGAGAGCAGAGGAAGTTGAAGGGATGGAAGGTTTGCTTTCTAAGGCCAGATGGCACTAAGGAGGGGCATGGAGTCAGGCTAACAAGGTGGCCAAAGGGAGCTGGCCAGAAGGCACTGGTCATGGGCTCCAGGTAGCAGGAAACAGGTGCCTTGCTCAGGGCTTCCCAATGGGGACAGGATTTGAAATACAGGAATAAAATTTTACCAAGGAAAATTTAGACCAAATCCAAGTTAAATCTTACAGAAGGACAAAAACAAGTTCAAGCGGGAGATTTGGACACTGCCAACCTGCATCACACTGGGAGGCATAGGAAGATTACCAAGTTACCCTCTTCTCCTTTCCTCCAGCCCAGAGGATTTTCTCTGTTTATTCCACAAGTCAGGTTTGACTGGACTGTGCTGAGGGCCTGTTCAGGGTCAGGCATGGCAGTTTCTGGGTTTATTCAGAACCTTCAAACTCTTCAAAGAAAACATTCTAAATTGGACAAAAGTGCCTCGAGGAAGACTCTCAAAAATCCAGTCACAGGTGTTCAGGTAAAGGAGGCAGCTGGCTTTTTGCTGAGTGTTTAGGTGGGGGCAGCACTCTATGGAAACCCACAGAAATCATCTACCAGTGGGAGGGGACCTTCAAGCCAGGGCTCTGAACAAGTATGAGATATCAGGGGGCAGAACCACAGGGGGCAAGTCCAGCATGACACCCAGCAGAATCCGTGAGAGGGTCTGCAGAATCTGGGTGCAAATGCATGTGACCTGACCAGAACAAAACTCTGCTCCCAGCCATATGGATTAGATCTTCCATCCTTACTTGGTGATGAAGAGTGGGAAATTCACACCCAAATATGCCTTTGAGTCTTAAGAGTTTAACACACGCAAGCTCAAGTCTATTGTATATTACAATATATAGGGTTCCTATTCTACACTATGGATTTGATAAATCTCAGCGAATTCTTTGGGTGTCTTTGTGAAGATCCAAGTTAACAAACTCTTCTAAGAATGGAGCTGTTTGACTACCAGAGTTGGTATTCTGGTGTCTAGAGGGAACAATACTAAGTAAAGAGCACCTGTATCTTATTTCTGTCTGTTGACATGCTTTGATATTTCTGGCCCTGGGGTGCTCCTGTGATGGCTCTTAGAGCTGAATCCATGGCAACTTTGCACCCTATAGATGAAGGTGGGAAGAGGGTTTCTCCCTGTTCTCTGGGAAATGGAGAGAGAGGACAGGAGCCCTATTTCATCCACTGGCACTGCTGGCTGAAGTGGGGTAAAAATTGTATGGGGACAGCTAACCCATCAGAGGGAACCTCCAGAATAGGCTATTTCAGATGAACCTGGTACCCTTTTGGAAGAACAGTTAGGGTGGTTAGGAAGAGACAGATTTTGCACTTCTTTTGTGTAACAGGAAAACATGTTAAAGGTTAATGTTCATACCTGTGCCCTACCTTTGCTTTCTGCTAATCTGTGTCTACCAGCTCATTTACTGGATGTGGCAGATTTGGGATAAAAGGTTGAATTGAGAACTATCATGCCATTTGGACTTCCATAAGTTAGAAAGTAATTTATATAAGTCAGAGTAACTTATCTGAATATGCTTAGACAACGAGGGGAAAGAAGGAGAAATATAAGATACAGCAAATGAGATATTTGAGAAACATTCTGGATAGAGAGACTGCAGAAGGGAAGAGACTTTGGGGGAAGCTGCCATGTGTGAGAGATATTAACAGAGATGGAGATGAGGAGAGAGGAGTTTAGAGTTTTTAAAAGATATGTTATGGGAAGACAACCAGCAAGATGGTGGTATAGTAAGGAGCTAATAGAGTCAGCTCATGCTACAGGGCAGTTAGTAATCACCCAGAGCTATCTAAACCACATATCTGGGGGCTCCAGGAGACCAGAAAAGCATCCTGCAACATCCTTGAAAGAATGGAAGGAGGAGACTGCCCATCTGCAGAGAAGACTTGTAAGTAGAGTGCTCCACACTGTGGAGGTTGATGCCCATCCTCCACTGGTGGCACAAGCTGCCTTGGGAGCTATTCTGTAGCTGCAATTGGAAGCTCCATTTCCCAAAAATGGGGGAGGAAGAGACAGGTGGGCACCAACTTCAGCATACTGATTAGTAAATTCGGAGGGCTATCCTAAATCCAAGTTGGAATGAGGTCAGTAGCCACTATTTTGACTCCATCTCTGACATGAGGGGAAGCTGATTGAAAATCACAGTGAAGGTAGGGACCATCATTATTCTGCTCAGATTGGACTACAGTGCTAGCCTATTCTTCAGCCCCACCTCTGGCAGGGAGGAGACTGGCAGGCCCTGAACCAGCCTCTCTGGGTAACTGCAGGTATATTTGGCTGGCACAGACTGAATAGTGAGCAGTCTACCAGGGCAACTGTGGTCATTTTGGACCAGCACAGCAGAGATTGCTGCCCATACCTGCAACTCCATCCCTACCCCAGACAGGGGAAGAAGGGGCATGAGGCTTCATCAGTCTCTCTTAGCAACTACAGATGGTCTTGGCCTGCACAACTTGGATTATTACACATAGCTGTGGTTCTGACCCTACTCCTGACAAAGGAGAAAGGCAGGAGAAGCTTCATCAGTCCCTGGAGCGATGCAGGCAGCTTGAGCCTCTACAGCTTATAGCACCAGCTATATCCTTGGCTCCTATTACACAACCAGCAAGGGAGAAAGGGCAAGAAAGCTCTAAACTAAAGATAGAAACTGCACCCAGAATACATACATCTAGTAAGGCAGATACCAAGAGACCAACAAAAAACTACAATCCACACCAAGAAACAGGAAGATATGGCCCAGTTAAAGGGACAAGAGAAGCCTCCAGATGATGTAAAGGAGTTGTGACAACTAATCATAGACGTTCAAACAAATCTTAATAAGTTCAATGAGATGGTTAAAGAGATTAAGGATATTAAGGCATTGGATGAGCACAAAGAAGAATTTGAAACCATACATAGAAAAATGGCAGATTTTATGGGAATGAAAGATGCAATAAATGAAATAAAAAATACACTAGAATCATGTAACAGCAGATTTGAGGAGGCAGAATAAAGGATTGGTGAGCTTGGAGGCTTCCAAAAGCAAACATACAAAAGAACAGATGAAGAAAAGAATGGAAAAAATTGAACAAGGTCTCAGGGAACTAAATGACAGCAAGAGACATGCAAAAACTACATGCTATGGATGTCCCAGGAGAAGAGAAAGGAAAAGAGGCAGAAGGAATATTTGAAGAAATAATGGCAGAAAATTTCCCAACCCTACTGAAAGACAGAGATATCTGTGTCCAAGAAGCATGACCTACTCCTATCTGAATAAATCTGAATAGACCAACTTTGAGAAACATACTAATCAGAATGTCAAGTGCCAAAAACAGAGAGAATTCTGAAAGCAGCAAAAGATAAGCAATGCATAACATAAAGGGATACACAATAAGATTAAGTGCTGATTTCTCATCAGAAACCATGATGACAAGAAGGCAGTGATATGGTATAATTAAGATTCTGCAAGAAAAAAACTTCAGGCCATGAATCTTATATCCAGCAAGATTGTTTTTTCAAAAATGAGGGTGAGTTTAGCATATCCACAGATAAACAGAAACTGAGAGAGTTTATAACAAAGAGGGCAGCCTCGCAGGAAGTACTAAAGGGTGTGCTATGTGCTTGGAAGAGAGTCTAGAAATGAAGATTATATCAGTAAAAGTAACTAAAAGTCTCAAAAGAGTAGTAAAAAAAAATTTATCAGATATAACCCAAAGGTCAAAATGTGAGAAATAAGAACTGCCTTTACAGTAATAATATCGAAAGTTAATGGATTAAACTCCCCAATCAAAAGACACACATTGGTGGAATGGATAAGAAAATATAAGCCATCTATTTGATGTCTGCAAAAGAATCACCTTAGATCCAAGGATACCAATAGGTTGAAAGTGAAAGGCTGGAAAAAGATATTCCATGCATACCATGACAACAACAACAACAACAATAAGAAGAACAGAAGACAGAGTAGCTATACTTATATCAGTTGAAATAAACTTTTAAGGGACACTAGTAATACTCAATCTGAGGAGGAAGTCAGGAAAAAAATTCCATTTACAATAGTGACTGAAAGAACAAAATATTTAGGAATAAACTTAATCAAGGATGTAAAGCACTTGTATTGAGAAAACTATAACGCATTGTTTAAAAAAATTTAAAAGACCTAAATAATTGGAAGAACATTCAATGCTCATGGATTGGAAGACTAAATATCATTAAGATGTCAATTCTACCCAAATTGATAAACAGATTCAATGCAATCTCAATAAAAATTCCACTAGCATTATTTTTAAATAAATGGAAAACACAATTATCAAATTTATTTGGAAGGGTAAGGAGTCCTGAATAGCTAGAAACACTCTAAAAAGGAAAAGCAAAGTTGGAGGACTCCCACTTCTGAACTTTAGATCATTTTACCTAGCTACAGTGGTAAAAACAGCATGGTACTGGCATAAAGACAGAAACATCAATCAATGGAACTCAACTGATGGTTCAGAAACAGACTCTTACATCTATGGTCAAATGATTTTTGACAAGCCTGTCAAACCCACTCAGCTCAGGCAGAACAGTCCATTCAACAAATGGTGCAGAGAGAAATGGATATCCATAGCCAAAAGAAAGAAGGGGACCCCTATCTCACACCTTATACAAAAATTAACTCAAAATGGATAAAAAACCTAAATAGAAAAGCAAAAACCATAAAGCTCCTAGAAGAAAATGTAGGAAAACATCTTCAAGACTGGTGGTAGGTGATGGATTCTTAAAGGAGATAAGAGGAGGACTGAGATGGACTACTGATGCTTAATGTATGTAGAAGTTTTAATTAACTTTACTATAAAAGTGTGGAAACGTATAGACGTGATGGTTACACATTAGAGTGAGTAACAGCATGTTTATAACTGGGAACATGGATGGAGAACGTAGTCTAGGGATGTTAATGTCAATTGAAAGGAAGTTAGAGAATAATCTAGGGACTGAATAACACAGTAAACACTGAGGAGGATGAGGAATGTGGTTGATGTACAGATGCAAGAGTGTCCTTTGTGAGCTAGAGTTCATATCACTATTGCAGGGTGGTGGAATGTGGAGAAGCATGGCAAAAATACAACTGCAGTGACCTATGGACTATGGTTAACAGCAATACTGTAATATTCACGCATCTATGCCAAAGACATACTGTGTTGATAATGGGGTAGTATGGAAAAAGTGTGCCAAATATATGCTATGGACCATGGTTAGTGGTAACAGTCCGATGATAGCATCTTATAATCTGTAACAAATATTCCACCATGGTGTGGTGTGTTGATGAAGGGGTGTTTGATGGGAATTTTGAACATATGCATGATTGTTTGTAAGTTCACAAATTCTTAATAAAATATATATTTAATAAAATAATAATAGGGTGGGTTGGGGGGAAATACACCAAATGTAAGATATGGACTATAGTTGGTAGTAAGATTTTTTTTTTTAAGATTTACTTTTTATTTATTTTTCTTTCCTCCCTCTCCCCCCCAGTTGTCTGCTCTCTGTGTCCATTCACTGTGTGTTCTTCTGTGACCGCTTCTATCTTATCAGCGGCACTGGGAATCTGTGTTTCTTTTTGTTGTGTCATCTTGTTGTATTAGCTCTCCGTGTGTGTGGCGCAATTCTTGGGCAGGCTGCACTTTCTTTCATGCTGGGTGGTTCTCCTTACGGGTGCGGGGGGTCCCCTACACGGGGGACACCCCTGCGTGGCACAGCACTCCTTGCGCGCATCAGCACTGCACATGGGCCAGCTCCACACGGGTCAAGGAGGCCCGGGGTTTGAACCACGGACCTCCCATGTGGTAGGTGGACACCATATCCATTGGGCCAAGTCTGCTTCCCTCAGTAGTAAGATTTTGATGATATTCTCTCATAATTTGTAACAGATGTCTCACAGCAATGTAAAGTGCTGGTGGTGGGTTGATGTATGGGACCCCTGTATGATGTTATGCATGTTTGCTTTGTAAGTTCACAACTTTTACTATCCACTTATTGTTTCTGTATGTTCATGTATATATGAGATAATAATAATAGGAGGGTGGGTTGAGGGAAAAATACACCAAATATAAGATACTTTAATTAGAAGTAATATTTTGAGGATGCTTTTTATCATTTGTTAAAAATGTTTCACAACAATGCAAGGTCTTGGGGGTAGGGTGAGGTAAGAAAGCCCTGTATGTTATGCATGTTTGTTTTGTAAATTTACAACTTTTCTATAGTATGTATGTTTATGTGTAAGTGATATACCTCAATAAATTTTTTAAATGAAAAAAAATGTTATGAATGAAATTTCTTCCCTCGAGATTTTTCCAGATCTTCCATAAAGATTTAAATTGTTTTTCAAATGTTTTGCTTATTGGACTTGAGTTGAAAGTGGCACTTTGATGAGACTGTGTCTACAGAGCAATCTTCTTTCTTCTTTTGTGAATTATAATCACAAAGGATGATGATTTGTCTAAAGGAAAATAATCTGTAGGAATTACTAGTGCCAGATGACAGGAAACAGAGATTGGCATTTATGAACGTCCTAAATTTTAAGTGTGTGTGCATGTGTGCTACTGATATTTTTCTGGAAAAGAGGTACACAGCATTCACCCGGTCTCAGACAGTTGTGTGCTGCAGAAAGATTAAGGGCTACTGAGTAAGATGATGTAGAAGAAGGAAGTGAAAGAGGAAGGGGATAGATAAGAAGACAACAGCTGTAGAAAAATAAAGGAAAAAAGACTCCTATCTTGGAAACTACAGCTAGAAAATGAAGAAGAATTAAATTTAAATCAGTGGGTGGGGGGGTATATGGTGACCTCATATTTTTTTAATGTAACATTTAAAAGAAAGTGAAGAAAAAAAATAAAAACAAACAAAAAAATAAACATAAAAAAAATTTAAATCACTGAAGACCAGGCAAGGCAGAAAGTCATTTCCACAAGCAAAATAAACCATAACATTATATACAGGAGACAGAGATTTGGTAGGAAACATGAATGATAAACAGTTTCTCAATTTGTTATGTGGCCCTTCTAGGAATAGCCGGACTTGAGTGCTGGGACTGTGGAAAAGTCTAGCTTTACCCATCAGGGGAGCATCCAGAACAGGCTGATTCAGATGAGCCTGGTGCTCTCAACAAACAGTTAGTGTGATACACAGTCTCAAGTGCATCTTAATCTCTGGCTTTCTTTCTTATTTTTTTTCCTTTTATCCCCGAAGGGACCATTTTTAAAAAAATCTCTTATTTGCGTTGTTACTTCTTAATTTCATACATTTTTTACTACTTGCTACTTATGTGGTTTTCTTATAAATTTCTTTGAATATTATTAAGTATATTAACACTTGCTATGTTATAAGTGCTGTAAATAATGTTTTCCCAATATGGGCTCCTTTTCCATTTAAAGTTTTTGAATTTTTAGGAAATTAAATCTTTTGTCACTTTCTCTTTCCCACGTTTATGTAAGTATTTTTCGTTTTCTTCTAATGTTTTAAACGTAATTCTTTATCTAGTAGGGATATGTGATTAACTCTATTTCAGGATGAGGCAGAGGTTTCAGTATAAGCACTTTTTTCACACAGACAGCCAATTCTGCCAGGTGACCAATTTTCTTAGAACCAAATTATTAATCTTGATAGACACTGACTTCAGATCTGTAAGCAGTTCTCTTTGTGAATTCGATCTTCAGATCTACTCACCTATTTGCCTACAACTATTCCTATTCCCCACTGTTTTTATTAAATCTGCTTCATAATGAATTTTAATGGCTGGTTAGACTATATGTTAACTTTTTTTATTGAAGTATAACATACAGACAATGGTGCGTCATACAGAAACAGCTTGGCTTTTCTATCACTGAACACACCCATGTAACCAGCATCCAGATCAAGAGACAACATCACCAGCACCGAGAAGCCCTCTTGGAGTGCTGGATTTGGGTCTACGTGAGCACCAGTCAGAGCTCTGCTGGAGGGCACTCGCGTGTAGGCTGCTCAGGGCCACCGGCCCCGTGGCTTCTAGGTCCTGAGCCATAGCTTTTTACACAGCGGCTCAGGGGTCTATAGCGAGAAGTCACTACTGACATTTTTGGCTGGAGTCTGGAGGAGAGAAAAATGTGGAATTCTACCCCGGGCTTTTCCATTTGGAAAGGGCATTGAGCCCTATCATCTGTAAATGAGCAAAGAGGAAAAACTACCAAAGCCTGCAGCCCCTCAATGTCTGTCTTACCACTAGCAGGAAGAGCTGGGCCATTCCCTCTTCAAACCCTGCCATCCATGCCAGTGGGATTTGGAGTTATCTGGGACACAGTCCCCTCCAGAGGGCTAGGGGCGACGGGTGAATGCAGAGGCTACAGTCTCCCTTCTCATCAGAGCGAGTTATGATGGGAAGACATTGGCAAAACACTGAAGCTGTTCTGAGTAATACTGTAAAATGATTTCTCCAAAAAAGGCACCAAATGATGGTGCCTTTAGGAAAATATTTTTCTTTCTTAGTTTGGATTTTGACAGGACAGTCTCTGAGAACTGTGGGACCTTGGGAGATATGTTGTATAAGTGTGTGTGTGTGCATGTGCATGCAAATGTCTGAAACAATAATAACCCACTAGAGAACTGAAGTAAGGATGAGGAGGCATCTCTGTACGTCACGTTACCTGAGAGAGAAGGGGAGTGAGGGAGTGTGCACGCATGCTTTAGACTATCATAGCCCACCTTGGACTGCCCAATAGGACACAGTTCACACAGCAGTCCACTTCACGGCATCCGAGATACCCAGTCCAGAACGACACCAAGCACTGGGGAAGGTCAAGGCTTTAGTGGGCAGGACAGGATCCCCCTGTCCCCTAAATTCTGTATATGACTTTATTAAACCTACAACTTCTTTGACGACAAAATGAAAAAAAGTAAGACAATGGGGAAGAAATGGAAGAAAATGTCATTGTATATACAGGACAACAGCTATTACAGCAATGAAAGGCAAATCATTAAAAAAATTTAAAATATTTTTCATTAAAAAAAAAAGGTTTATTTATTTACTTTCCCCCCTTCCCCTCCTCCCGCCCTGCTATTTTTGCTGTTTGTGTTTTAGTCTCTTCTCATTTTCTCTCCTCTAGAACTCATCAGGATTTGATTCTGGGGACCCCTGATGTGGAGAGAGGTTCCCTGTCAATTGCACCACCTCACCAGGAGGTTTCTGCTGTGCTTCACCTTGACTGTCCCCTTGTCTCTCTTTTGATGCATCGCCATCTTGCTGCATGACTCACATGCATGGAGCCTGGCTCACCATGGGGGCACTTGCGTGGGCACTGGCTTGCCATGCAGGAACACTTTCTCTTCTTTTTCACCAGGAGGCCCCAGAGATTGAACCCAGGTCCTCCCATATGGTAGGCAGAAGCTCTATCACCCGAGCCACATCTGCTTCCCTCATTATTTTGTTAATATCCCAATTGAAAAATTTTATTTAGTTTTAATTTTTCTAAATTATTATGTATTTTATTTATGTTTAAACCTATCATTATTAATTCATTTTCCTATTAATTGTATTTGGCAATATTCTAGGCTTTATTTTTGAAGACGTTTTGGATCACAGAACTGTGGCAGGGAGGATCATTGGTGTGGGGTGTCAGTGATGGAGGATACATGGGAGGAAGTTCACCTGGGCATACATATAAGGTACATAAATGTGTTGAAATGTTCACAGTGGATAGAGATTCACACAATAACTGAAAGAATACTGAATTTTCATCTTGGGGAGCTCTGCCACATTCTCTAATGGAACAGCAACAATCCCCCAAGGACAGGGGCAATGACTAGTGAAGAAGGATGGTCCATTGACGGGCCCTTGATACTGACGACTATGCTCACGAGCCTTTTGCTCCTGAAATTGCACCTTAGCCTAGTGCTGTAAGGTGCCTAAGAGTTACCTCCTGAGAGCCTCCATGTTGCTCAAATGCTGCCTTTCTCTAAGCCAAATCTGCATATAATGCATTACCTTCTCCCCAGTGTGGGACATCCTCCCTGGGATGAGTCTCCCTGGCACAAGTGATTATCACCAAACACCAATTAGCAAAGCAACTGGAAAAAGACCTTGAATAAAAGGGGGAAAAGGTAAAGACAAATGAGTTTATATGGCTAAGAGACTTCAAAGTGAGTTGGGAGGTCATTCCAGAGGTAATATTCATGCATTCTCAGCAGGATCTTATAGACTACCAAAGTAGATACTACCCCAAATAGTGGGGCTCCTGAGGGCTCTGGAGACACCCAGGTCCTATGGTCATGGCAGACAGCTCTGGAGTTTGGTGCCTTAACATGGGCCCTACTTTGGACTTTGTGCTCCTGAACGTGATATAATTTGGACTCAGTTGTGACTTCTCTACACATGCCTCTTCTGTCCCTTCTATTTCAACCAAGGGGCTTGAATCTTTGGGCTGTCCATGTGTCAGCTGGTACCTGAGCCTCAGTGGAGTTGCAACACCTACTCTCCAGTTCATTGGACTCACCCAGAACAACTAATAAGGAGGTGAGGATGGACAACCACCACACCAAGGAACCAAGAGAGTCTACACCTGCAAGCAAGAGAGTCCCATCCATCAGCTGTATGGGATTGAAGCTCCCTCTTAACTAGAGGTGGAGTGGGCATCACCATCCCAGAATCCTCAGGATTGGGGAATAAACTACGGACTAGAGAGGACTTACTAGTGTGCTACTATAGATTTATTGTGGTTTTAGCTATGGAAGAAATTATATCTTTGATGTGGAGACATTGACCACTGGAGGTGCTGAAGGCAGGGAGAGGGAAAAAGAGGTGTGATATGGGGGCATTTTCGGGAGTTGGAATTGTCCTTAATGACATTGCAACAACAGATATGGGCCATTATATATCCTCCCATAACCTACATAATTGAGTGGCAGAGAGTGTAAACTACAGTATAAACTATAACCTATGTTTAGTGGCAATGCTCCAAATGTGTTCATCAATTGCAATGAATGTACCACACTAATGAAAGGAGTTGTTAATGTGGGGAAGCGTGGGAGGTGTGGGGAGTGGGCCATATGGGAATCCCTTATATTTTTTGTATAACATTTTGTGTAATCTAAGTATCTTTTTAAAAAATAAAAGATATATTTTTAAAAAAAGACTCTCTGAAGGGGGAATTATAACAGAAGAGATTCCCAGAATGACACTGAAGTTGGACAAGCAAAGTAGTACTCCAGCAACCAGGAGGGATGGACAGTACCCAAACACTGAAGTAAATAAACTTACTGTTGTTAACCTTCCCAGGAAGCAGGAAATATAAATTAAACAATAATGAAACATCATTTGCCGAATTGATTGGTTAAAATTTAAAAAGTCTTATAACATCCAGTGTTGTAGAAGATATTGGGCAACTGACCTTTTCATGCACTTTTGTTCTGAGTGTAAACTGGGAGAGCCAATTTGAAGGTCAATTTGTTAAAATGCATTAAAATTGGAAAGGTGTATACAATTCGCCTGATCAGTTCTACTTCAGTGTCCATCCTACAGAAATACACATGTGCACAGATACCTGTACAAATATATTCCTTGTAGTATTATTCATAATTGCAAAAATTCATAAATATTCATTAGTGGAGGAATAGTTAAATAAAGTTCTCTCATGGAATACTACGTAGTTGTTAAAGAGAATGAGTTAGAGTAAGATTCCATTTATATTAAAAATTATGTGTGTTAGAGAAATACCTAACTTAAATATACTCATACTGTTTGAATATTAATATATCTGGAAATATATACAAAGGGAAATGATCCAACATAAAGAAATAGCTAGAATCAAAAAAATGTTCATTGTATATTATTTATGATAGAGAAAAAACTGGAAACAAGCTAAATATCTAATGATAGGGAAATCATTAATTATGATGCAGGTACTCTATGGCACATTGCTTAGTTATTTAGAATCATACTTATGAAAACATCATCATCATATGGAAAAATGTTCAAGTGGATAAATTTGCACAGAAATTCATGTAAAATTTGATCACAACCAGCAAAATATTGGATGTAAATGGTGGAACACAGGGACAGACTGTACAGGGCCGGTGGTGGTGGCTGTTAGGATGAGAGTTGAAGGGATGAAAGTGCCTCTGCTTTTATCAATTTCTGTAATGTTGCATAATAAAATTTTTAAATTCCTTTTTTCCTATGAGTCCTCTTTAAATTAGTTCTTATTCGATTTTTCAGTATTCTAGTAATGCTGCTATTCCTCTCTCCACCTCTCTCCTCCCCAAGTGTCCCTCGAGTGCATGTTTCTCTCTGGGCTTGCGGCTGGACGGTGCCCATGGTGCCGGATTCCTTTATGTGGGGAAGGAGCTGCAGCCTTGGAGTTGCAAGGCCCAGGTTAGACACCTGGCTTAGTGGGATTTTGGATAAGTCACTCAACCTCTCTGAAATTCCCTTACCTCAGCCTGCCCCTTCTACCTTACACTGTTGTGTAAATGCCCCCTCCAGCATTTCCTGGTTACCCAGAGCTCACTGCCATGTGATATCTGTCTTTTTCCATAAACTGCTTGATGCAGGGACCTATCTTTTTTATCTTGGTATTTCCACAGCAACTAGCAAAGGGCTGTGAAAATAGTGGGTACTCATCTTTGTTCAATCAAAGCCACAAATATAAAAGCACCATTGAAACCCTTCACAAAAGCCAAGGGTTACTGCTTTTGAAAAAATGAGTACTATTAATGATTTTTTTGGTCTATCTAGTTTCACCTCGCCATCAGTATTTCTCACAATGTGCTCACCTGCAACAGAAACACCCAGTTTGCTAGTTTTTTTTTTTTTTTTTTAATTTAATGCCTGAGAACTCCTTGACTGAGTGCACCAGACTCTGAGTATCGTCTGGTAATCTACATTTTAAGTAGGATGCTTCTACCATTTATCACCCAAACTTGGATACTTTTGTGTTAAAGGGGGCACAATTAATAATTATGCTGGCATAAACCAGGACAGTCGCTCTCTCAAGCATTTCTTTGCACACTGAAGTGTGAGAGGCATTGCCCAAGCCTCTAATTCTTAAGTGGTGGGAACCAGACGTCTTCCCTCCCTTTAACTTGCTGCAGCAGCAAAGGCCCCGTCCTGAACTGACGGGATGAATGGGTGGTCCCAGCGCTGTCATTAGGTCGAGCAGGAGCAGGAGGCAGCCAAGAGCGTGAGGGCAAGGGGAGCTGGCGTCCTGTGTAGGTCCTGCCTCCTGCTGCCCTGGGAGATGCTGGCCATAGTCACGGTGAAACTGGACAGACTGGTGCTGGACAGACTCCAGCTGCCCTTCAAGGACCAGGCTCTTCACACTCAGGGCTGTGGCTCTGAGGGGACTGTGTTCATACAATGTTCCGTACTCAACACGAGAAAGAACTCCTGTGCTAAGTCGGACAGCATGGAGCTCCAACAGGGACCTCTCACGTGGTGGTGCCCTGCTATGTGACCACAGGCCCCGGAGGTCATTTAAGGCAGTGGCTGGGCTTCCGGCTCCGGGGTTGGGCTGTTCCCTTCCAGGGGAATTTTCCTTCTGAGCATTTTGCCTTTCCTTTCATTTTACAATCATGAAAAAGCATCCAGTTCTATCAAAGCCTATTCTAAGACCTTTGAACCAAAGGGAACTATAACATTAAACCTGAAATACTAGAACCTGACTATCTCACCAGGATCCCTTGAGATTTAATAAGATACCACTCAGAGCTGGGGTTTTCACTGTCCCCTAACAGCATTAAGTCAGCAGCCCACAGAATCTCTGCATGAGCTGATGCTCTCTTTTTCCTTTTTCTATGCCCAACACCCTCTTCACACACTATTTTCTGTATCCACAAGACAAGTCATATATCACTATGTAAATGGATGTTGAGGCTTCTAATTTGTAGTAGAGCTTACAGTCTTGGAATTTTAGAAAGCACAAACTACTTTAAAATAGGGTTTTAGTTATGCTATGACCAACAAACTGGTTATGGTAACATATGTGACAACTGTAGACATATAAGTATTCCCTGCCTTTGGGGCATATAGAGAATGGACTGATTTAGAGAGAGCCTGAGAAGATGCACAGACAAGTCAGGTAAGCAATGGTTGAAGAACCTGGGGATGATGAGCCTACCTAAAGGAAGATGTTGGGAATAAGGGTGGGGGGACAGGCTACAATAACTTTTGTTGAGTATCTTAAGACCTGTCACTTGAAAGAACGACGTGTATTATTCTATAAAACTACATGACTCCATATTTTCTTTTTTATGACATTCTACTCCTCATTGCTTTGACCTCTTTCAAATGCCACTCCCTTTAAAACACTTTCCTGGGAGCAGTACCAGTCTCCCCCTGAGTCTTCAGGCTGTCTTCCCCTACCACACTGTAGGGGAATTTTGAAATTATCTTTGTTTCATCCACTAGCATGTGGGCCTCTTGACGGCAGGAGCTGGGGTATAGTTTTGTATTTCAGCACCTAATACACAGGAGACACTTCATGTGTGTTTACAGAATGAATGAATGAATGAATGAATGAATGAGTGACCTTTCAGTAGAGTTTATAAGAGCTCTGTGAGGTGAGGGGGATTATTGTCAACTCCATTTTAGTGATGAAGTAACTGAAGTTCAGAGAGGAGAGGTGCCTTGTCTAAAGTCACACTAGTAAGTAGTGTTGCAGAGACTGTTTCTCAGGTCTTCATAGGCCAGCTGCCAACCTCTGTCACCATGAGAAAAAGGGTGAAAGTGCCTAGGCAACAATAATCATCAAGATACTCTTTATTGGCACTAATTATGAGCCTCCCCACTAGGATTGGGACTTTTGCTTACATTATCTAGATAGAATGTAAAAGGTCTATCAGAGATATTTATTCCTCACAACAACCCTTTGACGTGGGAATTATTTCCATTCTATAGATGAGGAAACTGAAGGTCAGAGAGATTAAGAAACTTGCCCAAGGTCACACATGTAGTAAGCGGCAGAGTCGTAATGTGGACCCTGGTCAACACGAGGCCATAGGCTCATTAACCTCTGCACTATATTGTTTGGCAGAGTAAACTCCCAATCATCATAGCTAAATGCTCTTCCTGGGAAGACAGACTTCGACTCAAAATAAAGGAATATTTTTTAGCGGTGAGAAAATGCCATTGACTGAATGGTCTAAAGACACAGGAGGCAGTGAGATGAAGGTAAATTGTAACTGCAGGTGTTGAAACATTTGGTGGAACTCTAGCTTGGCTGAGTGGTTGGAATAGATATGGGTCCTTCCATTCAGGGTCTTGCCCCCAACATTTGTGGGGCTCAGTGCAAGAGGGCATATAGAGGCCACCTATCATGTGTCTAAACATTTAAGTCTAAGTCTAGCTAACAAGTGTAATATTCTATCCTTTCACCTTGACAAATATACTTTTATATTACCTGGAAGACTGGGTTCAAGTTTAGAATTCCAAGATTCCTTGAGGTTCTATGCTGGGTTGTGGCAGCATGGGGAGGAGAGCTGGCCTGGTTGCCAACCCATAGCCTACCCCCTTCTCTTAATTTTTTTAATTTAATTTAATTTAATTTAATTTAATTTAATTTAATTTATTTCTCTCCCCTTCTCCCCCACCCCCCGCCCCAGTTGTCTGTTCTCTGTGTCTATTTGCTGCGTCTTCTTTGTCCGCTTCTGTTGTTGTGAGCACTAGTTGTTTGCTCTCTGTGTCCATTCGCTGTGTGTTCTTCTGTGATTGCTTCTATCCTCATCAGCAGCACCGGGAATCTGTGTTTCTTTTTGTTGCTTCACCTTGTTGTATCAGCTCTCCATGTGTGCGGCGCCATTCCCCGGCAGGCTGCACTTTCTTTTGCGCTGGGCGGCTCTCCTTAAGGGGCACACTCCTTGCACGTGGGGCTCCCCTACGCGGGGGACACCCCTGCGTGGCACAGCACTCCTTGCTTGCATCAGCTCTGCACGTGGGCCAGTTCCACATGGGTCAAGGAGGCCCGAGGTTTGAACCGTGGACCTCCCATGTGGTAGACGGAAGCCCTAACCACTGGGCCAAGTTCGCCGCCCCCCTTCTCTTTCCACTCCCAACTTGGCCCTGCACCTGGGAGGGGCCTCATGCTCATGGAGTATGTACTGCCCAGCCCAAATGTCCAGGCTCCATCTACTGCCCCCAAAGAGCTGTCTCTTGGCCCACCCTGAAGGCACAGGGAATGTATACCCCTGGAAGGATAAACCGGGGGGAAGAAGCTTACATGGGGCCTGGAAACACCTCAGGGAGGTTTGGGTCTGGCCAGGGTCCTGAATACCTGGAGTAGGGTCTGGAAGGAAGTTCACGGACAGAATCTCTTGTGTCCACAGACTTGCCCCCAATATGGGGTGGGGCATGGCCTCTGGAGGCCAGTGCTGGGCCTCTCTTGCATGGGTCTAAGGGCAGTGCCACTTCCAACACTGAAGTTCCATGATTTTAAGTGACTTAAGTCTCTCATTTGGATGTTTATATTATCTAGAGTTATATATTATCTGAGTTTAAGACCAAAATCCTCTCTCTGGGACAAAGACATCTAGGCTGGATGATTCTGAGCTGAGCTTGGGTGCCGTGGCCTAAGAGAGAATGCTGCTGGGGAATCCCAAACAAAATGGTCAGCAGGGCGCTAAATCATCCCCTTCTGCTCTCTGCTCCTTTCTTCCCTTACTCAAGAATGTTTCCTGGGGTGTGGGCAATTTCCCTCCTTTATCCTGTAACCTTCCTTCATTTATCTCTTTCCTTTCCTCATTTTCTAATGTTTTAAAGGCCACTACCTTCCCAGGTCTGCCCAGAGTCTGAACTGGAGTTACCTTTTCTCACCCCTACTGAGGATCTTTTCTACAGCAAATATCTTAAATAGAAGCTTCAATCTCAGTGAGGGCTGACTGCTATCTACCTGGATCAGCGGAAGGGTGAATTTGGTCTCTTAAGGGACACAGAGGCAACAGAGGACAGGTCCACTTGGTTCATCAAATCAACTCCTCCTTTATTCCAGTATATCTGGAGGTGGTTTGAAAGGACTAGTAGAGTCTGTTTTAGAGTGTGGATTCTGGAGACCATCATCAGATCTGGGATTAAAATAGTGGCTCCACCTTTTATTAGCTATGTTTTTGGACAAATCATGTAACCACTCTGGGTTTCAGTTTTCCATCTCTAAAATGGGGTGATAATAGTAACTGGTTCATAGGGCCATTAGGGGGATTTAAAGAGAAAATCCACATAAAGCCCTTAACTCTGTTGTGGCTAGCATGTCACAGCTGCAGGAAAGGTTAGCATTTATTATTGCTACTTTCCTACTCCTGTTGGTGGTTTTCCTTCTACCTCCAGGCTTGAAGACTTGGCATCATCTTTGAGGCTCCTTACTTGTTCTCTGCATCTTCTTGATTATCAGTCTCTTCCTTTGTATGCCTATCACTACCAACCGAATTGAAGCCCATATTCCAATTAGTCCCTTTCTTACCCATCTCTTCTTTTTTCCATCTTTACTACATGCCGCCACCAGATTCACCTTCCTAAATCATTCTTCGCTCATGTCCCTTTCCTCCTCTCTCCAGAATTCACCATTGCCCTTGCTTAAACACAAACTCACTTATTCAGCACTTTGGAATGTAGTCCAGTCCTACCTTTCCATCCTTAGCTTCCACTCTCTGAAATATGGGTTTTCAACTCAAGCTCGGTTGGTCTATTTATGAGTCCTGACAGTCAGATGTCCTGGATTCAAATCCAGTATGTGACATTTATATGTTGTGTGACCCTGGACAAAGCTCTTATCTGCTTGAGGGGTGATAACAACACCAACTTTACCTGCCTCCTAGGTTGGTGTATGGATCAAGTAAGATAAGGTGAAGACTGTGTAAACTCAAAGCACTCTTCAAAATATTCAGTCATTGCAGCCCTTGTCCAGGATACTCTTGCTCTTCCCTTTTTTGGGCCACCTGAAGACAAACTTCTTCTTGGTTGGGTTATCATATTCAGAACTTAACATTCTTAACATAAGAAAAGAGAAAGGAGGAGAGAGAAGAAAGAGAATGGTAGAAGAAAAGGAGGGAAAAGAATCTTTTTTTCTCTCTTCTCTTTTGAGAATGCATTTGAAGATTTTGAGATAAACCAATCAGAACTTTTCCTTTGTTTCAAATCACATTCATCAAATTGTTGATTTGATGACCAACCATAGCCATCCTTGGACCCTCAGATTGGAGTCTGGCGACAGACCTGTCCACAAGGGAACTGTGCTCTCTCTGTTGGTATTGGGCTGGAGGTTGGAGTGCTGTTTTAGGGAGTGCTGGGAGGGCAGCAAGGCCTGAGCTCTGCATATAATAGTCAGAGAGGAGGCAGTTCTCCTTGTCAAGGAGAGGCAGGCTGTTGAGGCAGGCTGGAGAGTCAGGCCTTGCATTGGAAAGCAGTCATGTAGCCAGTGTGGCTTGTTTGCAGACTTCTTGAGACCACTTACTTTTTGTGACATCTCCCTTCCTCAAAACTGCAACACTAGGGAAACGGACTTGGCCCAGTGTTTGGGGCGTCCATCTACCACATGGGAGGTCTGCGGTTCAAACCCCGGGCCTCCTTGACCCGTGTGGAGCTGGCCCATGCGCAGTGTTGATGCGCACAAGGAGTGCCCTGCCACGCAGGGGTGTCCCCCACGTAGGGGAGCCCCACGTGCAAGGAGTGCGCCCCGTAAGGAGAGCCACCCAGCGTGAAAGAAAGTGCAGCCTGCCCAGGAATGGCGCCGCCCACACTTCCCCGTGCGGCTGACAACAACAGAAGCGGACAAAGAAACAAGGCGCAGCAAATAGACACAGAGAAGAGACAACGGGGGGAGGGGAGGGAATTAAATAAATAAATAAATCTTAAAAAACAAAAACAAAAAAAAACTGCAACACTGCAAGTCTGTATTCCTGTGCAATGGTATAACATGTCAGATACCTGACCTGTACCTCCATTTCAATCTCAAAAAGGAACCCTGGGAGATAGGTATTATTTCCCCCATTCTAGAGATGGTGAAACTGAGGGTCTGAAACTTAAATTACTTTTCCAAACCTAAGCAACTGGTGAGAGGCAGGGCCAGGATCTGCACCCAAAGTCTGTATGACACAAAGCAGCTTCATACACCACGTTGAGTTTATCTGAACTCAGTTCCAGTAGAGACCTGAACTGGGTCTCACAGGCTTTGGATGTACAAGAAGGTAATAGGGACAACTGAAGAGCAGGTCTTAGCCAGAGTGGATTTTCCCCATGAAGTATAGTTCAAGAAGTTTCCCTAGGTGGAAGAAAATGGGCTATGAATGGTTAACAAGTGCAGTCTGGGAGTAAGTCTTATTTCAAAGTGAAGGACTATTACCTAGTGTGACAGTTTGAGATTATTTATGAATCTCAAAAAGAGAAGGATTATGTTTGCAAACTAATCTATTCCTCTGGGTGATACCCTTTGATTGTATTAAATTTAGTGAGGGGGCGCTGATTAAGTTTACTTGATAAAATCAGTTTAGGGCTTCTGATTGGGCAAATCAGTAAGGCGTATCTCAGGTTGGGTTCTTGCCCCCTTGCTGGGGTCCAATATAAATGGACACTCACTCAAGAGAAACTAGAAGACATGCAGAGAAAACTGTCATTTTGATCCTGCCATGTGACAGAAAGGAGGAGGCTCAAACAGCTAAAACCCTGATGGGCCATTTGCCTGATAGCTTATAGCTGACCTTGGGAAGAGAGCTGAGACTGATATAGGAAGCCCACAGGAAGGCTGAAACCTGCTTGCCATCTTACTTCAACACGTGGCAACTGATTTTGATGAGT
The DNA here is from genome assembly GCF_030445035.2 of Dasypus novemcinctus. NCBI lineage: Eukaryota > Metazoa > Chordata > Mammalia > Cingulata > Dasypodidae > Dasypus > Dasypus novemcinctus. The sequence continues at coordinate 60,085,514 of NC_080685.1, read as the reverse complement.
AAGTACTTCTTATGGTACCTTGAGGTGGACTTTCCATGGCCTTGGGACTGTAAGCTTCTACTCCAAATAAATACCCTTTATAAAAGCCAACAGATTTCTGGTACTTTGCATCAGCACCACTTTGGCAGACTAATACATCTGGATTTACCAAACATATAAACAGGTGAATAGATGGAGGGAAAGAGGGTGAATTATTCACTTTCAAAACAGTTCTCCTTTTGCTCCCCTTTGCTGGAGAATAATTTTTTTGTATACCATAACTAGGCAAAGGCTGGAGACCAGGGAAACAGATGCAGAAGTGTTGGGGATTGAAAGTCAAACCTGCCATTGATTACACATTGTGAAAAAAAAGTGATTAGGTGGTGTTTGACAAAATTACATTCACAGAGAAAATCTTGAGAAACACTTCACTCCTATTTGCAAAGTATTTTACAGCGTACAAAACTCAGATACTAACTTGTTGTTGCCTAGAATCTCTGAGCTGGAGGACATCTGGGCTGATGGTTCCCAAGCCTGGCCAGGTATCAGCATCATCTGGGGAGCTTTGTAATCATACAATTCTGGGATTATACCCACCCAGATCCACAGAACCAGAATCTTTATGGGTGGGAAACTGTGTGGTTAAACGTCCCCCCTGGACTGTTGGTGGTGAGTTGAATTTGGGCATTGCCAGTCTCAGCCAGGAAAACTGCCAGAGCCTGCCACAATCTCTAACCTGGACCCCTGCAGTAGGTGCCCCACCTCCAGTCTTCCCCCCAACCAATCCCTCCTCCATTCTTCCACTGTACTGAATTCCCTAAAACTCATCTGATTAGGTCCCTCACTGTCTCATCCCACTTTAAGGGAGCTATAGAGCTGTATGTCCAGACCTCATCTTCACATATGCAAAGCTCCTCTGCGAAGATTTCCTGTTTTACTCTGAGGCTTGCGTAAAAGGAGCTGTCTGTATCTTCTATTAGCACCGCTCTCAGAGCTTTGAAGTTATTTGATTATAACCTCACATAACTGCACAAGACTGTGGGGAAGGGGGCCTTCAAGGTAGAGACTGTGTCTTGTTCATTTCTATATCCCTGGTGCCTGGTCCAGGGGTGAGCACACGGTAAGGACTTTATAAACACTTGTTGAATGAATGACTGAATGAATGAACAAACGAATGAATGAACGTGGATACCTTGAGCTGTCATTTTTTAATGCTCAGTTTAGATCAAGCAAGCCTCCATAATGGATGTGTTTTGGGTGGGTCCTCCTTGCTCACTTGGCTAAATAGTTCACTCTGTTTACTACAACTTAGGGAGAGTCTTGGGCTGAAGAGATTGTTCAGGAACTAGAAGACTCTTCTTTGGGCTTGATATCACTTTTTACATGACCACTTAATGTTTTAAAAATACTTTTATTTCAAGCATTATTAATATTAATAATACTGTTTTATGTGGTAACCAGACATGTTTCTCAAAGGATCTTGAGGTTTGACTAATGGACTTTAATTCAGCCTTCCACATTCCTGATGGTCAGAGAAATCTTGCTCCCCTTTCCGGGCTGCAGGGCTGATGTGGCAAGGGTGCAGGCTGAGCTGGCAGCCCTTGGGAAAGGGCTCTGGCTCCTGGGTCAGTGCTAGAAACTCACAAAAGCACATAAGGATGAAGTCAGAGACCCCGGACTGAGAAATGATGGAGGCCAGATATGTTATAGTTCACATTGGAAAACACACAGGATTTGGACTTACCCAGAATAAATTCAGAAGTTTGAATTTAAATCCTGGTTCTCCTCGAGACCTTAGAGTTATGCAATCTCTTTGAATTGGATAATAAGTGTATTTTCCTTACTGTGTTGTTTTGAGGATTAAATGACAATTGTCGAAAACCTTAGCAGGTGGTTAAGTACTACACACACATATGGCTGATATTATCCTCACTTTCCTCCACTGAGCATACTGCTTTGGTGGGGAAGCTGGAGAGCCAAATTCTGCTCCTGGGCCCACTTTCTGGGTTGGTTTCCCATTTAGATTTGGGTTTCACTTTGTGCATGACTCTCAGGCCTACAGCCCAGGGAGGTGCCTGGCCCTGAGAAGTCCTTCTTCTAGGCAGGAGGGGACCCTCCAACCAACCAGTGCCTGGTGGGATCTACCCTGGGGGGATCTGGGACCCTGGTGGTACCACTGTTCCCCTTCTGGGGCCAAGGGGGCATAAAAGGGCCTTGCCAAGGGTGGTGGGAAGGAACATCTATTCTCAGGTACCACTTAGGTACCTGAGTGGTTCTGGGGCCTTTGGGGATAGGTTATAAGCAAGTGTTTAGATTAAAATGACATATCTTTTTAAAATCAACAAACTGGTCATGATTTTAATTTATTTTTATTTTTTTATTGAATTGTCTTTTTTTTTTAAAGATACATAGATTACAAAAAATGTTACATTAAAAAATATAAGAGGTTCCCATATATCCCACTCCCCACCCCCTACTCCTCCCACATCAACAACCTCTTTCATCATTGTGGCACATTCATTGCATTTGGTGAATACATTTTGGAGCACTGCTGCACCGCATGGATTATACTTTACATTGTAGTTTACACTCTCCCCCAGTCCTTTCAGTGGGTTATGGCAGGATATATAATGTCCAGCATCTGTCCCTGCAATATCATTGAGGACAACTCCCAAGTCCTGAAAATACCCTCATATCTCATTTCTTCCCTCTCCCTGCCCTTAGCTAACTACCTTAGCAGCCACTTTCTCCAGATCAATGCTACAGTTGCTTCTGTTACTAGTCACAATAGTTCTATGGTAGAATACCAGTAAATTCACTCTAATCCATATTTTATTTCTTCATTGTGTGGACCCTGGGTTGATGATGTCCACTCCACCTCTATATTGACAGGGGGCTTAGATCCCCCTTAAATCCCCATGGTTGATGGATGTGATTCTCCTGCTTGGAGGTGTAGGCACTCTCAGTTCCCTGGTGTAGTGGTTGACCATCTTCACCTCCCTGCTAGCTGACCTAGGTAAGTCCAATGAACCTGAGAGCAGGAGTTGCAGCTCTGCTGAGGCTCAGGGCCCAGCTGGCACATGTCCAGTCCAGAGATTCTAGTCTCCTGTGTATATACCAACCCCAGCACCAACCACAGGTTCAGTAAGAGTGACAGAAAAGGCATGTGTAGAAAGGTCACATCTGAGTCCAACTCTATCACACTCAGGAACACAAATTCCAAAGTAGGGCCCACTGACAAGGTGCTGAACTCCAGAGCCAACTGCCATGAAAATTGGTCAAGATTAAAAAAAAACAAACATATTAATAGTTTTTGGCAAGAGTATGGGGAAATGATCACAAGCATACACTAGTGGAAGTCTAAATAGGCACAACCTTTGTAGAAGGCAACTTGGCAGCTGCACTAATCTTAAAAATCAAGGGCTCACTCCTTGTTGCTCAAATGTGGCCTCTTTCTAAGCCGAACTCTGCATATAAATGCAATAACTTCCTCCTAGCGTGGGACATGACTCCCAGGGATAAGCTTCCCTGGCATAGAGGGAATTAACTACCAAGCACCAACAACCAATGCAACTGGAAAAAGACCTTGTCTAAAAGGGCAAAAAGGTGGAAAAGGGGGAAAAGGCCCAGTGGTTAGGGTGTCCGTCTACCACATGGGAGGTCCGTGGTTCAAACACCGGGCCTCCTTGACCCGTGTGGAGCTGGCCCATGTGCAGTGCTGATGTGCGCAAGGAGTGCCCTGCCATGCAGGGGTGTGCCTGCATAGGGGAGCCCCATGTGCAAGGAGTGTGCCCCATAAGGAGAGCTGACCAGCGCGAAAGAAAGTACAGCCTGCCCAAGAATGGTGCTGCACACAAGGAGAGCTGACACAACAAGATGACGCAACAAAAAGAAACACAGATTCCCGTGCCACTGACAACAACAGAAGTGCACAAAGAACGCAGCAAAAATAGACACAGAGAACAGACAACTGGGGTGGGAGGGGAGAAGGGGAGAGAAATAAATAAATAAATCTTTTAAAAAAAAGGGGGAAAAGGTAAAGACAAATGAGTGTATATGGCTAAGAGACTTCAAAGTGAGTTGGGAAGTCATTCCAGAGGTTATGCTTATGCATGACTCAGCAGGATCTCATTGACTGCTAAAGTAAATATTGCCTCAAATAGTGGGGCTCCTGAGGGTTCTGGATAGATCCAGAAACTATAGTCAGGGCAGATAGCTCAGGAGTTAGGTGACTTACCAGTGGGCCTTCTTTGAGGTATATGTGTTCTAGTGTGACAGAGTTGGACTCAGTTATGGTTTCCCTATACATGGCTCTTCTGTCCTTCTATTTGAACCTATAATTAGTACAGCGTTGGTAGGTATATGTCCAAGGGACTTAAATCTTTGGGTTGTTCATATGCCAGCTGGGCCCTGAATCTCAACAGAGTTGCAACACCTACTCTCCAGTTCATTGGTCTCACCTAGGACAACTAACAAGAGATGATGATGGACAGCCACCATACCAAGGAACCGAGAGTGTCTGCAACTGTAAGCAAGAAAATCCTCTCCATTGGCCCTATGGGATCCAAGTCCCTTCTCAATTAGAGGTGGAGTGGACATTACCATCCCAGAATCCTCAGGATTGGGGAACAAATTATGGACTAAAGTTGACTTACTGGTATTCTACTATAGACTTGTGATTCCAACAATGGAAGAAATCATATCATTGATGTGGAGGTAGTAGCGACTGGAGGTTCTGAGGTCAGGGAGAGGGAAAACAGGTGTAACACAGGGGCATTTTTGGGTCTTGGGAATTGAAATGACATTGCAATGATAGATACAAGCCACTATATATCTTGCCATAACCTACAGAACTGTGGGAGAGAGTATAAACTACAATGTAAACTTTAGTCCATGTTTAGTGGCAATGCTCCAAAATGTGTTCATCAATTGCAGTGAATGTACCACACAATGAGGGATGTTGCTAATGTGGATAAATGTGGGCAGTGTGGGGAGCAGGGCATTTGGGAATCCCCTATATTTTTTTATGTAACACTTATGTAATGTAAACATCTTCTTTAAAAAAAATTAAAAATTAAAAAAAAATCAAGGGTCAGCTTCAAGTATTTACTCTAAAGAAATACTTATGGCTGTATGAAAACTTTAAGTTAATGATGTTCACTGCAGCATTATATATCTGGAAGTAACCTAAATGCCTAACAGCAGAGGCTAAGTTAAATACATTATGGTATATCTAGAATTACTATGGAATAATAATGTTTGTTAGAATAATGTATGCAAATATTAGTATAATATACTACTGAGCAAGTAGGCTATACAATAGTATTATTAAATGACACTCTTTAAACATGTTCTGGTAAAAAAAACCAAACACGTATACATATGGCCTAGAAAAAAAAAAGTATAGAATAATATATCCTAAAATGTTATCAGGGTTTTTAAAATAAGGAGTAGGATTATTTGTCATTATTTCTCCCTGATGCTTTTCAGTATTTTCCAAGTTTTTGTCTTGAGCTCATGTACCTTTTGTACTTTGAGGAGAAATAATTGCTACGAAAACAGAACAAAATGGAACAAAACGTGGAGTCCGGCTGGGGAGCCTAAAGCATGCGGTCCTGCCAGAGGTCCAGAATTCCCAAGCACACTCCAGAGGGCAGACTGCAGAATGCAGGGGATATCTTTTTTTTTTAAAGATTTATTTATTTATTTAATTCCCCCCCCTCCCCTGGTTGTCTGTTCTTGGTGTCTATTTGTTGCGTCTTGTTTCTTTGTCTGCTTTTGTTTCTTTGTCCGCTTCTGTTGTCGTCAGCGGCACAGGAAGTGTGGGCGGCGCCATTCCTGGGCAGGCTGCACTTTCTTTTCACGCTGGGCGGCTTTCCTCATGGGCGCACTCCTTGCGCGTGGGGCTCCCCCACGCGGGGACACCCTTGCGTGGCACGGCACTCCTTGCGCGCATCAGCACTGCGCATGGCCAGCTCCACACGGGTCGAGGAGGCCCGGGGTTAGAACTGCGGACCTCCCATGTGGTAGACGGACGCCCTAACCGCTGGGCCAAAGTCCGTTTCCCGAGATATCTTTTTGATTCCCAGCTGCATGTCCTCTCATTTTATCAAAGGAAAACCTCAGCTAGAAGACATGGGTGTGGAGGAGAAAAATGTGTTCCAGGGACTTCCACTCGCAGTTTAGAAATGCCTGTATTTATAGTCTGTGCAGTGACCTTTCCAGTCGACTGCAATTTATAGTTTCTTAATTGGTTTTCTTGAAACAAGCAGTGGTAACTTATATACCAGGCAAGGAAGGAGCAAATCGCATCTGGGGTGGGGTGGAGCAGAGGGGGAGATGAGGACGAGGGAAGGCAGGGGGGCTGGCCGAGCTCTCTCTATCCAGTTTCCCTGACACACTGAGGAACCGTGCCCTTAACTGATCTGGTGACTCACAGAGAGGAAATGTTGGAGAAGTGAGCTCTGAAGAATAATCTCTTGATGTCTATATTTAATTGTCCTCCCGTAGTGACGTCCATGGCCAGTGTCTGAGGCTGGGCAGCTTTTCTTTGACATCTCGGATCATCTGTCGTAGCCAGGCCACAAAAGAGTCCAGCTTGCCCGGCAGAGTTGAAGCGGCAGGTGTAAAGTCACTTGTTAAGGCACTGAAGTAAGATGATCACCAGGAAGGGCACTGGAAGGAAACCCCGAACCCCAGCATCGAGGTTTGGTACACTGCGATGTGTCACAATTCGGGGTTGTCTTCTTTATGAAAGAAACGAGATGTAGCATCTTTTTTTTGTCTCTGGCATGTAACAGGAAGTCAGCGAATGTTAGTCCATCTTCCTTCTCATGTTGTGTTGCACGGGTGCAGGTTCTGTGCCCTCACAAGATGGTCAGTAAGTGCCCCAAGGGAAGACAGAATGCCCTGCCTTTTCTGGGCCTGGGTGTGAAGGGCTGCGGTGGATGCGGAGGAAGGGAACCCCAGAAGGGTACACTGGAGGGATGTCTGCCATATGCCAGGCTCTGTGCTAACCGCCAAGTTAGCTAATCCTCACGACAAAGTCTATCATGCAGAATTGTCTTTATTTTCAGATGAGGTAAGAGCACCAGAGAAATTAGAGTAACTTGCCTAAGGTCACCCCACTAGAAAGCAAAAGATGTGAACCTAAGCAGTCTGGCTTTAGATCTACCACTGCTTTCCAAGAGGAGGCAGGTCTGGCTTGGGGGCGAGCTAGCTGTGGCCAGGTCATTCCTGGAGAGCACAGGAGGTCTTGGAAGGGCCAAGGATCTGGTGGGTGTTGGGCAGACCTGTCTTCAATCGTAAGCAACTGTGCCGAACCCGGAACCACCCTCTCCTTCTAGGAATCCTCAGTCTGGCCTGCCTGGGCTTATAGGCCACTGTGGTCCAGAGCCAACCTCTGGCTCCTGTGCAGCCCTGCACAGAGGGACTGGCCTCTTGGTGGGCCTGGAGGAGGCCGGCATCTCACCTGCACATCTCACCTGCACATTTCTCCTCAGGGCCTTCTCTTCCAGATGTGTCCATGGGGGTGAAGATAGCCACAGTGTTGCCTGGCTGCCTGAGCCAATTGGGCATAATAGCTATCCTGGCCAATTGTATTAATAGAAAATTTGGAAAGTATAAAAAGGTAAAAAGCATGTGGCAGTCCCACACAGATACTGAGGGTTCACAGAGATTTTGGATCAGATTCTGGATTTGCTATTTAATGTCTAAGTTTAAGTGACTTTGGGCAAGTTTTTGTTGTTCTTTTTAACTTTTCTGTGCATTGCTTTTCTTATATATAAAATAGGATTCTCTTTTCATATTTCTTCTATTATTTCAGTGGGATATTGGGTGGTCGGAAGGATAAATATATGCATTTGATCACTTTTTGATTGTACATTTAAAAAATATTTTCAAACTATTTTCCCAAAGGGTTTTATGAAGTTTCACTGCCACCTAGCAACATAGGAGCTGAACCACAATCTGATCAACATAAGGCTATGCAAGGATAATAAAAATAAAATTCTTACACAGTGACTGGATCACAAAAACACTCTGTAAACATGAGTTATTGCTAACAATAATTATTATATAGTCAGTGTTCAGAAGCAACGACAGTTAGCCTTTCCCCATCTTTCCACTCGATCTTTTCCATGCGTTCTATTCTTTAGACAGTTGAGACCGTGCTGCCTGTACAGTCTGGTATCCTGCTTTCAGAATGAGAGGTTTTCAGTGAAGTTGCCAGGAATGCACAGGTCTGCACTCACTCATGCGCTCACATGCTCTCCCATGCCCACATTCCTTCATATGCGCACACACACCTCTAATGACAGAAGGGCCGAGAGTAAGCACAGCGTGGTGGCAGTGCCAGCTTGGGGTTGCACTGCAGTCCCCACCCAGTCTTGACCAGCTGGGTGGTCTCAGGCAAGCCCCTATACTGCTCTAGGACATGTTTTCTGCCTCTGCACAATGAAGGCATGGACTTAAGGACCTAAAGGGATGGCTCTAGGATGAATGTTCTTTATTCTGAAGCCAGGAGGCTGCCTGATGGGGTGGGTCTAAAACTGGGGGTTCTGCAAAGCAGGAGAGCAGCAGCTGCATGGTCCCTGGGAAGGTGGATGGGCACAAGAAACTGCCCAGGACCCTGACAAATGGCCTTTAAGAATCCAAATTCCATGAGCAAAGCCTACCAAGCCAGCCTGACCAGTTCCAAAGGAGACTCCACCCCACGACCTGCTTGCACAGCTGGCCAAAGGAGAGGACTTTCAAACGAGGGCCCCTGAGTGCATCACCAGGCCCCGCCATGTCCCTGCTGCTTACCACCACCCCCACCCTCTTCACCCCATTTCTTCCCAGCCTCCCTCAGCTTGTGCCCTTCTCATCTCTTCTACATTGGTAATTCAATGAGTCCCGGGTCTGTTAAATTAAGCCCACTGCTGCCTCTTCCAGAATCTTCTAACAGCCCTAATTGGAAAAACAGCATCAGCCTCTGCCCATCAAAGCAGATTATATCTCTGAGCAGCGGGCCTGGTCCTTGTCTGTGATGCTTGCTCCACCCAGAGCCGTGAGATCATGCCGCCCTGTTCCCTGGGGCTGCCTGCCAGCCGCACGGGCGTCAGCCCGGGAGAGGCGCCTTCTCCAGATCAAGGAGCAGCAGCAGCTGGCCTCCTGAGCTTTCCTTCTGACGGCATAAACGAATTTGTGCACATCATAGGGAGCTGGGAGCAACTCGGCCACAAGGCAAGAAGTTATTTTTCTCCAGCCTGCATTCACTGTTCTCCTCCCACAGTCCCAGTGGAATCTCTTGAACTGGAGGTGAGAATTTACTCCAAGAAAAGGTACACTTGCTCAGGAAGCCATCCCGAGGGACCACAGTCTGACCATTTTCCCAGGTAGGTGCCTGTTCATCTGAACCCCTTTCTCAGGGGTCAGAACAGTTATCCAACCAACTAACCAATCAACCAACCAACCAACCACACAACCACCCACCTACTCTCTGACTATATTGTGGTTGTATATGGCAGAAGGGGAAAGAAAAAAGAAGTATAATCCAGCCCCCCCCCCCATTAAACCACTGTTTTTAACAAATTTTTTTTTGAGATAGAATTCACATAACATAAAATTCATTCAAAACAATTCAGTGTTTTAAAAATATATTTAATGTATTCACAATGTTCAACCATCACCATCATCTAATGCCAGAACATTTTTAACATTCCCCCAAAAAACACCATACCCGTTAAGCAGACTCTCTCCATTTGCCAACCCCACCTGCCCCTGGCAATCTTTAATCTACTTCCTGCCTCTATTGAACAGATGGTTTAAGAGCTGTCCTCCATACCTGCCTTTCTCCCCTCACCTCTACATTTTTTTTTTTTTTACAACTGGATACCGAGAGACCTATGCATGAAGCACAACAGATGTTTTACCTTCTGAGAGCTCAAAGCACTTAACAAATACACTGCTTCCCCGCGTCTCACCATACATTATGCTTGACAAGTACCCAGTCCCCTCATGACGAAGATGCAGAAAAGAACACTCCTGGTGCTTTGGTCTAAGTTTAGGAATATAACTCTAGTCTAACTGATAAAACTAGGGAGTGTTAGGAGTTTGAACAGTAGTCATTTTTGCATATGGAATGAGGCATTGAGGCAAACACAAGAAACCATGGAGTTAACACAAACCATCTGGGGCACATACTTGCATAAGGAACACTTACCTTTAGTGAGCATCAGAATTCCTGGGAGGGCTTGTTGGAAGCAGTTGTGGTGGCGTCTGCCTACCATATGGAGGGTCCAGTGTTCTATACCCAGGGCTTCCTGACCCTTGTGGAGCTGGCCCACGTGCAGCGCTGCCTGCGTGCAAGGAGTGCCATGCCACGCAGGGGTGTCCCCCACGTAGGGATGCCCCATGCGCAAGGAGTGCGCCCCATAAGGAGAGCCACCCCACGTGAAAAAGCACAGCCTGCCCAGGAGTGGGTCCGTGCACACAGAGAGCTGATGCAGCAAGATGACACAACAACAACAAAAAGTAACACAGTTTTCGGGTGCCTCATGATGAGTGCAAGTGGACACAGAAGAACACACAGTGAATGGACACAGAGAGCAGACAATGGGGGGGGGGAAGGGTAGAAAAAGAAATAAAATAAATCTTTAAAAAAAAAACCATATTGGAACACACTTCCTGAGTTTCTGACTCAGCTAGTCTGGTCTGGGGCCCGAGAATTTGCATTTCTAACACATTAGCTTCAGAGGATTTGCTGGTGGTGGAGCCAGGCCTAAGCCGAGCCACATATCCACTCCTCTATCTGTCAGATGGGCTCCCAGAGTTAAACACCACCTGTTACTGTGGGGGCCCTGGAGTGAGACAGCAAAAGCCAGCGGGAGCAGCAGGAAACCATGAATGCATACTAGTATTCCCTTTTTAGTCTCAAATGTCCAGAAAGCAAGACGATGTTCCCTGGATCATTTTGGTCTGTGCAACTGGCTGAAACATCATTTTGTCACTTCTGGGCTGGGCTCTTTCTCTGAGATCCACTAACCAGGTCCCACCGAGGCTATTAAGGCCTTTGGGGCAAAGCAGCCGTCTGTGCCAGCAAAGAGCCACCCGGAGCCTCCAGTCCCCACTAGAGCTCATTGAAGTACGAGGGTGCAGGATGTCAATGGGCCAGAGAGGTTCTGGGCTTTCCAGCGGCTACTTTAACCTCAAAGTAAAGGAGTGCCCCAACTGCTCTATCCCACTGACATGTCCATCTCCCTCTCTCTGCCCTTGGTCAACTCACTCTTCAGAGAAGCTCAAATCCAACCTGTCTTTTCTACTCCCACTGCCAGTATCCTGCTTTGGCACCCTGTTACCCATCACAGATTATTCTCAGAATAAGATACTTATAATGTTTATTTTGATATTAACTTTATTGGCTTCTTTTCTAATAATATAAACATTAGTAAACATAAAATAGCAAATATAAAAATATAAGGAAAATAAAAACCACCCAGGGAAGCGGACTTGGCCCAATGGATAGTGCGTCTGCCTACCACATGGGAGGTCCGCGGTTCAAACCCTGGGCCTCCTTGACCCGTGTGGAGCTGGCCCACGTGCAGTGCTGATGCGTGCAAAGAGTGCCATGCCACGCAGGGGTGTCCCCCGCGTAGGGGAGCCCCACGCGCACAGAGTGCGTAAGGAGAGCCACCCAGCATGAAAGAAAGTATAGGTGCCCAAGAATGGCACTGCATACACTGGGAGCTGACACAACAAGATGATGCAACAAAAAGAAACACAGATTCCCGGTGCTGCTGGTAAGGACAAAAGCAGTCACAGAAGAGCACACAGCGAATGGACACAGAGAGCAGACAACTGGAGGGGGGGGCGGAGAAAGAGAGAGAAATAAATAATAAAAAAAAGAACAACAAAAAATCACCCAGATTCTTAGTACTCAGAATAGTCATTAATATTTTTAAAAATTTTCCATAATGTGTATTGAAATAATTCAGTTTTGTGAGTTATTTTTAAAAGCAATCCTATTGCTTGCTCCCCTGCCTAAACCTTCTGAAGGGTACTCCAGCCTCTGAGATAAACCTGCCTTCCCTGATCTGTTTTCTCTCTCCTTATGAACTTCCCTCCCCAAATCTTATGACTTTAGCTTGGAATCTGCATCAAGCATATGTCTGTCAGTCTGAGTTGTTATGCCCAAGAGTGCCTGAAAAGACGGTGTTTCTCGGCAGGGATGGGGGTGGGTGGGGCTGGGATGGTGGTTCTACAAGCCTCCTGGCACCCATTACATGCCCTGCCTCCTACAGGTATGTTAACTGCACACCCGGGAAGGCCTTGGAGTTTATGGCTGTGTGTCTAGCTACACTCATCTACCTACTTTCCCCTACCTGCCTATTGGTTTTTGCTCAAGCTAGTTCTCCTGCCTGGTGGGCTACTATCCTTCCTTTCGTCACTTGTCAGAACACCCAGCTGAAGTCCTCATTTGCTCCAGATCCCAGGGTCAGAAAATCTCTTCCTCTTTTTTGCTTCTGGGGCATGTGGTACACTCTCCTACACACAAACCAGTTATTAATGCATATGCTGCTCGCTCTCTAGAGTTCCTAGTAGCCTAAGATCATCCATCTTTTGGCTTTTATTCCATGAAGAGTGGTTCAGGGATCGTTAAACTGAAAAGGTTAATGATGTTCAAGGCATGGGCTCACCACCTTTGCCTGATCGGTCCCGGGGCTGTGTCTCAGGGCCAGCAGGGTTGAGACACTCCTCACGATCTTAGCTGGGCGTGCTTGTGCTCAGTGCTAAGGGCAGGAGGACATCTACACTCACTACCGCCAAGATAAGAAGGGACTCTATATTTTACCTCAACCTGAAAAGGATTTTAGGTGCTTTGGAAATGCACTAGGGTAAAAGTTAGATAAAATAGGCAGAGAAGGTAGCATGGCTGTGGCAGCCTGCCCTAAACTGATACACAGAATTGTTGGACAAGGACTGCAAATTGAACTCTGTACTGCAAATTTTACCTCTGAGCTTCTTAGCAACCAAAGCAAAATGGGAAAGATGGTTAGTTAAAAAAAAAATTACAGGGCGATGTATGGACATCCTGTGTTTTATGCATGATTGGTCTGTAAATCCACAACTTCTCTAATAAATTTTTTTTTTTTAAATCATGGTTTGGGAGGAGTTTTTCTTCCCACAAAGCCCTGAGAGAAATTTCTCCTGAGGATTCCCTCAAAGGGTAATGCTGTGAGCAGGAGAGGAAAGTCCATTATTATATCTTTACATATCTGTATTAAAAAAGCAGCTTTCTATCATATCACGATTAAAAGTCTCTGGAAGTGTGTGTACTAAGAGATGGCAGAGTTCAAACCTGCAGCTCTCTGAGAGGGAAACTTGGTCTGCAGCTGCGGTTCTGCAGCTGGAGCAGGGGTTCTGCTGTTCTGACAAGCTGCTGCCCAGACTCAGGAGGGCTGGGGGGGGGGGCACCTCCCATCTGCCCGGGTGGATTTCATAGAGCTTCTGGCTCCCCATCCACCTCACCCAGACCATCTCTGTTTTTTTGTTTCATATATTTGAATTTGGGTCAGCTGTTAAACAAAAGGGTTTTATATTTTTAAAATGAAGTTTAAAAATCTGTCTGGAGGGGAGCAGGTATAGTTCAGTGGTTGAGCACCTCCTTTGCATGTATGAGGTCCTGAGTTTAATCCCCAGTACCTCCGAACATCAAACCAACAAAATAACCCTGTTTTGAATACTATTTCTATTGAGCTTTTGCTAAGCATTTGTCAGTAGGCTTTAAATTCACATTTAAATTTTTGGGTAAAACTTGGAGGGCAGATTGTGAATGTTGCCAATTAAGGGCTAACAGCCTCATGGAAATGAGTTTCCTCGAGCCAGAGTTGGAAGGGGTGCCTCCCAGCCCCAGCACCTGGAGGCTCACACACACACTTGCACACACAACACACGCTATAGAGCTATGGAGACGGTTTTCAGGGGAGCACACCTGGTCTGGGGATCAGGGAAAGGCTCCGTGAACTCGAGGGATTCACCAAGCTAGGAGGAAGGATGGATCAGCAGGGATCAGTGTGGAGAAGTGCTCCCCAAGGGCCTGGGAGTAGAAACAGATCGTCCTGCCTGTCCTGGCCATGACTTCTGCCAGACTCAGAGCAAGTCACAACACCTAACCCCAGAGGAACTGGATCAGTGCTGCCTGTACCACTTTAGCCCACAAGCCAAAAGCTTTTCACCATCTATGTCCCTGGTCCCCCAGTCCTTTGCCTACAACACCCTCACCACCCCTCCCCAAAGTCCCCCTTTCACCAGATCACTGGCTGTTATTCTTAGCTCATTAGAATTTATGAGTCTCTTTGAGAATCTGATGAAAGCCATGGATACTTCCTTCCTGAAGAAAACAAAATAGACCCACATGCTTCTGCCTGTAAGTATGGGCAATTCACGGAGCCCCTGAAGCCTATCCCTGGACCTCTCCAGAGTCCATGGGCTGGGGTCAGAGAGCGCTGACCTATAGCCCAGGAGGCATCTGCTCTGTCAGGCTTGGCAGTGTCCCTTCTGCCCTCACCCATCAGTAGAATCCCTCAGCAGCCACCCATGCCCCGCACTTGTCCCTCCTTTACTTTATGGCTGTCAGGGCAGAGCGCTCTGCCAGGCAGGCTCCGAATGTCCTTTCTGGGCCTTTTAAGGCTAGCTCTGCCTGACTCTGTCCCTCCTCCTCCTCCCACTCTCCCAGGTCTGTGCCTGTATCATTTCATTCTTTCTCCAGATGCCTGCCCCTCTGGCCCCTCTCCCTGTTCAGAATTTTTCTGCCACCCAGGGTATGGATCTACTCCAGCCCTTCAGTGCCTCCCGAGAGCCTCAAAGCTTTTGGGGAACAGTCTCTGTTCAGGATGTTGGTTGAGCAGAAGCTCCTGACAAGCAGTTAACTCTTGCCCCATGGGGGCACAGTCAGGTTCAGCAAGGCTGCCCAGGGATGAGAGAGAAGCTCATGCTTGGTGATGCCTGAAGGAATGGAGCACCAGAACATGGTGAGAGATGACAGGACCGAGTTTTTTTAAAGTCACTTAACAATATGCTTCAGTACCTCCTGCTCTCAGCTAGTCACTATAGCAACATGTGGGCTTTGCTCACTGCCCCTTTCAATCAGACAAAGGCCATTCTGGTTCTCTGTTAGGTTGGCAAAACACCTGAGAACGTTGGGGCTGTCTCAGAGTGGAGGCTTCCAGAGGGCAGAGAAATAATGTTTCACTGGCTCTATTCAGTACCATGAAAGTGGTTAAACTTCTGGAATCTGCCCTTGGAAAGTTTATGCTTTAATGCAGACAACATTAGTTGGGCGAGGGCGAGCTGCTTGGGAAGGTAACACACTTCTAGATCATGACTTCAGGCTTGGACATTACACTAAGAATCCTGGACTGTTTACAGTGGGAAATGGGTGAGGGTTGTGGCTGAGACGCTAGTTGCTTATGACATCTTCCCTTTGTTGTCAGTAATAAAACCTTGATTTTACTTTTTTCAATTTTTTGCTTTGAGATAATTGTAGATTCACACGCAGGTGTAAGAAATAATACAGAGAGATTTTGTATACTTCTCACCCAATTTCACCCAGTGGTAACCTCTTACAAAACTATAGTACAGTATCACAAGAAGGATACTGATACTGATACAATCTCATTCAGATTTCACCAGTTTTATATGAACTTAATCTCTTTTCATGTGCACATAATTTTAGTATTTAGTATTTATGCAATTTTATCCCACATATAGATTTGTGTGCCCACTATGACAGTCCAGATATAAAACACTTCCATCACAGCAATCCCTGATGCTACCTTTTTTTATAGCCATAGCTACCTCCCTCCCTTTCTCCCCAACCTCATTTCTATAATTTTGCTATTTCAAGAATATTATATAAGTGAAATCAGAAACTTTTGAGAGAACCTCAATTTTCAGTAGGACATTTTGCCACCCAGAACAAAAGACTCTATTTCCCAGATTCCCTTGTAGCTAGTGTGGCCAGTGACCAAATACTGACCACTTTGATTTTAGTGGATGTGTTATTTGAATCTCCTGAGACAACTGCTTAAAGGGAGTCCTCTTTTGAGTCTTCTGCTTTTCCTCCTGGTATATTAGGATATGATGGCTAGAGCTCTAGCAGCCACCCTGAACCATGAGGTAACCTTAATGATGGGAGCCATGTTCAAAGAATTGCAACAGAAAATTAGGAACCTGGTTTCCTGATGATACCATGGAGTTCTTAACCAGCCTTGTACTGTCCATGGCTAAACTTCTTTTAGGTGAAAGAGAAATAGAGTTCTGTTTTGTTATGGAACTAGTCCTAACTAAAACAAAGTTTTGTTCTTTTGTTTTTTTGTTTTTTGGTTTTAAGCAGAGGAGAAACTTGCTCAAAGACATGTTTTAGGACAGTGGTTCTCAAACTTGAGTATGCATCAGGATCACCCAACACAAACTGCTGGTCCCCACCAAAAGAGCTTCTGAATCAGTGGGTCTAGTGTGGAGCCTGAATATGTGCATTTATAAAATTCCCAGATGATGCTGAAGCTGCTAGTTCAGCTTTGAGAACCATTCTTTAGGTTGATGGACTTGGCATCAAAGTGGATGATGGACTAGAAGCACAAACACTAGAAAAGAGGATCTAGGGAGGGGGAGGCAACCAAATGACTTCTGTCAGCACTAGTGAGCCCTAACTAAGGGTAGGGGAAGGAGGAACTCAAAGAAGATGGGTGTGAGAACCTCAGGGATTGCACAAGTGACAGCACCTATGCACTGACTGGATGTGACTGGGAGTGATTGGAGAAAAGAAGATGCCAATGGCAGCTATGGGTTCTTGAGCCTAGTGAACCAGAGAATGACAGTACTGCAAACAAAAAGTGAAAGTCAGGAGGAGCTGTTATTTAGAGGGGCACATTTGAGTTTGGTCTTATTCAGTTAGAGAAATTGGTGACAGGAAAGTTAAAATGCAAAATAAGAGCAGGAGTGATGCTTGGACTGGAGACTGTGGCCTGGGAGCTGTCCACTTAAGAGGGGTCATTTGGAGAAGGTGGGAGGATGGTGTGGGCAGAGGACTAAATCTCAAAAGAGTTTCCATTCAGAGGTTTGGAAGATGCAACATGCCTGCTATTGAGTCAGGAAGAGTAGACAAGGACAGAAGCCAAGGCAGGCTCATGTAGTACCAGGGAGCCCAAAGGGAGCTTCTGGGAGGAAAGGATGGTCATTGGTGTCCAAGGCAGCAGAGAGATCCAGGAGACAAGTTAGGATTAGGCGTGATGGCTTTCACAAGACTGGTCTCAGTGTGACAGTGGTGGGGAGTGAGTGGAGAGCTGTGGCGATGCAGGGGTGATGAGACCCCTCTTCAGAAAAGTCTGCTGAGGACTGGGAGAGCCAGAATGCTAACTTAGGGGTCACAGGGCAGAAATTAAATGGATCTCTAAGCACCAGTGTAGACAGAAGGAAAGTACACAGAGAAAAGGGAGACAGACCACAGATAAAAGATAAAACGGGCATTGAAGGTACAAGGTCCTGAAAGAGGAATGAGAGGATGGGGTAGAAGCATAGGCTGGGTGGAACACTTCAGAGACAAGGCTAGAGAACAAAGGGAGGACGGAAACTTTGCAAAGGAGAGAATAAGAGTGAGAGTAGCTCTAGGAGAGCATGTCAGTGAGGCTGAAGACAATATCAGAGAGTTAAGGCTGATGGATTTGGGGCATGTTAGGGGCAGGCAAGGACCCCAGGGTTGGGTGAGGCTTTGTGGGCTACAAGCAGAGAGGATGCATCTGGGGAGGAGATATTTTGACTTGGAACCTCTACAGGCTCCCAGTGGGGAAAGTTTGCAGACTGCTGGGGGACACCCAGCTCCCCTGACCAAAGAGGGAGTGCCCAGAGGGCATTTTGTACATCTTGCGTGGTAGGGAGGACAGGGACGGGAATGAGAAGACCTCACGGCAGAAGTGTTAGAGATCAAATGCAAATGAGCAGGCTAGCAGAGTGCAGCACAAGGAATCCAGCAGAACTAGGAATCTTCTCTCACTGATAATCATACCAGGGAATATTTATGGGAGACTGAGAGAGCATAATGGTATTTGGACACTTAAGGATACTATGACTTATCTGTTGCAGTATATGTTTCTATATTTTTCTTTTACTTCAGATCAAATTTATTCTGTTGATTAAACAAATAGTCACTCAGCACCTACCATAGGCCAGGCACGGGAATAAGTGCTAGGATGTGGGAATTACAGGGTAAGCCCCAGCAGGGACACCAGCCTGACTGGGGGAGAGGGGCTCAAGGCATCTGAGAGGAAGAGAGGTTCTACTGAGACCTGAGGGGTGAGTAAGAAGTGTCCAGGTGAAGAAGACTGGGTGGGAAGAAGCTGGGCAGGGATAAGAGTGGCAAGAAGGAGACCAGTCAGGAGGCGACACAATAACCTAGGTAAGAGATGGCAGTGGACTAGGCAGGGACCATGGCCCTGGATTAAAAGTAGGCAGACATGAAAAATTTAGGAGGCAAATTCAATGACAGTCGGCACTGCTTGGATATGGGGGCTTAGAAAAGGGGAGGAATTAGGGATGAGTGAACAAATTAACATATTTACTTCATGCTGTGGCCAGAATGTCTGTAAGTCAGGAAGCTGCTGACTGCTAACAGGATTATCTGGCGGGCAGGTCCCCCAGGTTCAGGAAGGAAGGCTCCAGTCCAGAGCACATGATGGCTTCATGCCATTGACACCTCTGCCACCCCAGGCTGCACACGTGGGCTGGTGCCATCTCCACATCCTGGAGGTCTTTTTTTTTTGCATTGTCTGCATAATGGTGGTGATATTTAAAATTCTCTACTACTGGCAATGGTCAAAATTCCTCCTAATTTGTCGAGTTCCTGGAGAATGGGAGGCAAGTGGCCCTACCGAAACGTAGTATTTTTTTAAAATTAAGACGAAAAATATTTTATTATAGAGAATTTCAAACATATACAAAAGTGGAGAGAATGGTATAATAAGCTCCATTTACTTATCACACAGTTTCAACAATTATCAATTCATGGCCAGCCTTGTTTCATTTATGCCTCCTACTGATTATTGTGAAGCACATCCTGCACATCTTACATTTCATTTATAAACATTTCAGTGTGCATTTATAAAAGGAGTTCTTTTTAAAAAAGCATATAATACAATACCATTAACATGTCTAAACAAATTAACAATAATTCCCTAATGGCATAAAAAATCCAAGTGCCATAAACGTAAGACATTTGGCCACACCACACCAGAGCCGAATGTTCTCACAGGCACAGTCGTTAGGACTTTCTGGGCATCATCTGCCTTGGGAGCCTGTAGAAATCTTGGGTGATGAGGACCTAAGCCAGCTCACCCCAAATGCGGATGCCAGAATCCATCAGACACTATCCAGACATTAAATTCTGGATAAACAGACATCTGACTGGCTGTGTGGTCTTGGACAAGTCACTTAGTTTCTCGTGTTTAACTGCAAAATAAAGGGTTGAAAAAAAAATCCTCCGAGGTCCTTCTGGCAGTAGGAATTGGAGGGACATAAGATTTTGGGAGGCTGTTACTTTTACCTGTGTGTTTATGGGGGTAGGGGGTTGGCAGGCACCAGAGCACTATTATTTTCCTTCAGAGGAGCTACGCAGGGAAATTATGGTCGGACAGAAGATGTATTTGGACGCCTCGCCTTTGCAGGTCTCCATCAGGAAGCATCTGGCTGCTCCCTAGCAGGCTGCAGGTAGGGGCCGCCAGGAGGCAGGTATAGCTCAGAAAAGTGTGAGTCGGGGTTGGGGGTTGGGGACTTGCCAAGTGAGAGAAACAAAAGAAAGTGGAAGATTTTTTCAAGTTCTCTGGGGCCACACTCTGGCAAGAAAGAAGGCTCCCAGTTGGCCAGGAGCAGCCAAGCGAGGGGATCAGAAGTGACAGATACAAATGTGTAGTACACTTGGTAGACAGGTGAGAGACGAAAAGCGCTGGGATTCTGGAGCAGCCTTGGCGCGGGGAGGGCGCTGGGAGAGCCCGAGTCCCTGCATCTCCTCTGGCTGCACCAGGATCTGCAGAGTGCTTTTAGCGCTCAGTACCTAAGGCCATTTTACAAACCAGCACAAGCCTGGCCCGAGGGAATCTGGGCGGAACTGAAATCACTGTCCGGCAGTTCTCCCGGACTTCTCCTGGGGGGTTTACTCAGGCAGGAATCTGGACAGGCAGCGAGCAGAGACTGCACTAGGATGGCTGTGTTGTCTCGGTGCCAGACAAGACCTCTGAAGAAGATAGGAGAGAGAGCGATGGCAAGAACTGCTTGAGTCAAGACTTTGGGAAAGGAGGCAAGTGCACCTCAGATACGAGAGGCCGCTGTTAATG
Source organism: Dasypus novemcinctus (assembly GCF_030445035.2). NCBI lineage: Eukaryota > Metazoa > Chordata > Mammalia > Cingulata > Dasypodidae > Dasypus > Dasypus novemcinctus. The sequence goes on along the minus strand of NC_080685.1, from coordinate 60,065,172 downwards.
CTTATTTTGGCATTTGGGTTGTGTGGGAGAGTTCCGTTTGTCCATCCAATAAAAGAGCCCCCTTTGGATTCTCCCATGGAAGTAAGTACCAGCTCTCTCTGAGACAACGTGACTCTGTGAAGAAGTTTTGAGTGGGGAGACCAGAGGCCTGGCTTTGGGGGCTTCTGTCCCCTGAGGCCAGAAGCTCTCACCCTTTCTGAGGGTTTACTTAGGGTGCTGTCACACTCAGCACGGGTGATTCCTGGGCATCAGTTACCACAACACCCCTATCGCTCCCCTTTAAGAGACCAAATCCATAGACACAAGTGAGCAGGAAGGATGTGATTATAGCCATGATCTTGAACCTGCTCTGATATTTAAAATAAGTAAAAAATCCCCATAACTCATGTCTTTATTATTAATTATTATTAATTAATTGCAACACTCCTCAATACAGACCTCAACACTGGCCTGGAGTTTCAGTGCTCTGATGGGCTCTTTATTCTCTGAGCAGCTCTCCTTAAACATTTTTAAGCCTTTCTAAGCAACTCCTACCCTTCACCCCAGCACCAATTTTCTAGATTTTAGGAACTTCAGTTGAGTTTTTGCTCAGACTGGCACAGGCTTACTCTCACAGTGTGGTCCCTGCACCAGCAGCATCACCTGGGCACTCCGCACTCTCAAGCCCCCATCAGACCTGCTGAATCAGAATATGCATTTAACAAGATCCCCAGGTGATGTGCATGCATTTTAAAGCTGAGAGGTACTGCACTTAGCACGCCCCACTTTCCTGCCACTAGCTGAAGTGGAGCGGCATCTGGGGCAGATCAAACCAATTTCAGCCAGCTGCAACTGTCACCGCTGTGAGGGGACGGAGAAAGGGGGAAGGTGGGCAGGGAGAGGGATTGCTACAAAATGTGGCATGCATTTAAAGTGTGGCAGCACTGAGATGGGATCTAAGAGGCATCCTCTAGATTTTGAGATCCTGTGATCTTGTAATTCATTTAACAGGCAGTTACTCACAAAATAATAATTGCATCTAACACTTATGGAGCCTTTATTATTAGGTATTGATTTATATAATTTGCATAGCAACCCTTTAGGTATAGAATATCATTATCCCCATTTTACATTTTACAGATGAGGCAACTAAGGCACAGATAGGTCAACTGACTTGCTCCAGGTCCCAGGGTTGAGTGCAAGTCAGAATTTGCACCCTGACCAGGTACCCAGGACCCACACTCTTAATCACCATGGGAGAGCACCTCCAGAAGGCAGCTAGAGAAACACTCTCCTCCCACAAGAGTTTGTTTTGAAGCTGTAATATCCCTCTAGGGTGCCCTATTACCTTGGTTTGCCCAGGACTGAGGGGGTTCCTGGGATGCAGGATGTGAAACTTTCAGTGCTAAAATTAGAACAATTTGATCACTTTACTGATACCTTGCCTTTTTGCTGAGGACAGTAGGAGAAGGACAGGAAATTAAATTTAATAGGAGGGAAGCGGACTTGGCCCAATGGATAGGGTGTCCGCCTACCACATGGGAGGTCTGGGGCTCAAACCCCGGGCCTCCTTGACCTGTGTGGAGCCGGCCCATGCGCAGTGCTGATGTGTGCAAGGAGTGCCCTGCCATACAGGGGTGTCCCCTGCGATGGGGAGCCCCATGTGCAAGGGGTGTGCTGCGTAAGGAGAGCCGCCCAGCGCAAAAGAAAGTGCAGCCTGCCCAGGAATGGTGCCGCACACACGGAGAGCTGACACAACAAGATGACGCAACAAAAAGAAACACAGATTCCCGGTGCCGCTGATAAGGATAGAAGCAGTCACAGAGGAACACACGGCGAATGGACACAGAGAGCAGACAACTGGGGGGCGGGGGGACGACAGGGGGGAATGGGAGAGAAATAATTTTTAAAAATTTAAAAAAGTTAATAGGAGATCCTTATGGCTATAGAATTTGTGCTGTTGAAGCACTGAAGTAGAGATTGGGCCACAGTTTTTCATTTAAGGAAACCCAAAGCCTGCCCAAAGGACTTTGAAACTTCTTTCTCCATTCATGGCTTACTTTCAAAAGGGGAATACTCTTAGCTGCCTGGTATCTTCCTGATCCCTTTTGCCCAGATATTACAAGACTAAACAGGAGTCTGTTGCTGGTACATGCAACAGCACCCACATCAGAGAGAAACATACTGGCCAGTGTTTTCCCTTGTCAAGGGCACCCCATACCACAGGCGTTTCTCCCTCAGGTCTATTTTCTGCAGAGCTGCCAGCTAGTTCTGTGAAGGTTATTTCTTTGGAGTCCCTGGGAAGGTTACTTGATTGTTTCAGGTTTCTATGTAGCCTCAGAGCAATGATGGTTTCCCAAATAAAATCAAAAGTGCATATTCAGAGTGTGTGTATGTACATGGTCTTTTAGAAATAATTTAAAAAAGCAGCTCCCCAATTCAGGTTGGAGAGAACTGATGAGGGAGTATCAGAGGCGATGGTGGACTGAGCGTCATGGATTAAATGGAGGGATTCCAGCTTCTCCACATACCTGGCTGAGTCTTCCTAGGAAGTACCTCTCCTCAGCCAAGGGAAAGCAGTTGTTTTGTGCCATTGCACAAGTCCAAGCCAAGGAATTCCCTGCCATTATTTTGGGTCTGGCCCTCAATTTCCACATTTGTAAACTGTGACTTGCTCCAATCTGCCGCCAGAGGCCAGGTGTCTGCTCTCAGGCTGAGATGCAGTTCTTTTTCAGAAGTCAGCTCCATAAGGTTTTTCCTCATTAACCTCATCACTTGTGATTTAATTCTTAGAGTGAGTAAAGAAAAGTAGTGTCCATCCCAACTAGATGAAGAAACTAGCCACTCCAGGGTTCTGTACCCTTCACTCACAGGTTTTTCATATTTTCTTTCAATGGCATTTCTCTGTAATCTTAAAGTCAGTATACGTTTTCTTTCCAAGGAAGCTGTGAACTTCTGGAAGACAAGGACCATTATGTTGAAGAGCTGGAAAATCTCTTTTGTGTGGCTCTTTTGTGTGTGTGTGTGTGCACAGCAGGGAAGATGATGAAGGAGATATATATGAACCAAAGCTTCCCTTAATTTCTACTTGCTGACATAATAATCAATTTCTAACATTCCTAAAGTTGACAGCACATGGAGAAAAACTGCTCTTCATTTAAGCCAAAGGAAGGTTGTCAGTTTGATGTGACCTTGGGGGGAAAAAAAGCATTTTTTTCACAAATGGCCCAGGAAGCTCCTTGCTCCTTTGTGTGTCTGGACCATGACACACACAGGTTAACTGCTAGGACACAATGAAGGAGCTTTGTAACCGATATGCAGATGAACAGTAGACAAGGATCTCTGTGCATGGGAACCTGACTAGGTATAGCGCCTTTCCTCCCCCTAACTGTGACAAGACAGACTGATCCACTTACCCAGCATGATACCAGTTCTCTCCAGGCCTAGAAAAGGGACTCTCCTGATGTTTGCTCCCATTAGTCATATACTTGTAAATCTTGGATAGGAAACAGAAGGAACTATTGAATTCTTATTCCATCCAGTTGTAGATAGGTTTCTAATATGATTATCTCTCTCTGCCTTGATATGATTAGATGAGCTTTTAAAAATCATTCCTTCTTTTGTTCATTCATTCATTCTTCCATTCAAGAAGAACATTTGGCATTTACTGTTTGCTGGGTAACTTCTAAGTCAAAATCAAAATGACATTTTACCAAGCTTTAAAATACCTTGCCTTTAAGCAGCATCCATTGAACAAGAAGATGGGATTTGGATTGGGCAGTGGTGGGGGGAGGTATTCAGTGAAGAAAAACCTTTGTTAAAATGTAGCCTCTTTTATTTGGTAGTCATTCATTCTCTCTGAGCCTCAATTTTATCAGCTCTAAAGTGGGAATAGTTCCTCAGAGAACTGTTCTGAAGGTTAAAGGAAAAAAGTGGATATAGACCTCTACTGAAAGCCTGCCATGAAGAATGCATTCAATAATTGTTAGTGTAAAGAAAGTAGCTTGATCATCCAGTTTGCTCCTCCACACTCTATTCTCTTACCTATCTCATTATCCCAGTCCATATTCTCTTTCAAGTTCATTTTGTTTCCTAGAACAGTGTTCTTGGAGTTTTAATCCTCTGTCGAGTCAGCCCCATCGTTATTCTGACTGATGGGCTTTACCATTTTGAGAATGTGATCTGTTTCAAGGTCAGCTGTGAAGCTCTTGGAGCTTATGGGAGGATGGGTACATAAAGTCCAGTTAATAAATAAACACACAGACATCAAGGCTACTGGCTGTCGGCTGTCGTAGTAACAAGACTTTATGTTTTCCTGGCTCCTGTCATCTTCAGAACTGAAAGCACTTAATGAATTAGTCTCACTCACAGTCCTCCTGGAGAAAAATACTGCTGTGTCCGTAACATGCAGTCACAGCAACAAGGCAGAATTCAATCGCTCTTGTGAACATTGTCAACCAGATTCTAGAGCAGCTTTGTTTGTTGTTTGCTTTTCTGTTTCTATAAAAATAAAATTCCCTTATAAATCCACCCACTTGGAGACAAGCACAGTGAATGTTTTGATACACACTCATGCACAAACATGCATACACTTACTAGGACTACACTGTATACCTGCTGTTTTATAATTAAATAATATATCATGAATATCTTTTCATTTAAAATGTGTTTCTACCTCATTTTTAAACAGTTGCATAGTTTACTAAAGTAATCCTTATTGAATATTTAAGTTGATGTTAATTATTTTAACTGTGAGAACAGTCGTGTTTTCTTCTTTTTGGATTTCCTTTCTGGATTTAAGTAACAGCATTTGTGAGAGCACATGGCATGGAAAAGATTGGCGGGTTTGGAAAAGTGACATTGCTTGGAGTGTCAGTAGAGTGGGAGGGGACAGTCATGAGCCAGACTGTGGGAACCCTGTGGGACATGTAAAAAATGAGAAACCATTGAAAGGTTTAAAGCAGTTTTGGTCTTTAGAAAGAGCCCTCTGGCAGCAAACAGGAGATGCCTTGGGGCAGGCTAGCCTGAGTGTTGGAGACCACACTTCTCATCTGCTCCCAATTTCACCACACTATCAGTTGCCCCTTGAGACCCATAGGTTGTATCTTCTGACACCATCCAGCCCTTGCCAACCCTTTCAGCCTCCTCTCTCAACTGTCCTTGCCCTAGATTTTATGCTTCTGTCCCGCCATGCAGTTTGTTTGTATCCTTTGGGTCTTTACTGTGTTGTACTAGGCCTGGAATACCCATTTGTTTCTACTTCTTTTGGTTAACTGATTTTTTAAAGATCAGTTTAAGTACCACCTCCTCCAAGAAGTTTGCCCTAATTCCCCTCCTGGGTTACCTCTCCAAAGACTTCCACAGCCCTTCATGTTTATAGAATCACTGCACCTCCACACCCTGTTATAATTTTGTGTCTGTCTACCTACTAGAGTCTGAGCTCCCTGGTTCAGTACCTTACACATATGGAATAGAAGGAGTACTCAGTAAATGCTACTGAATCAAGTAAAGGTGGTTCCAGAACCAGTACTGCCAACCCTTGGGTATGACCAAAATATGTGAGGCATCAGGAAAAAGCAAGACAAATCCAAAATCCATCCATATCTCTCCATCTCCACTGCCATTCTCTAGGCAACCTTCAGTCTCCTGCCTGGACCACTGTAGTCATTTCCCAACTGGTCACCACTCAGCAGACAGATGAGCTTCTTAAAACATTAATCTGTGCCCATTACTTTCCTACTTAAAACACTACACAGTATTTGACTTACCTTTGAATACCATACTTTACAAGGCCTTACATAATCCAATCCCTGCCTTTCTCTCCAGTCTCATCTTACATCATTCTTCCCTTTGGTCCCTAAGTTCCAGCCAATGTACCTTGAAATATCTGAAGCTTTTCTATGCCTTAGCATCTTTTCTTGCCAGGAGTATTCAGCCTGGTTTCTTCTCTCTCCTCAGGCCTCTGCTCAAGTGTTAATACCTCATCGGTGAGGCCCCACTTCATAACTGAGCCTAAGGTAAGTCTCTATTCTCTATCATGTTGACTTGCTCATTTTCTTCAGAGCGTCTTTATAATTTGTAAATGTATTTTATCATTTGTTTGACAATCTTTCTTTTCCTCTCAGTGGGGGAGGGGGAAGGGATTCTCCCTCTCCCCCCAAGGGAATATTTGGCAATGTCTGGATACATTTTTGGTTGTTACAACTGGGGCCATGCTACTGGCATCTAGTGGGTAGAGGAAAGGGATGCTGCTAAACATTGCACAATACACAGGATAGCCTTCCACAACAAGGAGCTCTTGGGTCCAAATGTCTCTGCTCTAGACTGTAAGTCCACCAAGGCAGGGTCCTTGTTCACCATTGTAGCCCCAGTACCTGGCCCAGGGCCTGACATACAGTAAGCATTCAATGTTATTGAATGGAAAAATATATAGATGGGTGCAGCGTGTTATTAACACTATTTAATAACTGTTAGGGCATAGCATGATCAGTCAGAACTGATAACAACCGTGGCACTGGAGCAAAGTAGAGGAGGCTTCTGCTGTTCCAGGCATAACCTCTTGGCTACTGAACTGTGGGGAATTCTGGGTATACTAAGGGAGGAGCTTAGGTGGTCCTGGTGGTGGGGGACTCAAGAAACTCCAAGAAGCAACCATGTACCATCTGATAAGAATGTATGTAAAAAATGTGACAAGCTGCATAGCCCTGCCAGTTCCTACCTGCTAAAAGTCAGTCCTCGATAGGTGGATGGATGGACAGAAGGCCAGGAACACCAATGAAGTAGCTAGTGAATTGAAAGAGGAAAAGGATTAAAAAGGGATCTGTTTCTGGTGTCTGTATGGATAGAGAAGTTCTGTGCCCTTCACACTTACTCAAACTTACCTACAAAGAGAGCTTAGGTATAGTGGGAGCACTGGCAGACAGGAAGATGGGGCAGAGAGAGAGGCTGATGGAATTGGGGTGGAGCAGTAGCTTTTTATTTTCAGTTGTTTTTCTCATTAACCATTAAAGGCCTGTTTCTGAGAAACTGCAATTTTTCACTAAAATATTGTAGTAAAATATCATCTGGTAGGTTCCAAAAGATCCAGAAGATATAGTTACCATTTGTCTGCCAATTGGGAAGATGAACTACACTGAGGAAAGCTCTGAAATCCAAATCAGCAATCTCTCCTCAGAGCAGATCACCATGTTCTCTGAGGAAGCCTTCGTTAATAGAGACAAAAGAAAAATAAAAAAAGAAAGCTATAAAAAGAGCTTGGTCCAGGCTATCTTCCCCCATGACCTTTTCAACTAACAAGGCATTAAGAATCCTATAACCATATCAACATCTGTAAGCCTCTATCAGTTTGTGAATATCTAATTGATTTCAACACCTTCTCTTGAGGAAAGGCTGCTGTTGGTAACACAAAGCTATAGCTTTGTTAGCAGAGTCTGGAGCTGGAAAGGATGCGGGCTTTTAGCATGTACCCTTGAGATACTCCTAACGCCTGTAGGACTTGTTTTCATGGATTTCCTACTACTTGCTCCCAACTTAACATCCTCAAAAGCATCCTTCGCATTTGCCCTAAAACAACAGCTTCCATTTCTGTCAAAATAGTCACAATTTCAGTCCTCTGGGCTCAAAAACTTGAAGTCTTTAGTCCACAATACTTCCATTTCCCTTAGAGACTGTTTCAAACCTTCACCCTTCTTTTCATGCCTCCACCTGCCCCCCATCCTCTTTGCTCTTAAAAGCCAACATTATCTCCTACATCATGGAGGGTAATGAAGCCACCTGGGGGGAACTACTTGAGCTTTCTGCCCCCATTCCCACCCCTTACCCAATATCTTATCAGGGATTGCCCCAACCCCTCACCCACTTCCTTTTGTGTCTAAAAGCTGAAAAGTTCCTCCTTCTGGCCAGTCCAGCCTCCCACTGGGGGTGTGGATCATATCTCTTCCTTCCCTTCCAGTCCAGGCTCCACTGAGTTTCTCTTGACCTATATCTTCCCCTCTTGGCTCTAACTCATCAGCCTATGAACATAATCAAGTTTCTTCTACTCTTAAAAACCCATCCCTTCTCCCCACATCCCCCTGTAGTTACCATCCCAATTATCTCTCTTTTCCTTCCCAAACAAGCTACTGGGAATAAAAGTTGACATTTGCTGTCTTCACGTTTTCTCAACAATCATGAGGCTTTTGCTGCATTTCTCTGCCTATTTACAGCAAAATTTCTTGTATGTTTGTGCATATTTGCTGTCTCCACTTTCTCACATCTTATCCATCCTGAACTTCCTAAAATCTTGCTTCCAACTCTCACCCACTGTTCTGAATCTGCTTCTGACAAAGGTCTTCAATGATTCCCAAACTGCTGTCCCAAACACTCTACTGTTAACTACTCACTCCCACTTGAAACTCTGTGTTCCTTGATAATTCTCCTCTCTAACCATTTATAACAATATTTTTCCTAGTTCAACTTATCCCTTCCTGCCTATTTCCTCTCTGACTCCTTGTCCTCTAGATTAATCCCCTCCTATATAGGAGCCCCAAAACTAGACCTCTAGGCTGAACCCTCTTTGAACTTCAGAGTTGTACTGCTACATGCTCCAAGACACTGTACACTTGGATATCCCACAGTAACCTCACATTTAAATGGTCCAAAACACATCTTAACATTTTACTTGCTCTTCCTGTCAAAGAGCTCTTCTTTCTGTTTTCCTCCTCTTAATTAGCAGTACTGCAATCTATCCAGTTACCCAAGCCCAGTAACTTTTGAGTGATCCCTGTCTCTTCCCTCTATCTTCCCCTTATGTACAATCACCAAATCCTATCTATTTCATCTCTTAAATGTTTCTAGATTGTGTCCCTTCTTCTCCATCTTTTACTAACATTTATCTTCATTTGACTCCTCAATTATTATTATTTTTGTAAATATATATTTTATTGGTGAGGTTGTAGTTTTACAGAAAAATCATGCATAAAATATAGAGTCCCCAAATACTTCCCTATTAACACCTTGCACAAGTATGGTACATTTGTTACATTTGATGAAATAATATTATAATTGTACTATTAACTATAGTCCATGGTTTACACTACAGTTCACTGTGTTGTACAGTCCTGTGGATTTAAAAAAAAATTTTATTCTAGTAACACATATACAATATAAAATTTCCCCTTTTATCTATATTTGAATATATAATTCAATACTGTTAATTAGGTTCACAATTTTGTGCTACTGTCACCACCATCCATTACCAAAACTTTTCCATCAATCCAAATAGAAATTCTGCACAATTTAAGGATGAAGTCCCTATTCCCTAGCTCTACTGGTCCCCTGGTAATATATATTCTAGTTTCCAACTCTCTGAAATTGCTTATTCTAATTGTTTAATCTCAGTGAGATCATACAATATGCCCTTTTGTCTCTGGTTTATTTCACTCAACATTATATCTTCCAGGTTCATCCATATAGTCACATGTATCAGAACTTAATTGATTTTTTTTTTTATGGCTGAATAAAATTCTGTTGTATGTCTATACTACATTTTGTTAATCTGGTCACTGGTTGATGGACACTTGGGTTGCTTCCATCTTTTGGCAATTCTGAATAACGCCACTATGAACATCAGTGCAAAAATATCTGAGTTCCTTCTTTCAGTTCTTTTGGGTATACACCTAGAAGTGGGCTTGCTAGGACATATAGTCATTCTATACTTAATTTTCTGAGGAACCACCAAACTGTCTTCCACAGTGGCTGCACCATTTTACATTCCCACCAACAATGAATGAGTGTTCGTCTTTCTCCACATCCTCTCTATACTTATAATTATCCATTAAAAAAATTCTAGTGGATGTGAACTAATATCTTATTGTGGTTTTGATTTACATTTCCCTAATAGCTACTGATGTTGAGCATCTTTTTTTCTGCTTTCTTAGACATTTGTGTATCTTCTTTGGAGAAAGATCTGCTCAAGTCTTGCTTATTTTTAATTGGGTTGTTTGTCTTTTTGTTGTTGAGTTGTAGGATTTTTCTCTATATTCTGGATACTAAACCTTTAATGGATATGTAGTTTCCAAATACTTTCTTCCATCATGTAGGCTGTCATTTTACTTTTATGAAAAAGTCCTTTAAGGAATAAGAGTTTTAAATTTTGATGAGTCCCATTTATCTATTTTTTCTTTAACTGCTTGTGTTTTGGGTGTAAAGTCTAAGAAACCATTGCTTAACACAAGGTAATAAAGATACTTCCCTACATTTTCTTCTAGGAGTTGTAGTCCTGGGTTCTTACATTTAGTTCTTTGATCCATTTTGAGTTGATTTTTGTATATGGCATGAGATAGGGGTTCACCTTCATTCTTTTTCATATGGATATCCAGTTATACCAGTAACATTTGTTGCAGTGATTATTCTTTTCCAATTGAGGCACTTGGAATCCTTGTCAAAAATCATTAGGGGGAGGTGGATGTGGCTCAAGTGATTGGGTTTTTGTCTCCCACATGGGAGGACCTGAGTTCGATCTCTGGGGCCTCCTGGTAAAGGCATGCCTGCTGCAATCAGCTCACAATAGGTTGGCTCAAAGAGAAGGCAACGCAGAACTTACAAAATAAAGGGACAGAGAGAGACACAAGGGAGGAGATAAAGATGGGACCAGGGGACTCACAGCTTCTGGAACTGAGAGCCTCAACCCTAGTTTCTGCATCATATTTATTAAGAACTCCAAAAGCAGCTGTTTCTCATCAGCACGGCAACGTTTACAATATTTGGGGGCAAGTGCAACAAATAGAGACCAGGTAAACCAATTTCCCACAACACATGCCCTCATGTGTTTTTGCTTGTCTCTGTTTTTGTTGCGTCACCTTGCTGATGCGTCACCTTGCTGAGTTGGCTCTCCGTGGCACCTGGGCTGGTGGCTCTCGGCAGTATGTGGGCGAGCCTGCCTTCACAAAGAGGCCCCGGGATGTGAACCTAGGGCCTCCCATATGGTAGATGGGAGCCCAACTGATAGAGTAATATTCCCTAGTAATATTTTATAGTTTTCTCTGTACACATCATTTATATCCTTGGTTCAATTTATTCCTGGATATTTCTTTCTTTTAGTTGCTATTGTAAATGGAATTTTTAAAAAATTTCTTCTTCAAATTGCTCATTACTAGTACATAGAAACACTACTGATTTTTGTGTGTTGATTCTGTACACTGCCATTTTACTGAATTTAATAGTTCTAGTAACTTTGTTGTGGATTTTTTTGGATTTTCTGTATATAGGATCATGTCATCTGCAAATAAGGAAAGTTTTCCTTCCTTCTTCCTTTCCAATTTGGATGCCTTTCATTTTTTTTCCTGCCTAATTGCTCTAGCTAGAATTCCCAGTACAATGTTGAATAACAGTGGTGACAGTAAGCATCCTTGTCTTGTTCCTGATCTTAAAGGGAACGCTTTCAGTCTTTCACCATTGTGAGTGATTCTAACTGTGGGTTTTTCATATATACCCTTTAACATGTTAAGGACGTTTTCTTCTATTCCTAGTTTTCTAAGTATTTTTATCAAGAAGCAGTGCTGGATATTGTCAAAAGCCTTTCCTGCGTCAATTGAGATGATCACAAGGTGTTTTCCATTAGTTCTGCTAATGCGGCATACTACATTAATTTTACATTGAACCATCTTGCATAGCTGTGATAAATCCCACTTGATTATGGTATATAATTATTTTACTGTGCTGTTGGATTCAGTTTGCTATTATTTTGTTGAGAACTTTTGCATCTATGTTCATAAAGGATATTGGTCTGTTATTTTTTGTTTTTGTATTATCTTTATCTGACTTTGGTATTAGGATGATGCCAGTTTCATAGAATGAGTTAGTTAGTGTTCCCTCCTCTTCCATTTTTTTTTTTTTGAAGAGTTTGAGCAGGATTGGTATTAATTTTTCCTGGAATGCTGATAAAGTTCACCTGTGAAGCCATCTGCTCCCGGGCCTCCCCTCCCTTCCCCTCTCCTCTCCTGCTCTCTCTCACTCCCTCCCTTCCTCCCTTCCTTCCTATTTTGAGGTATAATGGCACAATAGTTTAATACAACCACCAATCTTCACAAAATAATTTTAATACTTTGTGCTTGGGCACATCTTGCATGGGGGCATTTTATCCAAGTACAAATGTACCTAAGCACATAAGCATTTTATCCAAGTACAAATGTTTGTTAAAAAAGTAATTAAGCAATTGCCTCTACAAAGATAAATATATACTGTAAGTTATTTTCCTTCTTGAATCCTTTTTGCTGCATAGTAAATTGCAATTACATGTCAATGTAATGTTACTGATCCATAAAATACACTTTGAACTGTGCGGTATGAAAACTCCCTTCAAGAGGAAGCTAATAAATGAAACTAAATAATTTGAGTACTTTTCCCTTTCTTTTTCTTCTTCTTTTTTTTAGCTGCCATGGATGGGTAAGACCAAAAAAAAAAAAAAAAAAAAAAAATCCAGCATTCTGAGACCCTAGAAACTTACTTTTTCTAATCAATAAAAAAATACAATCTTAACAGTAATTCTCAGGTATTTCCTATCATTTCCTAACAGGAACACTGTTGAATGTACAAATATAAATATTGGAGGCGGGGCAAGACGGCGTCTGAGTAAATACACTGTCGTCATCTCTCTTACAAAGGACCGGCTGTGTGATGACAGAGCCCTACCCGAGCAGGCTGTTTCGGGAACCTGCAGGGCGGGAGGGGTCTGGACATCGATCTGGCGAGACTGCAGCAGAATTGGTGCTTGCTCAAGGTAGAACTGCAGGTTTCTAACACTGAACTCAGAAGCCGTGGAAAGGTAAATCCCTTCCGTCTAGGACTGAGAGCCACAGCGTTCACTGAGAACAGCCGGTCATGGGGCGGATTCTCCAAGTCCTGTGTTCCCCCAAACGCATGAACCCCAAGCCTGTGTCCCCTGAACTCCTGCGGCCCATGTTTCACAGACCTACATACCTGGAGGCCACATTCTCCTGGGCCTCTGTTTCCTGCGCCCAGCACTCCCGGAAATCCAATATTGCCCTACCCCTCTGGTCTCGGACTAACTCTGAGAGTGGGAGAGTTTAGGTGGGAGGTGCAGAGGGGCCAAGGAGTGCAGGTTCAGTTTTCTGGTCCCCCTCTTTTAATGAGTTTGGAGAAGCATATCAGCTGACTTGGGGAGAGCCTAGGAAAAGAGGAAAGGTGAATCTGGTGAGAGAGCCCAATTTACCTAAACGTCCTGGGGTAGGAAAATTGGTCTAGGAGAAAGTGGAGTCAGAAAATTAACTAGCCCCCTTGTAGTACACACCTAAGGGAGAGGGACAGTAGGACGTGCTTTACAGGCTTCCAATAGCATATTTAGGGTTCCTAGCAAGGGGTGGGTGCTCTCTCAAGAAATTAAGAGTCATTATTTTCTCAGGTGAGTTGGTTCACCAGAGACCCATTTGAATTTCCTACAGCAGTCCTCACGAACCCTTCCTGCTGCCTTGGGAGAGAGGGAAGTGAGGAAGGGAGAAAGGGGAAATGTCAGACTCCTAAGCAGTTTATTTAATTGCAAAGAGGATTCTTTGCCTGAGGCCTTGTCTGGTCTTCTTTGTTGGTTTGTTTTCTTGTATTTCCTTCCCCTTTATTCCCCTCACTGCCTTTTTTTTTTCTTTTTCCCTTCTCTTTTTCTTGCTCTGCTTTTTTCTTCTTCTTTCTTTTTTCATATTAGTGCTGCAGGCAACATTTCTTATTTGCTGTGCTTCCTCATCCTCAATTTTCTCTTTTCTGTGTGTACTGATTTTCACTACCAACACTATCCCCTTTCATTTACATCATTCTCTCCTCCATCATTTATTGTTTCTCTTACATTCCACCTCTCTTTGGTTAGCCCCCAATATTTCTAACTTTTTATCTGTAATACCTCTAATCTGTTTTCTATTGTTTATTCACTCTTTATATTATTGTCCTTTTTTTCTTTTTCCCTCTCTCCTGACCACACTGACCTTTTAATTCATATTACATTCCTCCCCATATTCGGTTTACTATCTCATTAGAGGTACTCCACTTTTTTTATGGTTATAACTATATCCATTCTCCTAGATTTCACATGGTTCTTCTGCTAACATTCACTATCAATACTACTATTATATTTTTCTTTTCTTACCCATTTTGCTTTCTCTGGATCTAATATTTTCCTTCAAGGGAACTTAGCCAACAACAAGGAAAGAGAATAAGAAGAACAAACTGACAATGAGAAGACTTAACATGCACACAAAAACAACAACTAATTAAACCCCAAGACTAGACAAGGAAGATAATCAACAGAATAAATCCAACAAGATAAAATGATGACCAGACAGCAACAAAAAACTACAGACCATACAAATAATCAGGAAAACGTGGCCCAATCCAATGAACAAACTAAAAACCAGGAAAAGAAGTGGAACTTTGAACTAGTAATTAAAGCTCCTAACACATGTATCATGGACCAATTCAATGACATGAAGGAAGAGATTAAGCATATTAAGAAAACACTTGGAGTGCACACAGAAGAAATTGTGATCATGCACAAAAAGATCATGGAGATGATGGGGATCAATAGTACAATCCAAGAAATCAAAAATACACTCTCAGCAAATAACAGCAGATTTGAAGAGGCAGAGGAAAGAATGACTGATGTGGAAGACAGTACAACTGAAATCAAACAGATAGTAGAATTAATCAATAAAAAGATAGAAAAAATCCAGCAGGGACTTAGGGACCTGAATGACAACACAAAATCCACAAATATACGCATTATAGGCATCCCAGAAGGAGAAGGGAAGGGAAAGGGGACAGAAGGGGTGTTGGAGGAAATAATGGCTGAAAATTTCTCAAACCTATTGAGGGAGATGCATGTACATGTCCAGGAAGCACAATGCACCCCGAACAGCATAAATCCCAACAGGCCTACCCCAAGACACATACTTTTGAAAATAACCAATGCACAAGACAAAAAGAAAATACTAAAAGCAGCAAGAGAAAAGAGAACCATTACATACAAGGGAGGCTCCATAAGATTAAGTGCTGATCTATCATCTGAAACCATGGAGGCAAGAAGGCAGTGGTATGACATAGTCGAGGTACAAAAAGAAAATAATTTCCAATCAAGAATACTCTATCCACAAAGCTAGAGTTAAAAAATGATGGAGAGTTCAAAATATTCACAGATAAACAGAAACTAAGAGAGTATGCCAACAGGAAACCTGCCCTTCAAGAAATACTAAAGGGAGTTCTGCAGGAGGAAAGAAAAAAACAGGAGAGACAGAGTTGGAGGAAAGTGTAAGAACAACTAAAACTGCAAAAAGAGGGGGAAAAATCAACATATCACAAACACAAATCCAAAAAATCAATATGGCTAATATAAGTAATTACTTGAAAGTAATAACATTAAATGTCAATGGATTAAATTCACCTGTTAAGAGACACAGATTGGAAGATTGGATAAGGAAATATGACCCATCTATATGTTGTCTACAAGAAACTCATCATAGACCCAGGGATTCAAGGAGATTGAAAATGAATGGCTGGAAAACAATCTTACAAGCAAACGATAACCAAAAAAGGGCAGGTGTAGCTATATTAATATCAGACAAAATAGACTTTAAATGCAAAACTGTTGAGAAAGACGAAGATGGACACTACATATTAGTGAAAGGGATAATCTTTAAAAAAAAAAAAGAACAATCAAAAACATTTATGCCCCTAACAAGGGCACCTCCAAATATGTGAGGCAAACACTGGAGAAACTAAGTGAAGGAATAGTTGCTTCTACAATTATAGTGGGGACTTTAATACACCACTATCACCATTGGACAGAACATCTCAAAAGAGAATCAATAAAGAAACAAAGACTTTGAACAATATACTAGAGGATCTGGACCTAATAGACATATACAAAACATTACACCCAAATACAGCAGGATATGCATTTTTCTCAAGTGCTCATGGATCGTTCTCCAAGACAGACCACATGCTAGGCCACAAAGAAAGTTTCAATGAATTCAGAAAGATGGAAATCATACAAAATAATTTCTCTGACCACAGTGGAGGGAAGCTGGAATCCACAAGGGCCAGAGGCCCAGGTTTGGCACCAAGATATGGAAGTTAAACAACACACTCTTAGGAAAACAGTGGGTAAAGGAGGAAATCTGAACAGAAATCAATAACTACCTTGAAAATAATGAAAATGATAACACAACATATCAAAACTTATGGGATGCAGCGAAAGGTGTATTGAGAGGGAAATTCATAGCCATAAATTCATACATCAAAAAAGAAAGTGCTAAATTTGAAGAACTGAACAATTTGAGGAATTAGTAAAAAAACAACAAACTAACCCCAAAGAAGAAAGAAATAACAAAGATCAGAGCAGAACTAAAGGAAATAGAAAATAAGAAAGCACTCAAAAAAATAAAACAAAGAGCTGGTTCTTTGAGAAGATCAATAAAATTGACAAACCCTTAGCTAGACTAACAAAGAAAAAAATAGAGAAGATACAAATACACAAAATGAGAAATGAGAAGGGTGATATTACCACTGACCTCACTGAAATAAAGACTATCATAATAGGATACTTCAAAAAACTGTATTCTAACAAGAAAGACAATTTAGAGTAAATGGACAAATTCCTAGAAACACAGAAGCAGCCTACATTGACAAAAGAAGAATCGATGATCTCAACAAACCAATCACAAGTAAAGAGATAGAATCAGTCATTAAAAATCTCCCAACTAAGAAGAGCCCTGGGCCAGATGGCTTCACAGGTGAATTCTACCAAACATTCTGGAAAGAAATAATACCAATTTTGCCTAAACTCTTCCAAAAAATTGAAATAGAAGGAACATTGCCTAATCCATTTTATGATGCCAACATTATCCTAATACCAAAGCCAAGCAAAGATACCACAAGAAAGAAAAATTACAGACCAATCTGTTTAATGACCCTAGATGCAAAAATCCTCAACAAAACACTTCCTAATCGTATTCAAAAACACATTATACAAATTATACACCACAACCAAGTGGGTTTCATTCCTGTTATGCAAGGATGGTTCAACAACATAAGAAAATCACTTAATGTAATGCACATAAACAGATTGAAGGGAAAAAAATCACATGATCATATCTATAGATGCAGAAAAAGCATTTGACGAAATACAGCACCCTTTCTTGATAAAAACACTGCAAAAGAGCACAATAGAAGGAAACTTTCTGAACATGATAAAGGGTATATATGAAAAACCCAGAGCTAACATCATTTGCAATGGTGAAATCCTAAAATCTTTCCTCTAAGATCAGGAACAAGACAAAGATGCCCACTATCACCCCTTCTATTTAATATTGTGTTAGAAGTACTTGCTCGAGCACAGAGGCAAGACCCAGATATAAAAGGGATCCAAATAGGAAAGGAAGAAGTCAGAATTTCACTATTTGCTGATGACATGATCCTATACATAGAAAGCCCTGAGAAGTCTACAACAAAGCTTCTAGAACTTATAAATGAATTCAGTAAAATTACAAGGTATAAGATGAATGCACAAAAATCAGTAGCATTTCTGTACACCGATGATGAGCAATCTGAAGAGGAAATCAAGAAACAAATACCATTTACAATAGTAAATAAAAAAATCAAATACCTAGGAATAAATTTAACCAAGGATGTAGAAGACTTATACACAGAAAACTACACAACACTTTCAAGGAAATCAAAGAAGACCTAAATAAATGGAAGAATATTCCCTGTTCATGGGTAGGAAGACTAAATATTATTAATTAATTGTTTAAAAAGCAACATGAAGACTTCTTGCTCTGTCTTGCTCATTTGCCTTCACCTTGTCCTGATCTGTGTGCCTGTTCCTGCCCTCTGTGCCTGTTCCTGCCCTCTGTGCCCTGCTCTTGCCATTTTTCCTCTGCCAGGATGGGCATGCAAGTAAAATCTGGGTATTTATAATCCATAATGGAAATTGCAGTCTATAAATCAGCCTTCTTTATCACTTTTCAGCCCCTTCCTCTCTACCTGGGACCTATGATTTGTTATTTTCTCCCATTTCTCTTTCCTCCCTACCTTAATAAATTACTGGCCTAATTAAAAAAAAAAAAGATGTCTATCCTACCAAAACTGATCTACACATTCAATGCAATCCCAACAAAAATCAACACAGCATTTTTTTAATGAATTAGAAAAACTAACTATGAAATTTATTTGGAAAGGAATGAGACCCCCGAATAGCCAAAGACATATTGAAAAAGAAAAATGAAACTGGAGGAATCACATTACCGGACTTCAAAACATACTACAAAGCTACAGTAGTGAAAATGGCATGGTATTGGCACAAGGATAGACACACTGACCAATGGAATGGAATTGAGAGTTCTGATAGAGATCCTCATATCTACAGTCATTTGATATTCGACAAGACCACCAAGCCCACTCAACTGGTAGAGAATGGTCTCTTCAACAAATGGTGTCTAGAGAATTGGATATCCATATGCAAAAGAAGGAAAGAGGATTACCATCTCACACCTTATACAAAAATCAACTCAAGATGGATCAAAGACCTAAATGTAAGAGCCAAGACCATAAAGACCTTGGAAAACAATGTAGGGAAGCATCTACAGGACCTTGTAATAGGAAATGGCTTCATGAACTTACACCCAAAACATGAGCAGCAAAAGAACAAATAGATAAATTGGACTTCCTCAAAATTAAAATTTGCACCTCAAAGGAGTTTGTCATGAAAGTGAAGAGAGAGCCTACCCAATGGGAGAAAATATTTGGTAACCATATATCTGATAGAAGACTTATATCCTGCATGTATAAAGAACTCCTATATCTTGAAAATAAAAAGACAAACAACCCATTTTAAAAATTGGAAAATGATTTGAACAGACATTTCTCCAAAGAAGAAATACATATGGCTAAAAAGCACATGAAAAAATGCTCAAAATCACTAACTATTAGGGAAATGCAAATCAAAACTACAATGAGATACCGTCTTACTCTCATAAGCCTGGCAGTTATCAATAAAATAGAAGACAACAAGGGCTGGAGAGGGTGTGGAGGAATGGAAACACTTATCCACTGCTGGTGGGAATGCGGAAGGATCCAGCCATTTGGAGGACAGTTTGGTGGTTTCTCAAAAAGTTAGCTACAGATGTGCCATATGACCCAGCAATGGAATTGCTGGGTATATACCCTGAAGGTCTGAAAATAAGGACACAAACCAATATATGCACACCAATGTTCATAGCAGCATTATACACTGTTGCCAAAAGTTGGAATCAACCCAAATGCCCATCAGTGGATGAATGGATAAATAAAATGTGGTATATACATACAATGGAATGCTACTCAGCTATAAGAAGTAATACAGTACAAACACATATGATAACATGGATGAATCTTGAGGCCCTTATGTTGAGTGAAGCAAGCCAAGTATTGAAGGACAAATACTACATGACCTCTCTGATATGAAACAAGCAAACTGAGCTGTCTCAAAGAGCTAAAGACTGGAAGAGAGGCTTAAAGGATTTTTGGGGGGGAGAGGAAGGTTGTGAGTTCGTGCCTACATGGGTGAAGTCTATGATAAGCTGGAGGTAAGTATTTGCATAGGGAAGGGATAAGATGGGGGCATAGGGATATCTTTGGATGGGGCTTTGCAGGCTTGAGGGGGGCTAGGGTTGGGAGGATGGGTCAGATGACCCAAGAAAGTGGGGGGGGAGGGCTGGGGGGAATCATTGAAGATGGGGGAATGTTGGGTATATGGTTAAAACTACACTGTTGGGGAAACTCTTTAGAAAATATAATAAGGAAGGATCATGTTTTTAAGGTGCTTAAGTGAGGGGCATCTAGTACAGGGCAAGCTTCTAGGGAGTATGTGAGGGTTCATGTTGTCATAGTGTGTTATATCATTGGGTGGAGACCCATACAATGGGTGTGAAGGTGTACGCACATCCTGGAGAGACCTGATATTCCCAAAGAGAGGGAATTGTGTCTCTGGAGAGAATGGCTGGCTCCCAATTAGTTAGGGCAGTCTAGTATGTCAAGCCCTCAGCATTGTTGCAGTATCTGTAAATTTGGTCCCTCAAGTAGTGAAGATTGATTGTCATGGTGTGCCCTGAAGGGAGGGTAAGAGAAGTATAGCATGGATGGAAGAAGGGCAACTGGGGGGCAATGGAAGTGCTCCATAAGATCATGCAATGATGGATATAGGACATGTTAACTTACATCTAAAGTGTATAAAAGTCTATAAACTAAAATGTGAACCATAATGTAAAAGATAAGGAAACTAAAAATTTAGAAATTTGTACAGTCTAAAATATAAACAATAATGAAAACCAAAATGGAATCATGTTTGATAGCTATGTTTCAAAATCAGTACATCAGCTGCAGCAAATATAACTTGAACGTGTAAAAAGATCATTGCTGGGGACAGGGGAAAAGGGTTTGATGTTGGATATCTGGGAGTCCCCTATATTGTGTATGTGAATTACTGTGATCTAAAACTTTTTGAAGACAAAATTAAAAATTAGAAAAAAAAAAGAAAGGATGTAGACACTGAGGAAGAAATGAAAGCGCCTTGCCACTATACATACAGGGCAACACCTACTACAGTGATGAAAGGCAAAACATTAGAAACAAAGCTTTACAATATTTTTCATTTTATTAATACATCAGTTTATTTTTACTTTATTTTAGTATTTCTAAATTACCATGTATTATATTTCTAAACTTTAAACCTATCACTATATTTCAATTTCCTATTAATTGAATTTGACAATGTATTAGGATTCATTGTTGAAGAAGTTTTGGATCACAAAGAGGTCCAACTATGGCAGGGGAGGAACTCTGGTGTGGAGCGTTATTGATGGGGGACATATGGGTGGTGGGGAGTTCTCCAGGGCATGTATATAGGGGACATAAATGTGTTATGATATATGTTGGGTATTTTCTTAGTAGTTACAGTTAAAAACATCAACTGAGGGAGTGCTGAGTTCCCACCCAGGGGAGCTCTGTCACATTCCCCAGTAGAACAATGATAATTCCCCAAGTGCAACGGCAAAGATCAACAAGGAAAAAATGGTCCAATAATGAGTCCTTGATACTGATGACTATGCTTGGGAGCCTGTGTGCCTGAAATATGAACTAGGCCTAGAGCTATAGGATGCCTAAGAGTTACTTCCTGAGAGCCTCCATGTTGCTCAAATGTGGCCACTCTCTAAGTCAAACTCAGTATGTAAATGTATTACCTTCCCCCCAATGTGGGACATGACTCACGGGGATGAGCCTCCTCGGTGCCAAGGGATGACTACCAATCACTAACAGGAGAAGCAACCAAAAAAAAAACCTCAAATAAAAGGGTCAACTCAGACCAGCAGAATAGCTCAGCCTACATGTTGGATCAAGTGTTAAAAACTGCTTTTTGACCTTAAATAAAAGGGGGAAATGGCAAAGACAAATGAGTTTATATGGCTAAGAGTCTTCCAAAAAGAGTCAGGAAGTCATCAGAGGGGTTGTGCTTACACACACCTCAGCAGGACCCCAGAAAAATCCAAAGTAGATACAACCCTAGGTACTGGTTCTCCTGAAGGCTATGGAGATCCACAGGGTATATGGTCATGGCAGATGGATTTGGAGTTCTGTGCCATGTCAGAGGGCCCTACTTTGGAATTTGTGCTCCTGAGTGTGATAGAGCTATACTCAGATGTGACTTTTTTTACACATGCCTCTTCTGTCACTTTTACTGAACCTGTGTTTGGTGCTAGGGATGGTCCATACTCAGGAGAATTGAATCTGGATTGCCCATGTGCCAGCTGGGCCCTGAGCCTCAGCAGAGTGGCAACTCCTACTCTCTGGTTCATTGGTCTTACCCAGGTCAGGTAATAGGGAGGTGAAGATGGTCAACAACCACACCAAAGAACGAAGAGTGCCCACAACTGCAAGCAGAGGAATTGCATCCATCATCCATGTGGAATCTAAGCCCCCTCTTGATCTAGAGGTGGAGAGGACATCACCATCCCAGGGTCCACAGAATGGAGGAATAAGATATGGACTAGAGTGGACTTACTGATATTCTACTGTAAAATGATTGTGACGAGTAATAGAAGAAATTTTAGCATCGAGGTGGGGAAAGTGGCCACAGTAGTTGCTGAGGGCAGGGAGAGGGAAGAAGAGATGTGATCTGGGGGCATTTTTGGGATTTTGAGTTGCCCTAAATGATGTGGCAGGATCAGATACTAGACTTTATATATCCTGCCATAACCCTTTGAATGTACTGGGGGAGAGTGTGAACTACAGGGTAAACTGTTATCTATGGAGTGCAGCAGTGCCCCAAAATGTGTTCACTGAGTGCAATGAGTGTGCCACAATGATGGGGGAGGTTGTTGAGGTGGGAGGAGTGGGGTGTGGGTGTGGGGGGTATATGGGAACCTCTTATATGTTTTAATGTAACTTTTTATGTGATGTGTATACCTCCAAAAAATATAATCTACAAAAAAAAAGTAGATATTGAAGTATAGTTGTTTGTTATGGAATTATGGATTAAATCAGTTATTAAAGAAAAAGCCTGCCAGATAACTGCTCATTTATTTTCCATCAATTTGAGATCCAATATAAAATTGATATATACATCCCAACTTTATAATTCAAGACCACAGTTAAATACTAATTCACTTGAATTACCATGGTAATAAGACAATTAGAAACCTTATATTTTCTTAAAAAGGACATGCTTAACATTTTTTGACATTACTTCTAAACTCAGATGAAGTATAAAAACCCCCACCCCAACTAATTCAGCTCAAAAAAGTTAACTGGTTGAGAGTTAGTACAGCAAAAGTTATCACTGCTTAACATTTCCATCAGAGTTGATACCAATATACAAAGGTTACTGCTGTTTAAACATCTAGTAGATAAGAAATTAACATTAACCAATTGACTGAAACTAAGAGGTAAATATACTGCCATTCCAATTTGAACATTTTAAATTATTTCATACTTTCAAAAGCAGACATTAATAATGCAGGTTTCCTATGTCTTGAAATAATTTCATTTTAAGTTCTGTGACCAGATTATGTATTTAAATTTAAGATTGGGTGCTCAGCTGGTGATGCAACTAGAAAAAGACCTTGAATAAAAGGAGGAAATGGTAAAGACAAATGAGTTTATATGGCTAAGAGACTTCAAAATGAGTTGGGAGGTCATCAGAGGGGTTGCACTTACGCATGTCTCAGCAGGACCCCAGAGACAGCCAAAGTAGATACAACCCCAGGTACTGATGTTCCTGAGGGCTACGGAGACACCCAGGTCCTGCGGTCATGGCAAATGGCCATTGGAGCTCAGTACCTTGTCAGTGGGCCCTACTTTGGAATTTGTGCTCCTGAGTGTGATGGAGTTGGACTCAGATGTGACCTCTCTATGCATGCCCCTTCTGTCACTTTTACTGAACCTGTGGGTGGTGCTGGGGTTGGTGTATGCTCAGGAGACATGAATATCTGGACAGTCCATGTACCAGCTGGGCCCTGAGCCTCAGGAGAGTTGCAACACCTACTCTCCAGTTCGTTGGACTTAATCAGGTCAGCTATCAGGGAGGTTAACCACCACAACGGAAACTGAGAGTCTGCAGCTGCAACCAGGATAATTCCATCCATCAATCATGTGGGATCCAAGCTCCCTCTCAGTTTAGAGGTGGAGTAGACATCGCCATCCCAGTGTCCTCAAGATGGAGGAATAAAATATGGGTTAGAGTGGACTTACTAGTATTCTACTATATAATTATTGTGACTCTAGCAATGGAAGAAATTATATCACTGATGTGGAGACAGTGGCCATGGGAGTTGCTGAAGGCAGGGAGAGGGGAAAAGAGGTGTGATATTGGGGTATTTTTGGGACTTGGAGTTGTCCTCAGTGATATTGCAGGGACAGATGCAGGACATTATATATCCTGCCAAAACCCACTGAATGGACTGGGAGAGAGTGTAAACTACAACATAAACTATAACTCATGCTGTGTAGCAATGCTCCAAAATGTACTCATCAAATGCAATGAATGTACCATACTAATGAAAGAAGTTGTCGATGTGGGAGGAGTTGGGGGTATTGTGGAGTGCGGTATATGGGAACCTCTTAAATTTTTTTATTGTAACATTTTGTGTGATTTATGTATCTTTTAAAAAAAAGAAAATAAAAAAGATTGGGTGCTATGTCATACATACATAGTTCAAATACTCTAGGAAAGAAATCATGATTAGTTAAATTTATCTTTGTTAAATATCATAAAACATCAGTGGAAATAAAGGAATCACAAAAATTGAACCAAAGTAAGAACAGGATAAGCTACCAGAAGAACTAGTTGAATATTAGGTGGAAGTAGATTCTTATAAAAGACAATAAAATTCCATGTTTTGTTCACATTAATATTATACCCAAGACGAGAGCAGTCCTTTTCCTAGTGTTTGTGAGAGATTGTCTTTAACATACAGTGCTGGGCAGGAAATTTAGTGATAGCATAAAAATTATAGTGGTTAGAAAAAGTGGAAAATTAGTTATAAATTAATATTGATAACCAAATCTGTATTTTTAGCCAGACTACTAGAGAGGATGTATTTAAGAAACTAATAAGAAAAGCTTATTGCCTCATTTTAAAAACCTAAATTTACAATTATGAAGAATCTCTGCAGAACGAAACATCACAGATTATTATATTGCCAGAGAGATCTTTGTTGACCTATCTAATAAGTGATCAAATACAGGAAACCTATGTTATCCGGTACTTTGCTGACTGGAATTTCTGAACACCCAATGACTCCACTAGGCCACTAAACCAAATGACCTAATCACAAAACAGAATACTTGACTACAGTGGGATTAACACTATGCTATTTTCAGGAGAGTAAGATGGGGGAAGCTAAAGGAAATCAGAAGAGGAATATCACCTAGGTCAAGAGGAGTTAACTCTTAACAAAGCATTTTAATCCATGGCCACTCCCTTACTTAGCTGGATAAAATAGCTTTTACTGTATTATTACATCATAGAACAAGCAAAGTAAGTAGCTTGGTGTAATAGACTTCTTTGCATAGTATCGCTTGGTACCAAGGAAATGTGTAGAAATCATTCCCATCAGTAAAGCACCTCAAAAGAGGCCTGAAACAAGTGAAATACAAAGGAGTTTTGTTTGTGCTCCTCTAAAGCCATCAACTATAAACACTCCTTTCCTCACCCACATCACATACTTAAAATAGCAAATGTTTTCCTTAGAACAATTTTTATACATATAAATAAAAATACAGAGAACCAAGGATCCATAAAGTGACTTTGCTAATATAAATTTCCGAGGGAAATTTGAATTAGCTTAATTTAAAGAACTTATTAAAAAACCAATTTAAAACAATAAGGACTTTTACAAATCACTTTTCCCAGTAAATGCATCTTAGGGAAAATAAATACATAAATAAAATCTTAAAAAAAAAAAGTAAAAAGTAATGCAGAAAGGAAAGTCACTTGAAACTTCCAGTTATCCCTTTTTTTTTTTGGAGAGAATCTGGTAATATCAAGTAAAACATCTTTCTTTATTCATTAACCTTTTTAAAAAATAGAATAAACAAATTAGGAAGGGTAACAGGAAAGGAAACAATAACTGGATCATGTGTAAGTAAGGAATGTTGGTTAATGACATGATTTAAAGACAATTAGTGAAGAATCAAGAAGATCTTAGAAAAATAAAAGGACAATTAATATATTCAGTTATACTAAAACAGAGAAATGTGGGAGATTCCTGCATTTTGTTTATGTTTCATATGTTTATAGTTCATAAATCGGAACTGTAAAATTATTTTAAAAAGCAATATATATAACACAAAATGAATTTTTTAGCAAATTTTAGTAAATTACCTTGTTATAAATTACCCAAATTTTATAAACAAATTGCTCCTAACTTGCATTTTGTTTAAAGTAATAACTTCATATCATACAAATAAGTTTCAAGTATAAAAAGTACATTATTGCAATACTATCTCTTTACAAGTCCAAAATTCTTGGTTTATAATAAATCTGTAAATGAAAACAAACAAACAAACCCCAAAAATGAATAAAACCACTAGTGCTATCTATTACAGAAGTCCAATGTCTTAAAATTTGAAATTGTTACTCAACAAGTTGCAGAGAACCTTGTCTGGAAGCAACTTATATGTTGAAAAGAAACTACTTGTGTTTTTTTACAATTTTACATTATTGTCTCTAGGATTTTTTCTTTTTCTTTTTTTTTCTTTAATTTTTAAATTCATTTTTAAAAAACATTACATTAAAAAAATATGAGGTCCCATTCAACCCACCACCCCCACCCCACCACTCCTCCCACAGCAACTCTCTCTCCCATCATCATGACACATCCATTGCATTTGGTAAGTATATCTCTGGGCATTGCTGCACCTCATGGTCAATGGTCCACATCATAGCCCATACTCTCCCACGTTCCATCCAGTGGGCCCTGGGAGGATCTACAATGTCCGGTAATTGTCCCTGAAGCACCACCCAGGACAACTCCAAGTCCCGAAAACGCCTCCATATCTCATCTCTTCCTCCCATTCCCCGCACCCAGCAGCCACCATGGCCACTTTTCCCACACCAATGCCACATTTTCTCTGTGGACCTTGGATTGGTTGTGTCCATTGCACATCTATGTCAAGAGTAGGCTTAGATTCCACATGGATACTGGATGCAATCCTTCTGCTTTCAGTTGTAGGCACTCTAGGCTCCATGGTGTGGTGGTTGACATTCTTCAACTCCATGTTAGCTGAATAGGGTAAGTCCAATAAATCAGAGTGTAGGAGCTGAAGTCTGTTGAGGCTCAGGGCCTGGCTATCATATTATCAGTCCAGAGATTCAAATCCCCTAGATATATCTTAAACCCCAGCACCAACTACAATTCCAGTAAAGTAGCATGAAAGTCTTGTGAAAAGAGATCCCATCTGTGTCCAGCTCCATCATGCAGAAACACCAGCTCCAAAGAAGGGCCAACTGACATGGCAGTGAACCCCATCTGCCATGACCATAGAACCTGTGGGTCTCTTTAGCCCTCAAAAGTACCAATGCCTGGGGTTGTATCTACTTTATCTGTCTCTGAGACTCTGCTCAGGTGTGCATAAGGGCAATCCTTCTGATAACCTCCAGACTCTTTTTTAGAGACTCATAGCCATATAAACTCATTTGTCCTTTCCATTTCCCCCTTACATTAGGTCAAACAGCATTTTAAACTCCTGTTATTATATGTAGACAGGGATATTCTGCTGGTCCGCGTTGAACCTTTAATTCAAAGTCATTTTCTAGTTGCATCATCAGCTGGTACTTGGTAGTGGTCCCTCGGTGCCAGGGAGGCTCATCCCCGGGTGTCATGTCCCATGCTGGGGGGAATGCATTGCATTCACATGCTGAGTTTGGCTTCGAGACTGGCCACATTTGAGTAACATGAAGGCTGTCAGGAGGGAACTCCTAGGCACAGTGCTGCTCTAGGCCTTGTTTTTATTTCAGGCATATAGGCTCACAAGCATAGCCATTAGTATCAGGGGCTCACTGTTGGACCCTCATTCCTTCCTGGTCCTTACCGTTGCACCTGGGGGACTGCCGCTGCTCCCCTAGGGACCACGACAGAGCACCCCCGGCCAGGAACCCAGTACCCCCCCAGCTGTTGTTTTTAATTGTTGCCACTATGAGTATATCTAGGATTTTTTCTTACCCAAATAGAAATTCTCACATCTTCTATAATGTTACTCTTGAGTCACTATTTGGTGCAGTTGCCACTTGCATGCTTCCAAAATCATCATCTTCTTCATGTGTTCTCTTCAAACTGCTGGTGGTACCAGAATGGACAGATTCTGTTTTTTCTATGCACAGTCATGACATCGTTTTGAACATGAGCAAATGCATCTCTGTACTTCATTCCAAATGTTCCTTAAGGTATGAAGTACAGAGATGCATTTGCTTATGTTCAAGAAAGAAGATTTTGTATTAACCCTAAATTGGATTTGTCCATCAACTTCAGGAATATGAAACCATCTACTTAACAAAATTAATAATACAAACAATGTCATGATCATTATCTGTCCATTCTGGTACCACAGGCAGTTTGAAGAGAACACATAAAGAAGATGATGATTTTGGAAACATGTAAGTGGCATAACAAAAGCACTGGAGATCCCTGCATTTCCTGGACAAGAACTTTTCCTCCAGTTTGTAAGCTCCCATCAATAAATTCTTTAGTTATGAGAAAAAATGTATTATATTTCCAACTGGATTAATTGCAATATCCAGAACTAAACATTTTGTTTTTCATAGCAGGTGGATATGGGCCTAAAAACAATCCAGGTAAAAGTTTCTGCATCTCTCGTCTCATAGGATAGGTCTGCTCCTCAGCATCTTTGCACTGTGGGAGGGTGGAGAACTCCAGCTTCAAGTCCTCCTTGGTCTTGGCCCGACCCTTGGGGCTGGTTTTGATGGCACAATGGAGAACCAGTGAACCCGATGATTGGTGGGCATGCAGTGGGCTTACAACTAACACATGCAAACTAAAGGACCCTGGTGGCAGCGACAGTGTGGAAGAGGAGGGTTGGGCAGCTCGCTCCCTGACATCATGTGGCTGTCATCTCCTCCACCAAGGTCTCTGTACCCCTGGGCTTTTCTTTGTTGGGAGGTTTTTGATATTGACTGTGACAGTTTGAAGCCTGGTGGATCATTCTCTTTACTAATTATTTGTCGATATCTTCTATTGCTCCTAGAGTAAATGTAGCTAGTATGTGTGTTTCCAGGAATTTGTCCATTTAATCGAGGTTAACTAATTTGTTGGTATACAGCCCTTCATAGTATCCTCATATCGTTGTTTTTGTTTTTTTACTGTGAAGTGTCTGTACTGATGTTCCCCTTTACATTTCTGATTTTTGTTGTGTCCTATCTCTTTTTTCTTCATCAGCCATGCTAACACTGTCAATTTTATTGATCTTTTCAAAGAACCAACTTTAGGTTTTGTTGATTCTCTATTTCCCCCCTCTATTTCATTTAACTCTGTTCTAATATTTGTTATTTCCTCCTTCTGCTAATTTTGGGTTTAATTTACTCTTCTTTTTCTAGATCCTTCAGTTTTGAGGTTAGGTATCTGGTTTGAAGTCTTTCTTAATGTAAGCATTTAGAGCTATAAATTTCCCTCTTTGCATTGTCTTTGCTGCATCTCATAAGGTTTTTTAAAAAAAGATTTATTTATTTATTTATTTCTCTCCCCTCCCCCCCCTCCCACCCCAGTTGTCTGTTCTCTGTGCCTGTTTGCTGCATCTTGTTTCTTTGTCTGCTTCTGTTATTGTCAGCAGCACGGGAATCTATGTTTCTTTTTGTTGTGTCATCTTGTTGTGTCAACTCTTGCTCTCCGTGTATGCGGTGCCATTCCTGGGCAGGCTGCACTTTTTTTTGCGCTGGGTGGCTCTCTTTATGTGGCGCACTCTTTGCGCGTGGGGCTCCCTTACGCGGGGGACACCCCTGCGTGGCACAGCACTCCTTGCGCGCATCAGCACTGCGCATGGGCCAGCTCCACATGGGTCAAGGAGGCCCAGGGTTTGAACCGAGGACCTACCACTAGGCCAAGTCCGTTTCCCCTTTCATAAGGTTTTGTATGATGACTTTTCATTTTTGTTTTACTCAAGATATTTCATAATTTCCCTTGTGATTTTTCACATTGTTTAATTCCACATTTTGGTGAATTTTCCATTTCTCTCTGTTTTGCTTTCTAGCTATATTCCATTGTTTTCAGAGAAGATACATTGTATGGTTTCAACATTTTAAAATTTATTGAGGGTTGTTTTGGAACCTAAGATAAGATAGCTTTCCTGTGAATGATTTTATGTGCACTCAAGAAAAACGTGAATTTTGCTGCTGTTGGGTGAACTGTACTTTTGGGTCTAGCTGGTTTAGAATTTTGTTTAAATCTCTATTTCCTTATTGATCTTCTGTCTTGATGTTTTATCCATTATTGAAAGTGGCATATTGAAATCTCCTACTATTAATATAGAACTTTCAATTTCTCTCTTAACATATGTCAATATTGCTTCATAGGGAAGCGGACATGGCTCAACTGATAGAGCGTCCATCTATCATATGGAGGGTCCAGGGTTTGATCCCCAGGACCTCCTGACCCATGTGGTAAACTGGCCCATGCACAGTACCACGCAGGGGCGCCCCTGAGTAGGGGTGCCCCATGCGCAAGGAGTGTGCCCTGCAAGGAGAGCTGCCCCATGTGGAAAAAAAAGCACAGCCCACCCAGGAGTGGCGTCGCACACACAGAGAGTTGATGCAGCAAGATGACACAACAAAAAAGAGACAGTTTCCCAGTGCTGCAGGATAATGCCAGTGGATGCAGAAGAACACACAGCGAATGGACACAGACAGCAGACAATGAAGGGAGGAGGCAGAAGGGGAGAGAAATAAAATAAATCTTTAAAAAATATATTTGCTTCATATATTTTGTGGCTCTGCTGTTAGGTGCGTATACATATATGATTGTTACATCTTGTTGAATTGATTCCTTTATCAGTATATAATGACTTTATCAATATATAATACTTTATCAGTGTATAATGACCTTCTTTGTCTCTCATAACAGTTTCCAACTTAAAGTCTATTTTATCTGATGTTAATACAGCGATTCCACCTCTGTTTTGGTTACTACTTGCATGGTATCTTTTTCCCCCATCCTTTCACTTTCGACATAGTCATGTCTTTGAAGGTGAATCTCTTATAAATAGCATATGGTTGGGTCATGTTTTTCTTTCCATTCTGGAAATCTTTGCCTTTTTACTGCAAAGTGTAAGCTATTTACACTTAAAGTAACTACTGATAATATAGGACTTTCTTCTACCATTTTGCTATTTTGTCTTTTTAATTCTTATATCTTTTTTGACCCTCAATTCTTCCATTAATGCCTAAATCCATACTCAATTGTATGTATGTGTTTGTATTGTATCATTTTGAGTCCCTTCATTTCTTTCTGAATATATTTTTCATGTATTTTCTTTGTGGTTACCATGAGATTAAAACTTAAAATATCCTAAATATATAATAGTCATATTTACTTGACACTAACCTATCTCAATAACATAACATACACTTTCCTATATACCTTCATCCTTCCACCTATTTTATACTTTTTACAAATTATATTTTTGTATATTGTATGTCCAAAACCACTGTTTTATTATTACTTTTTATGCATTTGCATTTTAGCACCTGTAAAAAGTATTAGCTGAAGTTACATATAAAAAAAGACAGTACAATCATGCTGGCTTTTATAATTGCCCATATGGTTACCTTTACTGGAAGTCTTTAATTTCTTTATGCCACTTTAATGAACTGTCTAGTATCCTTTCCTTTCAATCTGAACAACTCCTTAGCATTGCTTGTAGGGCAGGACTAGTGGCACTGAATACTCTCAGCTTTTGCTTATTTGGGAATGTCTTGGTCTCTCCCTCATTTTTGAAAGAGAGTCTCTCCAGATATAAAGTCTTGGTTAGTGTAGCAGTTTGATATGGTTCATGAATTCCAAAAATAAATATTGGGTTATGTTTATAAACTGGCCTGTATCTTGGCATGATTAAATTATGATTAGGGCTTTGATTGGGCCAAGTCAGTAGGGTGTTGAGTCCCTGCTCCTTGGTGGGTAGGGACTCACAGATAAAAGACATGGCAAAGGACAGAGTTGGAGTCTTGATGCTGGAGTCTTGAGCTTGAGCTCCAGGAAGTAAGCACACAGAAGAGCTTGGTCATGAGGAAAGATAGAAGGTCCCTGGAAGAGAAATAAGTCATTCACCTAATAGTTTACAGCTGGCCTTGTGGAGAGAGGCAAAGCATAGAGAGTCTCAAAGTCTATAGGTGGCCTTGTGGAGAAAATACAGTAGCTGAGCCTGGAGAGAAATGAACCCTAGAAAGAGAGGAACCCAGGAAGCCTGAAATCTGGCAGATGTCAGCAGCCATCTTGCTCCAACATGTGGCAAAAGACTTTGGTGAGGGAAGTAACTTATGCTCTATGGCCTGGTAACTGTAAGATTCTACCCCAAATAAATACCCTTTATAAAGGTCAACAGATTTCTGGTACTTTGCATCAGCACACCTTTGGCAGACTAATACATTTGGCAATTGATTTCTTTCACAGCACTTGAAATATTTCGTACCACTGCCTTGCCTCCATGGTTTCTGATGAGAAACTGGCACTTAGTCTTATTGGGATTCCCTTGTATCTGATACTTTTGCTTTTCTCTTGCAGCTTTCAGAACCGTTTCCTTGCCCTTGGCATTGGACAATATG
Organism: Dasypus novemcinctus; assembly: GCF_030445035.2. NCBI lineage: Eukaryota > Metazoa > Chordata > Mammalia > Cingulata > Dasypodidae > Dasypus > Dasypus novemcinctus. Next base: position 60,032,855 of record NC_080685.1, on the reverse strand, counting down.
ATTACTATATTTCTGGGTATCATTTTCTCTGAGTTTATCCTGTTTGGGGCTCATTCACTTCTTGAATGTGCATATTCATACTTTTGTTAAATTTGGGAAATTTCTGGCATTATTTCTTTGAATATTCCTTCTGCCTCTTTCTTTCTCTCTTCTCCTGGGACTTTCATAATGTGTATATTGGTAGGCTTGATGGTGTCCCACAGGTCTCTAAGGTTCTGTTCATTCTTTTTTAGTCTCTTTTCTTGCTGCTGCTCACCTTGAATCATTTTACACATCTTGCCTTTAGGATCACTGGTTCTTTGTTCTACCACTTCCAATCTGCTGTTGAAACCATCTAGAGAATTTTTTTCTTTCAGTTATTGTATTTTTCACCTCCAGAGTTTCTGTTTGGTTCCTACTGAGAACCTTAAAGATATTCCCATATTGTTCATTTTTTTCTCTCTTTCTCTGTGTCTTCCTTTTTCTTCTTGAACATACTGAGGGTTTTTTTGTTTGTTTGTTTGTTTTTTTAAGTCTCTGGTAAGTCCAAAATCTCTTCATTGATGGTCTGTGGATTTTTATCTAGTTCCTTTGTGTGTGCCATCATTTCCTGTTTCTGTTTGTCTTGTAATTTTTTTGTTGTACAATGTAAATTTTAATATTTTAAAGTGTTAACTCTCAGATTTAGTCTCTGAGCAGTCTGTTCCTTAAGTTTGTATCCAGTTAGGGATATGACAGACATTTTCTTAAATGCTAGGAGCTAATCAAAATAAACAACCTAAAGCAAAAAGTATCATTCATGTATTGGCAGATTGGCTCTGCTTTGGCTGGTGGGCTTCTTCAGAGCTTAGCCCTCCTTTCAAGAAGATCAGCCTGAGGCAAATGGGAAAGGCAAGGTCCTCCATGTCTTATCTGAACCTGCCTGAAGCCAGGGACCCTGCTTCTTTTCCTAGGCTCGTGCTTGCTGAGACCTTAAGAACTCCCTGTTAACTGTTTACAGGAGTTGGAGTGAATGCCCTCTCTACTCCCTTTGAAATAGACTTTCACCTTTTCCTAGGTGGCTCTTGAGTGACTTAATGCAGATAGTCCTTTGCCCCAGCATTCTTTAACTTAGTTAAGTCTCACACTGCTTTCACTGTCTACAAGCTGTTTCTTTGCCTTCAGGACATATTCTGGGAGGGCAAGCCTGAAAAAAGTTCCCTGGCTCAATCTCTCTGAATTCCTCACAATAGACTGGCACTGACGTACATGCACCTCAGAGTACACACAAAGGTCACTGTTTCCTCTAGAACAGGGCTAGGTACCCACAAAGGGAGAGCAAGTGGGCTTTACCTCATGTTGTGGAGGGGGTGGGGGTGGGGTTAGCAAGGGTGCCATGGGCTTTTTCTATGACTTTTGAAATTATAGTTTTGTGATTCAGCACTTGCCCAGTTAACTGTAGCACTTTAACTGCTTTCCACAGTTTTGAGGCAGGCTATTGTCTTTAAGATACTGCTGCCTTTTTGCTCAATGGGAGCTGGAACAATGGCCATCCTCAGAGCCAGCTCCTAGTGGTCTGAAGTACTTGATCAAAACTAGTGACCTGGTATAAATTGTTTATGGATATTTATGTATGAATGATAAACTCCAATTTAAAAAAAGTAAAAAAATAAGGAAGACGTGATCTGGGATCAGACCACACACCCCAGAATTTGGAGGACTAGGTCTTTATGTCCCGCCCTGGCACCACTAACTTGTGCCAGGAGCCTGAGCTGAAGTTCCCAGTGCTGCCTACCATGAGGCTGGAGGATGGGGGATGGTTGCCCCTGCAGGGTGGGTAAAACTCACAGATTTATTGTAATTTACCACCCTCTTCTTCCCACTTCTCTCCTGATGCTGCACAGTATTCCATTAGGGCTTCAGAGTTTCAATATAGTTGATTCAGGAAGTTCCTGCTAGTTCTTTAGTTGTTTTGGTGGAGACTGATTCTTGGAGTTTTCTATTCTGCCATCTTCCCACAGCCCTCGTTCTCATTAACTCTTGACTAAATAATTGCAATGCACTTACCTTTTCTCTTGGCTTTCTGTACTCTACTATCTACCCCTTAAACGATGCATAGCATTTATTGCCTCTGACTGTTCCATGTATACTAATTTGGCCTTTCTCATTAGACTATGAGGTCCTTGAGGGCATGGACCACTTCTGGTATTTTTCTGAGTTTTTCACTGTGCTTAGCATAGGATGGAGAATAGAGTAGATGCCCAACAGAGAAGAAGTGAACCAGCACTGAAATCTATCTGATGAGAGAAGGCTAGTGTTGAGCAGTCAGTACCCTAGGATGAAGGTTGTTCTTTGTCTAACTCCATTGCTTCCATAGTGAGAGAATATCTCAGTGTCAACAAGACCTCAGCTGAACAGTTGGTAATAGTTCTTTGAGGGCCCAGGAAAGGGACTATAAATCAAATATTGTATAGTCATTGAGAAGCCTGAGTTGAGTTCTGAGATTGTGACTGTGTGGGCATCCATTGGTAAGATTGTATGGTGTCTTCAAGTAGCACCTAGTGGCCTAGAATGTTGGAAATATATCCTACCTGCTTTTGTTGGTAGTCTCCCACTTTGTAAAAAGGATGCAACAGTTTAGGTCTTCTGTGTGTCTATTCTGTTTTCCAGAATTAGTTTAGACTATTTCCAATATCATGCAAAAATCCTATTTTTTTGAGATCCTTGCTATTTGGCTACTCCTCAATGGGTCCCTCCTTCTCATTGACTCTCTCGCATTAACTGAGAAATTTATCAGCTGTTTCCCATTCATCTCAAATTCCACCATCATCCTAAAAGGTTTCAACATGATTGGAGATGATCTCTCTAATACCCTAGGCTCAAACTTCCTTGATCTCATTAATGTCAGTGGCTTTTAGTTTCATTTCACTCACTCACCTCCATGGCTACACTTTGGACCCATCACTGGAACTGTTTCTTGGTCAGCTCTCACCTGGATTACCATCAGTCTCCTGACCAATCACTCTGCCTCCAGTCATAGTGAATCATAGCTATACCCCATAATCCACTATCATCCTGCCCCACTCCTCAACCCAATCTATTCCCCCACTGATCACAGGAGTGACCTTTCTAAGATGCAAATAAGAAGGTATTATGCTTCACACTTCCCACAGAGTCAAGGTTTTTAGCTGAACAGATAGCACTCCAGCCTACAGGCTACAGGGCTAGCATCCCATCTCATCTCTACAACCTGGCACTTCTGTGTTTGACATTACTGGAATACATGCAATAACAATCCCCCTGACAGTTCTTGAGCTTCCTGTGACTTATACATGGTGTTTTCTCTACCTGGAAAATCCACTTGTCTACTTGTCGGCAAAGATGTTCATTTTATGCCTCAGCTCAACCACTATCTTCTCTGAAAAGTCTTTTCTGCCTCTTCAAGGCACAGCTACAAAATATATAGAATTTATATATCCTCCACCGGCATTTTGTGATGCACCATTCTAACACTTATCTTGTCAGATTAATATCAGGAGGGCATAAACCATTTCTATTCATCTCTGTATTCCAGCCCCTGGTGAAAGCCTGGCACAAAGTTTGCCTAAATAGACATTATAAAGAGATGAAGGAATGAATTTCATGGGCACCGTTCTTTGTATATGAATGAGGTCAGAGGAAGTTGGGCTCTTGAATTAATTGGACCTCTTCTCTCTTCATCATGCCCAGTGCCCTGTCGGTATGATTAAAGTTCCTAATAGAATCTGCTCTGGCTAAGCACCACATACAAATCCCTTAGCATTAAGTCATGGAAAGGTTTCCAAGTACTTAGAGAAGAAAGTAAGCTGTGCTTTAGAGATGGGAAGTCAGGAAAGTGATAGATGGAGATGATGTCCGGGTGTTCCAATGTTAGGCCTCTCTCTAACACACACCTCTAAGGTACTGACCACTTGGGAGAATGGACAAATATTTTATATTAAAACCAATGTTGTATTCAGCACTGTGCTAGCCACTCACAGTGAGGATAAAATTTAAAACGACAACCTACAGGGAAGCGGATGTGGCTCAGGCAGTTGGTCCCCACCTACCACACAGGAGGTCCCGGGTTTGGTTCCCAGTGCCTCCTAAAGAAGAGGAACAAGACAGCGAGCTGACGTGACAGGCTGGTCCAGCAAGCTGACAGAATGAGATGATGCAACAAAGAATAACCACGAGGAAATACAATGAGAGACACAACAAGCAGGAGTGGAGGTGGCTCAAGCCATTGGGTGCCTCCCTCCCACATGGGAGGTCCCAGGTTTGGTTCCCAGTGCCTCCTAAAAAGACAGGGAGACAGGGAGCATGACACAATGAGGCGGGGCAGAAATAAATAAATAAAATAAATCTTTAAAAGCAAAACACAACACGACAGCCTACATTTGTCGATCATGTTCCATGTGTAAGACACAACTATATGGGATTGGTATCATGACTAAAATTCTGATTTTACAAATAAGATAATGGGCTCAATGTCACACAGTTAATACATGTTCCAATACTATCATCTTTCTCTAGTTTCTTCATCCTTTCTCTCTTCACAGACTCCTTCTCAATCCTCACTGTTACCCACATTCTAAAATAAATTTCCACCAGCATCCTGTCTCCCCTTCTATCTACCTTTCAACTTCCTTCCCTTCAACAGCTGGCAACATGCATCTTCCCAATATGCAAACACAAATCTATTGACATCTGCCTTTATCTCATCCTCCTTCTTTCCAGCTACCACAGAAGAGCTATCCCTCTTCCTCCTCAGGCCAGTACCTTCATCTGCATGCTTGATGCTGTCCACCTGTCTTCTCGAAGTTTACACTATGAATCATCCTTCCTTTCAGCTGTAGATTAAAGCTTTTCCATTGGCTTTTTTTTTTTTTTTTTGAGGTACCGGGGCTGGGGATTGAACCCAGGGCCTTGTGTTTGGGAGGATGGTGCTCAACTTCTGAGCCACATTGGCTCCCCTGAATTGTTTGTTGTTTGTTTGTTTTTAGGAAGCACGAGGAACTGAACCCAGGAACCCCCATGTGGGAAGCAGGCACTCAACTACTAGAGCCATATCCACTCCCTCCTTTGGTTTTTAAATATGCTCATTTCTCTCCCGCTAAAGCAAAACCAAACCACCCTGTTTCTCCAACCCTCAAAGCCAAACCTTCAGAAAGACTTATTTATACCTGCAGTCTCCATTTTCTCACCTTCCACTTTCTCCTCCACTGACTAATCTGGCTTTACCCCATCATGTCATTGAAATTCTTGCTTAAACCCCATGATCTCCATGTTTCTAAAGCCAACGGATCCCTTTTTTCTAGATATGAAATTCACACAATACATAATTAACCATTTTAAAGTGTACAATTCAGTGGCATTTAGTGAATTCACAATATTGTGCAACAACCACCTCTTTCTAGTTTCAATTTTTTTTTCATCACCCCAGAACATCCCATATCCATTAAGTAATTACATTCTCAATTCTCTAACCCCCCACTTGGTAACCACCATTCTGCTTTCTCTCTCTGTGGATTTACACATTCCAAAAAATGGAAGCATATATGTGACTGTTCTGTCTGGCGTCTTTCATTTAGGATAATATTTTTGAAGTTCATCCAGATTGTAGCATGTATCAGCACTTTGCTCTTTTTTATGGCTGAATGATATTCCATTATGTATACATACCAAGTTTTGTTTATCCATTCATCTGCAGACAGACACTAGGGTGGTTTCCACCTCTTGGCTATTGTGAATAATGCTGCCATGAACACTGTGGTACAAATTTCTATATGGGCATATTTTCATTTCTCTTGGGTGTATTCCTGAGAGTTAAATTGCTGTGTTTAACTTTTCAAGGAACTGCCAAACTGTTTTCCATGGCAGCAACAGACCCTTATTGTTCCTCATTTTAATTGCCTTCTAAGCAGCATCTGCGATTTCTCTTCTCTTCTTCAGGAAACACTCTGCTCTTGGCTTTGATGACCACTTCTGCCTCCTGGTTTTGATCCTATCCCTCCAGTTCTTCCTTCTCTGTTTTCTTTTCAGGCTCATCCTCCTTTACTTCTGGTTTAACTCTAGGCCTTCTCCTCTAAACCTGTCCTCTCTCCTACGTAGTCTCATCCGTGCTGTGCTTTCAATTACCCCCAGATGTGGACGGCTCACAGAAGCATATACTCTATCCAGACTCCTCTTCCTCTCCTTCAACCTGTATATCCACCTGCCCCCTTGACCTCTCCACTCAGATGTTTCAAAGGCTCCTCAAATTCACCATGACTGAAATTGTGTTCATGGTTTTCCTCTAGAGCCTGGCTCTCTTCTGCTGTCCCATCTCAGGGAATGGTACCACCAACCATGGTGCACAAGCTGGAAGTCTAGGACTCATCCTCAGCACTTCCCTCTTTCTCACCTTTCACATCCAAACCATCATGTCCTGTCCATTTCCCTCTCTAGAACCTCTCGAATCTCTGTACTTCTCTCCATCTGCACAGCAAATGTCTGGGTCTAAACAATGGTCATCTTTTGCCCAGACTACTTCAAGAATCTCCAAATGGGTCTTTTTTTTTAAAGATTTTTTTTTATTTTTTAAATTTTTTATTTCTTTCTCTCCTCTTCCCCTTCTCACCCCCCCCCCCCCAGTTGTCTGCTCTCTGTGTCCATTCGCTGTGTGTTCTTCTGTGTCCGCTTGTGTCAGCAGCACCTGGAATCTGTTTTCTCTTTTTGTTGCATCCTCTTGCTGCGTCAGCTCTCTATGTGTGTGGCGCCATTCCTGGGCAGGCTGCACTTTTTTTGTGTGCTGGGTGGCTCTCCTTTTGGGGTGTACTCCTTGCATGTGGGGCACCCCTATGGGGGGACACCCCTGCGTGGCACGGAACTCCTTACATGCATCAGCACTGTGTGGGCCAGCTCACCACATGGGTCAGGAGGTCCTGGGTTTGAACTTTGGACCTCCCATGTGGTAGGTGGACGCTCTATCCATTGGGCCAAATCCACTTCCCTGCATCTACTTTTGACCGCCTCAAACACAATGTCCAGAGTGGTCTTTTTGAAACAGAAAATCTGATTATGACACCCTGTTGATTATGTCACCCAGTACTTCAGTGACTTTCCATGGCTTTAGAATCAACATCGAAACCCTTCTTGTGGCTGATAAGGTCCTGCATGGTCTAAGCCCTTCCCATCTGTTCATCTCTCATGGTCCTCCATCTCACTCTCTGCACCCTACTCCACAGGCTTTTCAGTTCTTCAAAATGCCTGCAGCCTGGCCACGGTCTTTTCCCATTCCTGGAATATTCTATCTCAGTTCCCATCTTCCTCTTACCTCCTCAGCATCCACTCATTCTTCAGCTGCCAACTCAATCATCCTCAGATGAGTTCCCTGAATGTCCCCCAGACATTCTGTTAAGTATTTTTATAATAAATTTACCTCTATGTTATACCTTTTATCACAGTATCACTTGATGTTTATTTTGTGACAAATTCAATTCCCCTGCATGACTTCAAGCTCCAGGAGAGGTGGGACCATATCCATTTATTTTTCCCTCGACATTGTACCCCGTGATGTCCAATAAATACTTGTTTACATCTTGAAAATGCCATCCTCATTTTTCAACCCAACTCCATCTGGCTTCCAGGCTCATCACTTCCTTGAAATTGTCCTTGCTAAAGTCATCGACAACCTTCACACTGCCAAAACTGCATTCCTGTGGAACCCTGATGTTCTACCAGCTGGACTGAGGGTTTTCCTGGACTCAAATTCTACTAAAATAGAATCCTGGCAGTCTTTCCCCAATTCATAGGGAAAATGAGCTGACAATATTCTCAATTTAAAGCATTTTTTCCCCATAAAGTTTTCTTAAAACTTATCACGTGTGATTCCATATGTGATAGACTCTAGCATAAGATGCTATCTGATTTAGCTTAACATTACATATTCAGATATTTTTAGAATATGACTATTTTATGGTATCCCCCAAAAGAGCACCATGATTTTCATGGGTTTCATGACATCAACAAGATTTAGAGACCCAATGGCCAAATCCAAAGAAATAATTTTAGTCCTCTGATTTGTTCTCTTGGTGGTATCTGACACTGTTTGCCATGTTGTTTATTCATTTTAGCAACAAGTATTTATTGAGAACATACTACATTTTCCACACTCCTTTGTTCCTGCCTTTTATATAGTACTTATCACTCTCTCCTGTGAGCTTTCACATGTTCTGTGAGTTTCTGGAGGGTGCAGGAAACAATGGGTCTTCCTTTTTTTCCTCTCTCAACACCACTTAGTCCAGGCCCACAGAGCATTTCTATTGACTGCTGTCTGCCTGACTGAAAGAAAGAATGAATAAACAAATGAATAAAATGGTAAGGCAGGACTTGAATCTTTATCACCACTGCTCTAGGTCCTTTGCTATGCTGTTCTCCCATTATAAGAGTCAGTGACACAGTAATTTGATACAACAGAAATGTCAACTTTACATATCAAAAGCACCATCCATTGTTATTTTTAAAAGTAAAACGAATCTGATATAAACACAGTTTTATAGGTCTTGTGGTCCTCACCTCTACTATCAAACCTATCACCAAGCTGTGTTGATTTTACCTCCCAAAAGACGACAGTGATGAACTATTTTACAGAGATATAAACAATTTCATTCTATAAAGACTTAAAAATGCCATGTGTCATATCTGAGGCAGAAATTGGGTAAAAATGACAGAACTGATATTAACATATCTTTAAATACTCCATGTTCTAGCACAACCCTGTGCCTTTGCCCAAGTTGATCTTTCTTTCGTTTTTTTTTAAAGATTTATTTTATTTATTCATTCTCCCTCACCTTATTGTTTGTGCTTGCTGTCTGTTCTCTCTGTCCATTTGCTGTGTGCTCTCTGTCTCTGCTTGTCTTCTCTTTAGGAGGCACTGGGAACCGAACCTGAGACCTCTCATGTGGGAGAGAGGAGCACAATTGCTTGAGCCACCTCAGCTGCCTGCTTTGCTGTGTCTCTCATCATCTTTCCTCTTTGTGTCTCCTTGTTGCGTCATCTTGTTGTGTCAGCTTGCTGCACCTGCCCTTCGCGCCAGTTTGCTGTCTTGTTTGTCTTCCCCAGGAGGCACTATGAACCTGGGACCTCCCATGTGGTTGCAGGAGCTCAAATGTTTGAGCCACATCTGCTTCCCTAAGCCACTCATTTAACCAGTTCTGCCCTGTCTCCTGAGCTGTCTATCAAAATCACATATAGGGAAGCAGATGTGGTTCAAGCAACTGGGCTCCCATCTACCATATAGGAGGTCCAGAGTTTGATGCCCAGGGCCTCCTGGTGAAGGCAAGCTGGCCCATATGGTGAGCTGGCCCACACAGAATGCTGGCCTGCGTGGACTGCTGGTCCATGCAGAGCACTGCCTCACATAGGAGTGCTACCCCGCGCAGGAGTGCTGGTCCATGCGAAGAGCTGGTACAGCAAGATGACACAACAAAAAGAAACACAGAGGAGAGATAATAAGAGATGCAGCAGATTAGGAAGTGAAGTGATTAAAGAGAATGACTGCCTCTCTCCCACTCTGGAAGGTCCCAGGGTCGGTTCCTGGAGCTGCCTAATGAGAATACAAGCAGACACAGAAGAACACACAGTGAATGGACACAGAGAGCAGACAATGGGGCAGGGGGGTGGAGATAATAAAGAAATAAATCTTTGAAAAAAAAAAAATCACATTTAACCTTCAAGGCCCAGTTCAAAAACAACCTCCTCTAAAAGGTCAGAACCTTGGACCAACCTCTAATCTACTTTAACTCCCCTGCACGTGGCGGCAAGTTGCTTATACCTCTACGTAGCATTTACCTTAGAGCCTGGGAGTCCTGTTGGTGTGTGAATGTTCCTCTCCCACACTGCCTTGGGTGCTCTCTGAGCCCAGGGACCATGTCTTACTCATCTTTCGATATTTCTGGGTTCTTGAACAATAGACCTTGTTTGGGTTGAAGTGCGTTAAATTGATCAGACACTACTATCATGTTTTGTAAGCATCATTTTTTTGGGTGTCTTAAGGTGACTTTTTTTTTTTTTTAATAGTGGGGGCATCTGGCTTTCCTCCTCCTGACTGGGTTTTGGCAACCTTAGCTGAGAGTCCAGTCTAGCTTTTCGTTCTCACCCCTGTTAGTAACAGCAGCACATAAAAGATGCAGCTGCACTGTGTGCTCCAGAATTTATTTGGGGAAAAAAATTCAAGCTGCTTCTTTTTGAAGTGGAATGGGAGTCATAGATGAACCCTGGCCAGTGACCTGTGTGGGAGGAGAAAAGTTTGCAGGGGAGGGGCTGAGGGGGGAAACAAGGCTTCACAAGCCCCTCCTCATAGCCCCCTACCTATTAGCATCTGGGCCACAGCAAACACAATCCCTGCTCCCCCCTCCCCGCCTCCCTGGGGGAACATCACCGTGCACAGTCCACACAGCCCCAGCCTAACATACACACAGAGACAGAAGCAAGAGAAATGCACATGCTACCCAAGAACACTGACTGCTTTGTTCCTGAAATGTGTCTTGTACAAACCTATCCAGAGTGCAGAGATTCCAGCTCATCCATCAAAGCATGTAATGCTCAGTCCCGTGCTAGTCTAACCCAAAGCGAGTCCGTGAGCACCTGTGCAATGCTGTTGTGCCCGTGTTGTGGGTTACTGTGCGGACAACAGCAAGTCAGCGAAGGGAGAGCAGGAAGGTGCTGTTGCTCGATGGCAGAGAGCCTGGGAGCTCGCACAGACCTGGGTCCAAGAGACTGCATGAGATAACATAGGCAGAGTGCTTAGCAGAATGACTGGAATGTACAAAGTTCTCAAGGAAACTTCCCTCCTAATGGTGCTGGAGGGCCCCACCTGGAGAGCCCTGGACGCAGGTCTTTCACTGCTTCTGCTATTCAGCAGCTTGTCCCACCTGAAGGAAGGAAAGCAGTACCTAATGCCCATCCCCATCACCTTCATGTGTCTATTACCTTCCAGGTGGCTGATCAGCAGAAAGAAGGGAATTCTTGGGGGGAGGGGTCTCAGCTGGGCAGCTGTCCTGATGCCAAGTGCCCCAAGAGGCATTTAGGGACACACTGACTCTTGCAATGATATTTGCATCGATAACCTTCCCTCCTCCTCTGGGGCACCATAGCCCTAGACCCCAGATTGGTTTTCAAACCTTTTATTTCAAGCTTATCCCTCTATCTTTCCTTTCTGAGGTCTCAAATACAACACCAGAAATAGTCCTCCTACATATCTTCTGCCCTTTCTGATGTCTAACCATGGTGCTTCTCCTGAGCCTTCACGTAATGTGGCCCAATTGCTGACACTCTATCCTGCATAGGTGAATACTAGGCCAATAAAGAAGAGACAGTTTCTATTTCTTCATGTTATTTTTAAGGCTAATAATCACAAGCTGCCTACTCAGCTCAGAGAGCCTGCAGTCCAAAGCTTTCTCCCCAACTTTCCAAACACAACACTGCACATTTCAAAGGAATTCCAGATGGCCCAGATACTATGGGCCCCAATGTTTCTCACAGCCCTTTGGTATTTATTCCAAAGGGAACCTCACAAGTGACCTGGTGAGGAGTGTTTCCCCATAAGGTTCAGCTGGACAAGTGCTTGAAGGAACACACTAGGCACAGGGGGAAGAAGGATATTTTAATAGTTAATGCATGTACATGGTTCAAAAGTCAAAAGGTACAAAAGTGTTTATAGGTCTGCTCTCCCTGGAGGCAACAAACAGTATTAGATTTTGTGTCTACTTCTATAGTTATACACATATAAGCAAATATATTGGAATTCTTCACCTCCCTTCTCTTTTATAACAGAAAAACAACTTATCACAAACACTCTTAAGTACCTTGTTTTTCCCACTTAACCATATAGCTTGGAAATAATTCCATATCAGTTATATAATAACTTCCTCATTTTTTTTGTTTGTTTGTTTTTATGGCTGCATAGGACAGTATTTGCCTTTATGGAAGTTATCATGAGATACTTAAGTCCCCCTTTGATAAACAGGCAGGTTGTTCTTCCACATCTCAAACAATGATATAATGTACATGTCTTTCGCCTGTACCAAAGCTGTATGAAAGAAAAACAGCAAATTAAATTCCTAAAAATGGAATCATTGGTCAGATGGCATGAGCATTTTTAACTTTGACAGATGTCACCAAATGCCCTCCAAAGAAGCTGTACCAATTTACTCTCCCACCAGCAATATAAGTGCCTGTTTTTCTGGGACCTCTTTAACAGTTTATCAATCCTTTTGATATAAATACGTATGACATTGTAGTCTGCAGTTACATATTGATGAAATGAATCCTTTGCAACAGGAATGAGCACTTGAGGGAATGAAGAACATCTGGTTTTACCAGGCCAACACTTTCCCTGAAGTCTAATGGGGTCATAAGCATCTCTTGGACCTACAACAGTCTTTATTCACAAAGTCCCTAGACTTTCAGCTACCTTGTGAGTGTCTGTCAACGGGAGGAGAGTGGCTCTAGGTAGAGAGCACAGGTTTTGGAATCAGAGACCTGAGTGCCAAACCCAGCTCTGTCACTTACTAGTTTTTTGACCTTAGCAAATTATTTAACCTCTGCCAGACTGTTTCCTCACATGAAAACAAGGAGACTAATGCTATCATACAAAGCTTTGTGTCTGGCACATAGAAAGCAAGGAAGGTACTTAATAAATAGTGGCAGATATCATTAGTGTTAATAATAATCAGGCCAGTCCTCAGGGCATTTTTTTCACAATTCACAGAACCTGGAATGGCCCAGACAAGACCAAATGGCCACCCAGAAGATTCCCAACTCCTCCTTGGATCTACCCCTGCCTCCTGTAAAGCAGGGGGATATCATTAAAATCCCACCCTGGGTGAGGGGTGGGCTGATCCTGTGCCAGACTCCCCTGTTGTCATGTGATGTCTGTGGATTGGCTGCATTCTCTGGACAAAGCAGCACTCATTTCTAATTATAGTTGGGCAAGCTAGAGACAAAACAGAGCTCCTTGGGCAAAACCTGAGGGGCATGCTCTCATCAGCACCAGAGTCCATCTTGCCCTGTCTTTCTAGGGTGCTATTTCTGAGGAGGTTCCTGAGTACAACTTTATGGTTCTGGCAGGAATGTCAGTGATGCCTACAACTATCCAGGCATGTGAGAACCCCCCACCCCCGCCCCAACACACACATCAAAGGACCTCAGGGACTTTCCCCTTTCATACAAGGTCCTGTCTCATTTCATCTCCAGTCCCATGTCCCCATCCCATACACCTCATCCCCACGTGGAATTACAGCCTTGTTCCTCTTGTGAATAGGGCACCGAGGAGGGGGCTGCAGTTCGTTTGCCTAATGCTACAACAGAACCAGAAGGAGCCACATTTAAGTTTTTCCCTCCATGCCAACATGACCTTCTCCTGGCTTGTTTGGATGCTCTCAGGCAGGGGAGTTGGAACCTCAGAGAGAGAGGTCTTGGGAATTTTCAGAGCATGTACCTTTGCTCTTTCTTCCCCTTGGCCCAGCTCTCCCTGTTTGAAGGAATGGAGTGGCTCCTCAATGTCTTGTTAGTTCCAAGTCCTGCATTAGTACAGAAAGAGATCTGCCCTTTCCTCTAGATGACTCCAAATCCCAGGGAATCTCAGGCAAAGTGAGCAAGTGGGGCCTAAAGCCCCCCCATCACCGCTCCATGTTTCTGCCTCCTCTCTCATACTCACCCCCATGGTATAAAACACTGACCTTGCTGAGTCGCTGGAGGACCAAGCAGGGCCCAGAGAGATCCTAAGATCCTACTGCGAGTTACACCGCCACCACGCCGCCTCAGAATCGACCCCCTAGCCCTGTCCATAAAAAACCCACCCAACCCGGCTCCTCCATGGAAAGGACGAGAAAAAGTGCCTACACTGACCTGGAGCCTCAAGGAGGACAACGAAGGGCCTGTGGGTTGGAAACCTCTCGCCCTCAATCCCCTCCACGTCAAACTTGCTAGAGAGAACAAACTTCCAGGGCCCCACAATTACACCTAAGAGAGCAATTTCCTATAGTGACTGAAAAACAGAGGGGGCCTAGGTTGCCCAAGGACGCTGACAGAAAGCAGAGCTCCTTTTCTGTCCTCCCTCGCTGCTTCGGAGTCCCGGGGAGCCGAGGCAGCCACTCTCCCAGGAGGTCTCCCGCGGGCGCGCTCAGCTCTCTCCCCGCCCCGTCCCACCCAGACTAGGGAGAAGGAAGACTCGAGCAGCAGAAAGCGAGACTTACCCCGACCCTGCTTTCCACTCGCCCTCAAATCTCTCTACTTGATTCAAACCCTTCTTTGAGCCTCCGAGCCGGGAGCGGAAGCTTGGATGTGGCCGGCGCCTCGGGCGCTCGCCACCCCCCAGCGCCCGCCTGAGCGCAGGGCCCTCCGGGTGCAGGCGCGCGACGCCCGCTCTGGGGCCGCTGGAGGAAGCGGGGGACAGTGCACTGCGGGTGTCTCAGTCCGGTGGGCAAGCGTTCCGCTCCCGGCTGTCCCGAATCCGGACGCCCTGGCAGAGGCTCTTATCCGCGCAGGCTCCGCCGCTTGGAAGCTGACCCCGCTCGAGACATCTCCTCGGCCCTCGTTATTTCGTAAAACTTTATGAAAATCATAAGCAACCCGAGCCGAGATCGCAAGGCTGGCCCGGAGAGGCCAGTTCACTGGGACGAACCTAGATTCCCAGACCGACGGCTGTGGAGCCACCCCGCGGCGACCGCGTTGTCCCGGCACCCACCCACCTCTGGTCCCGCGTCCCCGGCCCGCCTCGCCTCACTCACGCAGGCCCCGCGATCCTGTGGAGCTTGCTGCGCTGCCAACCCGGGGCGCCTCATCTCCCCAAGTGGTCGCGGGTGCGCGAGGCGCAGCAGCCGTGTCCGGGTGGGGTCGGACCCGGCGGAAGACTCCCGCGAGCAGGTCAGAAAGGCGGGACTGAAGCGAGCCCGAGAGGCGCGGCCCGGGGGAGGGGACCCGGCGGGTCCAGCCCCGAGGCGGGGCACAGCGACCCGAGGCCTGGCCACGAGGCCAGAGATGGCCCCCTTGTGGCCGTGCTCCTCCGATGGTTCGGGTCAGGAAAGGAGGTGGGCAGCGGGGGGTGGGCAGAGGGAGGCGGCCCCGGGGCGCGCTTCCCCGGGTGCTGAGACACCCTCAAAAGTGCAGCCCGGCCAGCCGCATCCACGCTCGGAGCCCAGCGCCCCCCTGAGGTCCGGGGTCCACGCCGTGCCCCTCCCTCTCTCTCCTTTTTCTCCCTTGCGGGAACCTCCGCGCAGAGGAGCGCGTTAGTGGTTACCGCGGATGAGCAGCTCCGCTCCGGCCGCGGCTCCAGCGCTGGGCTCCGGGGTCTGCTCGCGGCGTTCGGGCGCTCGCGGCTGGGGAGGCCCAAGTGAGGCGGCTCTGCTCTCCCCGGCGCTCCGCGAATTGGTCTGCACGGCGAGCGGAGCACCTCGGCGCACCTCCAGGTGGCCCAGTGGGGGCCGGTGCGGAGCGACCCGATTGACGCTGGCGGGAGTCCTGGGAGAATTCTGCACGCCAGAGAGTGATGCACCAGGGTGAAGGGAAGAGATAATAGTGCAGGCTGCGGCCCTCCAAAGAGACTTGCTTCAGCAACTCGGGAGTCACTCGTCATAGGAACTTCTCGGTACAGGGGAATTTGTGCCCTACGGATTGGGTCCAGAGTCTTGGGCACCAGGCTGTGTTGCCGTCCACTGGAAAGAGACTGCCTCGAGGGTCGCCCGTCTGTTTTCCTATTTTCTGCTGCACTGGTCCCTGGAAGTCCAGTGACGTCTGGGTGCCCCGGCCCTTGAAGAACATCCCATCCCTGTGGCAGGAAGGGAAACTGTGTAATTAAAAGTTGTGCTAGTGAGACCTGGCAGCAAAAGAAAGGCAGGAAAGGAGAAACAATGACCCCACCCCTAACACTCGGAGAAAACGTTAATTTCTTGTCGAAAACCATCCACTTTTTACGTTTTAAAACTCCGTAGGTGGAGGAGCCAATGTAGCTCAAGTGATTGAGCGCCTGCTCCCAATGTACGAGGTCCTGGGTTCAATCCTGGGCACCTCCTAAAACAAACAGACAAAACCTCTCTGGTTTGTTGCTGTATTCCAAACAATGAATTCTGACATCAATATTTCAGAGGGGCCTGCTCCAGGCACCCAAAGGGACGAGATGAGGGAAAACTGCCACTTAAGTACTTCAAAGCATCTCATATGACACTCCTAGCTCCTCTGCCTAGTCCTCTTGCCCCTGATCTTGCTTTCTAATCTTGGTTGGACTGAAGATGAGGAAAGGGGTCACCCCAGGTTAATGCCCAAGGAGGGAGAGTTCTGCCTACCTCAGTTATGGTTTCCTCTTCATGCTCTGAATATTCTGGGGGATTCAAAGCAAAGACGATCAGAGTGTCAATTTGAAAACAAAAAACAAAACCTGAAAAATCCAAGTCCTCTCAGCCCAGGTCCAAGTTCTAATGGAGGGGAGTAAGAATTTTAGTATTGGGAATAACTTTTATTCTTTGTACACTATTTTTAAACACCAACTACGCAGAGGCAAGTCACCCACCTAATCATCCCAGCAGACCTACCATTGCTTCAACACTCCACCTTTTTTCTCTCTCATTTCACAGGTTTAAACATTGAGCCCAGACTTTCATGTGCTGCCTTTTCTCAGCACAAATCTCACACCTACCTTCCTCTGTCACCTCATCTCTTCTCAAATTGAGGCAAAATAAGGAAATGAGAAGAGGCATTTTGTTATTTTGTTGTAAAATATTACACACAAAATTGAATATGACATCCATGTACAGCCTAAAGCCTGAGTTGTCACCACCCAGGGCATTGCCATCACCCAGACCCCCTCTGCACACCTCTCTTCTCCTTCATAAACCTTTCCCTTCTCCCTAAAACAACTATTCCAACGTTTTTGGTAATTACTTCCTTATTTATCTTTATAGTTTTATCACCTTGATATACATCCCTAGACAATATAGTTTAGTTTTGCTTGGTTTTGAACTTTCTATAAATGGAATAATATAGCATTCATAATTTTTTTCTCTGGTCTCTTCTTTTGCTTGTTTGGAGAGTCATCCACTTTCTGTTGCATGTAGTTGTAGTGCATTCATTTTTGCTGCTACTTAATAATTCCTTGATGGGCTTAACACTTTATCCATTCTAGTATTGATAAGCATTTGTTTCCAGTTTGGGGCTTTTACAAGTCAGCTGTATCTATCTTCTGGTATACAAGTGCAAACTTTTCTTTAGGGTATATATCTTGGAGTAGAATTGCTGGGTCATAGGATGTGCCTCTAAATTTACATTATTAGATAATGTGAAATTGGTTTTCTAAGTGGTCAGAAAATTTATTCTTTTTCCAGAGATGTATGCTAGTTCCAGTCACTCCACATCCTTGCCAATACATAATATTGGTAGGTTTCTTCATTTTTGCCAATCTGGTGGATATATAAAGGTATCTCATTGTGATCATTTCATTTCCCTGATTACTAATGTGGTTGAGCACTTATACATGTCCTTATAGGACGTTTGGATTTTCTTTTCTGCAAAGCACCTGTCAAAACAAATCTTTGTCTTTTTTTTCTATTGAGTTGTCTTGCTTTTTCTTACTGATTTGTAAAAGCTCTTTATATATTCTGGATACACACCTTTGTCCATTATAGATTGCAAATATCTTCTCTCACTCTTTATGGTGTCTTTTGATCAACAATAATTTTTTAATTAAAATTTTTATTTTGAGATGCATTTAGATAACTTAGATTCACATATAGGAAATAATACAGAGAGATCCCATGTACTCTTCACCCTTTTTCCCCATTGGTAATTATCTCAGTTTGCCATAGGGTTGCCAATGCAAAGTACTAGAAATGGGTTGGCTTTTATAATGGGAATTTTATTTAGGATAAAAACTTACAGTTTTGAGGCTGTGAAATGTCCAAATCAAGGCACCATTGGAGATGCTTTCTCACCAATGTCAGCTGCCATGTTGTAAAGCAGGATGGTGGGTGATCTCTGCCTTGGAGCACTGCCTTCCCATTTAGGCTCACTGTCTCTTGGAGCTCAGATCCTGGAGCCCAGCCGTGAGCAGCGAGGCATAGGGCTTGTATCTTCCAGCCTCTCCTCTCAGTCTTGGCTGCTTAGCTTTCTTCTTTTTTAAAATTTTATTTATTTTTTATTTTTTTCTCCCCCCCCCACAGTCGTCTGCTCTCTGTGTCTATTTGCTGTGTGTTCTTCTGTGACCACTTCTATCCTTATCAGTGGCACCTGGAATCTGTGTTTCTTTTTGTTGCGTCATCTTGCTGTGTCAGCTCTCTGTGTGTGCTGCACCATTCTTGGGCAGGCTGCACTTTCTTTCACGCTGGGAGGCTCTCCTTATGGGGCGCACTCCTTGTGATTGGGGCTCCCCTATGCGGGGGGACACTCCTGCGTGGCAGGGCACTCCTTGCACACATCAGCACTGCACATGGGCCAGCTCCACATGGGTCAAGGAGGTCCTGGGTTTGAACCGCAGACCTCCCATGTGGTAGGCTGATGCCCTATCTGTTGGACTAAGTCTGCTTCCCCTTTGCTTTCTTCTAGAGTTCAGCTGTGAGCTTTCTGGCATATGGCAGGGCTCGTCTCCTGAGCCTTGAGCTGCTCTGTGGGCTCAGTCCTTTAGGTGCCTCTTTCCATGCCTCTGTGCTCTGCTGGTTCCAGACTCTGGACCTCTCTCAGCCCTCAGGGCTTCTCTGTTTTCCTACAGTCCACGCTCTCACAGGGCAGGATCAATATGGCAGCTTCCTTTTCCTCTGTGGGTTTGTCTCTCTCTGTGTCTCTGTTTATTTCAGCTCCAGTTAAGAGGATTTTTGGGTGTGGATGTGGCTCAAGCAGTTGAGTGCCTGCGCCTGCCTCCCACATGGAAGGTCCTGGGTTCAGTTACATGCCTCCTAAGAACAACAAAAATAAACAACAAGCAAACAAACAGGAAAACCAACTCAGGGGAGCCAATGTGGCTCAGTGGTTAAGCACCAGCTTCCCAATAAGAGGTACCAGGTTCAATCCATGGCCCTGGTACCTCAAACAAAAAAAAAGATTTTTACATCAAGCGAGCTAAAGTGAATCTCATGCAATCAAAGGTTACCACACTTACAGGAATAGATAAAGATCATCGTCTTTCTCTTTTTGGGATTCTTAAAATAATGTCAAACTGTCACAGTAACATCTTGCAAAATTATAGCACACTATCAATAAACAGGATATTGACATTGATGCAGTCAAGAGACAGAACAGGGAAGTGGACTTGGCCCAGTGGATAGGGCATCCGCCTACCACATGGGAGGTCCGTGGGTCAAACCCCGGGCCTCCTTGACCCGTGTGGAGCTGGCCCATGTGCAGTGCTGATGCGTGCAAGGAGTGCCCTGCCATGCAAGGATGTCCCCTGCATAGGGGAGCCCCATGCACAAGGAGTGCACCCTGTAAGGAGAGCCGCCCAGTGCGAAAGAAAGTGCAGCCTGCCCAGGAATGGTGCCGCACACACGGAGAGCTGACGCAGCAAGATGATGCACGCAGCGAATGGACACAGAGAGCAGACAGTTGGGTGGGGTGGGGGGGGGAAGGAAGAGAAATAAATAAAAAAATAAATATTAAAAAAAAAAAGACAGAACATTTCCATCACCACAAGGACCCCTCATGTTGTCCTGTTATAGTCACACCCATTTAGCTTCCTCATTGGTCATCCCAAACCTAACCTTTGGAAATGATTAACCTGTTCTCTATTTCTAAAATTTGTAATTTCAGGAAAGTTATATAAATGAAATCATACTGTTTGTGATCTTTTGGATCTTTTTTGCTCAGCATAACCATTTGAAGATTCATCCAAGTTGTTGCATGTGTCAATATTTTGTTCCTTTTTATTACTGAGTAGTACTCTATAGTAAGGATGTGCTACAGATTATTTAACCATTCACTCACTGAAAGATATCTGTTGTTTTTTTTCTCCCAGTTTTGGAATATTTTAATAAAGCTGCTATAAACATTTGTGTAGAGGTTTTTGTGTGAACATGTTTTTATATCTTTGGGATAATTGCTGAGGAGTGCAAGTTGCTGAATTGGACTGTGGTTGCAAGTCTAGTTTTTTAAGGGGCCACCGAATTGTTTTTCAGAGCAGCTGTACCATTTTACATTCCCGCCAGCAATTTATGAGTGATCAAGCTTCTTCACATCTTTGCCAGCATTTGGCAGTCATTATTTTTTATTTTAGCCAATTGGAGAGGTGTGTGGTGATATCTCATTGTGCTTTTAATTTGCATAGCTATAATGGCTAGTGAGGTCGAACATTTTTTCATGTGCTTCTCTGTCATTTATGTATCCTCTTTGGTGAAATGCCTTTTCATATCTTTTGGACATTTTCTAATTGAACGACATTTTTACTGCTGAGTTTTGAGAGTTCTTTATAATATTCTAGATACTAGTCCTTCGTTACATAAGTGCTTTGCAAATATTTTCTCCCAGTCTCAAGGTTGTCTTTTTATTTTCTTTACATGGTCTTTTGCAAAGGAAAAGTTTTTAATTTGATGAGGTCCAATTGATCAATTTTCCCTTTTACAGACTGTGTTTTTGGTGTCAAGACTTAAAAACTCGATTCCTAGCCATAGTTTTTGTATAAAATGTGAGATTTTGGTAGAGGGTTTCTGTGTGTGTGTGTGTGTGTGTGTGTACCTCTGGATGACCATTTGTCTTCCTTGAATTGCTTTTGCACGTTTGTAAAAAAAAAAAATCAGTTAGGCATATTTATGTGGTCTATTTCTGGATTCTTTATTGTTTCATTGATCAGTTAAGTCTGTCCCTCTGCCAATACCACACTGTTTTGATTGCTGAAGCTATATAAGAAGTCTTGAAACTGAATAGACTGATTCCTCCTCTCTCTTCTTACTAGAAATTATTTTAGCTCTTCTATATCCTTTGTCTCTACATAAAAATTTTAGAATAATTTAGTCTATATCAACCAAAAAAACCTTGCTGGTATTTTGGTAAGAATTATGTTAAATCTGAATATCAGTTTGGGGAGAATAGTCATCTCTAATATGTTGAGTCTTCCAATCCATGAACTCAGTATGTTCTTCCATTTATTTAGATCTTCTTTGATTTCTTTCATGAATGTTTTGTAGTTTTCAGGCTACAAGTCCTATACATGTTTTATTAGATTTACAACTAAGTATTAATTTTTTTGAGTGATTGTAAATGATAATGTTTTAAAATTTTGGCGTCTATGTGTTCACTGCTCATATATAGAAATACAATTGTTTCTGTTTCTTGCCACCTCAATTATTACTTCTAAGAGTTGTGTTTTTTAGTAGATATCTTGGGATATTCTATGTAGATATGCATATAATCTGTTTTATTTCTTCCTTTCAGATCTTTCTTTCAAACTAAGGGATGCCTTTTATTTCCTTGCCTTGCCTTATTGTGTAGGTAGAACTTACAGCAGTATATTGAATAAGTCATGAAAGCAGGCAAATTTGCCTTGCTCCTGATGCTAGGGAGAAAGCATTCAGACTTTCATCATTTAGTATACTGTTAGCTGTAGGTTTTTCATATCAAATTGATGAAGTTCCCCTCTCTTTTTTCTTTAAAATCTTTCTATTGTGGTAACATATATGCTACTCAGTTTCCCATTTTAACCACTTTCCAAGTGTACAATTCAGTTGTATTATTACATTCACAATATTGTAACATAATCACCAATATCTATTACCCCAACTTTTTCATCACCTAAAAGAGAAACTCTCCACCCACTAAGTAATAACTCTTTCTTTTCCCTATGCCACCCCTGGCCCCTGGCCCCTGGGTTCACACCTGGGGTGTGAACCCAGGGCCTCCCATATGGTAGACGGGAGCCCAACTGATTGAGCCAGAGCCGCTTCCCCATTGATTGATTTTTGAAAATTAAATCAGCTTTGTATTCCTAGAATGAACCCTACTTGGTTATGGTATATAATTCTTTTTGTATATTGCTGAATTATATTTGCTAATATTTTGTTAAGGATTTTTACATCTATATTCATGAAATATTGATCTGTATTTTTTCTTTTTACATACTTTCTTTGTTTAGTTTTTGGTATCAGAGTAACACTAGCTTCATAAAATGAATTGGGAAGTGTTCCCTCCTTTCGTATTTTCTGGAAGGTGTTGTGTAGAATTGGTGCTAATTCTTAAAATTTTTCATAGAATTCTCTAGTAAACCAAATGAGCCTGGAGATTTTTAATAGTTATAGAACTACTAAAATCATGTATTTCATGTTGGGTTAGTTGTGGCAGTTTGTATTTTTCAAGAAATTGATCCTTCATATAAGTTGCCAGATTCATGTGTGTTGAGTTTTGTATAATATTCCCATATAAGCCTTTTGATGTCCTTAGGGTCAATAGTGATATCTCCTGTTTTATTCCTAAAACATGGATGATTTGTATTGACTCTCTCTGTTTTTCTTTGTCAGTCTTGCTAGAGGCTTATTCATTTTATTGGTCTTTTCAAAGAACCATCTCTTCTTTTCATTGATTTGCTCTATTGTTTTTCTGTTTTCAATTTCATTGATTTCTGCTCTAGTCTTTATTATGTTCTTCCTTCTTGCTTTGGGTTTATTTTCTCTCATTTTTCTATTTTCTTCAGGTGGGAACAGATTATTTTAGAGTTTTTCTCTTTTCTAATATAGACATTTAATATTATAAATTTACCTTTTGGCACTGCTTTAGCTATATCCCACAAATTTTAATATGTTGTATTTTAGTTTTAATTCAGTTCAATATATTTATTTTTATTTCCCTTGAGACTCCTTTTTGACCCATGGATTATTTAGAAGTATTTTGTTTAGTTTCCAAGTGTTTGGAGATTTTCCTATGATCTCTCTGTTATTGATTTCCAGTTTGATTCCACTGTGGTTGGCCTTACCAGTGCTGGGGAGACAGGGGAATGGAGAGTGACTGCTAACCAGGCACTGGAATGAGATGTGGTAATGGATGTACCACTCTGTGGCCTTCTCTCCACTTTCCAGAGTCCCCTTATGACTGTTTTATATATAATATACAGGATTTTTAATTGTACTTAGAAGGAGGAATAAGAAAAAGTAAGTCTATTCTGTCTTCCCTAAAGCAGAAGTAGATCATCAGTAATTTTAATATAGTCCTATGTATTGCTCTCCCCTTTATGGTTAGTGTTTTCTGTTCCTGGCTTTTTTCTTTCTGTTTCTGGTTACTATTCCTGAATCAGAAATTTCCTTACCTTGAGGTCATGGCGATATTCTCTTATATTACCTTTTAACTGTTTATTTTGAAATAAATTTCAAATTTACAAGACAGTTGCAAAAATAATATTAACCTTATGCAGAGAACTCCAACATTCTCTTCACCCATATACTTAGATCCACCAACTTTTTTTTTTTTTTTTAAATTTTTTATTTATTTATTTATTTATTTTTTTATTGACTTTGTAATAATATTACATTAAAAATATACATGTGAGGTCCCATTCAACCCCACCCCCCCACCCCACCTCTCCCCCCCCCCCCCCCCCAGCAACACTCGTTCCCATCATCATGACACATCCATTGGATTTGGTAAGTACATCTTTGGGCACCTCTGCACCTCATAGTCAATGGTCCACATCATGGCCCACACTCTCCTCCATTCCATCCAGTGGGCCCTGCGAGGATTTACAATGTCCGGTGATCGCCTCTGAAGCACCATCCAGGGCAGCTCCATGTCCCAAAGCCTCCACCTCTCATCTCTTCCTGCCTTTCCCCACACCCATCAGCCACCATGTCCACTTTTCCCAATCCAATGCCACCTCTTCTATGCGGACATTGGATTGGTTGTGTCCATTGCACCTCTATGTCAAGAGGAGGCTCAGATTCCACATGGATGCTGGATGCAATCCTCCCACTCTCAGTTGCAATCACTCTAGGCTCCATGGTGTGGTGGTTGTCCTTCTTCAACTCCATCTTAGCTGAGTGTGGTAAGTCCAATAAATCATATTGTAGGTGCTGGAGTCTGTTGAGGCTCAGGACCTGGCTATCACATTGTCAGTCCAGAGATTCAAATCCCCTAAATATATCTTAAACCCCAACGTTAACTGCACCTCCAGCACATTAGCATGAAAGTCTTATGAAGGAAGATCCCATCTGAGTCCAGATTCATCACACATAAACACCAGTTCCAAAAAGGGGCCATCTGACCTGGTAGTTAACCCCATCGGCCATGACCATAACTCCCATGGGTCTCTTTAGCCCTTGAAGGAACCGATATCTGGGGGTTGTATCTGCTTTATCTGTCTCTCTGACTCTGCTCAGTTGTGCATGAGGGCAATCCTTCTGCCAGCCTCCAGACTCTTTTTTAGAAACTCGTAGCCATATAAACTCATTTCTCTTTTCCATTTCCCCCTTACTTTAGTTCAAACAGCATTTTAAAGTCATGTTATTTTATGTAGACAGGGATATTCTGCTGATCCACATTGAACCTTCCGTATAAGGTCATTTTCCAGTTGCATCATCAGTTGGTAGTTGATAGTGGTCCCTCGGTGCCAGGGAGGCTCATCCCCGGGTGTCATGTCCCACGCTGGGGGGAAGGCACTGCATCTACATGCTGAGTTTGGCTTCGAGACTGGCCACATTTGAGTAACATGAAGGCTGACAGGAGGAAATTCCCAGGCACAATGTTGCTCTAGGCCTTGTTCTTATTCTAGGCTTATCAGCTCACAAGCACAGTCACTAGCATCAGGGGCTCACCGTTGAACCCTCACTCCCTCCCGGTCCCCACCGCTGCACCTGGGAGACCGTCGCTGCTCCCCTAGGGACCACGACAGAGCACCACTTTTAACATTTTGCCACGTGTGCCATATCATTGCATCCACCTATCTATCCATCTATCCATCCATCATATTATCTTTTAAAAGCTTTATTGTTTTGCATCTCATGGGAAATGGAATATTTTGTATGTGAGTAGGAGGAAAGGGTCAGTTTTAATTTTGTTATATGCCATTTAATTATGCCAGTATTTTTCATTACAAAGGGGATATCATTTCCACTGCTTTGCAATACCATTTTATAAATAACAGCCTTTTCAAGATATAATTCACATTCCATAAACTTTGCCTTTTAAATATGTACAATTCAGTGGTTTTTAATTTATTCACAGAGTGGTACATCCATTACCACATCTCATTCCAGTGCCTGGTTAGCAGTCACTCTCCATTCCCCTATCTCCCTAGGACTGGTACATATTAGTCTACTTTAAAAAAAAGAAAAGATTTATTTTTTATTTATTTCTCTCCCCCTCCGAGTTGTCTGCTTTCTGTGTCCATTCATTGTGTCTGCTTGTATTCTTGTCAGCAGCACTGGGAATCTGTGTCTCTTTTTGTTGTGTCATCTTGTTGTGTCAGCTCTCCGTGTGGGCAGCACCGCTCCTGGGGAAGGCTGCACTTTTATCGTGCAGAGTAGCAATCCTTACAGGGCGCACTCCTTGTGTATGGGGCTCCCCTAAGCGGGGTCACCCCTGCGTGGCATGGCACTCCTTGCGTGCATCAGCACTGCACGTGGGCCAGCTCACCACACGTGTCAGGAAGCTCTGGGTTTGAACCCTGGACCTCCCATGTGGTAGATGGTTGCTCTATCAGGTGAGCCAAATACACTTCCCAGTCTACTTAATTTTTATGGATTTGCTATTCTGAACATTCATATAAATGGAGTCATACAATTTGTGGTCTTTGCAACTGGCTTCTTCTACTGAGAATAATGTTTTTAAGGTTCCTCTATGTTCTAGCATGAATTATTACTTCAACTCTTCTTATTGCCAAATAACATTCCATTTGATGGCTCTACCACATATCATTTATCCACTCATTAGCTGGGCATTTAGGTTCTTTCTACTTTTTTTTAAAAAGATTTATGTAATTTATTTATCCTCTCCCCACCTTGTTTGCACTCACTTTCTGCTCTCTGTGTCCATTGGCTGTGTGATTTCTGTGTCTGCTTGTCTTCTCTTCTCATCTTCTCTTTAGGAGGCACTGGGAACCAATCCTGGGATGTCTGATGTGGTAGCGAGTCACTCAATCACTTGAGCCACCTTAGCTCCCTGGTTTGTTGTGTCTCTCTTCTTTGTATCTTTTATTACACCAGCTTGCCACACGGGCTGGCTCTGCCACACGGGGCCTGCTCCGCTGCTATGAACATTTGTGTGCAACTTTTTCTGTGTACACATATTTTCATTTCTCTTGAGTATATATCTAGAAGTGGAACTTCTGGGTCATATAGTAACTCTATGTTTGACATTTTGAAGCAATGCAAAGCTGTTTTTCAAAATGGCTGTACCATTTTACAACTCTGTATGAGGACTCCAACTTCCCCATCCTCATCAATACTTGTTATTGTCTATTATTTTTATTTTAGACATTCTACTGCTGGTGAAGTGATACCTCATTCTGGTTTTGATTCATGTTTCCTTCATGACCAATGATGTTGAATATCTTTGCCCATTTGTATATCTTCTTAGGAAAAATGTCTACTAAATCATTTGCCCACTTTTTAAGTGGATTGCCTTTTTTGTTAAGTCTAAATATTCTTTATATACACTGGATACAAGTGCCTTGTCATATACATGACTTTCACTTCCACTTGTCTTTTCACTTTCCTGACTGTCATTTAAAGTACAAAAGTTTTAATTTTGGTGAAGTCCCATTTTTTGTCTCTCTCTCTCTTTTTTAGGAGGTACTGGGATTGAACCCAGGACCTTGTACATGGGAAGCAGGCACTTACCACTTGAACTACATCTGCTCCCCTATTTTTTGTCTCTTGTATTTTTGATGTCATATCTGAGAAACTATTGCCTAACCCAAAGTCACAACGATTTATGCCTCAGTTTTATTCTAAGAGTTTGATAGTTTCAGTTCTTTTATTTAGGTCTTGATCTACTTTGAGTTAATTTTTGTATATGGTGTGAGGTAGGAACTTCATACATGTGAAAAGTTGTCTTGGCATCTTTTGTTGAAAACACTATTCTTTCTCCATTGAATTGCCCTGGTATCCTTGAAAAAAAATCAGTTGGCCTAAGTTCAAGGTTCATTTAAAAATTTTCATTTCTATTTCAATGATATGTATATATATATTCATATGCCAAAACCACACTCTTTTGCTTACTGTAACTTTGTAGTAAGTTTGTGAAATTGGGGATATGAGTTCTCCAACTTTGTTCTTCTTTTTCAAGATTTTTTAGCTCTTCTGGGTCCCTTTCAATATCCAGGTGAATTTTAGGACCAGTTTGCTAATTTCTGCACACACACACACACAAAAAATAGAAAAGAAAAAAAAAAGAGAGTTGTGATTTTGATAGGGCTTACATTAAATCTGTAGATCAATTTTGGGTCATTGCCATCTTAACAATATTAGGTCTTCCAATTCATGAACCCAGGATGTTTTTCCATTTGTTCAGGTCTTCTTTAATTTCTTCCAACATTGTTTTGTAGTTTTCAGTGTATAGATCTTGTACTTCATTTGTTAAATTTATTCCTATGTATTTTATTCTTTTTGAGGCTTTTGTAAGTGGTATTATTATTGGATTGTTTGCAGTACAATTGATTTTTGTATATTGATCTTGTATCCTGCAATTTTTTGTGACTATCTTATGTTTATCTATATACAAGATCATGTCATCTGTGAATAGAAATAGTGCTGCTTCTTTCTTTCCAATATTGATGCCTTTGATTTCATGGTCTTGCTTAAGCATACTGGCTAGTATTGCCACTAAAATGTTGGAAAAAAGTGTCCAAAGTGGACACCCTTATCTTGTTCCTGATTTTAGGGGGAAAGCTTTCAGTTTTTACCATTAAGTGTGATGTTAGCAGTGGGTTTTTCATGGATTCCCTTTGTTATGTTGAGGAAGTTCCCTTCTATTCCTAGATATTTTGCTGATCATACTTATCATGAAAGGATGTTGGATGCCAAATGTTTTTTCTATGTCTCTTGAAATCTCATATGGTTTTGGTCTTTATTCTATTGGTATGCTGTATTATATTCATTGATTTTTGGATGTTAAAAACTTAAATTCCTGGGATAAATCTCACTTGGATAACATGTATAATCCTTTTTACAGTTTGCTGTATTTTGTTGAAGATCATTGCATCTGTATTCATAAGAGAATTGATCTGTAGTTTTTTTTTCTTGTGCTGTCTGTCTGATTTTGGAATCTGGAAAGTACTGGCTTCATAGAATGAGTTGTGGACTACACCCTTTTCTTTTTCTTTTCTTTTTTTGAAGACTTTGTGAAGGATTGATATAGTGGTTTGGAGCTACATACCCCACAAAAACTTGTTCTTAAACTTAATCAATTCCTGTGGATGTGAACACATTGTTAGTAGGACCTTTTCATGAGGTCACTTCTGCTAAGGTATGGCCCAACTCAATCAGGATGGGTCTTAATCCTACTACTGGAGTCCTTTATAAACAAAATGAAATTCAGACACAGAGAGAGAAAGCCACAGAGGGAGCTCAGAAGCTAAAAGTTAGTGAAACCCAGAAGAGAAGGGATAGGCCAGGAGAGGTTGCCTTATGTATTGCCATGTGACAGAGGAGCCAAGGACAAAGAATTGCCGGCAACCAGTCCCAGATGCCAGTCTTTGGGAAGAAAGCATTGCCTTGATGAGGCCTTGATTTGGACACTTCTCCTAAGCCTCAAAGTTGTGAGCCAATAAATTCCCATTGGTTAAGCCAACCAACTGCATGGTATTTGCTTGAGCAGCCTAGGAAGCTAAAACAATTGTTTTTATTCTACAAATATTTGGAAGAATTCATCAATGAAGCAATACGGCCTGAGAGATTCATTCTGGCAAGATTTTTAAAAAATTACTAATTCAATCCTTGTTATAGATCAATTTAGATTTTCTGTTTCTTCTTAAGCCAGTTTCAGTAGTTTTTCTCTTTTATTAGGAATTTGTTTATTTCATTTAGGTTATCTTACTTGTTGGCATGCAATTGTTCATGGTATTCCCTTATAATCCTTATATTTCTGTAATATGGGTACTGATTTCCCTTCTTTCACTTCTGATTTTAGTAATTTGAATCTTCCCTTTTTCCCTTAGTTTAGCTAATGGTTTTTCTATTTTGTTGATCTTTTCAAAGAACAAACTTTTGGTCTGTTGTTTCTCTCTCTCTCTTTTTTTTTTTATTCTCTGTTACATTATTTCTGTTCTCATGTTTATTATTTCCTTCTTTCTCCTGGCTTGAGCTAAATTTTCTCTTTTTCTAGTTTCTTAAGGTAGAAGGCTGAGTTATTGACTTGAGCTATTTTTTATTTTTACTATAGGTATTCACAGGTAGAATTGTCCCCCTAATCACTGCTTTAGCTACAACCATAAGTTTTGGTATATTGTGCTTTCATTTTTGCTCACCTCAAAATATTTTCTAATTTCCCTTGTTATCTCTTCCTTTACTCAGATGTTATTTAGGAGTGTGTTGTTTAATTTCCTCGTATTTGTGAATTTCCAAAATTTCCTTCTTTTATTTTATTTTTTTAGATTTATTTATTTATTTATTTCTCTCCCCTCCCCCCCCCACCCCGGTTGTCTGTTTTCTGTGTCTATTTACTGCGTCTTCTTTGTCCACTTCTGTTGTTGTCAGCGGCACAAGAATCTGTGTCTCTTTTTGTTGTGTCATCTTGCTGTGTCAGCTCTCTGTGTAGGCGGTGCCATTCTTGGCACTTTCTTTCTCGCTGGGCAGCTCTCCTTACGGGGCACACTCCTTGCGCGTGGGGCTCCCCTACGCGGGGGACACCCCTGTGTGGCACAGCACTCCTTGCGTGTATCAGCACTGTGCATGGGCCAGCTCCACACGGGTCAAGGAGGCCTGGGGTTTGAATTGCGGACCTCCCATGTGGTAGACGGACGCCCTAACCACTGGGCCAGGTCCGCCGCCCCCTCTTTTATTGTTTTTTAATTTCATTCCATTGTGGTCAGAAAACATGCTTTGTAAGATTTCAATCCTTTGCATTTTGTTGTGGCTTGCTTTATGGCCTAATATATGGTCTATCTTGGAAAATGTTCCATCTTTACTTGAGAAGAATGTGTATTGTGCTGTTGTTGGATCAAGTGTTCTATAGATATATGTTAGGTTATAGTATTGTTCAAGTCTTCTATACCCTTTTTGATCATCTGCCCGATTGTTCTATCCATTCTTGGAAGTAAGTATTAAAGTGTCCTACTATTATTGTTGAATTGTCTATTCCAATTTCATCACTTTTTGCTTCATGTATTTTGGGGTTATAGTGTCATTTTTCACAAAATCCATCTCTAAGGGAAAATTTTCAAACTTTCATCATTAAATTTGATATTTGGTGAAGATTTTTTGTATATACTCTTTATAAAAAATGAGAATTTCTTAACTTGATAGATTAATTAATGGTCATAAATTCCTCCCATTCTAGTATCCATGCCAACTTGCAGCATGACTTTGTCCTCTTCCCAAAGAGAAAGAGTATATATCTCCACCCTTTGAATATGGGCTGCCCTTGGAAATTACTTAAACAACAGAATATAGTGGAATATGGTGCAAGTGATATGGTGTGAGTTCCAAAGCCAAAGTCCCAAGAGACCCTGCAACTTCTGCTTTTGTCCTCTTGGAATGCTGAGGCCACTGAGGTGTAAAGGAACTCAGGATGAAGGACTATGTAGAGAAAGAGTGTTACTTTTGTTGTATTCTATTCATTAGAAGTAAGTCGCTAAATAAAGCCCATACCCAAGTGCAAATGCTGCCCATTTACCCTACCTCTAGAGCTGGGGTTCTTAACCTTATTTGTTCCATGAGCCCCTTTGTCAGTTAGGGGAAAACCATGGACTACTTACTAAGTCCATACTATAATGTGTATTATTTAATAAATATATCATACTTACACCAACACGTCCTCACAAGAATAATGGTTTTTTTGAGTTTCAATTCAAGTTCATGGATCCCTTGTTAAGGAACGAAAGCAGGGATGATTTACCAGGATCCTCTACCTTTGGTGAACTATGAACTCCAATTTTTTACCTCTAACCAGGATAACCAAATGCTTCCAGTGGCTCTAATTGCAAGGTTCAGCTCTTTAGATTTCTGTCCTCTTTTGGGTCTTAACTCCAGTAATTCCTTTTTATCTTGTTAACTTTTTGATGCTTTTAAGACGATTTTAAAAATATTTTATCCAAATATTTTTTGTTATTGTCAGTTTACCCTTCAGGAGGATATATCTGAGTTACTGAATATAATACCATTAACAGAATCAAAAGTTGTCCAGTTGTGAGTATGTGTGGTTTTGTTTAATCTGGGGGGACTTATTTTGGGTAAAAACTGCCTTTTGGCTAAAAAGACTATATCAAGAGAAGAACTAATTACCAACGTCCCTTGGTGTCTTAGATGCATCCTTGCAAAGTAAGTTGTAAAGTCAGTATTATTTTTCCTTTGACATTCATTATGAAATCGATGGACCATTCAGACAGGGGCCACATCACTTTGCAGGAGTGGAATAAAACTCAAACCACAACCTAGTCTCTTTTACCAGTGGAAGCAGCTCATCCTCCCTTACCTGATGAGGCTGTTTCTTCCTTTCCAAGTAATTTTGATGCTGTCACTATAACTGGAAAAAAATTATTTTTGCTTAAGACAGGTTCTTCTGGTAGAAACTTCATGAGATATCAAAAAGTACCATTATTTAACTTTTCTCCATGTAGCCAATTCAGCCATCTGGCATTTGAGCTATGTATGAACTCAGAGCTGGGATTTGAATTTTCCTTTTTAAAGATATCAAGGACTGATTAATCAATGATTTAAGATCATAGCTTTCTCTAGAGAGGTGCCAGATTATAAAGCCTAGACTAGTGGTTTTCTCCCATATGGGGCATAATCTCTTATCCACAAATGTGAAATTCAAAAATCTCTGAAAATCAAACATTTAAAAATATCTAATTTAAGGATAAAACCTGATCTGACCTGATTTAGTGGCAAAACTGGAGCTACAGTGAGACTTTTTTGAGTCTTCATTTAACCTATGTGGTATCAATATTTATTTGTTTTTCTTCAAAAACACTGATGTGTTTGATTACAGATAGCTGCTCCATACTCTGTGGGGTATAGACAGGGAATGCACCAAATTAGTTTCCAAAATAAGAGTTTTCAAAAGTTTCAAAATAATTGTCTTCATGAGGCAAGGGGGAGACTCGGTCTACTGTTCCTGGCGTCAGAGGAAGAGAGAAGAAAGTAGACACCAGGGATGTGGCAGAAGATTTTGAGTCCTTTCCTTTGTCTTCCTTCCCAGAATTTTCAGCAAAGCTAATAATATGCTTCTTTGAGAGTCAATTTGTGGTTGTGTGGGAGCAGGTAAAGAGTGCTGGCTTTGTGCCTGTCTTCACATGGTCAGAAAAGAGGCAGCACACTTGGATACATGAGCACAGAGGCAGAGAGAAAAGTGAGAAAGTGATAACTCCCAGAAATTATTAGGTGGAGGTTCCTCTCTCACAAGGGTTTGGAATTGGGGCTCTGGTAAAGTATAATCATTTATCAAAGGGACAAAGGTGTACTGTCTGAGTTATTTGTGTACAAAACTAAATCTATTCAGTTTTATATATTCTCTTGTAATTTCCTCCCTTTCCTGGTCTCTCTAATAGACATGAAGCCTCTATCCTTTATGGAGACAGAAGTCTTATATTTAATTTAAATCTTTTCTTGGGAATAAGGAATTATTTAATTGCATTTCAAATGATCATACTGCTAGTATAGTCAAATGATTGAGTGTGAACTTCCAAGCAGGCAAACGGGGTTTGAATCCTTTGTCAGACAAAATGACCTTGGAAAAGTTGCTTAATTTTTCTTAGCCTTAGTTCTTCATCTGCAATTTGGGGCACCCTACCACTTAAACTTGCACATATGAAGGGGTGCTTATCCCAATGTTTTTAGCATAGCTAATAATGCAATAAATGGTAGCTTTCAAAGATAGTTAGAATTGCCTAGGTACCCAACTCCTCTGTGTATGCTTCTGGTTCACATTACTAGCCAAGCATCCCTCCTTACTTTTCCCACTATGGCTTGTCTTTCTGAGAAGGTCTCTGTCTGCATCCTCTCTTCAGGCCTCTATCACCTGGCCTCATAGCCAGGATTGGCTCATGTGTGAGACTGAACAACTATTTTGTAGCCAGGGTGACTGCTTTAGAGATTGAATGTGACTAGTTTCTTCTTTTGGGAGGGTACAAATATTACTCATTAAAAAACAATGTCAGAAAATTATTATAACCTCATGAAATAATTTCTATGATTGGGTTAAATTAATTGACACAGCAAAGAAGGGGTATAAAAGTGTGTGGCTATGTGAGGACACAGAATCAGTGCCCACACATAAAAGCTACACCCAGGGCAGAAGAGCTTTAGGTCATTTGTATTTCCCAAGAAGCAAATTTGATATCCAATTTCTGTTTTGGCATAGGTAACAGGAAAAGATTTAAGAATGAATCAGGTTCTTGAACAAAAAGTCACAAAAGAGCTATGGGGTAGTTCAGTGAGTGAGCAAAAAGCAATTTCTTATTTGGATTTGTAATCACTGTAAGTGGTTCCTGCACTGCTATACAACGTTTTATAGAGGGAGAATGATTTTTAGCCTTTGTTCTGTTTTTAGCCACTTGAAACATAGGGAAGCCATTAACATATTTACCTTTCTCAACACAGTAACCTATATAACAATTAATTCACCTGGCGGGACCTTCTCTAGGTCCATAAGAATTGGGGTTTATCAGCCCATTTTACAGATGGGGATACAGTGTAAAATTATTAACTCAGGATCTTGCAAAAAGACACGAATAGACCTAAGAATTCCATTTTTGGACCTGTGGTTTCTCTTTGCCATCAAGGACATAATAACGTTATATTATTTATCAACAGGTAGCTGAGCACAAGGGAAAGGAATAGTGTTCTACTAATTAGCAGGTACAGCAAACTGCGTGAAGCCACAAGGGATCATGATGGCGACACTCTAAATCCTGCAGTTTGTACATTGCTTAGTCTTGCTGGAATGGCATAAGCCCAGAGCATTGTTTATTCTGCCCAAGCTAGGCACCAAAGTCAGTATTTTCTTCCTGTACCAGGAGCTATAGTTAAGAACCCACCATATACATTTACCAGTTGTCTTGTATTTCATGTCTTTTAGAGCAAACTGCCCTATTTCCTCTGGAAATTCCTTTCAGATTGCTCTTGTGCCATTATCATCTCTATCTAGGGGAGGACCCTAAATCCCTGTACTTAGTGTTGTCTTCTGAGGCTCTCACATCAGAAATGATTTGCTCACTGTCATCTGGACATTTGCTACTCCAGTCTGTACCTCTGTATCCAAGTTCACATTTGTAGCTTTCACAGCATATTTACCACATAAAATCTATATCCCTTCTCTCTTCTCAGGCCATTCTGACTGAAATTATCTCCACCCTCCGGTACTAAATATATTTGTTCGACTGACTGCACACATATTTCTTAAAAAATCATGGCTTCAGTCTAATGAAGGAAGCGCAATTAACCTCTTCAAATGATGAATGTCTTAGATTTATATCACTAAAATGAACTGTAGGTATTAATATCTAACTTTCTCTTTTGCAAGTGCATTTTAATTCCAAATTATATGAAAATTATTGCCAAATTAAATACCTGGCTTAGCAAATACATTTCTATATAAACTTTGAGCTTTCCTCAAAGAAGCAGCATTTACTTTAATAATTAGCTGTGGAAACAAGATGTGAAAGATAAACCCTCGTAAACACTGATTCTGAGCTTTATAGTCCATCTTTCTGTTATTGTTCATAGGCTTTTCAAGGTTTGCTGAATGGAATGCAGGGCTTTTTAAAAATTTTTTATATTTTTTTACATTAAGCACTCATAGGAAAATTTAGGATCTGGCTTTAGTTGGGCACTTAATGTTTTCAGCTGATAACAAAGGTGTTCATTTCAGTGTGAACCCCCCCCCACTCTTTTGGATTCTTTATATGGCACTAATTTCTAGTTTATACCAAATTCAAAGAAAAGGACATCACTCAGGTGGCCTTTTGCCTCCATGAAACATGCTGCTGGTCCTCTGGGGCAAGAGTCCAAGTGTATCTTCTGACTTCCCACGGCCACATGGGGGTCAGAGATGGAGGTTGTCTTGCTGTCACCCCTTGGTCACCAGGATTGATATGAACGACTTTGCTGACTGGGGCGGGGTAGGGGTGGTGTGGGAGGGGTAGGGTTCCTCCTCCAACACCATCTCATTTCCCAGAAAGAGGAAATCTATTCCTATTCAAAGGAGTGCCAGGGCTACGGAGCCTGAGCCTTTATCCTTTAAAGCTTCATTATGGGTGCCAGCCTTTGGCATTCTGATGGCTTCCCGTCATGTCTGCTGGGGCCTGCACGTGGGGGAATAAAGGCCGGGTGTGAAGTGAAGGTGACTAGGCTGTAAAGATGGTGCCCACCCTTCTTTCTTCTTGATGACCATATCAAACACTGTCCTCATTTCAGCCAGGCCTGACCGGAGACCAGGCCCCAAAGGAGGAGGCTCATGCTCAAATCTCCTAATGGAGCTTGACAGCAGCAGGATTAAAAGCACAAGAGCAGCACCTAGAAATCAGCACAGGAAAGCACATACGTCCTCTGTATTTCCTGTGCTCCTGCTTTTTCTTTTAGGGAGCTGAGCCAGAAAGAGAAATCTTCTCACAAAGACAGAAGTTTAAAAAAAAAAGTGATGAAAGGGCACTGGAAAGAGGGAAAAGAATAGAAGTATGCTCTCCTGTGATATTTTCTAGGAGCCAGCAGCTGGGCGTGTCTGTAGAACAAATCTCTTTTGGAAAACAGGTATCAGCGTGCAAAGGACAAATGAGTTACAGTAAAGCAACTACTTCATTTGTAAAACCAGACTGACCTTGAAAGCAACTACAGGCAAGTAAGAACCTTGCCAGATTCTCACTCCCCTGACATCCCCAGCTCAGTTCTCCCTGGCTCGACATTTCCACTGAATTGTTTATGCCTGGACTGTTATTGAACTATTTCACCTATGTATCTCTTGCCTGAACAGTAAAACTCTAAGATCTTTGGGGGTAGAGCAGTGCATTAAAACACTGCATTATTTACATGTTTATATGTCCAATAGAGGGAATTCAAAGAAGTTGAATAGGCTCACAATTATAGTTGGGAAGATAATACACATACACACAAAATAACTATATGGTGATGAAGGCAATCATTGATCTGAGTCAGGAATACAAGGGAGCAAATAATGAATATTTAACAAATTGCTAAAGAAAATGAGACTTCAATTAAGACACATCCAGGGAAGACTTTGAGAAGCAACAATTCCAAAAGGAAAAACATCAGGATGGTGCCTTTCAGCTGGCAGGAAAAGGAACAGAAAAGTCCACTCTGATCCTGTCACCTAAAGATGAAGTGTTATCTTCCAGGAGCAACAGCCAGCCGCGTGCAAGTGGTTGCAGTTACCAAGAAGCTACTAGGGTTAACTGATTCTTTAAGAGGGCTTGCATACTGCACATATGCCCCGAGCTTAAAATGAACACAGATCTGCTTGGGAAGCGAGCCAGTGCCTTGAGGAAAAGGGGCTCTGTTGATTTAAGGATGAAAATCATTTCGCCTTTTTTCACTTCTGCTAGGGTAGTTTTACTTCGTAGATTATCCAAGTAACTTTGTCCTTTTACTCCCTATGGCTAACGTTAAGCTCTTTAAGCGATCATAAAGTAATGCCAGGAAAATTGTGTCTATTTTGCAGACATTTAGCTTACGAAAGACCAAAAGCAAACAATCTACAAGCCCCCTAACAATCCTCCCCCTAAATTGTCCCAGGAAGATATGGAGATGCCAAAGTGTCTAGAGACAATGAATTCCCTGGGTGCCCTCACAGCTGTGCTATGATGGGCCTGAATCCGCAGGATGGTGGGACAGAAGTAGCAAAGAAAAAGGAGCGAGATCACTTACTTCATGGTCTTGGGTACTTGGCAGCACCCCCAAAGCACTCCCTTAGGTGAAATGAGCTGTCCTCTAACCTCATCCTCCCAGCACCAGATGCACTCCCACAGGCCACCGACAACCCAAGGCCCTTCCTGGACTTTTACAATTTCTAGAAGAGTAACTTTTGTCTGTAGTCACCAAAAGTACAATTATTCATAACTGGCTGATTCTCTGAGTCTCCCTGTACATTCCCAGGACTCAGATAAAGCAATCATGGTTTAAAAACATTTTTAGGGGGGAAAAAACTTGGTCTGGACACAGAAAGGCAGGAAATATGATAATAAGAACTGTTATGTGCTCACTGCATGTCAGGCACTGGACATAGCACTTTATATCCATTATTTCATTTAACTTGTGTAACAGTGTTCCATTTACTGCCCCAATTTTCTGCCCACTCTCAGCAAAATTTCATTTCCCATTCATTCTTCCACCCATTATAATAAAGCTCCTATTCCTATCCTCCACTGTGAAGGTCATACATCTTCATGTTGGCAAATCTGGTGGATACATCACTACATCTTACTCTGTACTTAATCTTTTAGCAGCATTTGACAGATCTGAACATAT
Organism: Dasypus novemcinctus; assembly: GCF_030445035.2. Classification (NCBI taxonomy): domain Eukaryota; kingdom Metazoa; phylum Chordata; class Mammalia; order Cingulata; family Dasypodidae; genus Dasypus; species Dasypus novemcinctus. The sequence goes on along the minus strand of NC_080685.1, from coordinate 59,995,302 downwards.
TCCCCTTGAGATGCTCTTTTCTCTAGGCTTCCAAAATATCACAGTTTCATTTGGTGCAAAATTATGTCATTTAACAAAAATGTTTAAAATTCTTCCACAGCTTCCTGGTGCTTTTAAAAGAAAATCCTGGGAGTGGATGTGGCTCAAGCAGTTGAGCACCCACCTCCCACATGGGAGGTCCTGGGTTTGGTTCCTGGTGCCTCCTAAAGAAAAAGACAAATAGAAAATGAGCAGATAATTAGCAGACAACAAGCTGACACTGAGCAGACAATGAGCACAAACAACGAGCAAACAGATGATGGAGTCATCTCTGGGGAGGGGGGAAAACAACAACAAAAAATCCTATGTCCCTACTATATGTTTTAAAAAAATCCTACGTCCCCGTTATAACCTAGAAAGCCTGGCATGATCTAGCTTCTGCCTATCACACATTCTTATTTCCTGCCACCCTCTTGAATGATCACTCAATGGTAGCCATACAAACCTCCTTTCTGTTCCTCACACAATCCAAGCTGTTCCCTCTCAGGGAGTTTGCATCTGCTGTTTCCAACTGGCCTGTGCTTCCAGTGTGGATTCCTAGTTTTGGTTCCAGAGGTCACAGAGTAAACTTTGTGCACATACTGTGACCCTGAATCTTTGGCCCAGTCTGTCTAGTAGTAGATTGAGTGCCTTTCCATCCCAGAATTTGTCGGATGTATAGAAGGCAGCTCAACCAGCTCTCCTATGGAATGCTGTGGGAGAGCAATCAAGGGACTGCTGGCTGTAGGATGCACCGTGCAGTGCCTGGGACCATGAGGAAACTGTTTCCTAGGGAAGAAGGGACATTTGTAAGAGTAAATGAGGGAATTCCTAGGGCCACCCACACATGCCCCAGGCAAGATGATTGCACAGAAAGGATGGGGAGGGCCCCCCCCCCACTCTTTGCCCTGGAGCTATTCTCATACAACCCATTGTGTAGATAACCCCTGAGAGAGAGCACTTGCACAAGTCAGTCTGCAAAGACTGGGAAAAGTGTTTTCTTTTTATCCTTCTTATTTTTTGTTAGCTCCTGGCATTCAAGGAATTTTCAGTCGTAACACTAGCTGGATACAAGCTTGAGGAACAGATGCCTCAGAGTCTAAAGTGGTAATACATTAAAATATCAAAACGCCCGGCTTTCAACAAGGTTATAAAAGATACAAAGAAACAGGAAGTGATGTCCCAGGCAAGGGAGAAGATTAAAGCCTTAAAAACCATCAAAGAGGAGGATCAGACCTGAGACATACCATACAAAGATTTTTAAAAAAATGTTCCTAAATATGCTCAATTGCTGATATCAGTTCAGCGATAGGTTGGCTCGAAGGGAAGGCAACACAACACAGAACTTTACGAAAAAGGACAGAGAGAGACACAAGAGAGGAGATAAAGATGGGACCAGGAGACTCGCAGCTTCTGGAACTGAGAGCCTCAACCCTAGTTTCCACATTGTATTTATTCAAAACTACCAAGCAGCTGTTTGCTATCAGAACTGCAACATCATCTACAATAACAGGGAACAACTGCAACAGCTACAATAAGGAACAGGTCATACAAAGTATAAATACAGTCTAAACTTTTTCCCACATTTTCCCCTTTTTGTTTTTGCACATAGGGGTCACACAAAAACTAGATAAATTCCAATAAATGTTCTGCTAGATAAAATGCTTTTCCAATGCTTTGCAACATCTAACTTACAGCAAGGAAGTCCTGAACTGTTATGGAAGCAGAGAGATTCAATAATTGCATATGGTAGGCCAGGACTTGGTAATAATTTTGGGAAGGAAAAAAATTATTTACGACTGGCCAGGCTCAGGAACTTTTCTGTTCAAAAACCTGAGCCCCAAATAAGATCTTCAGGTGCTTTTTATACAGAGTATGTATGAGTGAAGAGTTAAATGGTGCTTTGAGTGCTAGATAAGCTTCAGTTAACACATATTTCTCACATTCCAGGTAGACTTGAATTAACATATTTAGTTGTCATCCTTCCTGAATATTCAAAGTCTATGAGCCTATATCACTTAATTGGCTTTCCAGGACTGGAGTGGTTGGCATAGTTATGAAGGGAAGAACTGCAGTATTTTTTATTGTTTGACACACACAGCCCAGGTTATTAATGAAGAGATGCAGAGCCCCCACCCATATCCCATATTAGAACCAGCAGCCGATACCAGAATTTTGATTAAAAATGACCAGTACCAGAATCTTGATTAAAAATGACAAGTGAAGAGTGCTGACACATAAGGCATTGGTTTACTGATTAACAAAGCTTCCTGCATGATATTTTCACTTTTAGGTTTGAACAATACTCACAAAATTTTTCTTCAACATATTCAGTCCCAGGATTGTTTAAACTTAAAACAAGAGATTTACATATATATTCAACAAGGTACATTTATATACCACTTACAGTTCATCAAATCACTTAAGTACACAATAGGTTTCATTATTAAAGTTCTGATTAGTATTCAAGCATTTTATACATAATCCATAACTGCTGTAGATTAAACAACAACGAACAATAAGACTTCCAACTAGCAGACATTTAATAAATAGACTTTCACTTTTCATGGGCTTAATATTCCCAACCAACAGAGCTATATAGGCCAGTACTAGATCAAAAACTATCTCATTTTTCCCAGTTTGTATAGTGTTATTAGTATCTTTACTGGACCTGGGGCCACATCCAATACACAGGCTAAGTCAATACCACCTTCTCCCTCTTTTTTTATTTTTTAAAGCAGCCTGCTGGAGGTTGTCTTACTCCCATTGTTGTAGAATTTGAGAGAGGTTCAATTATTTGCATATAGAGAGGCCAGGACTCAGGAATGATTTTGAGAAAGAAAATGGTTTATTGACGGCCGGCTGGACAGGGGAGCTTCCTGTTTCAATCCCAAGCCCCAAACAAGACTTTCAAGTTTCTTTTATACAGAGAGGAAAGGTTAAATGGTCCCTTTGTTTCAGTTCTCAATAGGCTTGAATTAGCACATACATCGTCCACATTTTAGGTAAGCTTTTAGCATGGACTTCATATATTCTAGATAAGCTTTTAGCATATTTGGTTTGCATTTCCCCTGAATACTTAAAGTTTATAGACCTTGCATTGTTAAACTGTTTCCTGGAACTGGAGTCATTGCCATGGTCACCAAGGGCAGAACTGCAGCCTCTTACCATTTCACATCCACAAGTCAGACAGCTTAGGTTATCTCTGAAGAGACAAAGAGCCTCCCACCCATAGCCCACATCACCATGAAGGACCTTTCCTAATTAACACATCTTAGTGAGGGATAAAAGACTTTTTGTAATATAGCTTGTGCATAAATCCAAACTTATTTTATATCCAAATAAGCCTGGAAAGCCAGTTGAGAAGTATAAACTCTATAGGCTTTGGATACTCAGGGAGGATGCAAGCCAAATGTGCTAAAAGCCTACCTGGAATGTGGGGGGTTCATGCTAAAAGCTGGCTTGGAATGTGGGGAATATGTGTTAAATCAAGTTTACCTGGAGGAAATAACCTATCTAATACTAAGATAAAACCCTTGAAGAAACTAACAAAAAGTCTTTTTGCATATAAGCACCGTTTGTCTCTCTACTCTTATTTCCTCTGTATAAAAGGGACCCAAAAATTCTATTTGGGGCTCAGTTTTTATTAGGACAGGAGTCTGCCAAGTCCGGCCAGTCGAAATAAACCATCTTCCTTCTCAGAGTTCTCGGGTTCTGGCCTTCGGTACTGTGTACACCCGGACTTCTCTGCTACTACATTAGTCTTCGATACTGCATACACCCGACTTCTCTGCTACTACATTAGTATTCCAACAATGTTACAAATTCTATTTACATGAGAAAAAATTGTACTTTATCAATTAGAGCAGAGAGTATAGTTTTGTCTTACCCAACCAAACAGCATTTACTAATTTGATAGAGTAGCAGGGACCTTACAGCTTGTCCCAATTGTTTGCCTATTCCAGGCCCTTAAAATACCATTGTTTCTGATGTTTTTTAGTAGGGTCACTGCCACAGGTTTCTTCTATATTGTCAGTAGGGTCAATGCCACAGGTTTCTTCTATGCAGCCAGATTCATTGCTGCTACTCCAGGGCAGAAAGCTTTGAAGAACGGCAAAAGTCCATTGTTGATCTTTTCACACAGTTTTTTCACTTTTTGTATTCATTCAGGTTTGTTTTACTTTTACAAAACACATTATCTCACTGAATGCTACCACAATACTTTTACAACTTGCTATATACATAGTAGTTTTGTCCCGCACATCTCCATTTTCTGATTTTATAAAACTAACCATTTTCTTTTAAGACAAAATACACCTTATTAAATTTCAGTTAGCATTCCCACAAACCTTTTACTTTTTAAAATATTTGCTTAACTTTTACATCTTTCATTTTATCCTATGAAGAAAACTAAATTATTCATTTCAATTTAAGCAAGAACTATTTTTTATGAAGAGACTTACAGTAATTCTATTAATCAACACTTACAATTTTTATTATAGAGATCTCATTAACATTTTAAACTTAGGTAATAATATAAGCACTTATTTAATTTTTTGGCCATTTGAATAGAGCTCTTTTAGAACTTTTTTCAAATCAAATTATATCGAAGATGGCGGCTGAGTGAACATCCCTGTTAGGGTCTTCTGCAGGGAATCGGCTGGGCGGCGTTGGAGACTCTTTGGGACCGGATTGTTTCGGGATTTTTGCTGGTCCGGAGGTGTCTGGACATCGATTTGGAGGGAAGGTAACAGAGAGGATCCGTCTGTGAAATATACACTGAGATCCCAGCTACCTGTAGAGGATTCCCTCCTTGGGTAGGCGGAGACGAGGCATCTAGCCCCGCTCGGTGGGGCTGAGCCAGGCCAGGCCGCAGCGGCGGACGCCGGAGCCGGGCCGGGCTGCGCCGGCGGCGAGCGGGGCCGGGCGGGGCCGAGCCGGGCCGCAGCGGTGTGCGGAGCCGGGCGGGGCCGGTTCAGGCCGCGGCGGCGGGCGGCGGACGCCGGAGCCGGGCCTGGGCCGCTGTAGCGAGCGGAGCCGGGTGTAGCCGGGCCGGGCCGCGGCGGCGTACGGAGCCGGGCGGGGCCGGTGCAGGCCGCGGCGGCGAGAGGCGTACGCCAGAGCTGGGCCGGGCCGCTGTAGCAAGCGGAGCCAGGCGGAGCCGGGTCAGGCCGCGGCGGCGTACGGAGCCGGGCGGGGCCGGTCCAGGCCACGGCGGCGGGAGGTGGACGTGGGAGCCGGCTGGGCCGCTGTAGCGAGCGGAGCCGGGCGGAGCCAGGCCAGGCCGCGGCGGCGTAAGGAGCCGGGCAGAGCCGGTCCAGGCCTCCGCGGCGGGCAGCGGCGGGCGGAGCCGGGCCTGCGGAGGGGTTTCTGTTCTTTGTTTTTTTTTTTTTTTTTTTTGGAGCATCTGCAGTACTGGGGAGTTCGTGGGCCCTGGGCGGCCTATTGGGGGTTTGTGGGAAGGGAGGTGCTTGCAGACCCATTTGGGCAGACAGACGGGGGTTTTTAGGGCAAAGCGGGGGGAAGTTGTTGTTTTAGATAGTGTTGCAATTGTGACACGTGTATACCTGTATCTCTCTTCCCCCTATCCGTTCCCCACCGTTTGCCCATCCTCTTTTTCTTTCTTCCATTCTTCTTGTCTTTCTTTTTTTCTTTATTATAATTAGTTTTTTTTTTTCAGTTTTCTCTTTCCCTCTTGTCCCTCATCTTCCACTCATTTTATTTTAATTCAAGTATACAATAGATGCTACAGGGAACACCTCACATTTGCTGGGTTTTCCCATCCTCCACTGCCTCATTTCTGTGTGAACTGATTTAGGCTACCTACACTATCCCCCTTCCCCTGCATCTTGATATCCACTATCATCTACTGTCTCTCCTATATTCCACCCCCCACCTCCCGTTCTTTGATCCACAAAGTGTCTAACTCTTAATTTCTAATACCTTTGTTCTGTTTTCTGTCTGTTATCCACTCTTGAAACTCCTACCTTTCTTTTCTTTTTCCCTCTCTCATGAAAACAATAGCTTTGTAGTTCATACCATATTCCTCCCATATTCAGTCATCTACTTCATAAAAGGTACTCTACCTACAGGTATAACTCTATACAATCTACATGAATCTAACCTCCATCCTCCCAGATCTCATATTCTTGCTTTGTAAACATACATCACCAATACTACATACTACTTTACACTTTTCCCTTGCTTACACAATTGCCTTTCCCCAACACTAATACTTTCCTCTAAAGTGAACTTAACCAACAACAAGTAACTAGAATAAGAAGAAAAAAGTGACAAAGAGAAGAGATAACACCTATGCAAAAATAACAACTAATTAACCTCTAAGAGCAGACAAAGAAGCTAAGGAACTGATTAAATTCGTCAAAATAAAGAGATGACCAGAAAGCAACAAAAATCTACAAACCAAACCAATAATCAGGAAAACATGGCTGAATCCAATCAACAAACCAATAATCACGAAGGGGAGCAAAACTTGGCACAAGCAATGAAAGATCTCAGAACATTTATCACCGACAAATTTGATGCAGTAATGAAAGAGGTTAACAACATGAAGACATCACTTGGAGGGGAAATTGCAGACATACGCAAAAACATAACAGATATGATGGGAATGAACACCACAGTTCAAGAAATCAAAAATACACTTGCAGCAAATATCAGCAGACTAGAAGAGACAGAGCAGAGAATTAGTGATGTGGAAGACAGTACATCAGAAATCAAACAGATAGTAGAAGGGGTCAATAAGAAGATAGAAAAAATCCAATTAGGATTTAGGGACCTGAATGACAATGCAAAACACTCAAACATACGTATTATAGGCATTCCAGAAGGTGAAGAGAAGGGAAAAGGGTCAGAAGGAGTGTTGCAGGAAATAATGGCTGAAAACTTCCCAAATCTACTGAAAGAGACAGATGTACATATCCAAGAAGCACAGCGCACTCCACAAGTCATAAACCCCAACAGGCCCACCCCAAGACATATACTTGTCAAATTATCCAATGCTCAAGACAAAGAGAAAATCCTAAAAGCAGCAAGAGAAAAGAAAACCATCACATACAAGGGAAGCTCAATTAGATTAAGTGCTGATTTCTCTTCTGAAACCATGGAGGCAAGAAGACAGTGGTATGATATAGTCAAGGTACTAAAGGAAAAAAATTTCCAACCAAGAATACTCTATCCAGCTAAACTAGCATTCAAACATGATGGAGAGTTCAAAATATTCGCAGACAAACAGAAACTGAAAGAGTATACCAACAAGAAACCTCCCCTTCAAGAAATTCTAAAGGGAGTTCTGCAGGAAGAAAGGAAAAAACAGGAAAGGCAAAGTTGGAGGAGAGTATAAGACCAACAACAACAAAAAAAAAGACAAAAAAAAATATACAAACAAAATATGACAAACACAAATCCAATCAAAATATGGCTAACACAAATAATTCCTTGATAGTAATAACACTGAATGCCAACGGATTAAACTCACCTATCAAAAGATTCAGACTGGGACATTGGATAAGGAAATATGACCCATCCATATGCTGCCTACAAGAGACACATCTTAGACCCAGAGACGCATGGAGATTGAAAGTGAATGGCTGGAAAACAATCATACAAGCTAACAATAACCAAAAAAAGGCAGGAGTAGCTATATTAATATCAGACAAAATAGACTTTAAATGTGAAAAAATTGTGAGAGACAAAGAAGGATACTACATTTTAGTCAAAGGGAAAATCTGTCAAGAAGATCGAACAATCATAAATATCTATGCCCCTAACAAGGGTGCCTCTAAATACGTCAGGCAAATGCTGGAAAAACTAAGTGAAAGAATAGATACATCTACAATTATAGTGGGGGATTTTAATACACCACTATCAACTCTGGACAGAACATCTCAAAAGAGAATCACCAAAGAAACAAAACATCTGAATAGTATATTAGAGGAGCTAGACCTAATAGACATATATAGATCGCTACACCCAAACACAGCAGGATATACATTTTTCTCAAGCGCACATGGATCATTCTCCAAGATAGATCATATGCTAGGCCACAAAGAAAGGCTGAACGAATTCAGAAAGATTGAAATCATACAAAACATTATCTCTGACCACAGTGGAGTCAAGCTGGAGATTCGCAAGGGACAGAAGCCCAGATTTCACACCATGATTTGGAAATTAAACAGCACACTCTTAGAAAAACAGTGGGTCAAAGAGGAAATCTCAAAAGAAATCAATGACTACCTTGAAACAAATGATAATGATAACACAACATACCAAAATTTATGGGATGCAGCAAAAGCAGTACTGAGAGGGAAGTTTATAGCCATAAATTCATATATCAAAAAAGAAGAAAGAGCAAAAATTGAAGAACTAACTGCACATTTGAAGGAATTAGAAAAACAACAACAAAGTAACCCAACAGGAAGAAGAAGGAAGGAAATAACAAAGATAAGAGCAGAACTAAATGAAATAGAAAATAAGAAAGCACTTGAACAGATAAACAAGACCAAGAGCTGGTTTTTTGAGAAGATTAACAAAATTGACAAACCTTTAGCAACACTAACAAAGAAAAAAAGAGAGAAGATGCAAATACACAAAATAAGAAATGAGAAAGGCGATATCACCACTGACCCCACAGAAATAAAGACTATCATAAGAGGATATTTTGAAAAACTATATTCCAACAAAAATGACAATCTAGAGGAAATGGACAAATTCCTAGAAACACATAAGCAGCCCGTGTTGACAAAAGAAGAAATTGATGATCTTAACAAACCAATCACAAGCAGAGAGATAGAATCAGTTATTAAAAATCTCCCAACTAAGAAGAGCCCAGGGCCAGATGGCTTCACAGGTGAATTCTACAAAACATTCCGGAAAGAACTGACACCAATCCTGCTGAAACTATTCCAAAACATCGAAACAGAAAGAACATTACCCAACTCCTTCTATGATGCCAACATTACCCTAGTACCAAAGCCAAACAAAGACATCACAAGAAAGGAAAATTACAGACCAATTTCTCTAATGAACCTAGACGCAAAAATACTTAACAAAATACTTGCTAATCGTATTCAACAACACATTAAACATATTATACACCACGACCAAGTGGGATTCATCCCAGGTATGCAAGGATGGTTCAACATAAGAAAATCAATCAACGTAATACACCATATAAACAGATTGAAGGAAAAAAATCACATGATTATATCTATTGATGCAGAAAAAGCATTTGACAAAATACAGCACCCTTTCTTGATAAAAACACTCCAAAAGATTGGAATACAAGGGAATTTTTTGAACATGATAAAGAGTATATATGAAAAACCTAAAGCCAATATTGTTTACAATGGAGAAATCCTAGACTCCTTCCCTCTAAACTCAGGAACAAGACAAGGATGCCCACTGTCTCCGCTCCTATTTAACATTGTCTTAGAAGTACTTGCTTGAGCACTGAGGCAAGAACCAGAAATAAAAGGCATTCAAATTGGAAAGGAAGAAGTCAAAATTTCATTATTTGCAGATGACATGATCCTATACATAGAAAACCCTGAGAGATCTACAACGAAGATTCTAGAACTCATAAATGAGTTTAGTAAAGTCGCAGGTTATAAGATCAATGCGCAAAAATCAGTAGCATTTCTGTACACCAATAATGAGCAAGATCAGGAGGAAATCAAGAAACAAATACCATTCACAATAGTAAATAAAAAAATCAAATACTTAGGAATAAATTTAACTAAAGAGGTAAAGAACTTATACACCAAGAACTATACAAGATTGTTCAAGGAAATCAAAGAAGACCTAAATAAATGGAAGACTATTCCTTGTTCATGGATAGGAAGACTGAACATTATTAAGATGTCTATCCTACCAAAACTGATCTACACATTCAATGCAATCCCAATAAAAATCAACACAGCCTTCTTTAAGGAACTAGAAAAACTAACTATGAAATTTATTTGGAAAGGAAAGAGACCCCGAATAGCCAAAGACATACTGAAAAAGAAAAACGAAATTGGAGGAATCACACTACCTGACTTCAAAACATACTACAAAGCCACAGTGGTGAAAACAGCATGGTATTGGCATAAGGAGAGACACATAGACCAATGGAATCGAATTGAAAACTCTTATATAGAACCTTACATATACAACCACATAATATTCGATAAAGCCACCAAACCCTCTCAACTGGGAGAGAGTGGCCTATTCAACAAATGGTGTCTGGAGAACTGGATAGCCATATGTAGAAGAATGAAAGAGGATTACCATCTCACACCTTATACAAAGATCAACTCAAGATGGATCAAAGACCTAAATATAAGAGCCAAGACCATAAAAGCCTTAGAAAGCAGTGTAGGGAAACATCTACAGGACCTTGTAATAGGAAATGGATTTATGAATATCTCACCAAAAGCACGAGCAGCAAAAGAACTAATAGATAAATGGGACTTCCTCAAAATTAAAGCCTTCTGCACCTCAAAGGAGTTTGTCAAGAAAGTAAAAAGGGAGCCCACACAGTGGGAGAAAATATTTGGCAATCATATATCTGATAAGAAACTTATAACTTGCATATATAAAGAACTCCTATATCTTGAAAATAAAAAGATAAACAACCCATTTAAAAAATGGGAAAAAGACTTAAACAGACACTTCTCCGAAGAAGAAATACAAATGGCAAGAAAGCACATGAAAAAATGTTCCAAATCTCTAGCTATCAGGGAAATGCAAATCAAAACTACAATGAGATACCATCTTACACCCATAAGATTGGCAGCTATGAAAAAAACAGAAGAATACAAGTGCTGGAGAGGATGTGAAGGAAGGGGAACACTCATCCACTGCTGGTGGGAATGCAGAAGGATCCAACCATTCTGGAGGACAGTATGGCGGTTTCTCAAAAAACTAGCCATAGATTTGCCATATGACCCAGCAATACCACTGCTGGGTATATACCCAGCAGAACTGAAAACAAGGACACAAACCGATATATGTACACCAATGTTCATAGCAGCATTGTTCACTATTGCCAAAAGTTGGAATCAACCCAAATGCCCATCAACAGATGAGTGGATCAATAAAATGTGGTATATTCACATATATATTTTTAATGTAATATTATTAAAAAGTCAATTAAAAAAATAAAATAAAAAAAAATCAAATTATATCCCCATCCAGAGGTATCAAATTATACACTGGCAATTCTTTCTTTCTTTTCTTTTCTTCTTTCTTTTTTTCTGTTTTCCTTCCTTTTTCTTTCTTTCTCTTTTCCTTCCTTTTTTTCTCTTTTCTTTCTTCCTTTTCCTTTCTTTTTTCCTTTCTTTCTTCCTTTTTCTCTCTTTCTTTTTCTTTATTTCTTCCACTTGCTCTCTTTTTCTATCTCTTTTTCTTTTTTCCTTCCTTTTTTTTTTGAACAATGACACACACTGAAACAATTACAACATGCACACTGACATTGAACAAGCAGACAAACACAAAAGCAGTTCCAAATCTATTAATCTAGAATTTCCTCACTACTTCTTTTATAATCCAACATTTCTTTTCCAGTTTTCCTTCTCTCAATTTCTCTCTTAATCTCTTTCTGTCCCCAAGCCATACTTGCTTTTATGATGCCATGCTTGAATAAGTTCTATAGTTTAGATACTTTGATGTAAAGCCATTCTAGTCTTTGGAATGAGACCCAGCCATACAATTTCCAGCATCTGTCTCTCCGTCTGCCCAACTGGAGGTTCTGGGTTCCACAAGAACTTCTGTTGTCTCTTGGTATTCATAGTATGGCTTTTCCAATGAGCTGGTACCACACAGGACATTCTCTGTCTCCTGGAGAAATACAAGCAAACCCTTGAGGACTTTGAAGGTTTTCCAAACTACTTGGGGCTCTGCTCTTTAGTTTTGCTCAAAGCCATCCTTCTTCCCTTCAGGTCCCTGTTCAGGCACCAGTTGCTGTGCTTCCCTTCAGGACCCATGTTGGGTGCCAGTTGCTGAGATCAGCTCAGCGATAGGTTGGCTCAAATGGAAGGCAATGCAGAACTTTACGAAATAAAGGACAGAGAGAGAGACACAAGAGAGGAAACAAAGATGGGACCAGGGGACTTGCAGCTTCTGGAACTGAGAACTTCGACCCTAGTTTCCACATGGTATTTATTTGAAACTACCAAGCAGCTGTAACTACCAAGAACTGTAACATCATCTACAATCATAGGGAACAACTGCAACAGCTACAATAAGGAACAGGTCATACAAAGTTCATATACAATCTAAACTCTTTTTCCCAAACTCAAAGAGTTAAAGAAAAACTAAAGGAATCATGAAAATGATAGAGGAACACAAACACAATTATCAACAGAGAGATGTAAATTATGAAAAGGAACTAAACAGAGCTGAAGACCACAAGAACAGAAGTATAAAATTGCCCAGAGAAGCTTGTAACGGCATAAAATAAATTATATTTGGTATTTTATTATCTTGCCATGGTTAGTTATAAGTTCCCCTTTTGAGTGACCACCTCAACTAGCCCTGCCCTGGGCATAACTGCAACTAGCAAGGCATACACCTCCGTGTGGTTTGGATGATAAAAGCCACTTTAGCTTCTCTGAATAACCCTTGCCACTTCTGCCCTTTTATACTACATAATATACTAGCAAATCCTGTATCTCCATATGGCTTGGATGATAAGAGCTGCTTTCACCTTCTCCAAATGGCCTAGCTACTTCTGTTTTTCACATGAATGGTATGAAACTGCCAATCCCCAGGATCTGTAGTAAAGCTCCCTCCCCATCCCCTGTAGGTCATAATAAAGGCAAGAGCTCTGGACCCATGCATACTCTTCTTCCCTGCCCCTCCACTGACCCTTGCTGGAGCAAAGATTAGGTAAGCTCTGGCCCCTTCCCTGCCCTAATTCTCCCTTTCTCTCTTCGAGGCCCTCTGCTCTAACAAAGCTGTTGTTTCATGCATTCTTGGCTTGCTGGCTATCTGTGTTTTTGCCTCATCACTCAAAGGACTTTCACATAACATCCCAAATAGAGCTTAACAGCAGATTAGAGCTGGAATAAGAAAGAATCAGTGAACCTGAAGATAAGACAATTGAAATCATTCAGTTGGAGGAGGGGATAGAAAAAATGAAGAAACGTTAACACAGCCTGAGGAACCTGTAGGATACCATCATATTGTGGGAGTCCCAGAAGAAGAAGAGAGAAAGGGGCAGAGAGAATATTCAAGGAAGCAATGGCTGAAAATGTCCCAAAATTAATGAAAAACGTGGATATACACATCCAAGATGCATGGTGAACTCCAAACATGATAAATCCAAATATATCCATACCATGGCATATTATAATCACATTGTCAAATGCCAAAGATAAAGAGAGAATTCTGAAAGCTGCTAGAGATTAAATATCAATATCTCCTCAGAAACTGTGAAGGCAAGAGGGCAGTGGAATGACATATTTAAAGTGCTGAAAGCAAAAATTGCCAACCAAGAATTCTCTATCTGGCAAAATTGTCTTTCAAGAATGTGGAAGAGATTAAGACATTCCTAGATAAACAAAAGCTGAGGGAGTTCATCACCACTAAACCAGCCCTACAGATGCTAAAGACAGTTCTGTAGGTTTAAAGGAATGGGCAATAGGCAATATATTGAAGCCACATGAATAAATAAAGATCTCTGGTAAGGGTAATGACATGAAAAATATAAATGCCAGTGCTGTTGTACTTTGGGTTTATAACTTTGCTTTTTACTTCCTATAGGATCTAAAATGAAAATGTAGAAAATGTAATGCTAAATCAGTGGTTTTGGATGCATGATGTATAAACATGTAATTTGTAACAAGAACTTATAAAGGTGGGGGGAAAGTGGTATAAGAACATAATTTGTGTGTACTATTGAAGTTATTGAAGTTAAGTTGGTATTAAAACAATGTATTTATAGGTATGGGGTGTTAAATTTCAGCCTCATAGTAAACACAGAAAATGTTAGGGAATATGCAAGCTCACAGGACAGAAATTAGAGTACATATTGCCAGGGGTGTGGGTATGGGAAATGGGGAGTTAATGCATAATTGATGTAGGGTTTTGGTTTGGGGAAATGGGAAAGTTTTAGTAATGGAAGGTGGTAAGGTACTGAAATATTGTGAATATAATTAGTACCATCGAATGATATGCTTGGGAGTCATTGATACAGGAAAATTTTATGTTGTATATGTGTACCCACATTTAAGAAATAAAAAAAAAGCAAAACTAAAGAGACAATGACAATTAAATGCAATAAGTGATTGTCTTAGTTTGCTAAAGGCTGCTGATGTAAAATACCAGAAATGAGCTGCCTTTTAAAATAGGAAATTTAGTAGGGGTAAAAGCTTATAGTTTCAAGTCTGCAAAAATGTCCAAATCAAGGCACCATCAGAGATGCTTTCTCACCAAAGTCAGCTACTGGTGATCATGTGGTAAAGCTGCATGGCAGCCAGTCCCTGCTGAGGTCTCTGTTTTCCTCTCTGGGCTAACCATCTCCTGGAGCCTAGCTGTGGGTGATCAGACAAATGACTTGTCTCTTAAACTTTGAGTTGCTCCATGGGCCCAGCCTTGTTTTGTGCCTCTGTGTTCTGCTGATTCCAGACTCCAGGACTTTACCCAGCCTCTTGAGTAAAGACTTCTCTATCTTCTTGCAGTCTTCTCTCTAATGGCAGGATAAAAATGGCAGCTTCCTTTCTCTGTGTCTCTCTATGTGTTCTCAGTTTATATAAGACCCAGCAAGAGGGCAGAGACCCAACCTGTGTCAGACCTCGCTGACATAGTTCAATCAAAAGCAATCTAATCAATAATTCTAAGTCTGGATCTAATAGTTTGGCATCAGTCAATCCTGTAAAGCTACAATCTTTGTCACTAAGAAGTTGCATACAATCATGTCTGGGAGGCTTTCATTCTGCTTTGTCATTACATTTGAGTAGTAATGTGAAAAAAAAAAAAAAGCAATCTAATCAACTATGCAATCAAGGTTTCCTAACTGAATCTCATGCTGTAAGAGTCTCACACCTATAGGAATGGATTAGTTAAAAAACATAATCCTTTTTTTTTGTGATTCATCAAATTCAAACTCTCACAGTGATTCTGGGAGGGATCTACCAGGGGAGGAAAAAAGGCTCAAAGGGATATTCTTGAGATATTTTAAAAAATTGGTATATTGACTGTAAGCTTTTTCATCAATGTTAAATTTCTTGAACTTGATAACTACACTTGAAGTGGTTATATGAGTGAATATCCTTATTCTTAGGAAATTTACATGGCAGTATTAAGTGTTCAATAAGCATGATGCACACAACCTACTCTCAAGTGTTCAGAAAATGGATAGATAGGTAGATGGATTGATAGATGGAACTGTACAGCAAATGTGGAAAAAAAGTTAAAATTGGTGGATCTGGGCATCTGGGAGTGAGAAGGCATATGATGGAGTTCTCTGTATGGTGTTTGTATTATTTTTGTAGCTGTCCTGTAAGTATGAAGGTATTTCAAAATGTAAAGTTAAAAAAAAAGTTTTGGATTCCTTGATTCAAACTTAGGCCTTATTAATTAGCTTTCCAGATGATTCTTAGTCATCCTGAGCTTTAAGAACCACTTTTCTAGGGAGGCAGTCACTTAAACAGTCATCCACAATACAGCTTGATAAGTTTCCTAAGAGGATAACACGGGGTCCTAAGAGGACAAGAAGATGTCACAATAGAAGGATTGGGTAGGGTTGGTGCCAGATTCCTGGTGATGACACCTTGAGCTGAATGATCCAGAGAAAGAGGGAGGGAATTGCCACTCCAGGCAAAGGCAGCAGCAGCCTGTGCAACTCAGGAAGGCAAGGAGGATGTTGTTGGAGAATAGATTGTGAAGGTGAATGTAAAGAAATAAAGTAGAACAAATGGAACTTGGAGCTAGATCAGGAAGGATTTTCCTTGGCTGTCATACTGAGGAGCTTGGATTTACTCCTGAATACAATGGAAAGCCATTGACATATTTTTGGTCAAGTGACTGATGTGACTATGTTTCTCAAAAATATGACATTGATGGTGGTATGGAGAATAAATTCAAGGGCCTAATACTAGAGAAAGGAAAGCCAGTTACGAGGCTCTTGCAATAATTTAGACAAGAAATGACAGTGTTACCAAAGGCTTTGTTGCTGAGAATGGAGGAAATTCATTAACAGAGATTATGGAGAATAGGTGGCACTTGATTAGGAAGTCAGGATCTTCTGTTGGTTAAGAACTTTGGGATCAGACAGACCTCAATTTAAATCTCTGATTCACAGCTTTGTATACTTGGTCATGTTTCTTAGTTTCTGTGAGCTTCAGTTTTTTTCAACTATGAGGTGGGGAGGGCAACATTCACTTTGCCTGACTCTTGTGAGGAATATGAGTCCCTGCTTAGTAACTGAAGTTTTTCCTGTGATACCAGAAGCAAGGTAGTTTCTCTAGTAATTGGGTTGTTGGGGATGGGATGGAGGAGTAAGGAATTTTAAGAAAGTAGTGAAAATTTTAAGGAGAGGCTGTGCAAAATAGGACGTGGAGGTGCCTGGGGACAAATGTATTTGCAAGGTGGTGCTGACAACCCGAGTTAGGGAATCATTAACTTTTTTTTAAAATTTATTTTTTATTGACTTTGTAATAATATTACATTAAAAATATATATATATGAGGTCCCATTGAACCCTACCACCCCCACCCCACCTCTCCCCCTCCAGCAACACTCCTTCCCATCATCATGACACATCCATTGCATTTGGCAAGTACATCTTTGGGCACCTCTGCACCTCATGGTCAATGGTCCACATCATGGCCCATACTCTCCTCCATTCCATCCAGTGGGCCCTGTGAGGATTTACAATGTCCGGTGATTGCCCCTGAAGCACCATCCAGGGCAGCTCCATGTCCCAAAGATGCCTCGACCTCTCATCTCTTCCTGCCTTTCCCCATACCCATCAGCCATCATGTCCACTTTTCTCAATCCAATGCCACCTTTTCTATGTGGACATTGGATTGGTTGTGTCCATTGCACCTCTATGTCAAGAGGAGGCTCAGATTCCACATGGATGCTGGATGCAATCCTCCCACTTTCAGTTGTAATCACTCTAGGCTCCATGGTGTGGTGGTTGTCCTTCTTCAACTCCATCTTAGCTGAGTGTGGTGAGCCCAATAAGTCAGATTGTAGGTGCTGGAGTCTGTTGAGGCTCAGGACCTGGCTATCACATTGTCAGTTCAGAGATTCAAATCCCCTAAATATATCTTAAACCCCGACACTAACTGCACCTCCAGCACATTAGCATGAAAGTCTTATGAAGAGAGATCCCATCTGAGTCCAGATTCATCACACATAAGCACCAGTTCCAAAGAGGGGCCATCTGACCTGGTAGTTAACCCCATCGGCCATGACCGTAACTCCCATGGGTCTCTTTAGCCCTCGAAGGAACCGATATCTGGGGGTTGTATCTGCTTTATCTGTCTCTCAGACTCTGCTCAGTTGTGCATAAGGGCAATCCTTCTGACAGCCTCCAGACTCTTTTTTAGAGACTCGTAGCCATATAAACTCATTTCTCCTTTCCATTTCCCCCTCATTAACTTTTATGGCACCAGTTTGCACAGAGTATTATTTTCTCTAGAAGTATGTGTTTTCTTGCCGATATGAATGGGGAAGACAGATTCATATTGATCCAAGGTTGGATTTTGACCTGAGAATGCAGAAGAAGACAAAAAGAAAAAGGGAATTTAGAATTGATCCATGTGGGTAAGAGGGATGTGTTGTATGACTGGAGAGAAAGACAGGAAAGGCAGAACTGATTAGAGGAGTCAGAAAGGTCAAAGGGCCAGGGTCTGGATGAGTAAAGAAGACATGTGGTGGGGATAATGGAGACAGAGAGCAAGAATAATAGGATGTAGTTAGAAAGTAGGATGTTGGAGTTTCTGAAACTCCAGAAGTTGGATAGCTCCAGATGGCAATGAAACCTAGAAGCTAGCCAGGGGTATGAATGGATGGAATGAAGATAGTGGAGACAAGGTGGAAACTCTGCAAGGCTAAGCCACGGATGGGTCTTCAACATGAGCATTTGAGTTATCAAAACAATGGTGTAATCTAAGCCCCCTCTTGATATATATGTGGAGTGGACACAACCATTCTAAGGTCCACAGGATGGAGGAATAGAGTATGGATTAGAGTGGACTTACTGATATTCTATTCATGAACTATTGTGATTACTAATTGAAGAAAATGTGGCATTGGTGTGAAGAAAGTGGCCATGGTGGCTGCTGGGGGTAGGGAGTCGGAGGAAGAGATGTGATGTGGGGGCATTTTCGGGGGTTGGAGTTGTTCTGGGTGGTGCTGCAGGGACAGTTACCGGGCATTGTATGTCTTCCCATGGTCCACTGGGTGGACTGTGGGAGAGTGTGGTTATGGTGTGGACCATTGACCATGAGGTGCAGCGGTGCTCAGAGATGTATTCAGCAAGTGCAATAAATGTCTCATGATGATGGAGGAGGTTGTTGTTATGGGGGGAGGAATGGTGTGAGGGGGTGGGGGGTATATGGGGACCTCATATTTTTTTAATGTAACATTAAAAAAATAAATAAAGACAAACAAACAAAAACAACAATGGTGTAAACTGAGTTTGAGAGGAAAACTATGAATCAGGTCCAAAGTCCTTGCCAAGAGAAATTTTTACAAACTTCCTGTTCCCAATGTTCCTTTGCCCCATAGATGCTGCTTCTGATTCAAGAAATATTTGATGCATGCTCTTTTTTCTTAACCATTTCTCCCTTGACATGGTCAGGAATTTAGTAAATGATAAAGATAGCATAATATAAATAAATGGTATTGGAAATACGGGTAGCCTTCAAAAATATTAAATTGGATCCCTAATTTATTCCTTAGTAAAAATAAGTCCCATATGGGTCCAAGATTTAAACTTAAAATTAATATCCTTTTCTTATAACCTTGGAGTGGAGAAGGATTTTAAAAATGACACAAAACCCAGAAGTCATATAAAGAAAGATTAATAGACTTTTGTAAAAGTCTACACATAAAAAATTAGGTAAAAAGAGATACAACAAATTAGGAAAATATTTAGAACATATTTAAATCTCTAAATATCTTAATAGAGTTCCTACATATTAATGAAAAATATCAATAACAATAGAAAAACAGGCAAAAGATATGTACAGAAATTTAACAGAAAAGGAGACCCACATGATTTTAAACATAAATGCTCAACTTTATGTGTAACAAGAGACATGCAAATTATACCCATGAGATACAATTTTTCACCTGTCAGATTGATAAGTGTTAAAGTCTGTTTATCATTTTGTGCATGAGTTAGAAAAAGGTACTGTAATATAATTTTGGGAGTATAAGTTGGTATTTAAATTGGGGACAATTTGGCAATAGCTTTCAAAATTTTTAAAATGCACACACTATTTGACCCAATAATTCTATTTCTAGTATTTTGTTCTCTAGGTATGCCAGCACCTGACTACAAAGACATTCATGAAAGCACTGTTTGCAATAGAAAAATACTGGAAACAACCAATGTCATTTATAGAGGATTAGAAATAAAGTATGGTGTAGCAAGAAAAGGAAATACTACGCAGCTGTCAAAAGGCATGAGGAAGTCCATGGGTATATAATCTTAGACATATTGTTAAATAAAAAAAAGGCAAGATGCAGAATAGTATACAGAGCACATGTGTTTGTTCACATCTTCTGAAGGGATGCTAAACTGTCAGGAGGGAAGGAATATCCCTGCACCTACTTAAGTCAAGCTCCCTTGCTATGCCCTGTTCCCACCCAGTCTCATCTTCTCAGGGATGTCATTTCTGAAATGACCCCCTCTCTATCCTGTATTATTAATTTCTATTTTCTTCTCTATCATTCATTGTCATACAAATATGCCTTAAGGTCATACATCTTAAGGAAAATTTCCTTTGATCTACATTTCCCTCCAGTTGTTGCTGTTTCTTCGAGTGTTTTTAATCACAATACGGCCACAGGAAAAAAACAAAACAAACAAAAAACAAAACCTCTGAAGGGTTAGTTATAACCCTTCTATGTCTGCTTCAGTTGGACTTTTATCATACAGGTTCACAGAAAAGTTACTAAGATCACCAATGATCATCACTCTGCCAAAGCCAAAGCCATCTTTGTTCCTATCTTAATTGACCTTTCAGCAGCATTTGACATGGCTGACCACTCCCTCATTTTTGAAATACTTTTTCTAGGTTTTGTGAAATACACTTAACTGGCTTTTCTCCAACTTCAATGGCTTCTCCTTTTATGGCTACTTTATGTTTTTTCATAGAATTTTTTGATACTGAAACTATTTTGTTTCTCCACAAAATATAAGAATGTAAGTTACTGGAGGACAGGCTGTTTTATCCCCACATTAACCCCAGGAACTAGGACAGAGTCTGGCACCACTGCCCCAAGATAAGAAATTGGAGGATTGAAGGAAATGAATGGGAGAGAGACATTTTTTGAATACATCTTTTCAACAAATTTTCTACAGTATATATATTAGCTATAAAGATAATTACAGAAAATTCTTCAAGCATTAGATTTTATAGTATGGGAAGCTAAATTTCTAGGCCCGAAAATAATCTTGGGAATCCATTTACCCCTTTCTCCTTTTTATAGTGTCACATCAAACTGCCTGACATATTGTTTTATAGGAAGAGGAACAGAGAAAAATGGGAAGTGATTTTTGTAGGGTCACGTTGATGGTTAATTTTGGCTTTCTTCCCATCTCACCCAAACCCAGATGTATTAGCAGTTCTTTCTTACAAATTGTCAGTAGCCATTCATGGATCTGAGGTTATGCTTGGAAAGGCCAGAGCCTTTTATCAACCCTCTATTCCTGGGACAGCATGCAGTGGGATTTCTTAATGTTGATTGTCCTTGGAAACTGGCAGCCAGTTCAGGTTTTATTAAACCTGGATCTGGTTCCTGGTTATGAATGCCAGTATTTCCAATCTATAATTAAGCAGCTGATAACCTTGCAGGGAAAAAAAGTGGTCTGGGTGATTCATGAGCCCAAGATAGACTCAGGATGGTATATGCCCATCTCTCTGCCCAAATGTCAGACATGGCCTTTTGTAGGTCTGGACCAAATGGTGGGAGTCATTACTGAGATAAGGAGATAATAAATCATGGCTACAGATTGAGGCAAATTGAGGCACTCCTCAGGATTCTTGTCATGAGTCATTCTTCTTTTTTCTGGAGACCCACTGTTATTGGAACAACCCTGAAGAGTTCGTGTTCTAATGCTTGCCAAGACTAAGGCTGTGAGCAACAGAAGCTTTACATAATGTTATTCAGTGATGCAAGTTTCTAATTTTCACTAGAATTCATATTTATATTTACATTAACCAGTATAATTCTTACCTTAGAAATATCCCAAAGCAATTAGTAGGGAAAGCATTCATTTCTAAAGGATTCGGGGCTCAGATAAAAATTTATATAGGCAAGGGAAAATAAATAACATTTATTGAACATGCCCTGTATGCCTTACCTAGTTGAGCTGTTGGCATGAGACTGGGAAAGAAGTATAAGCCACCAATATACTTTGTAAATATTTTTTATGAAATATGAGGGGCGGACAGCAATTGTTTTTAGAGTATAGAAGAGAAATCTCAGTATAGAAGAGAAACCTCGGTATATGACTTAGGAGATGCATCTGGATATCCCGATTCTGATTTCTCATGTTCCCTGGCATCGGGGCAGTCCAAACCAGCTAAACAAGGAATATATAAAACCCTACTTTTAGTCTTATCCACATTTTATGGTTAGGGTGGGGATGCAGCACACAAACAATGATGGAATTCTTTTAAAAAAGTCAAAGATCCCCAGATCCCAGCCCAGACCCACTAAATCAGAATACTGAAAATGATCCTGTTGTCTACTTTTAAAAATCCTCAGGTGATTCTGATATTCCTCTCTGATTAAACTCCAGTATTGAATCACGGTCTTTGTCTTAAGCTTTCTCTGGAGTCCATGAAGTCAATAACTTTCTGCTTCATCAGATATGGGCTGTTACTCACATCAAAATACTTTTCACTTTTTAAAAAATTTGAGGTTTAATTCATTTGTCATAAAATTCACACTTTTAAAGAGTACAATTCAATGGTTTTAGTATGTTCACAGAATTGTGAAACTATCACCAAATCTAATTTCAGAACATTTTCACCTCCCCAAAAAGAACTCTTGTACCCATTATCAGTCAGTTCTCAGTTTCTCCTCCCGCAGTTCCTGGCACCTACTAATCTATTTTCTGTCTTTACGGATTTGCCTATTATGGAGATGTAATATAAATAGAATCATACAATATCTGCCCCTTTGTGTCTGGATTCTTTCACTTAGCATGTTTTCAAGGCTCATACATGTTGTAGCATGAATCATTATTTCATTCTTTTTACAGCTGCATAATATTCCATTGTATAGATATACCACACTTTATCAGTTTATCAGTTAATGGGCATTTAGATTATTTATACTTTTGGTTATTATGAACAATACTGCTATAAGCATTAACATATACGTTATTGTAAGGACATTTGTTTTCATTTCTCTGGGTATATTCCTAGAAGTGGAATTGCTGGGTCATATGATAACTGTGTTTAGCCAATTGTTTTCCAAATTAGCTGCATCATTTTACATTCCCACTAGCAGTGTATGAGGGTTCCAATTTCTTCACATCCTTGACAACATTGGTATATATCTGGGTTTTTTTTTGTTTGTTTGTTTATTTAATTACAGCCATCCTAGTGGTATTCCCCTGTGGTTTTTATTTGCATTTCCCTGATGGCTAAAGATGCTTGCAGTGGCTTGGAGCTATGTAAAACAGAAAAACATGTTCTCAAACTTAATCCATTCCTGTGGGTGTGAACCTTTGCAAATAGGACCTTTCAATGCGGTTACTTCAGTTAAGATTTATGGCTCAACTGCATTATCATGGGTCTTAATCCTATTGCTTATAGGAAAGGCCACAGAAAGAGAGAAAGCCAGAAGCTAGAAGTCAGTGGAACCTGGAAGAGATAGAAGCCAGGAGATGCCACCATGTGCACTGTCATGTAACAGAAAGGCCAATGACCAAGGATCACAGGCAACCAGCCTCAGAATACCAGAGTCTTCTGGGAGAAAACATCATCTTGATGACACCTTGATTTTGGACTTCTTCTAGCCTCAAAACTGTGAGTCAATAAATTTCTGTTGTTTAAGCCAACCTATCATTTAGTATTTGCTTTAGAAGCCAGGAAACTAAAACAATGTTGAATGTATTTTCATGTATTGGCCATTTGTATACCTTCTTTGGAGAAATACCTACTGCCCATTTTTAAATTGAGTTATTTGTCCTTTTATTATTGAGTTGTAAGAATTCTTTATTCTAGATACAAGTTGCTTATCAATTTACAGTTTTCATTTTTTTTCCTACCATTCTGTAGCTTGTCTTTTCAGTCTTGTGGTATTCTTTGAAGCACAAAAGTTTTTTAAATTTTAATGCTGTCCGATTGATCAATTTTTTTCTTTTTGTTGCTTCTGCCATTAGTGTCCAGAGACCATCACCTAATCCAAGGTCACAAAGATTTATATCCATGTTTTCATATAAGAGTTTTTTTTTTTAAAAGAGATTTATTTATTTATTTATTTCTCTCCCCTTTCCCCTCCACCCCAGTTGTCTGTTCTGTGTCTATTTGCTGTGTCTTCTTCTTTGTCTGCTTCTGTTGTTGTCAGCGGCACAGGAATCTGTGTTTCTCTTTGTTGCATCATCTTGTTGTGTCAGCTCTCCGTGTGAGTGACACCATTCCTGGGCAGGCTGCATTTTCTTTTGTGTTGGGCGGCTCTCCTTATGGGGCACACTCCTTGCACATGGGGCTCCCCTATGCGGGGGACACCCCTGCATGGCATGGCACTCCTTGCGCGTATCAGCACTGCACATGGGCCAGCTCCACATGGGTCAAGGAGGCCCAGGATTTGAACCATGGACCTCCCATGTGGTAGACAGATGCCCTAACCACTGGGCCAAGTCAGCTGCCCTCTCTTATAAGAGTTTTATATTTATCCCTTACATTTAGGTCTTTGATCCATTTTCAGTTAGTTTTTGTATATGGTGTGAGGTAGGGATCCAACCTAATACATTTGCATGTGGATATCCAGTTGTCCCAACACCATTTATTGAAAAGAATATTATTTCCCTGTTGACTTGACTTGATACTCTTGTCAAAATAAAGGAACTATAATGTATGAGTTTATTTTTGGACTGTCAATTCTATTCCATTGATCTGTATGACTATCCTTATGAAAGCAGCATTTAGTCTTGATTACTGTAGCTTTGTACTAAGTTTTGAAATCTGAAAGTATGAATCATCCAACTTTTTTCTTTTTTTTAAAGATTGTTTTAGCTATTCTGGGTCCCTTGCTTTTATATATGAGTTTCAATTTGGTTATGCTACCACCTAAACAATATTGCCTCCCAGTCTGAGGCAGTTTGAGGTTGTTTTATGAATCCCCCAAAGTGAAAGATTATGTTTGTAAGCTAATCTATTCCTCTGGGTGTGATATCCTTTTATGGTATTAAATTCAGTTGAGGGGTCTTTGATTAGATTACCTGTTAAGATTACTTTAGGGCTTTTTTATTTGATTATGTCAATAAAGTGTGACTTGGGTTGAGTCATCACCCCCTTGCTGGGTCTGATATAAACAGACTCACAGGGACAGACAGACACACATAAGGAGGGAGTGCTGTCATTTTTTTATCCTGCCATGTGATAGAAATGGAAAAGACTCAAACAGCTGAGGCCTTAGGGAAAGAAGAGTCATTTGCCTGATAGCTTACAGTTAAAATTTGGAAGAGAGCAGACTGATATAGGAGGCCCAGAAAAAAACAAGCCCTCTTCCAGGAGAGAGAGGACTACAGGATCACTTAAGCACAAAGCCTCAAGAGATTGGGACCATGGAGCATGAAACTGAGTTCAGGAAGAGGAGCAGCTGAGCCAGAGAGAAAACCTGGAGGGGAAGGGGAGAGCAGGCAGAGATCACCTGCCATCTTGCTTCAACACGTGGCAGCTGACTTTGGTGAGAAAGGACCTCTTATGGTGCCTTGAGTGGATTTTTCATGGCCTTGGAATGGTAAGCTTTTACTGCAAATAAATTCCCTTTACAAAAGTCAACATATTTCTGGTACTTTGCATCAGCACTGATGTGGGCTATGGGTGGGAGGCTCTTTGTCTCTTCAGAGATGACCTAAGCTGTCTGACTTGTGGGTGTGAGATGGTAAGAGGCTGCAGTCCTGCCCTTGGTGACCATGGCAATGACTCCAGTCCCAGGAAACAGTTTAACAATGCAAAGTCTATAAACTTTAAGTATTCAGGGGAAATGCAAACCAAATATGCTAAAAGCTTATCTAGAATGTATGAAGTCCATGCTAAAAGCTTACCTAAGATGTGGAAGATATATATGCTAATTCAAGACTATTGAGAACTGAAACAAAGGGACCATTTAACCTTTCCTCTCTGTATAAAAGAAACTCGGGAGTCTTTTTTGTTGTTGTTGTTATTTTATTTATTTATTTATTCATTTAAAAAAAATATTACATTAAAAAATATGAGGTCTCCATTCACTCTCACCCCCCCCACCCCACCACTCCCCCCACAGTAACACTCTCCCCCATCATCATGACCCATCCATTGCATCTGGTGAGTACATCTCTGGGCATCGCTGCACCCCATGACCTGTGCTCCACACCATAGCCCACACTCTCCCACGTTCGATTCAGTGGGCCATGGAAGGACAAACCATGTCTGGCAATTGTCCCTGCAGCACCACTCAGGACAACTCCAAGTCCCGAAAATGCCTCCACCTCTCATCTCTTCCTCCCGTTCCCCACACCCAGCAGCCACCATGGCCACTTTTTCCACACCAATGCCACATTTTCTCAATTATTAACCACAATAGTTCATGAATAGAATGTCATTAAGCCCACTCTAATCCTTACTGTATTCCTCCTTCCTGTAGGCCTTGGCTTGGTTGTGTCCATTCCACATCTATGTCAAGAGGGGGCTTAGATTCCACATGGATACTGGATGCAATCCTCCTGCTTTAAGTTGTAGGCACTCTAGGCTCCATGGTGTGGTGGTTGACATTCTTCAACTCCATGTTAGCTGAGTGGGGTAAGTCCAATAAATCAGAGTGTAGGAGCTGAAGTCTGTTGAGGCTCAGGGCCTGGCTATCATACTGTCAGTCCAGAGATTCAAATCCCCTAGATATGTCTTAAACCCCAGCACCAAATACAATTCCAGTAAAGTAGCATGAGAGGCTTGTGAAAAGAGATCACATCTGAGTCCAGCTCCATCACGCAGGAACACCAGCTCCAAAGAAGGGCCAATTGACATGACAGTGAGCTCCATCTGCCATGACCATAGAACCTGTGGGTCTCTTTAGCCCTCAAAAGAACCAATACCTGGGGTTGTATCTACTTTATCTGTCTCTGAGACTCTGCTCAGGTGTGCATAAGGGCAATCCTTCTGACAACCTTCAGACTCTCTTTTAGAGACTCATAGCCATATAAATTCATTTGTCCTTTCCATTTCCCCCTTAATTTAGGTCAAACAGCATTTTTAACTCCTGTTATTATATGTAGACAGGGATATTCTGCTGGTCGGGGTTGAATATTTAACTCAAGGTTATTTTCTAGTTACGTCATCAGCTGGTACTTGGTAGTGATCCCTTGGTGCCAGGGAGGCTCATCCCCGGGTGTCATGTCCCACGCTGGGGAGAAGGCAGTGCATTTACATGTTGAGTTTGGCTTTGAGACTGGCCACATTTGAGTAACATGGAGGCTGTCAAGAGGGAACTCTTAGGCACAGTGCTGCTCTAGGCCTTGTTCTTATTTCAGGTGTATAGGCTCACAAGCATAGTCATTAGTATCATGCTCTCACTGTTGGACCCTCATTCCTTCCTGGTCCTTACCGTTGCACTTGGGGGACTGCTGCTGCTCCCCTAGGGACCATGACAGAGCCCCCCCTGGCCAGGAACCCAGTAACCCCCAGCTGTTGTTTTTAATTGTTTCCACTATGAGTATATCCAAACATTTCCATGCACCCTGGACACATGCCCTGTATAACTCCCTGTCAACCATATTTCCCCTGTCAATAACATCCCATACCAGTATTCCTCCACTGCCATTGTTGAACCACTCTGTAATCCAAAACTTCCTGAAAGGTGAAGCCCAATATAATGTCAGGTTCCCTTAATAGTAAAATGGAATATAGCGATGAGTTTAAAGGTTAGATATAGAATATATATTGATTTGGAAAATTCTACATCCTTTTTCTTTTCTTTTTTCCCTAATTATTGAGCTTCTCTTCACAAGAGACTTAGATCACAGTAATTCATATATACAATATACAGTACTCCCACATATACATTATAAAACCTTTTCCCGTCCACAGCGATAATCTTTTAACTTATTCATATCATATTTACTGAAACTGATGTGCACATATTGAGACAATAACTTTCAAACAAGGTAACATTTGTGTTTACATTGTGGTTTATACTTTAGGCTATACAGTTTTCTAAATTTTTTAGTTATCCCATGTTTTATATTATGGTTTACATTATTAGTCTGTCGTCCCCTATATGTTTTTGGTGTAATATTACATGTTTTATAGCCATCCTTGTGTACTCTTGTGAAACACTTCTTTTGCCTTCACATTTATTTTGGTTTCATTTATTCAATATCTATCTCCCCCTCTCCTTGGGGCCCACAGTGACAGTCAATCTTCATTTCTTGAGGAGCCATGTTCAGAGATACTTGCAACAGTGTTGAGGGCTTGACTTGCTCAACTGCCCTAATGCCCTGGGAGCCACCATTTCTCTTGAGAGATACAGTTCCCTCTATTTGATGGCATTAGTCCTCCCCAGGTTGTGGGTCTACCTTCACTCTCATTATATGGGTCTCCACCCAATGGTATAACCCACTCTGGCAAAATGAGCATTCAGATATTCCCTAGGAGTCTGTCCTGAACAGATTATCCCCTTTAAGTGTCTTAAACAGGTAACTTTCCTAATTATATTTTGAAAAGGTTTCTCAGCATTATACTCTCAACCAACACCCGACGATCTCCTATGCTCGTGTGTTGCCCCACCCTCCCTCCAATTTCTTGGGCAATATTACCCATCTGCCCATCCCTAGCCCCCTCAAACCCGCAAAGCCCCACCCAAAAGTAACCCTATGCCCCCATTTTATCCCTTCCTTGTACACATACTTACCTCCAGCTTATCATAGATTTCACCCATGTTGATGTCAGCCTTCATCCTTCCTCTACCCCCCGATTTCCTGTAAGCCTATCTTCTAGTCTCTATCTCTCTGAGGCAGCTTGCTTATTTCATATCATTGAGGTCTTGTAGTATTTGTCCTTCAATGCCTCGGTTGCTTCACTCAACATAAGGTTCTCAAGATTCATCCATGTTATCACGTGTGTTTGTAGTGTATTTGTTCTTAGAGCCAAGTAGTATTCCATTATATGTATATACCACATTTTATTGATCCACTCATCTGTTGATGGGCATTTGGGTCGATTCCAACTTTGGGCGATAGTGAACAATGCTGCTATGAACATTGGTGTGCATATATCCGTTTGTGTCCCTGCCTTCAGTTCTGCTGGGTATATACCCAGCAGTGGAATTGCTGGGTCATATGGCAAATCTATGGTTAGTTTTTTGAGACACCGCCAAACTGTCCTCCAGAATGGTTGGATCCTTCTGCATTCCCACCAGCAGTGGATGAGTGTTCCCATTTCTTCACATCCTCTCCAGCATTTGTATTCTTCTGTTTTCTTCATAGCTGCCAATCTTATGGGAGTAAGATGGTATCTCATTGTAGTTTTGATTTGCATTTCCCTGATAGCTAAAGATTTGGAGCATTTTTTCATGTGCTTTTTAGCCATTTGTATTTCTTCTTTGGAGAAGTGTCTGTTTAAATCTTTTTCCCATTTTTTAAATGGGTTGTTTATCTTTTTATTTTCAAGATATAGGAGTTCTTTATATATGCAAGTTATAAGTCTCTTATCGGATATATGGTTGCCAAATATTTTCTCCCATTGTGTAGGTTCCCTTTTTACTTTCTTGACAAACTCCTTTGAAGTGCAGAAGACTTTAATTTTGAGGAAGTCCTATTTATCTATTTGTTCTTTTGCTGCTCCTGCTTTTGATGTGATGTTCATGAAGCCATTTCCTATTACAAGATCTTGTAGATGTTTCCCTACACTGCTTTTCAAGGTCTTTATGGTCTTGGCTCTTATATTTAGGTCTTTGATCCATCCTGAGTTGATCTTTGTATAAGGTGTAAGATGGTAATCCTCTTTCATTCTTCTACATATGGATATCCAGTTCTCCAGGCCCTATTTGTTGAATAGGCCATTCTCTCCCAGTTGAGAGGGTTTGGTGCCTTTATCGAATATTACATGGCTATATATATGAGGTTCTATATCAGAACTTTCAATTCGATTCCATTGGTCGGTGTATCTCTCCTTATGCCAATACCATGCTGTTTTCACTACTGTGGCTTTGTAGTATGTTTTGAAGTCAGGTAGTGTGATTCCTCCAATTTCGTTTTTCTTTTTCAATATGTCTTTGGCTATTCGGGGCCTCTTTCCTTTCCAAATAAATTTCATAGCTAGTTTTTCTAGTTCCTTAAAGAAGGCTGTTTTGATTTTTATTGGGATTGCATTGAATGTGTAGATCAGCTTCGGTAGGATAGACATCTTAATAATATTTACTTCCTATCCATGAACAGGGAATATTCTTCCATTTATTTAGGCCTTCTTTGATTTCCTTGAACAGTCTTGTATAGTTCTCGGTGTATAAGTTTTTTACATCTTTAGTTAAATTTATTCCTAAATATTTGATTTTTTAATTTACTATTGTGAATGCTATTTGTTTCTTGATTTCCTCCTGATCATGCTCATTATTGGTGTACAGAAATGCTACTGATTTTTGCGCATTGATCTTATAACCTGCGACTTTACTAAACTCGTTTATGAGTTCTAGAACCTTTGTTGTAGACCTCTCAGGGTTTTCTATGCATAGGATCATGTCATCTGCAAATAATGAAATTTTGACTTCTTCCTTTCCAATTTGAATGCCTTTTATATCTGGTTCTTGCCTCAGTGCTCAAGCAAGTACTTCTAAGACAATGTTAAATAGAAGGAGAGAGAGTGGGCATCCTTGTCTTGTTCCTGACTTTAGAGGGAAGAATTTTAGGATTTCTCCATTGTAAATGATGTTGGCTGTGGGTTTTTCATATATACTCTTTATCATGTTCAAAAAATTTCCTTGTATTCCGATCTTTTGGAGTGTTTTTATCAAGAAAGGGTGCTGTATTTTGTCACATTCTTTTTCTGCATCTATAGATATAATCATGTGATTTTTTTCCTTCAATCTGTTTATATGGTGTATTACATTGATTTTCTTATGTGAACCATCCTTGCATACCTGGGATGAATCCCACTTGGTCGTGGTGTATAATTCATTTAATGTGTTGTTGAATACGATTAGCAAGTATTTTGTTAAGTATTTTTGTGTCTAGGTTCATTAGAGAAATTGGTCTGTAATTTTCCTTTCTTGTGGTGTCTTTGTTACTAGGTACTAGGGTAATGTTGGCATCATAGAAGGAGTTAGGCAATGTTCCTTCTGTTTCGATTTTTTGGAAGAGTTTCAGCAGGATTGGTGTTAGTTCTTTGCAGAATGTTTTGTAGAATTCACTTGTGAAGCCATCTGGCCCTGGGCTCTTCTTAGTTGGGAGGTTTTTAATGACTGATTCTATCTCTTTACTTGTGATTGGTTTGTTGAGACCTTCAATTTCTTCTTTCATCAGTATAGGCTGCTTATGTGTTTCTAGAAATTTGTCCATTTCCTCTGAATTGTCATTTTTGTTGAAATATAGTTTTTCAAATTATCCTCTTATGATAGTCTTTATTTCTGTGGGGTCAGTGGTGATATCTCCTTTCTCATTTCTTATTTTGTGTATTTGCATCTTCTTTCTTTTTTTCTTTGTTAGTCTCGCTAAGGGTTTGTCAATTTTATTGATCTTCTCAAAAAACCAGCTCTTGGTCTCGTTTATCTTTTCAAGTGCTTTCTTATTTTCTATTTCATTTAGTTCTGCTCTTATCTTTGTTATTTCCTTCCTTCTTCTTCCTGTGGGATTACTTTGTTGTTTTTTTTCTAATTCCTCCAAATGTGCAGTTAGTTCTTCAATTTTTGCTCTTTCTTCTTTTTTGATGTATGAATTTATGGCTATAAGTTTCCCTCTTAGTACTGCTTTTGCTGCGTCCCATAAATTTTGGTATGTTGTGTTATCATTATCATTTGTTTCAAGGTAGTCATTGATTTCTTTTGAGATTTCCTCTTTGACCCACTGTTTTTCTAAGAGTGTGCTGTTTAATTTCCATATCTTGGTGTGAAATCTGGGCCTCTGGCCCTTGCAGATTTCCAGCTTCACTCCACTATGGTCAGAGATATTATTTTGTATGATTTTGATCTTTCTGAATTCATTAAACCTTTCTTTGTGGCCTAGCATATGGTCTATCTTGGAGAATGATCCATGTGCACTTGAGAAAAATGTATATCCTGCTGTGTTTGGGTGTAATGATCCTTATATTTCTATTAGATCCAGCTCCTCTAATATACTGTTCAAATATTTTGTTTCTTAGTGATTCTGTTTTGAGATGTTCTGTCCAGAGTTGATTGCGATGTATTAAAATCCCCCACTATAATTATAGATGCATCTATCCTTTCACTTAGTTTTTCCAGCGTTTGCCTCACTTATTTAGAGGCATCCTTGTTAGGAGCATAAATATTTATGATTGTTCGTTCTTCTTTAGAGATTGTCCCTTCCACTAATATGTAGTATCCTTCTTTGTCTCTCACAATTGTTTCGCATTTATAGTCTATTTTGTCTGATATTAATATAGCTACTCCGGCCTTTTTTGGTTATTGTTTGCTTGTAAGATTGTTTTCCAACCATTCACTTGCAGCCTCCATGAATGTCTGGGTCTAAGATGTGTCTCTTGTAGACAGCTTATAGATGGGTCATATTTCCTTATCCAATGTCCCAGTCTGAATCTTTTGATAGGTGAGTTTAATCTGTTGACATTCAGTGTTATTACTTTCAAGGAATTATTTATGTTAGCCATATTTTGATTGGACTTGTGTTTGTCATATTTTTTTTCTTCTCTTTTTGTCTTTTTTGTTGCTCTTACACTCTCCTCCAACTCTGTCTGTACTGTTTTTTCCTTTCTTCCTGCAGAACTCCCTTTAGAATTTCTTGAAGGGTTGGTTTCTTGTTGGCATACTCTTTCAATTTCTGTTTGTCTGTGAATATTTTGAACTCTCCATCATTTTTGAATGCTAGTTTAGCTGGATAGAGTATTCTTGGTTGGAAATTTTTTTCTTTTAGTACCTTGACTATATGATACCACTGCCTTCTTGCCTCCATGGTTTCAGATGAGAAATCAGCACTTAACCCTATGGAGCTTCCCTTATATGTGATGGTTTTCTTTTCTCTTGCTGTTTTTAGAATTTTCTCTTCATCTTGAGCGTTGGATAATTTGACAAGTGTATGTCTTGGGGTGGGCCTGTTGGGGGATATGATGTTTGGCGTGCGCTGTGCTTCTTGGATATGTACATCTGTCTCTTTCAGTAGATTTGGGAAGTTTTCAGCCATTATTTCCTGCAGCGCTCCTTCTGATCCCTTTCCCTTCTCTTCTCCTTCTGGGATGCCTATAATACGTATGTTTGTGCATTTTGCATTGTCATTCAGGTCCCTAAGTCCTAGCTGGATTTTTTCTATCTTTTTATCGATCAATTCTACTATCTGTTTGATTTCTGATGTACTGTCTTCCACATTGCTAATTCTCTGCTCTGCCTCTTCTAATCTGGTGCTATTTTCTGCGAGTGTGTTTTGATTGTTTCTGAACTGTGGTGTTCATTCCCATCATATCTGTTATCTTTTTGCATATGTCTGCAATTTCCCCTCCAAATGTTGTCTTTATATTGCTAACCTCTTCATTTACTTCATTAAATTTGTTTGTGATATATGTTCTGAGATCTTTAATTACTTGTGTGATGTTCTACTCCCCTTCTTGGTTTTTAGTTTGTTCATTGGATTCAGCCATGTTTTCCTGATTACTGGTTTGGTTTGTAGATTTTTGTTGCTGTCTGGTCATCATTTTATCTTGACAGGTTTAATCAGTTCCTTAGCTTCTTTGTCTAGTCTTGGGGATTAATTAGCTGTTGTTTTTGCATAAGTGTTATATCTTCTCTTTGTCACTTTGTTCTTTGAAGTTGGGAGTTCCTCTGGCTTTGCCCAAGCTGCTTGAGGCGAGGGGTTAGATGGACGCACAGCGGGCGCGAAGAATGCTGTAGAGACGGCGAATGGTGGTAACATGCAGTCTACTTTATTGAGGAAGTGCTGGACAATATATATTGTGGGGTGAGGGGATGGGGCAGGCAGGAGGCGGCGTGTGGGGCATTGGTTGGTCGGGGCTGGTGGGAGTTAGGCAATATGGGAGTTGGCCGGTGGGGATTGGCTAGTGGTCGTTGGATGACGTGGCCCCAGGGAGGGGGAAGAGGGGGTGGCAGTAGGTCGGGCTTGGCGGTTAGGTGGGAACGGTTGAGAGGGCGTGGCTCGCCCGTACCTCGGCGAAGAGCGGGCGGCCCGTTCGCCAGACAGGGAGGGTGGGACTCGCCCATGCCCCTGCAGAGAGCAGGAAGCCCGTCCGTTCTACCAGTTTCCTTGGCCCACTGCAGCTCGCCTGGATAGCCTCCCCTCAATTCCCCCTCTCTTATATATAAAAATGGGCTGGGAGAGTGGCAGGGAGATGGGCGAAGTTTGCATCAGCAAATGAAAGAGGGGGGAGGTGGAGGGCATAGTGGCAATCTGGGGCTAGCAGGTAGCCGGTCGACAGGTCCGCAGCTCGAAGGTGGTCCGGTGATGGGACAGGCAAATGGCTGCTTGGTTCTGGAGGGCAGCGGTGGTATTGGCAGGGCCCGGGGCGAATGAAGTTTTGGAAGATCCATCTCCTGAAAAGTTAGTGGGGGCTAAAAGGCGGGTAGGCCATGGGCTGGGGGAAGTGGGAGCGCACGGTGTTGTGGATGGTTTAGCGGGGCCGTAGCTGCTTGAGAGCGAGGGCAGCGGGGGGGGGGGCCGAGGTTACTGGAGGCGTGGGACACCTGTGGGGAGAACGGGCGGGAGAAGGCCGGGAAGATGAGATGGGGGGGGGGCGTTCTCGGTGGTGGTGAGTCGCTGGTAGTTGACCTGTACGTGTGAGCTAAAAATTGCATTAGCCTGATCCTTTGCGAGTTGGACGAGCCTTCTAATGGCCCATGGTCCGACTGCCAGTGCGAAGAGGAGAATAATTAGGGGGCCCAAAATAGGGAGGATGTAGGGGAGGATTCCATTGAATCCCCAGGAGAGGCCTCCTTGGGCTTCTGTCTCCCTTTTTCATTTTTCCAGGCCGGCCCTGACTTGGGCTAGATTGTCTTGAATGAGGCTGGAGTAATTAGCATAGAAACAGCATTCCTCACCTAGTGTGGCACAGAGGCCTCCTTCTTTAAGAAAGAGGAGGTCTAACCCTGTGCGGTTTTGAAGGACTACCTCGGAGAGGGAATTGAGTGATCTTTCTAGGTGGTTAATGGCTGTTTCGAGACGGGCGATATCTTGGTCGACTGCTGCCCTGAGCGAGGAAAAGACATTAGTGTGCAGGGTTAGGGCTGCAATTCCGGTGCCAGCTCCCGCAAGACCCAGAAGTGAGGCAATTGTAATGGCAGTGATGACTTCCCTTTTCTGCGCGTAGGTCGGTAGAAGGTGATGCTGCCAGGAGTCAAAAAATTGGTTATTGCTATGATAGAAAATGCGGGGGAGTAAGAGAGCAAGCACGCAGGTTTCGTTGGTGGAGTTGAGGGTGCGAACATTAAGGCATGGGGTAAGGCCTGTGGAGGAGCATAGCCATTTTGTGTTATCGGCGGGCAATAGAAATTTTGCGGTTGCATCAGGGGTAGTTGTATGGTTGCAGAGGGTTTTCATGGAGGGGGTAATAGTGCCTCTGATTTTAGTGATACAGAGCCTGCTTTGAGAGACAGATTGGATTGTTAGTCCTATTTGGGTTTGGTTCCAATTGCAAGAGGCAGGAGCATCGTTTGGGGAGGCTTGATAAGAGGCATTGGTGGCTATAGCTTTGTAGTAAGGCATTGAGGAGGAGAGGCACAGCCAACAGCTAGCGGTAAGGTTGGCATTGGAGGAGTTAAGAGTGAGAAAGGTGGCTTTGACTAAGGACAGAAGCGGGTTGTGGATTTGCAGCCGGGGTAGGGGGGTAGGAGGGGTGGCGATGGAGCTAGAGGACTGATTGCTGGTTTTCGTTGCAGGGGGAGGAGGAGAATGACTGCTGGTTTTCGTTGCAGGGGGAGGAGGAGGGGGTAGAGGGTTGAGGACTGGGTTGGGACCAACGGCAACTGGAGGGGTGGAGGTGGGGGCCCTCTTTTGTATTATGAACAGGCCACCATAATCATAACTTTCCATGTATAGCCGGATGCCGTATGTACGGCCCTGCAGCCAGGCAGTGCTGGAAGGGTCTTTAACGGTGAGGACAATCATATCCCACCGGGCAGAATTTGCAGTACGGAATGAGAGATAGGGGTCCCGGTTTGGAGCATTGCTCCAGCCGTATGCCATGGTTTCACATCCCGAGGAGGGGCAATAGAAGTGTGCAGGGTTGTGGCAGCCTCTGGCGGAGGAAGGACAGATGTAAAAGCCGGAGATTCGATAACCGCCACCGGCATGGCCGTTAGGACCGCGCAGATACCCATCAGTGGGCGAGGCATAGCATGCCCCAGAATAGTCGTTCTGGTTTGTGTGGGAACGACCCATAAGGCGGCAGATATGTGTTGTGAACGATGGGGCTTGGGCGGTGACGTTATGCAACAAGATCTTATCTTCAACCCCAACGACTCTGACTGTCCAATTGAAGGGTTGGTGTGACAGGTTAGAGGACAGGTGCAGGGTTGGATAGGAGCGTGAGCATTAGAAGGAGTAAAGATTTAAGCGGAGGAGTACCTGGTGGGGGGGGGGGTTGTGACCTGAGGTGGCACGGGCTCGGTGGTAGAGCTGGATTAGCTGCAAGAGCTGGGGGTCATTGGTTGGGGCGATTGGAGAGGTTTCTTCATTCAGCGTCATCTTGGACACCCGATGGGCGAAGAACCGCAGCTTGCACTTGTCTCGTCGTGTCATTGTGGGCGGTGGTGGCAGGCCGGATGTTGCGTCTGGGGATCCAGATTGGCTGTGAGGTGGTTTCTGGAAAAACACAAGCAAAACCTCTCCCTTGGGTAAGGAGGGGGCATGGCCCTTCCCATGTGTTCTTCTCTGGGTATTTCCAATAGACCATGGGCATGGGGGTGGGCAGATAAGATGGCCCCCAGTGCTTATGGGTGGGCGAGAGGCCCTTGTTGTCGAAGGTTAGAAGGTTTAGGTGGATGAGACATGTTGTAATGATTTCATCTGCAGAATTTTGGGGGGCAATTGCTCTCTCTTTCTCTATTTGGGTTTTTAGGCGGCGGTGCGTATTTTCAACGAGCGCTTGCCCCTGTGGGTTGTAAGGGATACCAAAGTGGTGCGTGATTTTAGGCCTGCAGGAATAATTTAAAGCTGCTGCTGTGGTATGCAGGCCCATTATAGGTTTTTAGATCCCAGGGGATGCCCATGAACAGGATGGCCTGTTGAAGGGCCTTGATGCAGTATTTGGCTGATTCTCCTGGGAGGGCGGCCACATAGGTGAGGTGTGAGTAAGTGTCAATAGCGACGTGGACATATTTGAGCCTCCCGAATGAGGGGCCGTGGGTAACGTCCATTTGCCACCGAGAGTTGGGTTTTAGACCTTGGGGGTTTACTCCTTGGGGCTGCAAGGGCCCAAGCGGAAGGAACGGCACGCAGGTCTGACATGAGCGCACGAGGTGCTTGCACGTTTCAATAGGTAAGTCCGGCAGTAGGTAAGTCCGGCAGTAGATGCCTCAGCGAGGCGGCCAAGAAATGAAAACGGGCGTGTAGGGACTTAGCCTGGTTAATATGATCCCCAGCGGCGGCGAGGGCATAGGCAGAGACTGCCCGATCGGCCTCCGCGTTGCCTGCGGCCAAAGGGCCAGGCTGGGCTGTGTGACTCCGAACGTGAGCAATGTACCAGGGGTGGGACCTCCCTTCGAGGAGGCGCTGGAGCATGGCGAGGGCCGTGTCAATGGGTGTATCTCTCGGGAAGAATACCGCATAGGCAAGGGACTTGCATACCTGCAGCGTATATAAGCTGTCTGTGAAGATGTTGAGGGGCTGGTCTGCAAAGGCCTGGAGGCAGGCGACAACGGCCGAGAGCTCGCCCGCCTGTACCGAGTGAGGGTTAGTAAAGACTCGCCTAATGGGCTGGTTTTGGCGCTTGACATAGGCGACAAACGCAAACTTAGTTTTAGAGGCATCGGTAAAGGCTGTGGTACAGTGAGGCAGCAGCGTAAAGGAAGGGAAAGAGTGCCGCTGGGCTGCCAAGGGTGTACGAGTAAGTCCCTGGAGGGGTTTGTGGGAGGGGTAGTGGTTATCAAAGGACCCCTGGAAGCGTGACAGGAGGATCTGAGCTGAGGGATCCTCTTGAAGAAGCAGGCTGAACCCTTGCGCTGTGAGGGACCAGACTATGGTGGAGGGTGTGGTATTGTAGGTGTGGAGGCTGAGTGTTAGGAGGTCGTGTGCCAGGCTGAGCCAGGCGTGGGTGCAGCAGCAAATTTTGGGAGCCAGCTCTTGGATAAGTGCACCCATTGGAGTGGACCCTCCTGCCAGAGGACGCCGGTAGGCGTTCCGGGGGTGTGGAGTACAAGGGCCAAGATGGGCTTACTGGGGTCATGCCTCTGTAGGGACATGCCGGTTAGGGCCTCATTGACTAACTTAATAGCGCCCTTAGCCTCCAGTGAGAGTTTGATGCTCCCGGCAGCTGTGGATGTCATAGGTCCTGGCTGCCTGAGGAGGGAGAACAGTGGCTCGAGTTGGGCGGTGGTGACTGGGATAGCAGTGCAAACCCAATTAATGTTGCCGCACAGTTGTTGCAGCTCGGCTAGCGATAAGCGATCGGGTACGCGCAGTTGCGGGGCGGTGGGCTGCACATGAGAAGATATGCAGAACCCCAGAAATGTAAATGGGGGTGTATGTTGGACTTTTTCCCTGCTGACGGTGAGGCCTAGTGCCAACAGGTTATCAATGAGCTTAGTCATAACGGTTTGCAGATGTTCTGCGTCCTGATGGGCTAGAAGGACATCGTCCATATAGTGGATGATATATGCCTCTGGCCGAAGCAGGGCAACCGGGTAGTTGACAAAATTCTGACAGATGGTGGGGCTGTTGCGCATGCCTTGTGGAAGGACGCACCACTGATAGCGGGGGTTAGCCCCCCTGTGGTTGTCCAGGGGCACCATGAAGGCGAACTTGGGCCTGTCCCTAGGGTGTAATGGGATGGAGAAGAAACAATCTTTGATGTCTAGGATGAGTATATGATAGTGTGCAGGGATGGCTGACGGGTGAGGTAAACCGGGCTGCGCGGAACCCATGGGAATAATGTGTTTGTTAATCTCCCTGAGGTCATGTAAAAGCCGGTATTTACCTGTGGATTTCTTATGAATAACAAAGACAGGCAAATTGTAGGGGCTGGTGGAAGGCTCTATGTGCCCCTTTTTTAGTTGTTCTTGCACTAGTTGTGCCAGAGCTTCAAGCTTGTGGGGCGGTAAAGGCCACTGCTCAACCCATATAGGCTCCTCTGTGTCCCACTGCAGAGGGGCAGGTTTCGGCCAAGTGCTGCAAGCAGTGGCCCATTCTATTGGGGGGGGCCGTGGTGATGGACGCTCCAGCCTGTGAGAGGACATCTCTTCCCCAAAGGACGGTGGGGAGCATGGGGAGGAAGAGGGGCTGAAAGGTGCCAGAATGTCCCTCCTCATCCTCCCAGGTGAGGGTATCACGCGCCAGCTTAGAGGCGGCGGCCCCTGTGGCCCCTTGGACAGGGGCGCCATCCACTAGGTACCAGTAATTTTCATAAAGGGAGGGGAAGCAGGAAACTTCTGCTTCCAAGTCCAGGGTACCGTGAAACCATTGCCCGTCTACCTTGAGCGCTAGCATTGGGCGGTCGTTCCTGATGGGGAGCGCCCACATCAGGGCTTTGGAGGCCGCACAGTGGTCTCTTGGTGTTGGGGCTGAGACCTGCCTCGCTGGGAGTTTAAAGGCGGCGCAGGCTGGAGGGAGGTTACGCGGCACTCTCGGGCCCAGTGGTAGCCGCAGCCACAGCGGGGGCAGGGGGGTGGCGGGTCGGCCAGGGCGCGGGCCCCCAAGGCCCCTGTTGCCCCCGGTAGGAGGCGGGGCGGGATTGGGGCAGTCCCACGCAAAGTGGCCGGCTTGGCCGCATCTGAAGCAGCCAGCAGTGATGGCTATTGCTTGCGCGAGGGAGGAGGCCAAGGAGGAGGCCATGGTTTCGGTGCCTTTTTGCAAGGACTCGGTCAAGGCGTGGGTAGCCTGTGAGGAGGGGTCGAGATCTCGACAAGCTAGGACCCAGTCATGAATATCCTTGTCGCGGACGGGGAGCAAGGCCTGCTGACAGGCGGGATTGGCTCCTTGCCGTACAAGTTCCTTGGCTAGGTCAATCCACGCCTGGGGGTCCTCAACCTTACGTTGGCAGGCCTCTTGGACTCGAGAGACAAAAGAGGCAAAATCTTCCCCGGCTTTTTGGGTGAGTTTGGCAAAGGTTTGGCCTGCTGGGTTGGCGGACTCTGAAAAGGCCTTCATGGCACAGGTGCGCAACTGGCCCCAGAAGTGCAGGGGTGTGCGATCATAGACGGCAGGGTTGGCATAGGCATCAGTACCCATGAATGCCGGCAGGGCGCCAGGGACCCCTGCACGCTGGTTCTCGGCGGCCTGTTGTTCGACCTGATCCTGAAAGTGAGCCCGCCAGGTAACGTATTGCCCCAGGGTGAGGATGGCGCAGGCAAGAGAGAACCAATCATACGGGATATTAAGTTCCCCTGAGAGATCCTCCAGAAGCTGCTTGGCATAAGGACTGTGGAGCCCGTCCTCCTTAATGGCCTTGCGAAGGTGCTTGACGGTTTCGGGGTCTTGGGGGTACCAGGCTAGTGGCCGGTTGCGAGACCGTATAACGTTGATGGGGAAAACAGAGGGCGGGGTTGGGGAAAGGGGGAGGTGCTGAGAGGCAGCATGCAGGCGAGCGGAAGGGAAGTCGGGGGGGGGCGAGAGAGGAAGTGCTGTGGGGAGGTGGAGCCCAGGGGTCGGAGGCTGCAAGTGAGGCCCGCCCCTCCGATGACGTAGAAGCGGGCGGATCCCAAGGGGCAGGGGCGGAAGGGGAGGGAGGGATTTTGCCCCAGCCGGATGGTGCAGGCGCTGGGGGTGTGCTGGGCGGGATGGAGGCGTTCCCATAAGGCGGTGGAGGGGAAGCCGCGCCCACTTCTCCTTTGTTAGGAAGCCCCGCCTTGGAGATATCCGGGTACTCAAGGTGTATGTGGCCCCGCGGTTTTGGCGGGCCGCTCGTAGAGGAAGAAGGCAGAAGTTCGCCATTTTGGTCTAGCGGGTGCTGTTTGCCATTTTGGTGTAGCGGGCCCTGTTCTAGCACTTGCTCCAACTGAGCACATGCCGAGACGGAATCAGGGCTGGGCGCAGCGGGAGTGCTGTCCTCCTCCTCCGCAACAAAAGCCTCGGGGGGACGCACCCCTTGGAGGCAGGACTGAAGCGTAATGAGAGCGGGAATAAGGCCCGGGGGGAAACATTTATTCTCATGTTGCGTGGCTGCCACTACTCGATCGACTAGGAGCCGGTAAGTGTCTGGGTCCCAAAGGTTAGCAGTCGCAAGCCAGGGATTAAAGGGGAGAAGGAGGTCCCAGAAGGATTGCAGCTGTCTGACGGAGATCTTGCATTGGTGATAGTCAAGCAGAGCCGCCAGGGCGCGGACTTGGGGCGCCTGTTTGCGCGAAAGAGAGGCTCCCATGACTTACAACGAGAGCTCACCGAGCAAAAGGAGGGTGAGTGGGGGGAGAAGCACGAGCAGAGCGATTAGGAAGATAGGAGAGGCCCACAGGCAAGAGCTGGAGCGAAAAAGGAGGACTGTGAGGAAGAGGGCGCAAAGAGGGGAGAGGAGAAGGCAAGGGAAAAGGTTGTGGGGGTTCATCCACCAAGAGAGGTGGAGAGAGGTGTGGCCAGCGCTGGCAAAAGGGAGAGAGTAGACTCCGCGGGAATCCTAGGTGCCTCTTGACCGTAGCGGGTCGGTATAATTCCCCAACATGGAAGAGGGTCCCTGTTCAGGGACCCCCCAGGCCGCCTTTGATCATATGAGGTCACCTAGGGATTGCGGGTCGGCTCCCGCGTCCGGATGCTGTAAGTTAGAGGGTGGGGGACAGGCGCCAAGGTCGGGGGGCCGCCAAGTTATGGAGCAAGGCGGTGAAAAGAGGGGTTCTTAGGGAAGTTTGTAGCGGCAGCCGGGGTTGAGAGGCTGGAGCTGCCGTGCACCAGAGTCCTCCGGAGATGGAGGACGAAGGGGCCTGCGCGGAGTGCCAGGTGGAAGAGACTTCGCTTGATTGGGGCGGGTCGAGGGGGTCCGCCAAGGGCAGACGGTGGGGTCTCCTCTAACGGTGGTTAGGCGGAGGAGACGGGGGTCCTTACCTGCCCCACGTTGGGCGCCATTTGAAGTTGGGAGTTCCTCTGGCTTTGCCCAAGCTGCTTGAGGTGAGGGGTTAGATGGACGCACAGCGGGCGCAAAGAATGCTGCGGAGACGGCGAATGGTGGTAACACGCAGTCTGCTTTATTGAGGAAGTGCTGGACAATATATATTGTGGGGTGAGGGGATGGGGCAGGCAGGAGGCGGCGTGTGGGGCATTGGTTGGTCGGGGCTGGTGGGAGTTAGGCAATATGGGAGTTGGCCGGTGGGGATTGGCTAGTGGTCGTTGGATGACGTGGCCCCGGCGAGGGGGAAGAGGGGGAGGCAGTAGGTCGGGCTTGGCGGTTAGGTGGGAACGGTTGAGAGGACGTGGCTCGCCCGTACCTCGGCGAAGAGTGGGCGGCCCGTTCGCCAGACAGGGAGGGCGGGACTCGCTCATGCCCCTGCGGAGAGCAGGAAGCCCGTCCGTTCTACCAGTTTCCTTGGCCCACCGCAGCTCACCTGGATAGCCTCCCCTCAGTTCTTCTTATTCTAATTTCTTATTGCTGGCTGAGTTCACTTTGAAGGAAAATATTAGGGCCAGCGAAAGGCAATTGTGTAAGAAAGAAAAATGTGTAAAGTAGTATTGGTAATAAATGTTAACAGAGCAACAATATGAGATCTGGGAGGATGGATATTAGATTCATGTAAGTTGTGTAGAGTTATAGCAGTAAGTAGAGTACCTGTAATGAGGTAGTCGACTGAATATGGGAGGAATATGGTATGAATTAATAAGCTAGTGTTTTCATGAGAGAGGAAAAGAGGAAAGAAAGGCAATAGTTTCAAGAGTGGATAAAAGACAGAAAACAAAACAAAGGTATTAGAAATTAAGAGATGATTTAGGGGTCAAAGAAAGGGAGGTGGAATATAGGAGAGACAGTAGATGATGGAGGATATCAAGATGTGGGGGAAAGGGGATAGTGTAGATAGCCAAAATCAATTCACACAGAAATGAGGCAATGGAGAATGAGGAAACCCAGCAAATGTGAGGTGTTCCCTGCAGCACCTATTGTATAATTAAGATAAAATAAAATAAGAAAATGAGGGACAAGAGAAAAGAGACAAAAAAAAAAAAAAAGAGAGAGAAAGAAAGAAAGAAAAAAGGGGGGGGGGTTGGGTAAAGAAAAGGGAGGGGAACAAATAAGGAAAAGAAAAGAAGATATAGAACACCAACAACAGCAACAACAAAAAACCCCTAAATGAATGAGAAAAAAAAAGACCTTGGGGGATACAATGGGAGAAAAGACTAGGAAATAATGCAATATTAGCAACCAGGACAATAAAAAAACAAAACAAAACAAAACAAAAATGCAAACATTGAGGGCTAGGACAATCAAGGACCTCAGATGGGCCCCAGGGCGTGGTGGATTCAGGGATGGAAAGTCTGTGATATTGCAGACTCAAGAGGTATGAGTCTCTGGGGTGTGGGCCACCAGGGTTTAAGGGACACAAACCTGGCAACCTAAAATCTGGTTAACAGGGAGCCTGGGAGCACTGCAGTGTAACAGAGCTTTCAGGGATCCCCGCAGCTGGATGCCAGCCCTATGGGAGAGGTCACATCCACAAACTCTGACCTATGTGTCCGAAACCCACAATTCCCCCTTTCACTAGGGTCTCTTCTGTGGCTGTATCAGCAATTCGACTTCAGGACACCTCCCGTCCTGCAGGCCCCCGAAACAGTCAGTTGGGGGTGCCTCTATATTGCAGCCAATTTAAGGATGCTGCAGATCTGCAGCCAGGCTTAGGGGGTGGGGCTCTAGCCAGAAGCGCTGTATCAGTGTCCGAAACCAAAAATCCCACGCCTGGCAAAAGATTCTCCTAATTGGCTTCCAGCCACCTCCCACCCTGCAGTCCCCTGCAATAGCCTCCTGGTGATGTCTCTTTACTGCCAGCGATTTAAGGCCGCTGCAGATCAGCAGCCGATCTTGGGGGCGGGGCTCTAGCTGGAAGCACTATTATTCGTGTCACAAATCAAAAATTCCCTGCCTCGCAAATAACTCCTGTCTGTCTCACCAAATTGGTTTGTGAAGGCCTCCTGCCCTGTTAGCCCCTTAATAGCCCGCTCAGGGCTTGAGAATTCTCCAGTACCACAGAGCCTCCAGGAATTGCCAATGCGGTGCCGGTGCCACGATTCCGCCCGCCCCAAGGGGGAGCGTCCTATGCACAGCTCCTATCTCCGTGTAAGGGAGCCTTAATTTTATCTTTAATATGAATTTTCTGTTATCTTCCCACGAAATCGATGTCCAGACACCTCCTGCCCTGCAATATCCAAAAACAGCCTGGTCCTGAAGAATTTCTAATGCTGCCCAGCCACTTCTTTGCAGGAGAGACTATCAGGTGCACTCACTCAACCACCATCTTGCCCCGCCCTTACCCTCAGTTAATCTTATTGAGGGTTTTTGTATGTTGTATGTTTGGTTTAATGACTTTTCTGATTTAATTCTGTAAAGTCTGTATTCTTTATTGGGTGCATCCAATGAAGTCTCTGATTGGTTAGTTTACTGACCAGCTATTGATTAGATAGAAATTTCCTTAAATGCTTGAAACTAGTAAAGGCTTCCAGTCTTTGCCAACGTGTTCTGTGTGCACAATGGGGCATGCCTGCAAAACTCAGCCAGGTTGTTTACAACTCTTGTCTTATCC
This sequence comes from Dasypus novemcinctus, assembly GCF_030445035.2. Taxonomy (NCBI): domain Eukaryota; kingdom Metazoa; phylum Chordata; class Mammalia; order Cingulata; family Dasypodidae; genus Dasypus; species Dasypus novemcinctus. The sequence goes on along the minus strand of NC_080685.1, from coordinate 59,950,839 downwards.
TTCATTTCCTACCTCAAGGTTAGCCAGTGGTGAGAGATCGGGGCCTTATCAGATATTTCCTGAGCCCTGTGCATAGCCTTGCACAAGGGTATGGCCATCTAGTTTCTTTGGAATTTGTTGGAGCCTTTCAAAGCTCCCTATGTACATCTCATTTCTCAGCTTTTACACTTAAACTTTTTAGCTAAGTCATTGTTTGCCCCAGCTGTTAACCACTGTCTCAAGCAATTAAACAATTGCTTCTGATTATTTCTTTAAGCAGTTTTGTTGAGATACACCATACAATCTATCCAAAGTGTACCATCAATGGCCTTTAGTATAATCACAGTGTTGTACATTCATTACCACAAAAAATTTTAGAACAATTTCATAACTTCAATAGGAAAAAGTCCCCACCCCTTAGGAGTCACTTCTCAATCCCTCTATCCTTCCCCAACCCTATGTAACCACTAATCTAATTTCATCTTTATTTTAAAAAAGATTTATTTATTTATTTCTCTCCCTTTCCCCCCAACCCTGGTTGTCTGTTCTCTGTGTCTATTTGCTGTGTCTTCTTTGTCCACTTCTGTTGTTGTCTGCGGCACGGGAATCTGTGTTTCTTTTTGTTGTGTCATCTTGTTGTGTCAGTTCTCTGTGTGTGCGGCATCATTCCTGGGCAGGCTGAACTTTCTTTAGCGCTGGGCGGCTCTCCTTACGGGGTGCTCTCCTTGTGCATGGGGCTCCCCTACACGGGGGACACCCGTGCATGGCAGGACACTCCTTGTGCACATCAGCACTGTGCATGGGCCAGCTCCACACCAGTCAAGGAGGCCTGGGGTTTGAACCGCGGATCTCCCATGTGGTAGATGGACGCCCTAACCACTGGGCCAAGTCCGCCGCCTAATTTCATCTTTATATATTGATTTATATTTACATGTTATGTGAATGGCATCATACAATATGTAGTACTTTGTGTTTGGTTTCTTTCACTTAGCATCATGTGTTTTTTTCAGCCTAAATTTAACGTCTTGTAACATTATCATATATTTGTTCAGTCTTAATAAGAAAAAAGTTTTATATATGCAATATTACCTATATTTATATTCACATAAGGTTTTACTATGCTATATAGACCTGTGTTACTTTTTTTTTTAGCTTTCCTTTTAGTAATATACATGACCTTAGACTTTCTCTTTCAACCACTATCATTCCCATATAATAGCACTGCTAGTTAAAACATGTTGTGCTTTCACATTTTCATTCATTTCCAAAGATTAATACATATTCTTTTTACCCATTCTGCACAAGTTAACCCTCAGCTTTCCATGGTTTAACCTCATTCTATTTTTCTGGTGATCCACACTTATTAATTCCTTGAAATTACACAATATATTTAGTTCATAATAGGGCAATCATACCATATTTGTCCTTTTGTGTCTGGCTTGCTTCTTTCAACATAATGTCCTCCAGGTTTAACCAAATTGTTGTATGTTTTACAACTCCATTCTTACAGCTGTGTAATATTCCATTGTGTATATACACCACAGTTTGTTTATCCATTCACCAGTTGATTAACTCGTAGGTTTTTTCCATCTTTTGGCAATTGTGAATAATGTGGCTATGAACATTGGTATGCAGATGTCTGTTTGTGCCACTGCTCTCAGTTCTTCTGGGTATACCCAGTAGTGTTATTGGTGGGTCATGTGGAAAATCTATATTTAACTTCTTTAGGAACTGTGAAACAGTCCTCCACCATAGCTGTAACTTTTGGCCATGTGGGGCCCCTTTCCCTTTCAAAAAGTTTTGATAATTGCCTTTTCTATTTCTGTAAAGTAGGCTGTTGGAATTTTGATTGGTATTGCATTGAATCTATAAATCAGCTTGGGTAGGATTGACATCTTCATGATATTTAGTCTTCTAATCCATTAACAAAGAATGTCTTTCCATTTGTTTAGATCTTCATTGATTTCTTGTAGCATTGTTTCATAGTTTACTGCATAGGCCCTGTACTTCTTTGGTTAAATTGATTCCTAGATATTTGAATCTTTTTGTTGCTGTTGTAAATGGAATTATTTCCCTGATTTTCTCCTCAGATTGTTCAATATTTTTGTACAGAAACATTATTGATTTTTGCATGTAGATATTGTATCCTGCCACTTTGCTGAACTTGTTTGTAAACTCAAGTAGCTTTGTCAAAGATATTGCAGATTTTACAAATATAGGAAAATGTAAATAGTGAACGTTTTATTTCCTCTTTTCCTATTTGGATGCCTTTTTTTCTTGTCTAATTGCTCTATCTAGAACTTTTAGCTCAATGTTGAAAAACAGTGGTGATAGTGGGCATTCCTGTTTTGTTCCTGATCTTAGAGGGAGAGCTTTTAACCTGTCCCCATTGAGAACAGTGTTGGCTGTGGGTTTTTCATATATGCCCTTCTTCATATTGAGAAATGCTCCTTCCATCCTTGTCTTTCAAAGTGTTTATATCAAGAAAGGATGCTGGAATTTGTCAAATGTCTATTCTGCATCAATTATGAATATCATGTGTTTTCTTTCAATTTATTAATGTGGTGTATCACGTTAATTGATTTTGTTGAATCACCCTTGCATACCAGGAATAAATTCCACTTGGTTGTGGTGTATAATTCTTTTGATAGGCTGTTGGATCCTATTTGCAAGTATTTTGCCTCTATGTTCATTAGAGAGATTGGCCTGTAATTTTCTTTTCTTGTAACATCTTTATCTGGCTTTGGTATTAGGGTGATTTTGGCTTCATAAAGTGTGGTGGGTAATTTCTCCCCTTTTCAGATTTAAGGAAGAGTTTAAACAAGATTGGTATTATTTCTTCTTAAAATGCTTAGTAGAATTAACCTGTAAATTCTGGTCCTGGACTTTTTTTTGTTGGGAGATTTTTGATGACTGTTACAATCTCTTTAACTATGACTTGTATTTCTTGTAGTGTCAGTGTAGGTTGTTCTGCATTTCTAGGAATTTATCCATTTCATCTAGGTTGTCTAGTGTTGGCATATAGTTTCTCATTATATTCTTTTAATTTCTGTAGAGTTAGTCATAACTTCCCTGCTTTCATTTCTAATTTTATTTTATTTGTATCTACTCTCTTTTTTTATTTGTTAAACTGGCTAAGGGTTTGTCAATTTTATTGAACTCAAATAACAAGCTTTTGGTTTTGTTGATTTTCTCTATTTTTTTTTTTTTGGTTGTTGTTCCAATCTCATTTATTTCTGCTCTAATCTTTATTCTTTCTTTCTTTCTGTTTGCTTTGGGAATGGTTTGCTGTTCTTTTTCTAGTTTCCTCAGTTGTTAGGTTGGATCTTTGAGTTTTAGCTCTTTCTTCTTTTTTAATATAGGAGTTTAGGGCTATAAACTTCCCTCTTAGCACTGCATTTACTGTATCCCATAATTTTTAAAATTTATTTTATTTTAAAAATTTTGTCCTCTTTTGTTGATTTTTTCATTTATCATTTTTTTTCTTATTTTCATTTTGTATCCTGTAAGTTTTGATAAGTTGTGTTCTCATTTTCATTCATCTCAATAGATTTACTAATTTCATTTATAATTTCTTAATTGACCCACTGATTATTTAGCAGTACGTTGTTCAACCTCCACATGTTTACAATTATCTCCCTTTCCCTTCTATTATTGATTCCCAGCTTCATTTCATTATGATCAGAGATGGTGGTTTATATAATTTCAATCTTCTTAAATTTACTGAGAGCTGAGTTGTGGCCCAACATTTGGTTTACCCTGGAGAAAGATCCATAAGCACTTAAGAAGAATGTATAAACTGCTGAGTTTGGGTGCAGTGTTCTGTATATGTCTGTCAGTTCCAGCTCATTTATCATATTGTTCAACTTCTCTGTTTCCTTGTTGATCTTCTGTCTAGTTGTTCTATCTAATGATAAGAGTGATGTGTTGAAGTCTTCAACTGTTATTTTAGAGGTGTCCATTTCTCCCTTCAGTTTTACCAGAGTTTGCCTCATGTATTTTGGGGCACCCTGGTTAGGTGCATAGATATTTATGACTGTTTTTTCTTGCTGGAGGATTGTTCCTTTTATTAATTATAATGGCCTTCTGTACCTCTTATTACTCTTTTGCATTTAAATTCTGTTTTATCTGATATTAGTATAGCTGCCTCTGCTCTCTTTTGGTTTTTGTATGAATGGATATCTTTTTCAAACCTTTCACTTTCAGCCAGTTTGTTTCCCTGGGTCAGTCTCTTGTAGGTAGCATATGCATGGTTCATGTTTTTTAATCCATTCTGTCAGTTTATATCTTTTGATTGGGGAGTTTAATCCATGCACATTTGATGCTATTACTGTAAATGCATTATTTACTCCCTCCATTTTATTCTTTGG